>NC_140085.1:78393241-79083241 GCF_964237585.1 Gallinula chloropus
AGGAAAGGAAAGGAAAGGAAAGGAAAGGAAAGGAAAGGAAAGGAAAGGGAAAGGAAAGGAAAGGAAAGGAAAGGAGAAAAGAAAAGAAAAGAGAAAAGAAAAGAAAAGAAAAGAAAAGAAAAGAAGATATAAGGTAACTTGTGTTAACAAATGTCATCTTTCCTCATCTATAAATAACTTCCTTTCTTCCGCTGAAATTAATTTCCTGGACATCTTCAAGTGTCAGTTGCTTTCTTCCCCTTCTTCAGTGTAAAAAAGAAATCCAGGCTTTAAAGAGTCTCCCATATCAGGCCCCAAAATTAAACAAAACAAAAACCAACCCAACCCCCCGACACACACACACAAAAAAAACCCCACCACCAAACCAAAAAGCCCAAACAAAATCCCCCACTTTGTCCAGTAGCTCTACCTCTCAGTTTTTCCACCCTTTACCTTCATCTTGTGTTCTTCCCCTACACGTGCTGCCATGAGAATTCATCTCCTACACAGCAAAGAAAGGATGATGAAATATCCCTTTGTGTTTAACATTCAGATGCCCTTACATCTCTAAAAATCATGTGAATATTCCAAATGGTCAGGCACAACCTTCACAGCGACAAAGTGAGAGCTTTATGCATTAGGAACAGACACGAGGCAGATTTGATTTTTATTCCATAAAGGAGGATTAGAAAAAAATCCGCAGAAGAAACCAGCCTTGCGCCCCAGTAACCTGTATAAATTACTAGTTGCCTTTTGACTAAATTAAAACTAGGAAGAACTGTGGAAAAGACATCACTGCTGCTGCGCTGTTTTGCACTTTCTCTGAGTCCCTGTGTAACTTAGCAGAGAAAGGCCAAGCTCTGTTGTTGCAAACTGCAGCTTAATTAATAAACACAGCCTCTGCCTTAGAAGAAGGTAACATCCTCTGAGTTAATTCTGCATTTAAACAGCTGAGGAAATAATCAGCACTAAACCAACGCTATTACAAAGCAAGAGGTTCCTCCAAAAGCCGATTTGTAAGATATATAAACTTCAGGACAAATGGGATTGCTGCGTGAGTGGGTAGTTGTGGTGTCACGTCATAAATCCTAACGTAGGTCTGAAGACCCTTCCTTGGTTTTCCTGTGAGCTCTGCGTACCTCAAAGCACTGAACACCTCTTTGCTACTCTGCTACTGAGCTTTCAGCTTCCCTGCCACTAGATATTATCAAACTACTTCAAAGAAAATTCAACCTAAGAATCTCATTTCCAGTAATTAAATCCTAGTTACAAAGGAAGATAACCCACATCGTTGCTATGGTGCACCCTGCACTGCCTGCTATTGGCAAGACACGACGGAAGAGCAACCAGCCAAAAGTGATTGCACAAACTTATTTTTCCCCAAACTTATTTTTTCACGTAAAAGTTGAAAACACTTAACTGCTTCTCTTCAGTATATGATTTGTTTTATTATACTTTTAGCTCTTTCTTTTTCCTCCCTCTTGAGTGACTTCATACCTATTCTAACTTCTTTACTATCATCTCATGCATGCGTCTGGGTATGCCCATAAACAGAGAAGACACACTGTGACAGAGATCCCTGGCACGGAGGCCAATGGCAAAGAAATAAGAAATAAAATGAGATTTAGCTCAATTTAATGGAAAGAAATGAAAGGAAATATTGTTTCAGAAGAACATGCGTTTTGCTTCAGAAGAATCACAGAATCACAAGGTTGGAAAAGACCTTTAAGATCATCGTGTCCAACCGTTCCCGTCCTATGCTAAACCATATCCTTAAGTACCTCATCTACCCTTTTTTTAAACACATCCAGGGAAGGTGACTCAACCCCCTCCCTGCACAGCCTGTTCCAGGCCTTGACAACTCTTTCAGTGAAAATTTTTTTTCCTAACATCTAACCTGAATCTGCCCTAGTGCAGCTTTGTGCCATTTCCCCTTGTCCTATCTCCTGTCACCTGCCTGAAGAGATCATCTCCCACCTCTCTACAACCTCCTTTCAGGTAGTTGTAGGTGGTGATAAGGTCAGAACATGCGTTTTGTTTCAGGGAAGTTTATTAAGCAGGCATTTTCTACCTTTCAGAAACCTGGTAGAGTCAGCAGTCTCAGTGGAGCAAGCCTCCAGATGTCTTTGTGACTTACTATGATAAAAATGCAGAGGTTCTCTATCCATGTTACTGATTTTAGTCTCCAGATGTAGCTTATGCACTTTGTGCAGTGCAATACCTTCAATATTCTCATCGACCTGCCTGTTCTGCATGTAGCTTGTCAGTGCACCAAATGGGTACTGTTAATTCATGAAAAAACAGTGCTTTTGTCACTGTAGTTTATCCCAGCCCTTCCCCTCCCAGGGGAAATAAGGATTTTGGGGTAAAAAAAAAAAGTGCAGGTTTAGTGGTTTGGCTTCGTTTGTAGTAGAGTAGCCAGGACTCGTGCAGCCTCTCTGCCAATAAAAGATGGTATACTGCATTCCTCACAGGGAGAGAAATGCTGGCAAAAATAGGGTGTAAAACTGTCCTGAGTCACAAATTCTCCAAAGAGTGAAGCAGCCAACAGTCTCCAAGGTGTCCTGGCTGTCAAATGGGAAAAAACTTACCCTTGGTCACTGAGGCAGAAGGGACACTTCACAGCTAATGCCCTGTAATGAACACCAGTTCTGGGCAAAAGTGGAGGTGTTGACCTGCCCCTACCTCTGTAATGCTGTCAAGGAAGGAGGACAGAAAGAGATTCAGCTCCTCATATTGTGGACAACTCCTGGCTTGGCCTGATTAAATTACCAGCACATAGGTGTGTGGCATCACTGGAGACTCGTAAGATGCTTAAGATCTCTGCATAAATCCTCGGAGACACAAGCTTTACCTGAGGCTGCCTCTTCTGCAGTTGCAGCTGGAGGCCAGATGGGGCATGTTAGGTCATCTCCTGTATGTTTAAAAAAATGAATTGGGACCTAAATCTCCACTGATCAAAATGGGATCTTAGGCATCTAGACTTGGATCCAGTTTCTAAAATACTGCTGCCTCATGTCACTTCAGATGACAAAAGGTGTATGGATGACAACAGGCTTTATGGGAAACTGGCACCATCCTGGAGTGGTTACTGGAGGTCAAGCAAATCACTTCATGGCATTCAAAACAGCCACGATCAGGCAACTGAATTCCATCATATCATATATGTATGCATCTTAGTTTCCAGTTGAATCGCAGTCCAATTAGACCAGGGCACACAGACAGTGGGATTTTAAAAAACAAACAGGTATTATTTGTTAACTATTTAACAAAAACCTTTTTTTTTTTTTTTTTTGTCAGGAGAAAGACAGTTCTGGGAAACGGGCTGTATCCCAAGGGATTCAGGGCTTCCTAAGGGCTGGATCCCAAGGGATTCAGGGCTTCCTAAGAACTATACAAATTGCTTTTAATCCACTTCAGTCATTTGAGAGAAAAGGCAATCTAACTCTGCTCAGAATAAAGTAAATACAATGAAAGCTGGCTTGTGGTACTCAGCAGGTCGTAAGGGTTTCCCTTCTGAGCCTTTATTTCTCTAGAGCCCTGAATCCCAAATCACTTTCAGAAAGCCAAAGGAACTGAGATACAGCTCTGATGTCCTGTTTAAAGTGAGTGGTTTATTGTCTGGACAATTCAGAACAAGTTGTGTATTAGGACAGACACAATCCCAAATGAAAAGGGGAAGAGTCTGTGCCACCACATGACTGTAAGTGGCAGGTCAAGCAGGCTCATGCCTTTTACTGACCATTGGCAGTAGCAGACAAGGCTAGAATTTAGATCCAGCAAGTAACGATACAGCTTTGAGTGCATTTACTCTTTCTGAATTAACAGTGAAAAAGATGTCTTAGGATGGTTTGTGCCCCCTTTGTCTAAATTCTGAGCTCTCACACCCCTCCCTAGCACTTCACCAGTGCTCAGGGCTAGATTACTGGGTGCTGCAAATAGCACTATGTGGTTATAAAAAGTTACAAAGGCTGATGTAAAAGAAGACAATTCCATAACCAGAAGTGGGAATGTATAGAATGTACAAGTCCCAGTAAAAGATCTGAGCAAGACTCTCATAGGGTTTTTTTCTCTGAAAGAGAGGGAGGTGACAAGATATGTTCTAGATTCCTGAACCACGTGCTGTATTGCTATCTTTAAGTCATTTAAACACCGCTTTTTTGCATAGATGAAAGAAATCAGGGTTTGCTCACGCTTTAAAATTACATTATTCCATGGATAAGCAACGCTGGTGCAGGGCATAGAAAGCAGAGAGCAGATTTCATGAGTAGATCTCTCAGGCTTTTACTGCAGAATTACCACCAAGCCTGTAAAGCACTTAAATCCCACTGCTTCCAACCCTGTACTATTGTTGTACCTGAAACATTTAATTTTCAGGTGAAGATTGAGCCATGACACTGGCTAAGACTGATCTACTTTGGACCCTTAGAAACACAGATCCCAGAATTTCTCTTCTCTTGAATAAAGCATGGGGAGAACAAACACTTAAGACAATGTCCCCATTTGTCTTTTCTTTTGAAACCACTCAGGATTAACACCACTACTGCCTGTTAGAAGGCATTAAAGAAAATTAGCCTTTCTGAAATGAAACACAAGCAAATGCTGTCGTTCTTTTTGTCACATACATATTTTCTTTTCTCTCCTTGCACAGGCACAGATAGCAAGTGAACATAAAAATGGATAAAGAAACAGTGACACTGTTATCTGTGTCTTCACCCTGAACTATTTTTCTTCTCAATTTCTTCATTAGTTAAAAAAGTCCTTATGTGCCTGATCCAGACTATTTTTAATTTCACATACTGTACAGAGCTCCCTCCACTTTTCCTTAGATTATTCTACAGCCTGCCACCTCTCTTTGTAAGAAAGCATTTCATTACATGATGCATGCAATTTCTGTTCCTTAATTATCTCTCATTACTTAACACATGTGCTCAATGCCCTAAATAATTCCTCTTGAACCATGCTGTCTTCTCCCTTAAATATCTGCACAATTGACTTGTGTCCTTGTTACTCTGTTCTTAACTAAGTTAAGTTTTAGCAACAATAAATCACTCCTGAAGAATCAATCACGCCCTCCTGAGAAATGTTCTTTGAACTTACATTCTAGTCCTCCAGAAGTTTCCTGAGAGACATATTCTACTATCAAAGCCTTAGAAAGATGAAGTACTTTGTTTCTCCACCATGACACCAAGATCTGGCCTTTCTCATTGGCATCTCTCATAGCAACCTCATGTCTCACCATTTGCTTGTTTTATCTTCACATTATTGTGGGATCTATATGTCCCTGAGGAAATACTTTTCATTTGTCCAAGCTGGCTGCAGGGTTCTGGAAATTACTTTTATTCTCTTGATCTTGCTTTGCCTCCACTATTATTTTTCATGTTTTCTTCATTTGCAAATACTGGCAAATTTAATTTATGTTGACCTTCATCTCCCAGATCACTCATATTATTAAACAGAGCTCACTGTTTGCTGTTGGCTTTTTTTTTATTATTCCTGATTCAACACGTACCAGCTATGTGGGGAATTACTTCTGTAACAATTAGCAGTTAGAATTTAGAGCTGAGGCAGTACTGCGACTGTGACAGATTAAAAGGTTTAACAAGAAATAATAACACAACTTTCTGTACAACATATTTGTCAGATACCTTGCATAACAACTGTGTGGGAATCCAACAGTAATCCCTGTGCCACAAGAACAGACCTCATCTCTTCCTGATTTAAACTTCTGCTGAGTAGTAGTACCCTTTGTTTACAGGGGTTCAGCTAATTTTTAGTTTGAAATAGAACATAGGCTAAGCTAATTTGCATTTGGTTTTGAAGTAAAAGCATTTTCTCTGAATATAAAATGAAACCCAAATTCTTTGTAAGGTAGAGTTAGTACAAGAGTTTTCTTTTAATGGCTTTTTGTCCTTTTTTTCTGCTGCAATCTAGGGAAAACTCCATCTGAACATATTACCTTTCTCCATCAGCCAAACTGCTGGTTGCATTCTATCACTGATACTCTTCAAATAACTTTTGTTCAGCTCAAAGAAATTTTTTTCTTCCACTTGTTTTCCACCCCTGGATGACTGGCCAGGATTGGCCTACCTATGCAACTTGTTCCCAGTCACTGTTGGCTAATCCATGGGCTGCAGGCAAGACAGCAGAGCACATTCATAATATTCTGAACCTGTCACTTGGCTGAAGGGGTGCTGGTCTCTTCAGCCAAGTGACAGGAGATAGGACAAGGTGAAATAGCATGAAGCTGCACCAGGGCAGGTTCACATTAGATGTTAGGAAAATTCTTCACTGAAAGAGCTGTCAGGACCTGGAACAGGCTGCCCAGGGAGGGGGTTGAGTCCCCATCCTTGGATGTGTTTAAAAGAAAAGGTAGATGAGGTACGTAGGGATATGGTTTAGCATAGGACGGGAACGGTTGGACTTGATGATCTTAAAGGTCTTTTCCAACCTTGTGATTTTCTGTGATTCTGTGGATAACGTGTCATTTTATTTAATTGGCAGGCATTGTGTGACTGGCAGCTAATATGTTTTCCATGTAAATCCATATAATGATATTCATAATGTGTAAAATCTAGTGCACCTATGAGAAGAACGATGGAACCAACTAAGACTGACCAAAGATCCCCACCCCTTACCCACCTCAAGCTAGAGACAAAGTCCATCAAAGGCAGCGCATCGTCCACCTGTACTGTACTTGGGAACTGCCCCAAAGCCCTGCACCTTCAGGTTTTGACATAGATTTCATCCCTCTAGTTTAGGGAAAGTTTGGCTCTCACCTTTCTTCCCAAAGCATTTAAACCATCACATTTCACAAATGGTTTTGGAAGCAATTTGTACTCAGATGGTGTAGCACCCAAAATGGAAAGAGGCTGGATGTCTGTCTAAGCCTAAAGCTGATTACTAATTTGTCACCCACATATCAGCTATCCCAGAATCATTAATCACCAAGAGTGGTACATGACAGCTTCAGAGCTTTTATAAAAAGGAAAGCTGGAAGTAGTTTTGGAAAATACTGTAGGAGTTTATTTTTCTTCCAGCAAATTTTCCCCTGTAAAATCAGTTCTGAATTCAACACCCACACACGCGTTCCTGATTTCTAGTAACATTTTACATTTACTGGCTTGAGGTTTAGGTTAGGTTGGTTTTGTTTCTCCTCCCCACTACCCCTGAGGAGTTATTCTGTCCACAAGAAGTAAAGGGCAAAAATGCTTAGCAGTGAGCACTGAAAGTTTAGCTGCTTATCTAGAAAAGCAGGACCTGCCTGAAGTCAACAAAGTGAGTAGACAAAGCAGACTTCCTTCTGAGCCAGCACCGAACCGCTGTTCCCTTCTGGATCTCTACAAAGCAGCAGAAGAAATATACAGCCAACCTTTTCCGAACTACTTCTTTTTTTTGGCTACGTCTTTTGCCTCTGGAGCCTTTTTGAACAGAGGAGCCCAGCAGTGTGGCAGCAGGGAGCCTGGCTGCTTCTGGCTGTGCAGCGCTAAGCTAGCCCCCAGTCTGCTCTGTGTAAGATCTGGTATGTTTTGACATCCCCCATCCTCTGTGGTGGTTAATACAGATGAATGGAACTGGTTTGAGCATTTCAAGTTCCAAACTTACATGTGTCTCAATTTTCATAAATCTAGCCCTGCAGCTTCTACACAGATCTAGGAGCCAAAGTTCTCAAGGTAGTCTCTCAGGCTTTCTTCACAGCATTCCCCCTGCGCACCTACTCCTGCCCTGCTGCCAAAGCCGGTCTGGTTTTGCTCTTAGCTGCAACAAATCTTTTCTATGCCAAAAGAAACCTCCCCCAGATCCTTTATCTTCTAAGACCACTTAGTGCACTTAGCCAGGTACTGCACTCTGTTTGTAGAAGCCCTCCCTGTCTCATCTCCTCCTGCTGCCACATCCTCCATGACTCAGAGGTCTTTCCAGCTGACTTCTCCACTCTTCAATCCTACACAGTGGTTTCCCTCTAGCCCAGCTTCACTTTACTAAGGCAAAACTGCCTGTGCTGCCTACACATCAAATGCCCACTGTTGCACCATCTGAGTTTAGGTGGAGCAAGTCATGTCCCAGGAGGCTGACTTGAAATTATGCTATGCATCCTTGGGAAATTACATTTTATTAGCATCATGCCTTTTGTGTCTCTGAAAATTGCATTTAATTTCTTTTAAATTAAAGTCACGGTGATGCCACTCTAATCGTGAGCAGAAGCAGTGAGTTTGATGTGAGTCACCTGACTTTCGGAACCTCAGGATTCAAATAGAAACATGAATTGCTGAGGAAATTCTTGAGACTGAACCACTGTCAGTA
Source organism: Gallinula chloropus (assembly GCF_964237585.1). NCBI lineage: Eukaryota > Metazoa > Chordata > Aves > Gruiformes > Rallidae > Gallinula > Gallinula chloropus. The sequence continues at coordinate 78,401,522 of NC_140085.1, forward strand.
TCTTACAAATACCTACCTAGCAGAACTTGTCTTCACTGTGCACCCAGTGTCTTAAAGCATAGACAAACATTTGCGACCAGTCTTAGATCTCTCTGTTCAAACATTTCCTCTGTTTGCATTGCTGGCCTAGATGCAAGCATTTACTCAGTAAAAAAAAAAAAATCTAGCTTGTGCTTTACAGGAGGTTAGATTAGATTAATGGTCCTTTCCAGTCACAAAATCTATAAGGCTGTTCTCCTCCATTGTGTGTGGACAAGAAACTTAACATGAGCCAGCAGTGTGCTCTTGCAGCTCGCAAGGCCAATGCTATCCTGGGCTCCATCAGAAGAAGGGTGGCCAGCAGGGACAGGGAGGTGATTGTCCCTCTCTACTCTGCCCTTGTAAAGCCCCATCTGGAGTACTGTGTCCAGATTGGGGGCCCCCAATACAAGAAAAATGTGGAACTGTTGGAGAGGGTTCAGAGGAGGCTATAAAGATAATTAGAGGGCTGGAGCACCTCCCCTACAAAGAGAGGCTGAGGGAGATGGGCTTGTTCAGCCTAAAGGAGGCTGCAGGGGGACCTCATTGCAGCCTTCCAGTACCTGAAGGGAGCGTATAAACAGGAGGGGAATCAACTTTATAAAAGGGTAGATAGTGGCAGGACAAGAGGGAATGGACTAAAGCTAAAGGAGGGAAGGTTTAGATTAGGTATTAGGGGGATTTTTTTTTACAGAGAGAGTGGTAAGGTGCTGGAATGGGCTGTCCAGAGAGGTAGTGGATGCCCCATCCCTGGAGGTGTTCAAGGCCAGGTTGGATGGGGCCCTGGGCAACCTTGTGTAGATCCAGGCCTGGAGGTTGGTGGCCCTGCCCGTGGCTGGGGGTTGGAACTCTATGATCCTTGGGGTCCCTTCCAACTCAGACCATTCCATGATTCTGTGATTGTTGGTCTCTGCAGCCTTTTAGGTTTTGTAAGACAAGATTGAAACGCTGCAGTGGTAAGGGAGAGGGCATTCTGAAGCAGGTCTAGGGATGACCAGCTGTGGTATGTCTGCAGCAAATCTGGCACATGTGGATGCATAAGATCAAAAGTGCCTCCACTGTGGAGTCCATCCATGCACCCACATGCACCACATCCATTGGTAGGTTTGCCCCAGACCAATGTTTTCTTGAGTACTATTGCGTCTTTGGTCTGTGACATCATTCATGAACAGGGTTGGCTTAAGAAAAAAGCCCTGGAAAGCTATAACATTGTACTCTTTTGACTTCCTTTGTTAAAGAACCTATGTGACATTTGACAATGGCTATAAACACCACCAGCTCCATAGGGATTATCTTGTGTGTTGTATATTAATGTTGGATTTGCACAGCAGGATCCAGATCTCCTATTAAGCCCCCTAGAAGTAAACTCACACAAATAGTAAATCAAATTTATTTGTGTGGATCAAAAGTCTCTAGCACAATGCCTGTCAGCTCCGTGAAGCTACATTTGGGATTAATTTGGACCACTATGGTTATTTTCACATCTGAACACATCATGAAATCTCTATAAAGAGATAAATTAAATGGGGAAGCGCAGCACAAAATTATTTACTATAAACTATGAAATAAAACAAGACAGCAAAAGAAATCTCTGCACAGACGAACCGCTAAAATCTAATTAGTGAGACTCTGCAGAAGACTGAGTATACCTGAAATAGCTTTAACATGCCTTGAATAAGATATGATCCTGGCATACCTTTAAAATCCCCGTTCAGCCACACAAAAAAAAAAGAGAAAAAAAAGAAAAAAAAAAGGAGGGAAAAAGAAAAGAGACCATGTCAGAGAGATTGATCTGTATGACTGGAAAGCTGAGAGGATTACTAATGGGATAAAGAACCTTTCTGCTATAGGCTACTTGTCTGAATGCAGTCCAGCATCACAGTACCCCAAAGCACTACTATTTCATATTTCAGATCAGATGATGATGGATGGATGGCCAGATGGAAGGGAGGAAGGAAGGAAGGAATCAGAAGCTCAGGATTTAAAAACGTGACTGCCTAAGTAAGGCTGCTAAAACAATGACTTTACTTCTAAGACATGAATCATTGCTAGTCTTACAGAATTGGACTACTACCACTTGTCTGCAAACTCACTAAAATGCATCTGATGTAAGTTACCTACTTTCAAAAGGTAGACAGTAACTTAAAGTTGCCTTGTCCCTTTCAATAATGAACTAAACCCTGGATTTTATGTTTGCTATACACAGCTATCTATGCTGTAATTTATTTTCATTTAATTTAAATGGCTCAAACTTTTAAAGGACACTGTGAGGAGCCTATACTCTTACAATGATGGAAACGAGGAGAAAGACTGTTTCCGACATCTGCAGCTCTGTGTGTGTGCATCTCCACATCACCTGTCTCAACTCAGAGTAACAACATCAGCATGGCAACTGTTTAAATATACCTCTTCCACCCACTAGAACTGTACAAGAAGTTTATCAAGGTCACTTAGCTTTAAAAAGCACAATAGAAAAAATAGAAAAAAGAGTCTTACACTAAATCCTGAAGGTAAAGTTCATGTAAATTGGACCTGTCAGCAGAGGCTGATCTCACCTGTCAAGGTGGTGCATAGGAAACAAAAGACAAACCTCTAGGGACAGAGACTTATTGGACATTATAAACTAAAATGAACATGCTTGAATTGCAAATCAGAAGCCAGAGTAGCCAACAGAGACCAGTTGGAGCTCGTAAGCCTCATGTGTCTCATACAACTAATTAAACATTCACCCTCATTTTATTACCGGCTGGTGCTCACAAAGGCTCCTCAGTTCAGATCCACTTAGGGAAAGTGATTGTGATACACTCTGAGGTGGAGGTGGCATCAGTGTACGCTATGACAACCTGCAGTGCTAATAAATGCTTTAATCTCCTAGCTAAACACGGATAGCAAAGGATCCCTGCCACAGCCTTTACTTGGGACTTGAGCAATTGGGAATTCAAGAGCACATCTAGGTGGATGAACTCATTATGAAACAGGAGACAGGCTGCCTCAGCCGAGAGGTTGCACGTGGCACCAGCTTGATCCCTCAAGATATTCTCATCAGCCAGTTTCACCTGTCCTGTGCTGTGGGAGCACTGCCAGCCTCCCCCTCTCATAGTCTGGCTCCAGGAATGCACATTTACCGCTTAGGCTTGTAACTCAGAGAAAGCTGGGCATCACCCCACCTAATGATGTTGCTTCCTAAAACACAGCGCTGCTCCCTCTGTCCAGCTCTCCCCTGTCCATAGACCGTTCAGGCTGGACTTGAAAGAAACGTATCAATCAATCAATAACGCCAGGCTGACATCCTACAGAAAGCCCTACCGCTGCGTGACGCCTTGTGTCTGATGGGTATCAAAATGCGTCAGCTGAAAGGGCCAAAACAGTCAGCAAAATTTTCTATGTGATCTGGAAAAGTCCATTACCAGCCATTAAGGAAACACAGTTTCTGTGTCTGTCCTGCACCTGTAACCATACTGAGCAAGATGAAAGGGACAAAGCAAGTATTAAATGATGACAGAACCGCATCATCATTATTTTCAGTTAAAATGAGTTATCCGAGAAAGGGTGTTTGAGGACTAATGTTTTCCCAGTACTCTGCAAATGCAAGGACTTATGAGTTATAGATTATGATAAAAATACTCACGATGTTCCTCATGTGTTTCAACATTACTGTCAGACGGGTGCTCTCATAGGATATGACTAATTGTACTCCAGGAGTATGATCAGTTGACTGAGGACCTAAAAAAGGCCAAATAGTTTGATTTTTTTTTTCAGTTAACAGCTCAGCAGAAGTACATCTGTAAAACATTCCAGTATGCATGAACCAATATACATAAAGAACCTACTGAGTGTTTAAATTGGGGATGAGATTAGAAAACATGGGTAAGGACTGTGACAGAAGAAAGTGGTCTGACATGCAGTGCTCATTTTCTTTCCTGTTTATACATTGACAGTGAGGCTTAATCAGAATTTCAATGGGAAATTTATGCTTGGGTAACAAAAATTGTTGTGGGTTTTTTTTCTGGCAATCATTAATGACACTAGTCAGTAATGTTGCAATTCTCTCTGATTAAAAACATTGGAATTTTTTTCTTCAGTTTCCAGCAGAAAAAAAAAAAAAGAAGAAAAGATAAGAGCAAGTTTTCAGTTCCGTAACAACTGTTAGAGAAACATCTATATCTATCATAAATAAATGTTCCTTTCCTCATTCCAGGCTGGTTTTCATGCAACCCACTGCTTTCATAGATTTTTTTTTTCCTACTAAGATGCGTTTACAGAGTTTGATTCCATTCCCAAAAAAACCACAAACCACATTTTTCAGTTTCCAAGTGAGTGTCATATAGTGGGAGAAATGACTAAGCATATCCTGTCCCTTCTTTCTGCAGGGGGCATCGAGCCAGCTGTCTTCACTGCCAAAAAGGTGTCCTTGAAACCGGGTTAGGTGATGTGGCTTACCTGCCCCACAGAGACAGCAGAGAAAATACAGATGGCTTTACCACAGTACACCACCAGGTAATGTTGAACACAACTGCTCTGAGACGTCTACCTGACCTTATTTTGCAGTATTAAGCCTGGATGTGAGCCATTCTGCATGACTTGGTCTGAGATGCAGGTTTCTCCCACATGGTCATCATAAGACAGTCCAGACACTGCCTGCGTGAACTCGGTTTTACTTACATAAGCAGGGCTTTGTTTAATTAGATCAAGGATGGTTTACATCTTGTGTTATATAGTTACTGCACTTGGAAAAATAAGAACTCAATCTTGTTAACCTTACGACATAATGGTGATGTCCCATGAGCCGGGCTCCGCTCTGCCCACCTCCCTATTAAAGAAGTAGCTGACCTTGAGACCTCAAGACAGAAAAGTCCTCCTCCCCTTCTTGTGTTCCAGGGTCTGACAGACCAGCCTTACACCCACTGCAGGGTGACATAGTGAGATGAGACAAAAAACCCGATAGATAGATAGTCAGTCTCAATTGATTCTTTACACAGAAACATATCTTTTAAGAAGTGTAAGGAATGAGAAAGGATGATGAGAATGAAAAGAACAACCATCACATGTGAGAGAGACAAACTAGCAAGAAGAGGCTTTTTGGAGATTATCAGGACTGTCCTTCCCCAAGAGCAGGTAGGATTCTCAATCTCCCCATCAGCCTCAGCAGACACTTGTGCACTCTCCTTCACCCTCTTCTTCTCCCTTCTCCACACATGCACCGGAGCTCTTACAGCCAGGGTTGTAAGATCAAGAAACCAAACTGCCTCTCCTCAGCCTTTACCCTCTCATTCAGCAGAGGAGGCATCAGAGTGGAAGTTAAGCCATGATGGCTGTATTTTTCAGAAAAAACCCAAACGTGTCACCTCTGGAGTGAGCAGAGGCTAACACAACCGCTAAGCAGATAGAATTACAGTGGCGTCATGTACTACTGACAGCCAGAAAGCTTGCAAAATTGCCATTTATGCTAAGAAAAGGAATTCAAATGAATTAAAAATAACAGTATGTACATACAACTGCCATAATATACTTTTTCCAGGCAGCCTGGATGTCAACACTTCTAAGTTTCTGATGTTTGGACTGGAATTTTAGAATATGAATCCATCTCCAAGTTCTTCCCTTTAGAGACTACAAAAATACATTTTTAATCACATCCTAATTAGAGAAGGGCCTGAAACAGACTCTTGAAGAATTGAAATCTTATGAAGAAATCGCTAAGCTGGGACTTAGAATACCGAGGTGTAGATCTTCATTCGTTATTCTTCTTTATGAACTTTGACAAATCACTTAGCCAGACTGTACCTTATTTCATTTCTGGTGTATGCAAATAAGGACAGGGAAGAATCTGGGATGAAAACTCCATGGGCCAGTTAACGCTGAGTTTTTTTCCAGGCTAAGAAAAAGCCCATAAAAATCGGTTCTTCCCTCTACCATGCAAAGCCATTTTGCCTTTTTGTCATTTGGGTATTTTACTTTTAAAGTTGTGGGGCCTTTTCCCTTGACGTTTCAAAAGAGAAGGTGGAATTCTGAAGCATTAAGTACAGCATAACAGAAGGGGAGTTGCCTTTTTGATGTGGAGGCACAATTCACTTGCAGGGCTCTTTCAATTTTGTGACTTGCAGTGGGTCATCCCAAGTGGTTCAGCAAGAGCAGCAGATTTCAGAGGCTAAGTTGCATCATCAGAAGTCAGCCAAACACCGTGCCTTTCCTCTCCTACCAGCACTACCAGTGCCTTTTTCTGCATTACTTAAGTTTCATAGTGTGAGTGCTTATATCCAGTCAAGGAATTTCTCTGTGGGAGTTGGCATTTTCATTTAGAAAACACCAAATATAAGTAAGTTTCTAATCAAATTGAAAGTAATGAAAAACATGGGAGGGGAAAATGCATTTCTAATTGAAAATGTAAGATTAGGTCTGAAACAGACACTATGGGCATGGCTATTACTAAAATATTTGCTCTTGCTATGTAATAAATTGTAATTTTATTTTTAATTGTTATTTAATGATATATTTAATATTTAATAATAAATATTTATTTTAATTAAATTTAATTTTTAATTAATTGCTAATGTAATAAATTTTCCTAATGGAAAAACTAAAAAAAACTTAAAGGGAAGGAAAAGAAAAAAACCCACAACATATGACAGGGAATCTCAAAGACAGAAGAAACTTCTACTGCTGATATTTCATAATGAAAGTCACTGGTAGCTGCTCTCAACTGGTATGTTTAAGGTTTTTCTACAATTGGTGCTAAATCATAGTCCCTTTGAAGCCCAGGTGATTTTAGCTTCAAATTATAATAAAATACACATACAACAATTACCTCTATCCAGCTTGGGCTGACGGATTTGAGCTCAGGCCCTGCATTTTTAGGAGCTGTCATGCTCCACTTGCACTCCACTGCAGGTGAAGACAAAACACTGGTCTGTGGTAGATACAGGACAAAGCTCCACTGACTTCATCCGAAGCATGATTTCCCCCCTCCCCAGGGACTGAGCCTTTCCTCAACACAAAAGCAGTCAAATACCAAATGAGGACCCTAGAGCGCTGCTGCAGCTTTGCATGGCCTGGTTCTGGTGGAGGAGGAGGGCTGCAGGGGTGGCTTCTGCAAGAAGCAACCAGAAGCTCTCTGCAGACCCAATGGAGCAAACACCAGCTGGTTCAAGGCCAGAGTCGTTGTTGACCAAGGCTGAGCCCATCAGCGATGGTCACAGCGCTTCTGGGAATCACATTTAGGAGAAACAAAATGCAAGTGGAGGCTTTTTGCCACCAGAGAAGGGAGTGAGAAGATGCAAGAAGCTGTGCAGGCACCAATGCTGGTGAAGGGTTGGGAGGAGGCGCCCCAGGTGCCAGAGAGAAAGATGCCCCTGCAGCCCATGGAGAAACCCATGGTGGAGTGGGTGTCCCCCCACAGCCCACGGAAAAGGCCAAGACCCACCTGCAGCCCGTGGAGAGGCCTCATGCTGGAGCAGGTGGAGACATAGAGAAGATGTTGTGACCAGTGTTGGAGCGAGCCCCTGCCAGCACTTGCAGCCCGTGGAGAGAGACAGAGACGAGCAAGAGAGAAAGAGAAAGGGACCCATGCAGGAGCAGGTTTTCTGGCGGGGCAAGGCTTGTGACTCCATGGGGGATCAGGCTGGAGCAGTCTCAGCTTGAGAGACTGAGAAGCATTCTATGATTTTTGACTGCACCCCATAGCAGTGACCCATGCCAGGGCAGCTGGCGAAGAGCTGAATTTCCATGGGAAAGGACTCACAGTGGAGAAGTTTGTGGAAGGACTGACACGTGTGCAACAGGGGAAGGGTGTGAGGAATGCCCTACCTCCACTGAGGAGGAAAACAACCTGTGAGGAACTGACTGAAAACCCCATTCCCCCCATTTCTTGCTCCTCCCCATGCCACAACGGGGGGGAAGAAGGGAGCAAAATCATGACTAAAGTGAAGTCTGCTAAGAAGGGAGGGATGGGGGGAGGTGCTTTAAGATCTGGTCACACTTCTCATTATCTGACTGGTGTCACTAGGTGTGCAGTGCAGTGTAATCAATTGCAGAGTTTCTTTCCTTTGTTCTGTGTTGAGTCTGTTTTGCCCATGATGTTAATTTTGGAATGATCTCTCCCTGCCCTCATCTTGACTCCTAAGCCTCTCAATATATATTTTCTCCCCTATCCAGCTGAAAAGGGGCTGATAGAGTGGCTTTGGTGGATGTCTGGCCTCCAGTCAGGACCAAACCACCACAAGTGCTCACAGCATTTTTTGGTATGACTTGTGCCTGTGTGTCCCAGTACTCTGCAGTGGAAGTCAGCCACCGATCCCTACTGCAGAAAAACTCAAACATTGTGCTAGTTTATCATCTCTTTTATCAAAAACCACAAACACTAGAAAACTGTGGGTCTTTTCTTCTTTTTGAATGACAAAATGAAGGTAATTAGTGTTCAAATTTCTACCAAATGTGGAATGATCTTCAGAGTAGTCAAGTATGCAGTCCTTTATATCAAGAATGGTCTTTCCTATCATGCTGGAGAACTACCAGATCTATATTCTGTAATTTGTGCAATGTTTTCAGTAGCAGCATTTTAAAACAAGCTCTGTGTTATGCTTTCTACAATGCATGAGAAATATAAACAGCGAGAAAGATGCTACATGGAAGACTGACAAAATCGACAGGGAAACTATAAGTTAATAATACATTGCAATTCACAGGTGGACTGCAAAGCAACATGAAAGCACTAATTAGCTAAGTGTCACAGCTAAGTTTTATTCTGCAATCTCAACCCTCAGTTTTGTCTTAGATCCTTCTTCTTGGTGACAGCCTGTTTTAACACCTGGCATCAAAGGGTACGGGAACCTCTTTGGTTTTCCAGGCCTGGAGTTGAACGCCCCAAGCCAACCAGCTGCCTGCTTTAGCTACAGCTTGAGTTTATGAGCCTCCAACGTACCCAACTTCAGATACGCAGCTGCAAACACATAAACAGTCTTTCTGGTTTTGTCCCTTAAGCCAACAAGAGGCACTTATGGCCAGCAAATCAGCCTAAATGCAATTGAAGTAGGAATGCAACATGTGGCAAAAGTTTTACATCGAGAATGAGCAACTGCAGCAGATGTTACACTGCATAACACGAGCAAAGTCACCAACTCTCCCAAGAGGCTGTTCACGAGGGCTGCGATTCCACATGGAGAGGAGTACTGTTTGACAGTCTTTTTTGAAAGCTTGGATCTTCCTTTAGAAGAACATGGAGTCTGTTTCTCTACTGCATTAAATGGAGAGCAGCCGCTGACATGAGCAGAGCGCTAATCAAACATGCCAGACTGGGACCTGGGCTGTGCACTGTTATAACCGCTAGCAAAGACATCATGATTTCATAACTTTGGCAAAACAGTCTGAATTATTAATATTTTCAGGAGATATAAGCTCAAGAGAAGAAAAATAAACAAGATTGATAGATTATCTTTCTTCCTTTTTTTAAAGGGTCTTTATAAAAGGCTGGCTGTGAAATCATTCCTGATATCTGCTCTCACTCCCTCGTAGTGAGCTTGGTATAATGAAATGCTGACAATATTCAGTGTAATTCAGAATTCACCCCACTGGGAGTACTGAATCAGTATTCATGTCAAAGTAAATTTATCACTGATTTTTAATCTCTTCATTGCCAGGAGCACAGTACAAATTCATAAATTTTAATTTTTATTTTACTTTAGTAACTGTAATTACCTACAACATTTGTAAATTAAAGCAATGTAAGAGAAAGATGCTGCCTTGATCAAAATTCATAACCTGTTTCTATTGGGTATTCATTTTATTTTATATTGATCCTAACTAAGAGGCAGATTATTTCCTTGCATAAACGCTGAGAGAGAAATCACCAGATTCATGGAAAGCTACAGCCCACATTAAACCTGAGTTATCCTTCAAAACAGGCAAAAATTAGGGCCTCTATAAGCTCATAAAGCAAGAAAGCTGTGGGGGAGGGATGTATTCTTTTCATGGAAATTGCCTCTCCTGCAAGGCTCAGTGGACTTAACTTCTGGCCCATCCTGACTATGGCATTATGACAGAACTTACTCTCAAGAGTGCTTCAGGGCATGGTCAGCAAATGAGACCCTCCAAGACCACAGTGCTCTCCCCAGAAACTCCTTGTGTTCTATTTGCTGGCTTGGCACAACACACCACCTCCTGCCTTAGCTGGACTTGTGTGTTTTCCTTCTCACAGGACAGATGCCAGCAGGGCACAGAATCTTGCAGCATAGATCAGTGTGAACCAGCTGGGGCACAGCAGCAGTCTAACTCCAATGGCAAGGGGAAAGGCAGAGACTAACATACATGAAAATAATTTTTAAGATGGGTAGTTAGCATGTGCATGGCTGGTGCTCCTCTGAGAGCTGAGCTAGCTCATTTACAGCTAAGGCCACCTGCTTCCACAGTTCACTGTGCTCGACTGTCGACCAGTTGCATTTTCCCTTCCTCACAGACCACAGGCGTTGTCATGCCCAGTGCAACATCCCCCATTATTCTTGTTCTCTGTTTTTGCAGAGTCTAAACTCATTGGGTCCTGATTTGGACCTTGTGTGCTACTGGTATAAGTGAGAGTGATGAATCTTCTACACCAAAGGGAGGTGGGGTTTTAGGTGTGTGTGTGGGGGGGTTTCCTCCTGTGTTAAACAAAGGTTTTGTCCCAAGCCTAGAACGGAAGTATCCAAACTTCAAAAGGCAGAGTTCCTAAGCAGGAGAAAAATAATCCCTCTGTAACCATCTCCCCTGACCAGCTTGTGACCTTCACCTCCACTAACTGTGTAGTGAATCAGCAGACTGGGTTACCTGTCACACAGTTTTCATCAAACACCCACTAAATACATTCTTATCTCTCTTTCTTCTCTTCTCTGGTTTTGATGCCATTGACGGCAAAGTTAAGGGGCTCACCCTGCAGACTGTATTGGCTCAGGACACCACAGTAGGAGTTCTGAGACTGTAATTTATTTCTCAACTTTATTACAGACTCAGTTCATGGTTTTCCATAAGACTTTTACACCCAAGTTCTCTTTAATAATCAGGCACCTAAATATTACTGAAATGTCAAAAACCTTCTAGAGACCTGAGGCTTTAACTCCTTCATGCCTCCACTCACTCTCACAGGTATGCATCTTTGTTAAAGAGCCTACAGAGAGAGAGGCAGCCCACGAATCCAAATGACATGTTACATTGGAACTCTGGTTTGGATTTTCTGTGACAAAATTTAGCCTTGCATATTTCTAACACCTAGGGCATCTTTGCATTATCTCCTCGTACCTTTGTAAAAGCTCGAGCAACCATGAGTAATTTCCAATAGTCATAATGGATTTAATATGATAATGGCATGCCCTAATCAAATAAACTCCACATGAGGGGAAGCTTACAAAGGCTGAGAAGCCGGAATAGTATTTATTTTGTTCCAATGGATTAAAAAAAATGGTCCCAGCAAAAGAGATAATGAAGCCCCTGTCGGCAGAGAGATTAAATTAACTTAATGGACACACAAACTAAATATGCAGAGATACTTGCACTCCTTTCTGAAAAGTGGATAACTGGTGGTCTTGCAAACTGTCCTATCACTTGGAGTACAGAACAGCCAGCTGAATCGTTGTGGTGCAGAGAGCAGCTGCAGGCTTCTTGATGAGATTTCACTTTGCCTAAAAACTGACTCTGGAAGATTACTTTCAGTGCAGAACTAGTGCAGTGGAAGGAAATAAACATTCACAGTTTACATATTATGGTTTATGCTTTGTCTCTTAATGCTGTAATGCTAGAGATTAGATTAAATTAGGTGCTGGACAAAAGAGGGAAATGGATTAAGTATTTAGATAGGCTGAGGGAGCAACGCAGAATCTCATTTAGTAAGTGAATTACCACTATCATTAATAATGTATGCCTGGGCATTAATGTAACATTCTGTTATTTACCTGCTCCGTTCATTGTGAAAATGACTTTAGAAGGCATCTGTAATTTTCTTTGCTTGTCCAAGCACACATTGTGCTTTGTCATGACTCAGATCCTTTCCTCCACATTCTTCTCTAAAGATTTTTGCTTTGCAAAACAAGAAACCTGCCACAGTTTGTGTGAACTTTGCATGTAGGTATGTTTATTCAAAAAGAAATGGAGCAAGGCTGAGGAAAATACAACAAAGTGAAAGAAAGCTACAGTTCACATAACTAATACGTTTTCCGAGACCTTGAGAAATGAGGAACTGTTTGTTGGCATCTTTATATTAAAAAAATAAAAAGAGCCATCTAAACACTTTCAATTCACCTTCACATTATTATATTTATTAAAGAAGTCCTTCTTAGAAAACAAGTAGGATTGGTAATCCACCTACCTAAGGTCACAGATGATGAATCTTCTGCCAAGGTATTTTTGCAGCAATTCAAGAAGAACCTGAGAACAAGCTCATTCTGAAAAAAAAAAAATATATATATATATTTTAGGGAATATCATATGTTGTGCACTGTTCCGTAAACGATTCCCTTCTGGGCAGATTATGTGTAGGCTTTTAATGTGTATATTGGAGTTAGGGAGAAAGGGGACCCTTTCCCCTCTGATCACAGGCAAGAATCCCAGGGAACAGTTTCTACACAGGCACTGGGAAGGCAATGCTGTTGTCTTATCACTGGTGCAGGGGTGCTGCATTGGTGCCCACCCGGCCCCTTCCTGTCAACACACTTCCAAACAGCAACGTGCCGCGCGGACCACAGATCTGCATTGGTGCTTCATCTCCAGTGTCCCAAGATGTGTACTGGCAGCTGCCAGGGCTTTTACAGAACAGCCCATCTGGGAAGCAAACGCAGGAGAACATCTTTCCCCTGCGTTGTGTAGTCAGTGTGAAATCTGCCCTTGGCGCAGGGCTGACCCCAAGCATCTGACCTAATGTGTGCCTCCCCGAGGCACAGATAGTGTGCGTCCCTCCCTCACGTGGCAGCTTAATGGACACTCACATGGAAAAGCTCCGTACGGAGTAACTCCTACCAGAAACAAACAGGGAGTGAAAGGGGTGCTCATATTTTGCCACCCTGTTTAAGACTAATTCACCTCAGGTACTGCACTGTAACTTGTATTTTTATGTACTGACCTGTGCTGCTCTAGTGAACATATATAACAGGTAGTTACATCGGCCGCAGAGAATTAAAACAATAAACCAAACCCCCAGATTTGAGTATCATGCGAGGCAATAAAAGTGTGAATTCTGAAATGGACTCTTATTATTCTGAATCAAAGGTGAGCAGTAATTGCATTTTATTAGCTTTTTCATGAAGCCGTATTTCAGAGCGGCCACTCTTTAGGATGGCTAGAATTGCTACGTTCATGCTGATGGTACTTGGACTGACACTGTAATGAATGGGTAGGACAAGAAACTCCTCAGATTCTAGAGTTAAAATTTCACCATTGGGTTTTTTTCCAGGCCATGGAAAATAATGTGTCTCTTATCGGCAAGATGTACTTCACGTAGCGTTTGTCTTGTTTCAATCTGACAAGATGTGGCATGATTTGTGCAGGGGAAAAAAAGAAGAGTTTAGTGACAAATGCAGCTAGTGAGGAGTTAAGATGTGGTTACTGCAGACACAGAACAACATGCGTATGTTCAGCACAGAGATAAAACTTAGCAATCTGGATTTATTTTAGCAGTTGCCTATAATTTTGATTCTATGGTTTGGAATTTTTCCTCACATACCAGTATTTTTTTTACAAGAAAAATCAGGGAAAAAAATAAAGATAACCCAACAGAATTATTTTCCTTGAACTAAAAGACAAATCTTTGAGCCATTAGCAGTGGACTGCTGACAGACCTGTCTGTTCTGAGCATGACTAATTATTTTCTCATCTTGTGAGGACAGCTTTCAGGGGGGCACCCATGCACCTGCATCAGCTTCCAGTAGCTTTAAACAGCTGAGTTATTCCCCATAGGACCTCTATTTGCTCTTTCACTTTCCCAAGTGTAAGAAATCTCAAGGGTTGAGAGAGTGTATTTATGGCAGTTCAGCCTTTGTTTGACAGCATGAAAATAAGCAGAGAAACTTAAGTAGCCCTTTGAGTTCAAAGATCTTGAGAGAAGTGGGCAGGAGGTGGACTAACTGACTTGAAAGAGAAATAAAATACTCCACACTGAGCAGCCTGGTGTTCTGCTTCCTCTCCACTTACTCTTTCAGCAATAAATGGAAATATATGAGCACAGAAGTTTGTAAACAGTAGGTACAAAGACAGTTTCAGGTGAATAGTTCCAAATTCTCTTTTCTACAGGAGACCACACTGAAAAAGCAGTATTTCACTTACATAACAAGTGGATTTCATGCAGATCTTACCTCAGGGATGAACAATAGAGACTTGTACATTGCTGGTGCCTCGGCACTGATTTCAAAGCTTTCCCTGCCTGTGTCCATTGTACTCAACAGGTATTGAAGAATGTAGGGATGCTGCAAGGCTAACGTGGGCAGACGGAAAGCAAAAGCATAACAGGTCAGGTTGCAGGGGCAGATGTAGCTCTCTATCCAGGGCAAAGCGCTTTGAAAGCAGCTGAGGTGATCTCCTACATGCTTGTAGAAAAAAGCATTTTGCACGTTGCTACTCACAAGAGAGCCATTTCTCCCTAAACTGTGTTAACCTGCCTGCCACAGGACTCTACCATTTAGATTTCCATCAGCAAAGTGTTTTAAGTACCTTCCTAAGCTCACCCTTTGCCTGCAGACCTCCAAAGCACAACCTGAACTTTCAGGTGATTCCTAAAATCAATGGGGCTTCAATCGACTGAACTCTGGTCAACAGGACTGAAGCATCTGCTTAGAGTTCAGCGTGCATCTGATGACACTGCTGAGCAGAAACAGGCACAGCAGAGCCTTGACTGTATGTACGATCAAAAAGCGCTTAGTAGGTAGAGTCCTCTTCTGAAGAAGCACCACTGCTACAAAGACCTGAACATAGGTGGGAATCTTAGAGACCCTGTGACAGCCTTGGCTGACAGGAAGGTACTGGGGGTGACCACAAGCACTCACCTACCCGTTTTCTTCCCTGGAATTATTACCTTTACATCAGTAAATGGAAATTTCTTCAAATACTGCCCATTTGGGGGATTTTTAGGAAAGCCTCATATCCTGGTATCATTCTTACCTACTAAGACAACAATATTTAACAGGTAATGTTTCCAGGTCACTCAACACCATTAGTCTACTGGGGAGCACCCAGGTATATACCAGCATTGGTTTGTCTAGAACTCATGCCTGACCTTTATTCAGACATGAAACTCAGAAGGGACAAATTCCCCCTTCACTTGCACTAGGGTACAACTGAAACAGGGTATTTCATTTGTATCAGGGGAGCTGGCACAGCCCTGAACCTCTGTAACACAGCAGAATTTGTGCTCCCTATCAGAGCCCAACTAGAAAAGCACTCTGATGTTAGTGAAAAACAGCCAGATTTCAAGCCAGATTTAATTTTGTCAGAAAGACAAGCAGCCTCTCCTCTGCTTTCAACTTGCTTTTCAGCTGTGTTAGAGTACATTTGGGGTCAAAGAACACCCATGCACCTCTTAGACTTTAACAGGATGGAGGATCAGCAGGAAAGAAAGAAACCAGAAAAAACCTGACCTTGCTGCAGCTATTATAACTTCAGTAGGGGACATAGGAATAGAGGGGACTTTGAACCCTCCCCATTTTGGCTCTGCTGGATTCCTGGCTGCAGGAGTACAGCAGTGGTGGGAGTTTAAGGGACCCACATACCTCAGGTGCACTTTGTACCACCGTGTTCTGCACCTCCATACGGGCACTACAGGAGCTACTTTTTCATCTCTGTAAAGCCCAAGTGGCACCAGTGAATAAAACAAAAATTAATATGGTAAACCTGTGTAAAAGTTGATTACTTTTAGAATGTAAAACGTGCATCACTGTACAACAAGGCTGTGATCCTGGTTTTCACTGTATGTTTGAAAATGCGTGAACTTAATTTGCATCATTTGCATTTATATCCTCTTTAAAGCCCTTTCACACAGCCTGTAAGTCACCATAAAGCTGTTCACAGAACCTCCCTGTACAGAACCTCCCTGTAGCTGACACACTGCTGCTGTTTGCTTACCTGGCTGCACTGGGTTTATCATTGGCCCCAAAGCCTTTAGATAATTTGGGCACTTAGAAAATCTGTACAGAGACAAACCCCAATATACCACTTTGCTGTTGTTTTTTACTGACTAGCCCCCTGTGCACCTACCTGCACATACTATTATGCTTGCTAAACCCCCAACCATGATAAAGGAGCTCCCTCAATCATCCAAGCCCACCAAACCTGCACATGAAACCAATCTATGTGAAAGGTGTTGGAACAAGTTATGTAGGTTTGTTTAAGACTATGTAGTTTTGCAAGATCAGTATGTACATCTAGTGCCTGAGCTGTGTTATCAATAACAACACCCACAAATTAAATGCCACTTCTTTTAAATGATGAGTGATGGGAAGATTATCTGTAGAAAGCTACTAGCTGGCTAATGGTGCCAAATGCACATGGTTGCTATATAAAACATTGCATTAGATTCAGCTCTGTATTTTTTCATTCCTCATGCCCAAGCTAACAGCAGGTTGTCCTTTCAAAATAAGCATGAAGACATTCAGCTTTGAGAACGCTGCTGTCTGACACCAGGGCCAAGAGCAGACTAAATTAACGGAGCCTTACCTTGCTTTTTGTGTCCCCAGGGAGTGTACACCCTCCTACAACACAGGATTAAGACAAGCTACTAGGCCAGCCTTAATTTATTTGATATGTTTCAAGATCTGGGCTGCAGTCTGCATTCAGCCCATCACCCAGAGTTTGCAGTGGAACAGATTAAAATATAAAAGTGGTGAGTAGCAGCTGCATTTTGTCACAGATTTGATTTGTACTTTGATAATGTATATTTTTGTCTTCCTCTGCATTATCAACCTTCAATTTATTGTTTCTTGATGCTCCACCTCTTACTAGTGGCACCACAAGGTTGTTTTGCCCTTCAATGAAGGAAAGCTCCAGGAGTCCAAACATTATTGAGTATGTTGCCTTGCTGATTTGGAAGACCCAGGCATTTCAACACAAGCAGCTGATCCGCCAGTCAGCACCAGTGCAACTGGCACATGACTAAATATTCTTCTGATGTGATCATCTATACCCTCATTGGTTTGGGAGGAGTAGAATGAAACCAGAAAAGATTGCTGAAAGCCTGGTTTTGATCCTGACCTGAATGACTCAATGTGATGTTGAAGGTACATCAACTTTTGCATTTTAGTGATTGATGTAATGAATATAGCTTGTTGTTCATGCATATAGTCTGGCAGTGTAGTTATTTATAACTGAGTGTTAACCTGAATATTGGAAAAGGACTCCTATTCTAGGCAACTTTTCAGCAACAGAAGTCAATGAATGAGGTCGGTGCTGAAATTAAACCAGAGACTTAAAAATTGCTTTGAGCAGGGATGGGCAGGAGCACATTTAAGCTTTTAAACTGTCCCAACAGCAAGTATCTCCATCAGCTGATGTTTCTGCATTTATGGGATCTGATACTAAAATTCAGAGATAGGGAAAGGTGGCTTGAAGTTTTTAATCTTTAAAGAAAGGTTTAAAGAAAATTTAATTCCATTTGAACTACAGTGCATATGAGAAGGCAGATATTTTCCACCTCTCCTCCTTCCTTCAAACCATTTAGCAGAAAAGGTCAGTGACATTGTGACCTACTCTTAATTATAACACAATTTTCATAATCAGAACTTAGTCTGGGCTAAAAAGCACGCACTTAAGGCATAACTGAGGAAGGAATTTGGATATAATCCAATTCTTTCTTTATTCTTAGGATTTATAATTACTTAATTGGCATCTTAAGTGTGTAGTCAGTCCTGTGTGGACTGGACTAAACTATTCAGAGCTGAAGATGGTGTCTAGTCAATCAGGGTAATGCGTTCACAGTGATTGCAAGGGTATGGTATAATGAAATAAAAGCTTTTCTCTCAGACAAAGTATCTCAGACAATACTCTGGTATACTGTACAGCTACTATCCCATACAGGTCCAGTTCAGAAGACAGAAATGACTGTGTCAAAAAAGTAAAGGCAACCCTACTCTACAGGCATCTGCTCTTACAAGATTTCTTTGCAAATTTCCAAATTAATTATTTATTCCTACATAGTTTTACTATTTTATAGGAATGAGAGTTTGGTAATGCTTGAGAACAGACAACTCACTTAATGGTTTCAGTCAGGGTCCCTAGCAACTTGAGAGAAAGGACACATTTGACTGCAAAGTTGTCCAAGGCATGAAGAGAGACAAAATAATTGTGTTTATTTTTATCAAGAGAGCCTCCTAGGATGGTTTTCTGCTCAGAGTAAAACCAAGAAGTCGCCATGACACCTTTTTAAAAGTGTCATACCAAAGAGAAAAGTAAAAAAGAAGCCTTCAGCTGGGAATACAAAGGAAATTACCCACTGACTGTTCTTGTTCTAAGTGGGTCAGCACACGTCAGTATTTTATAAATTTCTTACATCTCCCAGCAGGAGAAACATATTGAAGTAAAAATAATGATTCAATGTTTATAGAGTATCAATAACTTTAAAGGTTATCATCTAGAATTGCAGGTTAGCTGCATGGTGGCAAACATGATGATTACCCACATGCAATGGCACTTCGCAGATGGAAACAATCTGCTCATTACTTCACTTACTGCTGCGTGCCCTCCAAGCACACCAGTAGCTGTGAAGCCCTCTTACACACAAAACAGTTTTCTACTCCTCATGGTTCAGCACTACAGGTTGTACCAGGCTGGAACAGTTTTCAGCAGCTCCATAGTCCAGCAGGTCTGAATAGCCCCACTGGTCTGGGTCAGAGCCACACCAGTCTATGTCCCCAAGCAGATGTGTGCACAGGTCCCTCTGAACACCTTATTTGTGGTCATGTCCCAGCAGCAGCATGCTGGGAGAACTTACCCAGCTCCACAGGCACGTGCTGCAGGACCATAAAGGGAGGAGGAAAGGCATTAGGAAGCCCAGTGCGAGGTAGCATGCTCTGCATGACTACCAGCCCATTCACAGACCGTGGAGCAGGAGGGAGAAGAGAGTTTCTGCATGTGACCTGGGAATGTTTTTACAACTATCCCAGGGCTTGAAGCAGCCAAATTTTTCAACTGCAGATTAGGCTTCTACACAGCAGTGCCTGGCCCAAATTGAAAATCCGTGTACCTTACAGCAGCCCAGAGCGCAGCATAAGAAACAGAGCTCTTCATTTCTAGGTCACTGGCTTACATCAGCTTTTTCCTCAGCTGTGACCAAAAGGCACTAATGTAAAATAAACCCACGACCCTCATGTGACAGAAACCACACAACAATTAAACCCAACCTGCACCCTTTGTTTGGTGAGGTCAGTCAAGGGAGCCAAGAACCCGAATTGAGTGTAACTCTGTGACACAGATATTTTCTGTCCTCTTTGGAAATCTTCTGGGTTGCAACTCAGGGCACAGACTGTATATTCAAATTAATATAGAAACTGCTGTTTGCTTTATATTACGGACAATTTCCTCTTTAATCTCCATTACAGCATCACAGCTGGGAAATACGGTCAGGCAGCGAGCATTTTTCTCCTCCTGCAAGATGTTTGAAATTTTGGAGAAAAAACATCCAGCCATACCCTTTTTTGGCATCCTAGACTATGTATGCTATTAAACCAGCCCAGCCCCGGTTTCTGCTATGGGCCTGAGGCCACTGGACATGAGATGGCTCTCCTGGCAGAGGCTCAATCTCTGCTAGAAAATGTGCCAACAGTGAAATAACTGCTCATGCCTTGTCTCCCTCGAATTTACTAGCCTTGACACAAACCTCAAATCTAATGTAAACCACTGTTTTTGCCTGCCCATCTGACAGCTTTCCTGACAACAGCTGGTCGCTAGAAGATGCTCCTTTCCCTCAGACCCTGGAGTCACTATAACCAATTTGACCATTCAGCTTCCAAAGCGACCATTCAGCCTCCAAAGTGTCACAGTGTGATCATGAGGTGTATGGGACCTATTAATTGCCCTTGGCCCTGGCTTCTACAATGCTGAGGAGCATAAGGCTTTGTCCTGGGCCAGAGAATGAGGACTCAAGAGTTTGTTACCATGTCAACTTTCCATTTTGGAACAGGAGGTGAACACCAAATCTCAGAAAACAACAATGAACAAAAAATAATGTGAAAACACCAATTTTAATGGACACAGTGTATCACTGTGATAATATTGAAACAGTATGTTTGTTCTCTTATGTTTGCAAAACAATTTCTTCTAAGTGTTAAATAAATTTTGAAATGAAGAGTTTTTCTGGGCTGAAAGAATGGAACTTTTCATTTGAAAACTGTCAAAATCATACTTCAGTATTTCCAAAATTACTCCCTTTTTTAGACATTACATTCCTCAGAACCTAATCCTTACTGTCAAAAATTCTGTGAATCACTACTTCTGGATGATGGCAAAGGAAGAGAATTTTTTTTTTTTTAAAAAATGCCCTGCCAGGTCTAATAGACTTTTCAGTCATTCTTGTCTTTGTCTTAAGTTCTGATCAATGCTACAATGGCTCTACCTCAAAACAACTGCGTTAGAACATGTCATTTATGGTTTGGTGTTGGTTTTGAGTTTGATTTTTTTTTTTTTTTACAAAGGAGGCTGTGGAAAGCTTCTTTAGTGTTTTGGTACAACGTTACTAAGTCACATGCAAGTAAAATAAATACCATAAGTGCTCACATTAGCCAGTTTCCTGGATCCACTTAACAGCTGCTTCAGATAGAGATTCAAATCTGTCACTCTTTTATGTTCAAGCTCCATAAAAGGTAAATGCCATGAGTGGGGAAACCTGCAAAAGAAGAGTATTTGTAAGTATAACTCTTGAATTGTAATTATTGAAAATATTTCCAGCTCTACTTAACAGATGATAGTTAACACTTCTAAGAGGCTTTGCAAGCAGGTGAAAGGATAGGTACAGTGTCCAGAGGATCGTTTATGCTGTGACTCTGGTTCTTCTATTAATTTGTTGATATTCTTTTTCATAATGTACCACTTCTTATGCCTAAATCATTCACCAAAAATCCCCAAAACAAACCACCAAACAAACCCCCAAAACTAGCCCCCAGCAAAATCCAACCTAAAAGGCACTTATCTGCATTTTATTACATCTAAATACCTGTAAAAAATTGTCCCTTTATGATCCTAGGAAAACATTACCCTCTTTGTTTTTTTGCACTGTGCACAGCAGGACAGGTCTCTGATCTCAGCCCCAGGCTCAGGCTGCACAAACTTTTACTACAGAATACTGAATATCCAAGCCTTACTGCAACAATGGGACATTTTATTAATATATCATTGTTTGCTTTTTTACCTCAGCTATTTAGAATGCAGATAAGTTTTTCAGAGAAGGTCCCTGATCCCATATGTAATTTCAGGCACTAGTATAATAAAAGTAATATATGAAAGCAGACGATCGTCACAATAACAAAATCAATCCAAACAAAAGCAATAACAATAATAATAGTAATGTTCTGGCTGAATTTTTATTAAGATGAATTTCATTTCGGTTTAGTAAATAAACCACATGTGCAGAATGGCCTTATGTCAGTTTTCAACTGCATTGTTGGTTGAATATGTCAAAACCCCACATTTTTTTTTACTTGAATCATCTTTGGGGTCTAGACACGACACACATCAGATTAGTCAAACGATTAGATTTTTAGCAATACACATAATCAATTTATAGTTACCTTGCCCTGACAAGGACTACTTATGTCTCTCCCAGGTTGAGGGAGCATTAGAAAAGCTATCCATGCTAAATTTCATGCAATGGGTTTTGTGATATGAATTGCTAATATTTGGATTCATGACTGATGCTATGCTTTACATCCTCTAATCCATGTGATATAGAAAGATACAAGCTTTGATCTGACTTTCTTGTTACACCACCACTATAAACAGTTAACCATGTCTCATTTACAAACCTCTTATTTCTGGTACAAACTTGCTTATCCACTAGATCTCAAGAGCTACCCAAAGGCTTCAACAAATGACTGAAGAGCCATCTAGCAACCCAACACACTGAAAAGAGACACTTGGCCACTAGCCTTTTGAAAGGCAGCTGGTCGGATCCTACTGTGAATGGGTTTTGCCCAATTCCACAGCTCAGTGGTAAGATGTCATCGGCTTTTCAAAGGCCAGCCAAATAGCAACACATGGAGCACTGGACTGCCACCCCCAGGGAGGAACACTGTCCAGCTCTGCAAACCACCCAGCTGTGAAAACGACAAATAGCAGCCTCACCTACTGAAAATAAAATGCCTGAAGATGATTAACCCACAGTTTTTGTTACCAAGAGATTCAATGTAATTAGATTTTATGAACTGTAATTAGACCTGTTGGGTTGGGCTTTTTTGAGCTTGTTTTGTAACAGAAGTTCTTTAATGAAGAGAATACTGATTAACAAGATATTGTAATTCCTTTTAGGAGCGGACAGATCTTTACCCATCTGGTTTAATACTTGAGAGGAAGAACTCAGCACTGGTAAAACTCAGCCTGCAATTAAATCAGCAAGAGGCCAGGATGATAGCAGCATATTGTATGTATGTATAACCTTTTGATTATTTTTGCCTATAGCACTGAAAGATCAGGGCTCAAAATGAACAGCAAGAGGCGATTCTTGCGTCACAAAATGACAGTGGCAGGACTCACAATGAGGCGAGGGAAAGTGATATGACCCAGGATCATGACATATATGAATTGCACGGATAAAAATAGAGCCCAGGTCATTTGGCACACACAGATAGCCTGTGAATATTCTGTATTCCTCTGGGGCACAAAAAAGGACTTCTTTCAAGAGATGGTAGAGAACATCTGTTTGGAAGCTGCTTAAAATTAATTAGACTGTGTAACATAAAGAGAGGACTCTGGCTGTAAAATGTAGGTCCTCAGAAGATGCCTCCTCAGCACAGTGGCCAGAGGACAGAGAAACTGCTGATTGATGGCACCAGTAGCTGCTGCAGTGAAGGACAATATGGACCTTGTGGCGGTACTGAACGCTTCTTTCATGCCCGTGGCTGAAGCCAACTCTGCACTTGTGAACACTCTTGTGTTACAAAAGGTTAACTTCCCCAGCTCGTTTTGGGTTTTGCATGTCCCCTAAGTACATCAGAAAAAATCAAACTTGTGCTAAGAACAGACATCCCACACAGCAGATTCCACTTCCTACTTATTAGCTTGAGGAACATTCTGTGTGTGCATTACATCACTTTTAAATGCTTCGTTGGGTGAAAATATTTTTGGCCTTTTACAAAACCGTAATTAAATACAATTAATACTCCGACTGAAACCAAGTAAGAAGGAAGGTGCTAGAGTTCAAGTGCTTGCTTAGGGCAGCTGTGCTTTGACATACAAATACAGCCTGAATGTTTACCTGTCAACAGCAAAATACCAGACACCGAGAAGTCTGAGCTTTTGCCATTAATCTCCTGCAATACAGCCAGTATTTAGCACAAGTATGAAGCAGACTCATATTGCATCATTTCCCCCAATGAGACATGAATACACACAGGTTCATGAATCAATACAAAGCAGTAACCAAGTCCTTTTTGTTAGCTGTTCCAATTATTCTAGTGATATTTGACAGGCTAATTTTAAATCACACATTTTCAAACTGATTTTGGGGTTTCATAATGGAACAAGGATTTTTCCATCCTTTGAAGCATCCAGCCTCAGCCAGAGCTGGAGCTTTGTAACACAGAGACAGACTAATGGTCTGATAAGGTATGGCAAGTTCTGTGAAAACTTCCTATAAAGAAATAATTAGGTTTTTATTATTAGAATAAAATCCAGAGTATATGAAAAGCCTCAAACGGATGAAATTCTGTTAGAAAACAACCCAAAACTTTAACATTAAAGAACACACATATAAAGAAACACCATAAAATGAATTACTTTCACACAGTATTGGGGAAAGATCATACAGTGACAGGTTGCTGCTGGGACTGCATTATGACAACAAAGCTCTGGAGCTCTTAGACACAGCCTGAGTATACGCAGATTAACCCTCTGTGAATTCTGGAGCTCTCTTTTGCAGTGAAAATGTTGTAAGGGATCTTATTAAAGGTAGAGTTATCTGAAAAATGGCAATTACTATTTTTGAAATTCACTACAGGGTTTCTGAGTTCTGTGCGTTTCTAAAGAGAAATACATTTTCCTTCAAAGGGCTCTGCTCACCACAGGAAAAAAATCATAAATAGGTACTTTTAAAATATTTTATTTTACAACTTAATAGTTAGCATGCAAATATCTCCAAATCAAAGCCACAATTTGAGCACTTCCAGTGTTTAGTGAAATTCTGGTTCTCACCAACCACTGCAAAGCAGTTCATGTGAGCCAATCATAACGAGTCAAATTGGAGTAAATTAAAATTCCCTCAGGTAGAAGAAAGATTCTCTAGAATTAACTAACCTAAAACCATTTAACTGAGAGCCTTTCACAGGCTTGGGGGAATATCGAATTTGGACCTGAAATTCATAGACTATATTTTTTAAGTCAAAACTGTGTGATGATTTACTTCAAGTCAAACCTCAAAAACCTTTCTATCTTTTAAGCATATCACTTGAATCTCAGCTTGGTTCAAGTAAACCGACTGTCTCCTTGGCCAGCTTGTGTTTTATTGTAGAATGAGCTTGAAGAGGGGCTTGTATCAGGTGAGCCAGCATGACTGTTTAGGAGAGGGTGACTTTGTTCTCCATGGTGTATGCAGTATAATGTATATGATATCTGTAGAATACATAACTCCACTTGTATTACCAAAGCCATGGACAATCGCTACATGAGGCAAAACTGTTTCACGTAAGACAGAAATAAACCCAGGGACTCACTGTCCCAGGAAACTGTGAAAAAATAAAATTCAGAATATGAAAATCAGGAATAGACATGCACCTGGATAAAAATGTAATATTCAGAATTACTGCAGCTAATGATAGAATTTTTTCAAGGGATATTCATCTGAATGAAGCGAGGCACAAAGTATTGGGTGTTGGGTCCAGGATAGTCAGTACGAGTATTGCGTACTTCTCTGCTGGCTGGTACGTGCTTTTTTTGTCGAAGGGTTGATCGTACCTACCAGTGTCAGAGATGGGCTGGTTTCTGTTATGACCTACTGTGAACATTCCTATACTGCTTTAATATACGGATTTTGCTGTGAGTTTTGATCAGCGTAATGCAGAAAATAGAAACTATTACATGCCCTTATCATGCCTTTAATGAAGTCAATACCACTTACCCTTTCATTTCAGGTATAGCAGTGTCAAGCTGTTCCCCCCCCTCCCCGACCCAAGCTGTTCTTCCCCCCTTCTCTTCCCATTAAAGAAGGAATAATAAAACATATAAAATTTAGTCTGCTACAATGGTCTATGATTCAGTTCTTTCTGGGGCTGAATAGAGGGCTTGATAGAATATGTCGCGCTGCTTTTGTATTTCTAAAAATATGTCTGCCGTGCATTTTCTCACATCTTTATCCATGCACAGAGAGAACCATTTAACAGCAGAATAACATTTGCTAATATGCTGCCTTACTCTGGGAGGGCAAGTGCTGGAAATTGCTTCTGGAGATGGCTGTGAAGTTTTGCGAACTGGTCAAATGATCTCTCCACAAAAGTGACCACACTGCAGGTCTGCACCACCTGGACGAGATACAGCTGTATTGGGGAAGAGGGAGAGGCAGGAGAGAGAAATGATCACAGGGGCACATTAAAAAAAACACCAAACACAAACATACAAGAGAAAATATAGGGTGATTTTAACAACGAAAAACCTTTCTTTAATGTAGTGCCAACTGCCAGAGAATTCAGTTTGCAATTTACAGTCTTTGCTGCACAGAAAGAGAAACTTGCCTGGCTAGCACAGAACAGAAACACTGAAAGATCACTGCAGTGTGTGAAAACTAATAATGCACCATTAAAGCATCATACAACAGCCTCCGATTTCTATTAGACTTCCTAATTTTGTGCCATGCTTTCCTTCTGGATGCTTTAATTAGCTCTTGATTTATTTTTCACTATAGGGCATGAACTGCGCTCCTTAATGGCTCCCTGCTAATAGCTGTCTGCCTGGCGTTCCCTCTCTCCGGTAGCTCATTGCTTATGGCACTGCTGTTCATCCTGTGATCCTTTTAATGTGGCACAAGCATATCTTCCAGAAAGGAGGAGGGAGAGCACATGAGCTCACAGAAGAGTCACTGGAGATCAAGGCAAGCAAAGAACATAATACATACAGAGTCAGGTTTTTTGTTGAACCCCAAAATGGTGGCCCTTGCAATTGACTTCTCTGCGTTCAGCACCATCCATTGCTGGGGGACAGTCTCTGGAGCTGGAGGCTTCGCAGAGCCTGTCATTGACATCTGCACGAGTGTGTGGATCAAGTTATTGAGTTTAACAGGAAAGCACTCCAAACTTTCCTTTATTTTCCTGAGGAACAAACAAACAGAAGAGGCACTATTTATGCAAGTTTTGTTTCCATTTCTTGATCCTTGGTTTCATGGATGCAAGAACCAAAATTCTCCAAATCCAAAAACCCAACAGACTGGTACACAAACATGTACCCACATACACACCAGTGACTGCCACTAGCAGCAAATACAAAATATCCAGCCCCTGAGCTCCACTGCTTAAAGGAGTGCTCTTGCCATAGTCTGTCTCATGCCTTACCTTTGTGTAGTTACCCTTCACAAACTGGATACCATCAGCCTTTTTTGGATAACAGAGATGGGCAAAAGATTTCCATGTGTGTTTTGAGGAATTCCAGGGCAGGAC
Organism: Gallinula chloropus; assembly: GCF_964237585.1. Lineage (NCBI taxonomy): Eukaryota > Metazoa > Chordata > Aves > Gruiformes > Rallidae > Gallinula > Gallinula chloropus. The sequence continues at coordinate 78,428,320 of NC_140085.1, forward strand.
ATGTGTTCACTGCAACAGGTAGGGGAGAGTAGAGTGCCCTAACACTTTCAGTTTGGTGACACTATCCTCACGTGGACTTGAATGTGTTTGTACAAGGTTCTTGCATCAAATTGATGATTTAGCTGTGCATGATGTGTTGTGAAATCCTCTACCCAATTCTTAAGAGCTCTGTCCTTGTGGAGCAGTTAAAGATGAAAAATTTTTACACAAAGAGATATTTTCTTCCCCTATCTCCCTGATCTCAACCCTGTGAAAGGGGAGCCAGAACACACTTCTCATTTCCTAGAGTTTTAAGATCCTTCACCATAAAAGACACAATTGATAAAAAAAAAAAACCCTCAGATGCACATGTAGATATGTACTACAAACACATTTTAACATCAAAGTGAACAACTTGAGAAAAAACACTGCAAGATAATAACTGGTCTTTGAAGAGTAAGATGCAGTACTCATTCAAAAATACTTGTCCTCTTGAATTCAATTACTGGTTAAGATTTGTTTAATGTCAGGTTGGGTTTTTTTGTTGTTGTTTTGACATTTTTTGTTGTTGTTATTGTTGGTTTTTTTTTCCCTCACTCACTTCTACATCTCTCTGAAGACATCCTGAACAGGTTCTGATGTTACAGAACAACAGCCCATTAGTTTCAGGCCATATGGCAGCAAACCTCTACCTAACTGTCATATTGGTGGGGGTTTTTTAATTCCAGTTTTGGACTATAACTAGCTTACAAGGGCTGGCAATGACCTTAACTATCTTCATTATCCCTTGTTCAAAGCTGAGCAAATGCTTCACCTGTCATTTTAAATTAAATTCTTATTCATGGTTTTCTGTGAGTGCATTGGTTTGTGTACTGCAATCAATCGAAATCAGCTCCATTCACAGCATTAGCCTAACTGTCATGATCTCAGGTGTTCTGGCTAAAGTCTGTGCCTTCACAGATGCAACCATACCAGAAAGAAATTCTATGTACACATAATTCCCTGGATTGCTGCCCCACTTCCCCCTGCCCCCTGCCCAAATTGAGATTTCATTCAAAATCCTGTGTTGGTGTGTGGAATTTATCACACACAAATCAGGCATTCTACACTGAGCAAAGATGTATGTTTTCTCTGCATGTAATGGAAGGAATGGTACCCCTGAATCGATTCAGTTAATTATCTTAATTATTAATTACATTTGCCAGAAACATACAGATTATTTAATAAATGACACGACATTAAAATGGAAAACAAGAAAACAAATCTCATTTCAAAATATTAGTACAAAATCAATTTGGTACTGATTAATTAGGTTGCATCTGTGGTGAACTCTTCCTTTTAACTCCTATGTATTTAATTTAATGCATACTTTAAACACTTCCTAAATCACTGAGACATGATTTAGGTTATAGAATCTGTAACTGGGCCATATTACAGTTAGGGAATTTGCAATATTACTATGAGGCATATTAACTTTGCAGTTAAATACAGTGCATTTTAATTCACATAAAGCAGGACTCTGCTTATAAACTAGTACTAATTCAGACACCATCCCAACAAAGAACAGCTGATACCAGAATATATTATTTAAACAATTCAGTATTTTAATAGCTTGTTCTTTCCATGGGTTCACTAAGCTTCTAAAATGCCTTTAACACACAGGTTGCTAATCACATACTTTAAACCTAAAAAGAGGCTTTTGTGGCTGTTGCTGTGTATTTTTTCTGTGAGGTATTTTAAATAATTACATTTAAAATAAATTAAAACCAGAAGTATATGTTGCTTTCTCCTTCTCTCAAAATTCTGTTTTCTCTGTATACAATGCTCTCTGTTAGAAAACAAAACATTAAGCAATGCTTACATCAATTTATCAACAAAGAACTGAAAAGGCCTCTACTATTCTGATGAAATCTCAGAATGTGTCCTAACAGCAAGGTAGAGCAACTCCACTTATGGTTCTCTGCATTTTCTTTCAAGGGCAAACTGGCTTAAGGAGACCCTCTTTCTTGCAGCCTCCCACAAGCTGCTTCCAAAATATATGGAGAGCAACGGAGTACATCATACTCATCTGTCTTATATTTTTTTAATTTTGCAGTTTATTTTTGGTGTGGATTCATTCTCTGATCCAGTTTACCATATTGTGATAATCTGATTCCCTTTTCTGATAGCATTTTTCAAGTTTAACCTAAGGATCAGCAGTGGAACTCCCTCCTGGAACTCTCTGAGATTCCCACACACCTTCTCTTCTCTACAGCCACGTTGTGTTTAGCAGTAGGCAAAGAAGTTGATAAGGTCATGGGTGTTCGCTGCTAAGATTCTCTTGCTCCCTAAGCTGTTACCATCTTTGTGCCTAAAGCTGGCTCTGCCTTCACAAAGATGACAAAAAGATCTTAGTTATGTCAGAGCTCTGGTAGCCCAAGCTGCTTAGAGAATTCAGGCCTAACAGTCTACAGATAGGAAAATTAAAGTGACCTATACGACGGGCATCAAAAGCAGAGGTTAATCAGAAGAGAACAAGGAATTCTCATTAACTAGAGTAACATAAATTGTGAATCACAGTATTGCTAACACACAGTTTTCAGGCAGAAAATAATGTATTTTTTCCACATCACAATATCCGTTTACCCCGTAGGTTGGTGTCTGACCTACTTCTTGGAAAAGTGAGTTAAATATCCAGGGTTATTGAAAAGTAATCACTTTCCGCTTTCCACCTGCCGAACTGCCTTTGAATTTCAGATGTGGCTCCCAGTCTTTGTACAGAACTGTCAACTTACACTACCAGGTAAAACACGCAGAGGCTGGCTGGCTGCTCCTGTAAACAGAGATGAGTGAAAAGACTGGCTAATGTTTTCAGGAGTGGCTAGTGGTAGATGGTGCATTCATTTTTGGGCAGTAGACATTTCTTTATGGGACAGGTATTCTGAAGGCTGGTGCTTAGATCTTATTGTACAAAGAAGCCTTTACCCATAGCCTTTTAAAAGCACATGCACTCATTATTACTGAGTAGTTATCCCGATCTTAGTTTTTATATATATATATATATATAAAATAAATATTCATCCCAAACTTCAGAATAATTTTCTTTATCATTCATAATGGCATCCCACTTCTCATTTCAATCTAGGCTGGGAAATAATTTGGAATATAATCACCAAGATTAATTTTCATGGGATTCCTGGATGTTTATGAACGTGGTGTTTCATTTATATTTAATTTTCCATATATGAATTCACTAGGTCCCACTTTAAAACAAACTGAGTATTATTGCCCCAACACCTCTTACTGACCTTTCCAGAATACTACTGCTTTCAGGGACAGATATTTTCTTATTTTCAGCAACATTTATTCATGGACAGTTCATATTCTTTTTGTGTACAGCAGTGATAACCCTTCATTTTAATATTTCATTTCCCACTGTGACGACATATGGGCGATAATCGTATTCTGTTTACCCCTAATTTTGTTAGGCTTTAAAATCCTTGTTTACTAACTCTGGCCCCATGGGAAGTCCACCTCTTTTCCTTCGTGGCACACATACCATGAGATTTACAAACTGCTTCAATGCTACTAAAAAAAAGTTCGGTACAGTGGGCTTTTCTGTGCCTTTTCAGAAGTCACCAGCTTTCACTGGTGTTTCAGCTGTTTGGAAGGTTTCTTGCTGGGACATCTGCAGCCGCCTGAGAAACAGGGATTGGCCAAGCATAGAATGGTCTGGGTTGGAAGGGACCCCAAGGATCATACAGTTCCAACTCCCCTGCCACAGGCAGGGCCACCAACCTCCAGGCCTGGATCTACACAAGGTTGCCCAGGGCCCCATCCAGCCTGGCCTTGAACACCTCCAGGGATGGGGCATTTACCACCTCTCTGGGCAGCCTGTTCCAGCACCTCACCACTCTCTCTGTAAAGAACTTCCCCCTAATATCAAATCTAAACCTTCCTTCCTTTAGCTTTAATCCATTCCCCCTTGTCCTGCCGTTATCTACCCTTTTTAAAAGTTGAATCCCCTCCTGTTTATATGCTCCCTTCAGGGACTGGAAGGCTGCAATGAGGTCCCCCTGCAGCCTCCTTTAGGCTGAACAAGCCCATCTCCCTCAGCCTCTCTTTGTAGGGCAGGTGCTCCAGCCCTCTAATCATCCTTGTGGCCCTCCTCTCAACCCTCTCCAACAGTTCCATATCTTTCTTGTACTGGGGCTCCCAGATCTGGACACAGGACTCCAGAATCAGATCAGGTTGAGATTAGCTGTGAAGGGCACTTCTGTGAATTGTCCAGTTTACAACTTCTGCCATTTGTGGTTTGGAGTGAATATGCTTGACCTGGGCAATGGCACATGCTTAACAAACAATTCTATCAATAAATAAGTAAAGACAGAAGCTGGCCCAAGCAGCAAGCCCCTCAATCAGGCTGCTGAAGATACGCAGTGGCGCTTCACTGGGGATTGTCAGATCCACGGTGCATCTCTTATTCGTGGGCTTCTATAAGTGGGACAGATTGCATACTGCAATCAATTGAAATCAACGCTGCTCTTTGCACGAGGCTAACTCTAATCCCTCAAAAAATAATTTTAAATACACATTCCCTTACAAACACCTTAAAAATATCCAGTAGCATGCTACAGCATGCTGACATTTGAAGGCATCTGCAGAAAAACCAAAGAGGAAATTTATATCCAGAGTTTAGGTGGGTCTCCAGTTTCTGGTAAGATTGTGCTGTCAGGAGGAGAGGAAAGGAGGGAGAGGAAAGGATCAAGTTGAGTTTCAAGGATCAAACTGAGTTCAGGGCAGATGCTGGAGAGACAACAATGTTTCATTTGGCACTAGGTGTAAGGAACCGACAAGCAAACACAGAAACTCTTGTTTAACTCTCAATGTGTGCATTGTTTATCCACAATCTGGGGGTGTGACCTTCCAGAAGGCTGTAAACTGTGAGGATTAACACTGCCGCTCATCAGCTCCTAACAGCGGGCTGACCCAATGTGAGACGGACGCAGCGCACGAATGAGACCACAGGCTGTTGAACAAGCCTTAAATCAAGAATGAGAGCAAAGGAATTTGGTAGAACACAGAACGCTTTATGATCCTGGAAGGGGTCAGCGCGTTACAGCCTCGACTCCATTAGCGTTATTCTGTTGGCTGAAAAGGTGACGGCAAAGAACAAATTAACATTGTTTTGCCAGGATTATTTGTGACATCATTCATGGTTTCTTCGTGTTTTGGAACACCAGTAGGGGCAATGTCAGCATTATTGCTCAAGCCAAACGCAGACAGTTGCTAAAAGCAACCTATTTCTAGGGAAATATAGAGAAATACTGTTGTCCTGTTTCCAGTAGCAGCAGATTGGGGATTTCAACAGATACATTATACAATCGAATGTGAAAGATTACAATAACTACCTTGTCCTCAGAACAAGAAATAACTTTCTGTTGGCAGCGTTTAACATTCCAATGACCACACTCCTTGTCTAGAAAAGAACTTTTAAAACACAATGAAGTGGTTTTGGAAGTAAGTATGGAGAAAAAGGAGCTATGAAATGTGAAGGATTTGAGAGTTACTGGAAGTTATGCTAATAACCAGAAACTTCAATTTCCTTGGCTTCCTAAGGAGAGCTTGAAAAACAGATACAGGAATAAGCTTGTGTGTGGCCACAGAGTGACCATGAGAAATGTGAAACTGGATTTTTTCTCACCCAGAAGTTTTGTATAGCAAGGAGGCAGGGAAGTATTTTTCTGAAGGACAGAAATAAAGATTAAGTAGGTAATGCCAAGCTCACAAAAATCTCAATATATTAACATTCCAGGGGGCAGATGGGAAAATGCTTATACAGAGGGGTAAGTTCTGCATGGATCCGGGTATCAAGTCATCCCAATGTCTTTATTTTGAAAAGTGCCTGGATACACTTTTCAAAAGTTAAAATATTAAAAGACATGAAGCCTGATGTTCTCACCATGTTTAAACATGTAGAATGCTAGTTTGCATGTGTTGAAGTAAAACAAGTTATGGTCAGACATGAATAGAAATTAAAATAAATAAAAAACAAACCAAAAAAAAGAGCTCCAAGTGAAATGAGATCCACGGAAATTCATGAGCTAATGACAAGAGACCTTATTCTTGCAAGTGAAAATATATAACGTAAACATATGCTAAGAGTATTAAAGAACAAAATATGCACTCTAGCAATATCAGACTTTTCCCTGTGATGTAATGATCTCTATGGACAAGACCACATCTACACTGCATTATTTCAAAGGAAAGTGGAACATAGCTCCGGACTTCAGTATAAACATTTTAAGAGAAAATGCAGTTTCAAATAACAGAGCACTGTGCAGATCTGCACCATGATGTTGGTAAGCAGGACTTGAGTGAGATTTCCACTCTGAAGGCCTTCATTTCCTTTGTACCGACCCTAACAAGAAATCTAATGGGAAGGAAGACATGCTGGCCTCTGAGACCTGCCTATCATGCCACTGGACTGAACAGGATTTGCAACTCCAGTACAAATCTCTGCCAGGCACTGAAGGACAGCAACTCTTACTTCTGAAACAGTGTTGAGCCAGTCTTCCTAATGCTAGCTGCTATTCCTGTCCTGGTTTTGGTCAGGATGGAGTTAACTTAATTTGTAGCAGTGGATGGAATGCTGTGTTTGAGAGTTAAAATGGGAGTAGTGCTGATAACACCCTGATGTTTCTAGTTGCTGTCAGACAGTCAAGGACTTTCTCAGCTCTTCATGAGAAAGGAGGGGCGAAGCCAGGACAGGTGACCCAACTGACCAAAGAGAGTATTCCACGCCAGTTACGTCCTGCCCAGGATATCAGGGGCAGATGGGAGGAAGGCCGAGGGCGGCTCCGGGACGCGGGGTTCTTGGGGGACGGTCAGGTTCTGGGACAGCTCTGGGTGGCACGGCCTGAGTTGTGGGTTTGGTGAGAAACTGCATTATGTATCAACAGCTTCATATATTTTTGCTCTAAAGTCCTGTTAGCATTGTTATATTGTATCTTTCTGTTATCTTAGTAAACTATCCTTATCCCAACCCACGGGCCTCTTAATTTCTTGGTTTTGGGGTTATTTGCCCCTTCCTTTTTTCTTCCCTTATCTCTCACAAAGCCCCCCCCCCCCCACCTTCCCTCTTTCCCTGCTCTTTTCCTTTAAGGAGCAGGCAGCTGCGTCGATCTTGGCCCTCAGCTGGGGTAAAACCACGACAATTCCACATGCTCTGGCTGAGAAAGACTGCAGGTGAATTCCTACTCTGAAGTCCCTCACTTCACCTTAAACTTCAAAACACCACACCCACCTCACCCAACTGCAAGGAAGAGCTACAGCTCTGTCCTGAACCCAGCCTTCATCCTTTGTCTTCCAGGTAAGGAAGACTGCAGTGATAACAACCCTAACCATAATCTTAGTCCTACCCAACTGAAAAGCATACTGATCCTTTCCACCTCCAGATGAGCGCTGGGCACTAGCTCTGAGCTTTGCCTGACACTGATGCAGTTTTCACTATAAAGACTCACATCTCACTATTTTTTATGTATAATCAAGCTTTTTTCACTAATTAAATGAATTTGGGTTTTTTTCCCCCATAAGAGACAGACACAAGCACCCAAAGTATTTGGCAGAATCGTGGCTTTTACAATTTAATTAGAAACTGCATGTTTCCTATTTGAAATGGAAATATAAGTCTTAATTTGGGAATATGTGAAATTTTAAAGGAAGGGATAAGGTAGGAGATGATGGTAAATGTGAAACTGTAGTTAAATTTTAAAATAAACTTGCTAAGTGGCAAGAGTGAAAGCATATGAAAAAGCAGGAGTTAGAGGAGAACTCGGTGCTCTGCTGTGTGTTAGGTATCAACAATTGTTCCTGTTTTGTTCAAGAAATTCCTCTCTTTTGGTTCAAATAAGACTATTCCTTAAACTCTCCAGGTCTCTGTTCCAGCCTTCTCCAAACCTGCCACCTCATTCTAATACTTGAAAAAGAGACGTGTAAGCATCACAATTTGAATTGCCCAACATCTTCATATAGGCCTCTGGAATGGTAATGAGACTGCCTCAGCTGCTCCAGTTCCAGCTTTCATCTCATTTATTTGCTGCAGTGTGGCCTCTGGCTGTACTGAAAACTAGGGGGATTGCTCATGGCTCAAGGCAGTTTGCACCCAGAGTTTGGCTTGCTTTGCATGTGTATGTGGTGTCCAGGGTGTGTCCTCATCGACTGTCCTTGGGAAACGATGGTGCTGCACAGGGACAGGATCTGTCAGGGAGGTTTTCTTCTCATACTGTGCCTAGGAAAGTGAGTTTCTAACTCCAGACAGTTTGCACTGGCTCCATCATCACATCAACAGTTGGAATTATATGTAATGTAGAGGCCTGACCCAAAAAATCAGGACTGAGGGCTTCAAACTGATTTTATACTCGTCAGCTACAGCTCCTCATCAATAATCCCCAGTTATTATCACAAACAAATGAAAGGTTTCATTATCCTAACAGAAATCAAGCTTTAAACATACCTATATTCACACACAATGCTCTTCTGTGATAGATCTGTTAAGTGCTTAAAAGGAAAAATCAGTACCATTTTGCAGATGGAGAATATGGCTAACAGAGGGAAAGTTAACTTGCCTGAAGCAATATTGAAGGTCAAAAGGAGAACAGAAAGGAAATAAAATGCAGGAATTCCAGGTCCCCACTCAGTCCATTAATGAGTTGAACCTTTTTATTTAGTCCAAACCCTGTTGCATGTGTCTGCTACATTTAAAAGCAGAGAGGAAAGCTGACTAGAAATTAGCCAGGATGGTTTCACCATGAAAGCCAAAGAAACCTCTAGGCACTGAAGAAGTGACTGGTTACAAGTGTACCACAAATGCACAACTGTTTCTTCCAGAAATTTGAGGAGACTGGTCATAACATGCACAAGGAACAGACTTTTTAAAAGTAAACATGTGAAGTGCAATTATCTTCTTGTGTAATTTCACTGATTACAATATTTTAACATAACAGAAAAGATACTTTTTTTTTTTCTTTATTTCTTAATTTGTCAGGGTTTCTTCATGCCTAAAGGAGAGAAGGTTTCTGGATTATATTCTGGTTTTACCTTGTAAAGTAGCTTGTAGCCTGGAGGTCTGAGTCCTGAGGACGGAGGTTATCATACACATATTTCAGATCCTGAATACTGTTTAGCTCAGGCAATCCTGCATGCAGCATCTTAAAGTAAAGAAATATCATTAGTTGACTGTTCTATGGAAAAGAAATTTAAGTGAAATAGGGCTGAGAAAAGAAAGTTTTCACACTGAAAGGTCTTCTTGTAAAACACAAAGTTTTACTGATCTGAAAAGTGGTTCTGATGCTAGGGTGATGCCTGGAATACTAAAGTGAATATAGTGTATTATAATCCTTCATACTAAGGCACTGCAAAGAGGCATGGGTCAAAATCACCAATCCATTTTAGTTATTTACTTTCACTTTGGATATAACAACTTCAATGTATGCACTGCTGCATTTCCTTCATAGCCTTCAAACAGTGATAAAGGGAAGGTGACCAAATTCAACCACCTGAACACATTTCTGTTATGTTCACAGTGTTGTCTTAGTCCTCTTCCAATCTAGTGCAAGATCACCTTATCACTTGTAGCCACTGATTCTGCCATCACTGCTCTGGACTCCCCCTGTAAAGGGATTGTAAATTCACTTCCCTCAATAGAGGAGAAAGGTGCCTTCAGATACTGACTCATGGCAGGAGCCCTCACCTGGGCACTGAGAACTGCCCTCTAGAGAGGGGATCATTCTCCATAGATGAGGGATGAAGCTGATCTGGTTAGCTGGCCAAATTAGGTTCAAAAGAGAAATAATGCAAATATTCAACTTGCAAAGTTACAACATGAATAGGGTACACAACTGAATGTGTCCAATTGCCAACACAGCTCTCTCCAGGTATTTTAAAATGTCAACAGCAGAGATAATTTTTACTCACTTCAAAACCTACTGATTTTTCTCAACAATCACAGCAAGCTGAGATGTTTTGTCCGCATTGGAGAAAATAATCATTCCTTCACACTGCTCAGAAGGAAATGAATCTGAATTTGAAGTCACTGCTGTGCATTGTTCATTGATATTTATGTCTAGCTCAGACAGAAAGATCCACTGAGTTTTGCAAGTAACAGCAAAAAAAACAAAAGAAAAAAAAAAGAAGCAGGACTTATTTTAAGGTTGGTTTGAGAGATGAATAGAGTATGGGGAAAAGAGATGAGGAGGTGTGTTTTCTTCATTCCTTCAAACCTTCTTAATATTTTAAAGTCAAGTTTCAATAATTTGTTGGGGTTTTTTTTCTTGGGATTATAAGGAATGCCTTGCTTCATATCAGACCCAATCTATACTATGACTGGGCAGGTAGATCAATGTCTAGAGAGTTCTGGCTAGCAAGGGGCAGAGAGAAAGAAAGCTCCCTGGGGTGAATTTAAGGATACACAGTGGTATTTATCTGCATACCTTCAGCCCATTTATAAAAGATAACAACTCCTGTCTCCTTTAAAAAAAACCCAACAAGCTGTTGCATATGCAAATTAAGCTCCTTGCCTTGCATTAGAAAAGGGAACAATGCCAGATATGAACGCAATCTGAATGATCTCTGGTGCAAATGAAAAACAGGACCTCTTTTTCTTAAGGTTCTCTGCATAGCAGAAGGTCCAGAACCATTTGCTGAAGCAAATAAAATACATCCTTAGCTGGGCGGTATCTATATGGTGCTTTCCTGGTTGCAAGGGGCTCCTGGAGGCTTATTCTACTGATTCAGCCCTCTTGTTCCATATAGCATCACTCTCATGTTTTCAGTTCCCAGATGGAGGAGGCATCTGAACACTGTGGCTGGTGATACCAGATGCCAATTAGACAAGACATGCTCCCGAAACGACTACAGGTCACCTAGGGTAACTCAAATGTCACGAGATGCCTAAGTGTCAACGTTGCTCTCCTTGTTTGGTCACACATATACATCCTGACCTATCACACTTGATTATCCCAGGCCTTCTGGCTCACTGTGTGGAGCTGCCCAAGCCCTCCTTGGGCCTGGATTCAGAGCTGGTGCATGATGCTCTGCCCACCATCCCAGGAAAAATGAATAGTTCTGGCACGTACTTTCCATGCATTAGACCTCCAAAATGGGGGTGTATCTTAGTCCTCTTCTCCCTAATGGTGTTTCTGAATTTAGAAGAGTGAGATGACCTGTATGAGGACATGTAATTCTTGAGTCTTAGATATGCTCTATCAAGGCACTGTCTCCTGTTTTATACTATTAGGTCAACCTGTGTCTTGTCACAGCAGAGGTAAGTGGATCAATTACTTCACCCCTAAGCTCCTCTAAATAATTTTCTATCTGAAAAATCTTTACAACAGTAATGGGTTTTGCATTTTCTTCAAACTAGTGGAAAGGTGTTTGTGTCCTGTGATCACCCTCTTTATAGCAGCTCACATCAAGTCTTTTAATGTGAGTAAAGCTGATGAACTGCAGGCATTTACAGAGCTGAACTCTTCCAGCAGACTCTTGGGTCTCCTGCAGATGTTTCTGCTTTTAAAAGTGATGGAAACTTCATGGATAATTTCTTACTCCCAGTAGCAAATGTCAGTACAGCTCTAGAAACATGCTGCTCACCACCAAGAAAAAGCATTAAGTCCCCAACTGGTCCAAAACCCCCAAAAGGTTGTTCGTAATTGCAAATATGCTGGAAACCCATTAATAGTTACTGACCATCCAGAGTACTCTACTACTCCTGTGAAGTACTGTACTTTTTGGAAACAGTGTTACTGTTTGGAATTTTTAACCATGTTTTATGAATAGCAACTCAGAAAACAGAACTTAGGAGAGGAGGGAAAGAGTAATGATGCAGATTTCCAGATATTGAAAGAAATCGTAGGCTGCCATCAACACAAATAAGCAGTGGTTGGTTTATCTTGCTCCTTCATGGAAATTAATTCAAAGTGAAACTTCTTTGCAGTCCATTTAGTTTTCTAGAAACCACCCATGTAACTGAAATGCTTTGATACTCACAGTTTCTGAGCAACACCTCATTTAAAGTGCAGAACCAGATACTCTCTCTCCCGAACGTCGCTGGCAAAAGTGAGGTGTTCACAAACTTGTCTTGTTTAATTCCCTTTTGCCACGAAGTGCTCACTGATGAGGTGTGAGCATGCTGCCAGTTATTTGTCAGTTAGGAGATGTAACACAATTGACTGAACTGTGGCCCGTTGACAAATGTTAAAACGTATCTGTGTGCTGACTTTCAGCTCAGCACTACTACCTCTCCTTGAAGATCAGCAGAACCAAAAGAAGATGCAGTATGTCTGAATATAGACAGCCCTGTGAGCTATATTGGGGCAGAGATAGCTAGTTACTTCCGACCTCCCGACAGGAACATTTTCCTAACACTCCCTCCTACCCCAGAGTAATCGAACATCATTATCTCTGCTGACTGCTGAAAAAGGGACTGCACTGGGGAGAAGGAGGTGGGCAGAAGATGAAGCTGTATTTCCAGCATGCTGGTTTAGACAGCCTGTTCAGAAATGCACAGATCATTGCTGTGGATGAGAGAGCATGGGTGCTCTTGAGTTTTCCAGAGGCTCTTTAGTTTAAGACAGTATCTCCTACAACTGCACTCTGCACTGCTTTCAGCCACTATGATTACAACATACTTGGGAAAAATTATGTTTTATGACAGTAATGCACTTTTGCTGTGCCTTTGTGAGTACTTAGAAGCAGGTTAAGAGATCTCTGGCAGTCCTTTCTGCTCCATATTGGGAAATTACTTGCTGTATCGCTACATGAGAATCTACTCCATGATCTTGCTGGGCACAGAGGTGAGGCCTGAGGTCATCTTTTTTTCCCTTTTTAAAAATGGGGGGTTGTTTTCCCCTTTTCTAGTCATTGGCAACTTCACCAGACTGCCATGACTTCTCAAATATGATGGGCAGTGGCTTAGCCACTTCATCTGCCAGTTCACTCAGGACCCATGAATGCATCTCCTCAGGTCCCATGGACTTGTGCACCTTCAAATTCCTCATTCTTGAACCTGATCTCCTACAGTGGGCTACTCTTCGTTCTCCCAGTCTCTGTCTTTGCCTTCCATGACTTGGATGGTGTGGCTAGAGTACTTGTCAGGGAAGAATAAGACAAAGAAGTCATTGAGTACCTCAATGACCACATTTTTCCAAGTCTTCCTTTTATCACCAGCATAACTACAGAAAGTTTTCTTGTTGCCCTTGACATCCTTGGACAGATTTCATTCTATCAGGGCTTTAGCTCTCCTAAAATGGTCCATGGCTTCTTGGGCAGTTTCTCTGTATTCCTCCCAGGCTGCCTGTCCTTCCACCCTCTCTAGGCTTACATTTTGTGCCTGAGTTTGTCCAGGAGATGTTTGGTGATCCACGCACGCCTCCTGGCATTTTTGCCTGTGTTCCTCTTTGTTGGGATGCATCGCTACTGAGCTTGGAAGAAGCTAGTTAGAATACTAACCAGCTGCCTTGGGTCCCCTCTCACCTCCAAGGCTTTGGCTCCCTGAAGAGGCCAAAATCTGCTCTCCTGAATCCAGAGTAGTGAGCTTGCTGTGTGCCCTCCATGCTGCCCTAAAGATATTGAACTCCACTATTTCATGGTCACTGCAGCAGAGGCTGTCCTTCCCCACCAGCCCCAAGCTCCTCCTTGTTAGTGAGACCAAGATCCAGCATGGCACCCCTCCTTCTTGTCTTTTCTATCACTTGGAGAAGGAAGATATCTTTAATGCATGCATGGCTGTGTTGTTCCTCCAACAGGTATTGGCATTTAATTTGGGTTTCTGTTGAAGATGACCTACTGTCTGGAGTGGCTGGAAATTCTTTGTGCTGCATTTCAGGTACTCTCCTACTGACCTGCTATCCTTCTTCCAGCTCTGGACATCGATTGCTGGCACTGGCATCCAACTGGTAGAAGTGGGATGGATTTAGATTTCCCTCCCCCAGCAACTTCAGCTTAAAATCCTCTCCACTACCTTGGCAAGCCTATGACCGAAGATGTTCTTCCCCTTCTCTGACAGAGGGACCCCATCACCCCCAGAAGACCATACTTATCAGAGCGAGATGAACAAATTCTGCCCCTTTTTTCCCCCTCTCCATGGCAGAATTTGGAGATGACAGAGCAGTGTTTACAAAGCAACTTCTTGTCTGAACCCTAACCTCAGCAGCAGTTCTGTACATAAAACTTTGTAGATTTTTTCACGCACAGACCATTCACCTCGGTTTTGCATGAGGCCCTGGATTTAAGATTAATATCTTAGCCAAGCAACTTAGGAAATATTAAGTTAATTTAATGTTATCATTCTACCCATGAAGGGGGAAAATAATTAGCCTTTCACACATGAGTAAATAGAGGCACAAAGCAGCTATGGAATTTGCCACAGCACATGAATTGGTAGGAATACTTAAGGGAAAAAAAACTTTCCTAGGGGTTGTAAAATCCTGTGCAAAAGGATTTTCAAACATGCATTAACATGGGAAGTGCTCTTTCTTTCTTTTGTTTGCCATTCTTAGAAGGGAGTGTGGAAATGTGCAAATAACTCTAATGGCACCGTTGTTAGCTGCAGCACTGCTAGGGGCTGTGGCATCCCACACTTTGCGAATTATTTAGTCTACTTTGTCTTGCTGTAACCATAAAAGGGATTGGTAAAGGTTGCTTGAAGGCTTAGAAAAGAGGCTGAGTAAAATTCCTGACTGTGAAACTTGTACCTGGCTTCTTTTGCAGTCTTCTGCTATTTTGTAAGAAAGAATGAATTAAAAAAAAAAGAAGGGGAAAAAAACCCCAAGGAACCAAGCAGCATAGCTTCTCTCAGAGACTAGTACTGAAACAGGATAGTTTCTCTACATGGGAAGTACCAGCACTAACAGCTGATACATGTTCAAATCCCAGTGCTACTGGTGACAGTAGAGAAGTGGTAAAAGGGAAAGGGACACCAGAGGAAATTGATATCCTGAAACTTCTTACCATCTCCAGCAGGTTCAAGAGTAACTGGCTGTGTTTCCTGACTATATTATAAGCTCGACAACAAAGCTCCACAAACTCTTGAAAACGCTGTGGGTTTTTTCCACCTTCTGTGATGAAATACTCCATCTCTGATGTGAAGATGAAGGGAGCTCGATCCCTTGAAAAGAGAGCAATCACATGAGAAATTTTACCAAACATAGCAAATCATAGAAGACAGTTAATATTTGTAACTCATTATCCACATTTGTTTTTCCAGCATTACCTTCCTCATTATTTCATCTCTCCCTTCCTCAACGTGGACAGCTCTATTGCTCTGTCTGGTGTCACTGACTAATTGGGGCAGAGACAGGTCTCACAGCAAGAGCTTCCTAGTGAGAAAGCTAATAACTAAACACTTTTGGACCTTACATGCTTTCTTCTGGTTCTTCTCTGTTTTTCTGTTTTAAACTCTCATTGCTTTAATTTCTTGACTCCAGACTGAAAATGAATCTGGAAACAAGTTCTCCCATGGTACTGAAATATTTAAAAGTTGTCCTCAAAGAGGATGTGATATAAATATCAACTCCCTACTAGGCGACAAATGAATTTAGGAAAAAAACCCCTACAACTCCACAATCCAACAGCAACTAAAAAATACAACATATGATGCTATCATTAAATATACACCATTCTGAAGGGATGTTTCTGACCCAAGTTACAAGAAGATAAATTTAAATACGTGGTCTTGTTTTCTGTGCAGTTACTCTGTATTCATCCTAGACTAAATGAGGAGCAGAATCTGACACCCTGTCTTAGCTTTTTTTCTTATCTCTAGTATAGTTTGTGGATATGGCATGCTACTGCAGAACAAAGCAGATCAGCCAGGCTTCTACTAGCAATCCTATCATTTGATAGTTTCAGAAAGGCCTCATGTACTACATCCTCACACAGACACAACTACTGTAGTGATTTACTCAGCACAACTGTGTATACAGAGGCATGTAAACAGATTAGAGGGCCATAGTCTAAGGAAATATACAAAGCATGTTAACTCTTAATTCAAAATTAACTTGAGTAAACTAGATATTCTTGGGAAACTTCAATGCAGAAACAAATTTGAGGTTCTCTGTTTCTTGCTAAAACCTCAAATGTGGTCTGAGTCTGAACCCATTCTTCTTGATGTTTCATTCATAAATGAGACAGAGAAGTTTTTCCAGGAGTTATCCTCATTTTCCTATAAAACCATCTGCCTTGTATTATTGTAGAAAGTAAGTCAAGTTGCTGTGAGATTCAAGGCTGCAGTTGAAAAGTCTTGGTTGCAAGAAATATCTTCCTCTTCCTCATGTATCAAAATTCTTCCTGTTTTACACTGAAGCTAATTTTGAAAGCAGACCTCCTATGGGTGTTGTTCACCTCAAAACAGCCCAGACCATTAAAGTTTTTTAATAGATTATTCAATTTTGGCTAGGTAGTACTAGGAGCTATGAAGGTCCACAATAGTACTTCTTACTCTTTCCTTCCATGTATTTCTATGCTAGATGTGAGTTCATAGTATGACAGATATGTTATAGTATGACTGTTACTGTGCAGTTACATTGTTGAAGGCAGTAAGAAGGACAGAGCCAGAAAATTAGCAACATTGACATTTTCTCTTATTTGTGGACAGAAGTCAAATGTAAACCCTGATTTGAAAGTGTTTTAATATCTTGAGAACGTTTAAAAAGCAAATCTGTTTCTTATCTGAATTTACATTTTTGGGCTAAATTATCCAAGTCAAAACTACTGCTCTAAAGGCCCCATATTATGTATTATGCTCAAAATTCATATTTAATTTCTGATGTTCAAGTGCATCAAGATACACAATTAAACTATGAAAATGTAGCCCTTTCTGAGCTAGTCCAACTCTCCCACATTAAGCTACTTGAGCTGAAAACAGATACTGTAATCAGAAATTACTTTCCTGGAAGAAATATGGTGTTTAACATCGTTGGATTGGGCTGTGGGCCAGCATCCACATAATGCAATGACTGCAACATTAGCCAATTCTCTTACTGTGGTTGCTAAAGGATCCATTTGAATATATAACTGATATGTTAGTATTTGTATTATTTATAGGTTGATTTTACTTGTAAGATGATTTTAAGTAGTTTTTCAAAGCTCTTAAATTTCTCAGCATCATTTAAGACTCTCTTCTAGCATGGTAGGCCTGTTCTCCCACGCTAACCTGCTAAATACTATGTAGAAATGTTTTCCCTGGTTTTACTCAAGTTGTTATGATATCAGAGCCTGTCCCATAGGGTAAACCCTGTAATCAATCAATCAGAAACTGAAGTTCCATTTCTGTGTGTACCTACGTAAGCCAATGCTCACAAAGGGCACACTTTGCAACTGAAATAGTAAAACCCACACATACCCAACCCGCTATAGGAGACAAGACTCACTAGAAGGAACAACACAGCCATTTCTCATGATGGTATTATAAAGCAAAGTTTCAGTGGGAGGAGATGCTTACTCACTGAAGAGTACATTGGGGATTCTGAAAAAAACAGTTGACAGGGCTGAATGTGCATAGATTCAAAATGTTGCCTGCTGCTTTCAGAACCTCCTTCAGAATATCAAAATATAGAAGACGCTGGTCTAAAAATTGCTACAGCAACATTAAACAGCCATATCAAGTCCATCAGGAATGGCAAAATTTACATCAGCAAACAATAGAGGCTGTTTTAGCATACATAAGGAGGAAAAAAGCAGTGCATGCCCCGGTGTTGCATGGGCATTCTGATTTATCACACAAATACTTGTGCAAATGAACCTTAGTCCAAGGCACAGCCTGCATTTTTATATTTGAACCTATACATTTCTGACAGCTTTCTTTGTGACACATAGCTGAGATTGTATTACATAATGTCATTTATTCAGAAGATATGCAAGAATGCATCTAAAGATGTGTAAGATAGCACTCATTTGGACACAAATCTATTACATAGCTTGAAGTTATCTAAAAGATATAAACATGAAATGCTTCTTACCCCAAAATATTCCTTCAGTATCACAGCTAAGCCCTATAATAATTTATATTCATCAGATGTTCAAAGAACAATGACTACATTACAATCAATGGCACAAGAGCTCCTTGGTTTGAAATTTGTATCTATTACAAATTTCTGCTTCCATCAAATTAATGAAATGACTGGCATCAGTTTAACAAAACTGGCATGATGAAGTATTTTCAAGTAAAAGTCTTTTACCGTCTCTCTGCAGAAGACCAAAAGCCTTTTTTTTTGACCTTTATGGTGTGCTAAAGAAATACAGAATTGAAGCAGTCACAAATGCCCTCTACTACATAATGGTAAGGTCAGGTATCATCATTCGTAGAGGGGGAAAAAAAGCTTCATTGAGAGAACTGGTGTGGCTTGAGATAGATCAAGGATGTATAGCCAATAAGCCTCCCCAAATCATTCAAGGTATCTTATCACAGCTAGATCTCTCTTTTTTTTTCCTTTCTCCCTTCCCCCTTCCCCCTCCCACCCCCCATCGCTAGGTGAGATGAATGAGCTCTTTGGCTGTATAATGGAAATCTGTCGAAAAGGCAATATCCCCATTTATGACAGAATCTGATTGCAGTCCTGAGTCTTAAAAACTTATACTTCATTATGGGTGTGACAAAAGAGGTTACCTAAGCTATGAACTGTGAAAGAAAAGCAGTTTCATGGTAGTTTTATTCTTTTTTTTTCTTGTGTACTGCTTTTAGAGATTTCAGATTTTCATGGGAATGTGTTTTGCAGTTCTGGACATTAAGAATGTTTGGATGATATGTCATGAGAGTGAGGAAAAAAAGGAAACCTCAAGCAACTGAAGAGATAATCATGCAAAAACAAACTTGGTCTGGGGTGATGGGAACATTTACTGAGACTTCACTGTAGGCTAGAAATGTGCTGGCTTCCCAGAAGACCAGTAAGATAGTGGGATTTGTTATGAAACACTAGATGTAAACTGATTAACAAAGCTTGTAAGGTCAACAATGGTTTTAGCTTTTCCTATTATGACTCTCACGGTACAGAACATTTAAGAATGATACATTGACTTCCTTTTATGTAAAGCAGAAAAAACACAGGAGATAAACAATAACAAATGACCTTTACTCTGATCCAATCTAAACTTCCTAATGGTGTAGTTCTGCAAAAGTTACACAGAGTCATACAGTGTAGTAAAAAAGAAGTTGCAGTCCGAGTAGTCATACGGACCTAGGAGGCAGTGCGTGAGAAACCAGAGAGAACTGCGTGCCCTTTAGAAATCAGCTGCTCAGCACCACACGGTCCCACATATTCCCTGACTGCTTTAAAACCATTTTGTCTGAGTCAAGAGTGACTGACAGTGTGCAGCATGAATACGTGGAATTTGGATGTATCCAGTAAAACAGGAAAACTGTTAGGCAGTGTTTGAATGCCGCCATCCTTTGCTCTGCAGCAAAAGCCAAAAGCTTATTGAAAGAACACACACAAAATGAATGAACGTGAGGGCTTATTTTCTAAGCCAAGCAAAAATATCAAACCATAGTAATAACATATATTTGTTGACATAGAAAAAAACATGAGCAAGTTTATTCCTTTCATGTATTAAAGAATGAAACAATGAACAACTGTTCAATTTGTCTCAAGGAAGCACATAAGTCATTAAAAAATATGCCTGAAAAGGGGATCAGAAGACATATTCTATTTTTCTGTTTACCAGGACAAGATCAACTATAAACATGCTCCCAAGATGCTTATTTAGCCTATTCTCAAAGATTTTTAGTGACAGAGTTCTTCAACCCCCTTATGAAATTTCTGTTCCAGTAGCTTCCCTCAAAGCATTTTTTTCCTCTTAATACCTAATCTAACCTTGTTGTGCTTTCATCCTGTTAATTTTTCTTTCCTAAGGGAACATGAAGATCCTGTCTTTACAGCAGCCTCTAATGTATATGCAGACTGTTATGTCTTTCCTCAATCTTCTGTAGACAATTGTTTCAAACTTTTCTCATAAGTCTTGTTTTCCAAATATCTGATAATGTTAATTGCTTTTCTCTGGACTCATTGCAATTTCTCCAGGCTCCTTATCCACACCTTTCTAAAAGTAAAATGTTGAAAATGTTCCAGCTGAAGTTGTAGCAGTGTCACATGAAGCAAAGGGATTATTTCTTGTTTCATGCTTTCCAATTCAATATTGTATCATCAACTCATATTCAACTTGTCTGTAGTATAACTGTCAGACCCCTTTCTGAAAAACTACCTATCATTGCTAATCCCAACTTTCAGCACGCTCAAAACCTCTTACAATAGGTGTCTACTAAAAATCAAGCAAGCATAATCTCTATTTCATCATACTTGATACTAATGAAAATATTGAAAGATGTCAGTCTCATCACAAAACTTTTGGTATGCCATGTGGTGTATCCTTCCATCCTGATGCTGAAACACAGGCAGGTACTTTCCATGAATTCAAGCAGTTCTGTTTTATCTAGGCAGTATCTTAATTTCTGATAATCCTGCTTGTGATCAACAGCTCTACTAAGACTACGTTAACTTACACCAAGTTATGTGATATCTATTCTTTCTCCTCTATTTCAACAAATGATCCTCTCCTGAAAAAAAATAAACACTCAAGAAAGGCGAATGCTCCAGGACAACTCAACAGTGCTTATTCTTCTTCTGATCACTGCTAGAGGAGATGACAATCTTTTCAGCAAACATAGAATCTAAAAGATGTAAATATATTTTAAGTGTCCTCATAACAGAGCAGTAGTTCTGAGCTTTGTACAATATATATATATGCTTCTTTTGCTGGACTTCCCTACTGGCCTCAATGACAGTTGCTACCACTTGCCTTTTCACTGGTCTGTACTGCTAGTCTATGTTCAGATTTGTTTACAAAACTTTTCTGCTTTCTATTTCTTTTAGCGAACAAATCTTGCTAACAGTTCCACATATGCATGTCTGCTCCTGAAAAGTGTAAAAATCTTGACTTTATTCCTCAAATCACCCAGACCTGCCCACATCTAAATAAAATGACATTCTAAATTTCAGTTGCCAAATAGTAATTACAATGCTGTGAAAAGGAACAGAAGAGAGCAGTGAATTAGAAAATTTGAAACAGCTTTCAAAAAAACCCCCAGATTTATCCTGAGGGATTTACTCCCAACTGTATTTTTTAATAACTTTTATTTCCAGTAACAGACAGATGGAGAGTCGCTTGCCCAAACAGGGAACTCATGACTAAGCTTCAAGGCAAAAAGTACAAGTAAGGACTGTCTACAAAGGAGGGATATACAAACTGACTGAAGTGGTGTTAGGAAAGCCAAAACCCAATTAGAGTTAAAACTGGTGGTGGAGATGAAGTGGTGGAACAAGTTCTACTGATTCATCATTAGTGAAAGGATGAACAAAGAAAATGTGGACCTGCTGCCAGCTGGTGACATGGCAGCACAGACAAGGCTGAGATACCCATTTCGCTCAGTCTTTACTGACAAGGCCCTCCAGATGGTGGGCAACGAGCTCAGCATGAGGCAGTGGTGGGCCAGATATGAGTCCTGGAAGTAAAGAAGGTCAACAGCATCCTGAACTGAATTCATGAGAGAGCAGAGAGTAGATGCCCCTTACTTAGCACTTGGTAGTTCATGCCCTGCCAAAACAAGAACGATGTTGCTAAACTGGAGTAAGTTGAGTAGAGAGCCACCAAGATTCTTGGGGACTGGAGCACTTGCCTGTGAGGAGAGGCTGAAGAAGGTTTTCAGGAGACCAAACAGTAGTCATCCAGTATCTACTGGCTGTTATAAAACAGATGGATCCAGGCAAGAATGAGATAAAATTGAAACAGGTTAGGTTCTGACTGGCCATAAGAAAAAAACGCAACATTCACTATGAGGATAATTAAATATTTAAACAGTTTGCCTGGAGAGGTTTTCCTTGGAGGTTTTCAAGATTCAACTGGACATAGCCCTGGATAAACTGGAATAAATTTAGTGTTGACCTTACACCCTTAATACTTACACAGAATGACTCCTGAATACCCTGACAATCCATTGCTCAGGCAAAGTAAATGGACTAGACATCCATCTAATATTTTTGACGTATAATCTTCAATCAAATGACCAGAAGTCAAGTCTATAGCATATAACATGGTTTTGGCTCTATTTTCTGTCATTTCTACTGCTTTTTGAGATATATACTGCATAAAAAGTTTTCTAACTACAAATTTCTGATTTGTAACTACTCGTTTCTGATTACAGTTTTACCCAAATTATGTTTATATTAACATCTATCTTAGAGGCATAAACATCAAACTAGAAAGAATGTCCTGAATTCCTTTGGTAACTGAGGACAGTTCTTAAATCATTGTAGTCTTATTTATTCATTAAGTTAGTTCTTCTTGAATGTATACTAACTTGGCTGTTATCCTTATTTTTCACTATCAGAGCCTTAGCTTTCCAATAAAATCACTATGTTGGACGTACACGCGATTTTGATCAGTAGTAAAGGAAATATTTCACACCCTGGACTGGCCTATGCTGAAAGATTTATCTGTTTCTGTCAGTAATTGAATTGGTTACATCGAGATTTAATCATGCTTCACGGGTATGGTAGAAAACATGCAATAATCCTTGCTTAAGCAAAGGGCTCTGATTCATCATTCTGTTAACTTCCCCATGTAAACTGAGCCATAGTAAATATTTATTTGTGCTCTTTTGCTTGTGCGAAGTGCAAGGGAATGTCCTTCTCTGGACATGCGCCAGGACCTCAATGCCTTTCTTGTAGTGAAAATCCCTTCCATGGTGGGACAACAGAAGTTAGTGTTTGTAAATCATGGAGATTTGATTACACCTGGTCCATCAGGATTATTATGCTAAGTGACAGTGTAGCTAACACAAATGCTGACAGCTGAGGTTAGACATGGTTACAGACCTAGTATTTGTGGTGTGTATTGCCACTGGGAGTCATCTGGAAGCTTTGTAACAAGAAAATTGGCAGTAGCCTCATGATGGGAAAGCAGAAACTAGTTCAAGGCATTTCTTGATGGTTTTCACTCTGGATGCATTTCCCCAATCTCTGCTGTGATCACCAGTTATTTTGAAGTCTGACCACAGAATTTATTCACTTATGTCACAGAATTTGAACCATTTTGTACAGTCAACCGATTGTATATTTTGAAGAATCAAAAAAGATTCTTTCTGAAAGATGAAATCTGCTTTAAGAACGTATGTCTTTAATAGTTTCACACATTATTCCTTTTGCAACTATGTGCATCTTTTTAGTGCTTAAAAAGCACTACTGTGTCCAGCTCAGGCACCTTCTGAGTTGAGTTAGAATCCTCTATTCAGAGACACATGCATAAAACAGTCATCAGCAAACAGATTTCATAACAATGTTTTATGGTGGGTTTATGTCCTATATACTTCATGTTCAATATCTATGTTTGAAACTGTTCAGTAGAGCATTTCTGAAGCCTTATACCATTTCTGAAGACTATCAAACTTTTAGGAGTTTATTACTAACCTTATCGATAGAACACTTGAATTAACTTACAAATAGATTGGAGCAATTCCTCTTTGTTTAATAGAGATTTCTGGGGAGCTGCGTTTTGTGTTCTGACTTACTCTTGGTCCTGCAAAAGCGATCTTAGAACTCAGACCTAAAACTTGCCTTTAAATAAATAGATAAGTGAGCTTATATCCCATAGCTACCAAATATTCAACTAACAGGCCTTTTCAGTATGAGATGGCTATTTGGGAAACACAGCAGTAGATTGTTGCAGGAGTTTTGTATATGACCAGGCAAAACAGAGAAATAAACTAGTGATAAAGTTGTCGAATTGTACAGAAATTTCTCAGGGCAGGGGCTGAAGTCTTACATGAATTAAATATATCAGTATGCTGTCCAGTTAAGGATGAAGGACAAAGGCGTAGTGTGGAGAACAAGTAGAAAAAGGTACCAAGGTACCAAGGTACCAAGACCAAATAACAGAGATTAATTTAAAAAGTGGTTGATGTGTATTTGACTGTGAGAACAGCTGTCCCTAATACACCTGACTGTGTGTGAGAACAGGTCCCCCTGAACATAAACTGGGATGTATAGAAAGATTTTGGAAAAAGAGATGATACAAAAAAATGTTTCTGCGGGGACCAGGAAAGAGAAAATATATATCTGTAAAGAGTTATACTTTGAAAAATACAACAAATAAAATCATACAATCAAAGTGGACAGTGAAGATGATGTCTTTTTTCCCTTTCATTTGTGTTTCATTTCACATTCTACAAAAAAAGCATGAGGTGACTAATAGGAAGAGATGGAGGGAAGAGGAGAGGGCAGGAAGAAGTCTGTGAAGCAGGAAGTTGATAGGGAATCACTTGAACTCCCGTGTAGTAAATCTCCCAAAGCAGAGGGGATTCCACTGGTGGCTCTGAAAGCATCAAAAAATTTCTCTACCACTGATAATTGTTAACTAGAATACATCGTGAATCCTTCAGTAAGTAGTTGTTCCTGAAGACAGGAAAGACGTTTAGGGCATCCTTGAATTGAATGAAAAGCCAAGAAGGATACTGAGAACTGGGGCAGATGATAACTGAGTTCCAGGGAACTCAATCCAGCAGAACAACAATGCAATGGGATGAACAAAACTGGATAGGATCAAATCCATACAGACTGTATGGGGGAAACAGTGCCTTCCTGAGCTCTCTAGGTTCTTTGAAAAGGATCACAAAAAAAAATAAAGGGTACAAAGCAGACAGTGAACATAATTTACTCAGACGTCAAAAAGTGTCAGTTGAATGCCCTCCACAAGAGGCTATTACTGAAAATAATTAACCAACAGTAAAGAGCAAACTATTGTCCTGGCTTGATTATTAGAGAAAGCATCAAAGCACCAACAATAAACACCTACTCTTCAAGGCAGACAAAGATAACAGAAGTGCATCTGAAACTCATGACTACAACTTGTGCTGCTCATATGTTCTCAGACTTGAGTTGTGCTTTTGGTATTTAATTCAGGGCAATTAGAGACACTTGACTTTCAGAAGAGATGGGCTTCTTGACTCATAAATTCAAGACCTTTTAGGCCTTATCACCTTGGAGGTGACACTGTTTCACCTTTAGGTCTTTATGCATATTTCACCTTTCAGTCTCTATGCACAGACTTACGTGCATGATTATTTTTAAATATCTGTAGAATCTTAAGATCACTGGGGCTACCAAGGTGCTTTAAGTCAAGAAATTAAATCTTTCCAGAGTTGTGGTCAGATATTTTTGGAGGGTGGAATACAGAAGTACTGAAAGCAGATGGTAGCAAAGAATTAGGAGTTACCAGCTCATATAAACTAATAAGTCCAGACCAATCATATTAGAAAAATAAATTTAAACTGCAGAAAATTAATTAATAAATAAGAATACTGAAAATTCCTAATGAAGCCTATGAGTGGGTACTACAGGTTAGTCCAACAGTTTTTGTGCACAAATTTGGGAAATGAAAAGTTATAATTGAAGTTTTTAATTTCAAGTTTTAGAATCTTCTTTTAATGAATGCCCTAAATAAAATTTAAAATAGGTATAAAGAAAAAAGTAAAGTATGAAATTCTCTAATTCTTATGTTCCTTCTTTATTACTTTTTTGTATTTTTAGGAAAAAGATGGGACACGTGTAGATGTAGTGTAGTCAAAGAATGTAGATACAACTTATTTTTCTTTGACTGTAGGCCAACTTCACTGTTTCAGAAACAAATACCTGAAAAGAACATGGGGTTTTCGGGTTATTTTTCCCAAGTAAACACTTCCAGTGTGACAGTAACACTTATGTTAGGTGGTTAACACTAAAAATGAAATTTGTTACTTTCAAAATAAAAAGAAACACTTCTACTTTTCTACATGCTCAGACTTTAAGTGCTTTTCAGAATAGGTAAACACTGACGTAGGAAGAAAGTGTGGGAAAGATAATTTTCCCATATATTTTAAACTTCCTTCAAAAAAACTGGAATTTCCCAATGGAATAGCTAGGCGGCCTCTTATAATTAACTTTGTAGAAGAAAACTAGCCTAGCAGATTTAACTTCTGGGAAAACCACACCAAAACACGGGATGAGTTTGGCAAAGAGACAAGATGGTCTCCATGATTCAGATCAGGGAAAAGTAAGGCCAATGAGTATCAGAAATAATCAGCATGACTGGGTATTAAAAAGGTTTTCAGAAGTTGAATAGATAGTGTGCCATGAGCTGGACCACTCCATATCTTGCCATGACATTTCAGACTACACATCACTAACTGAAAAAATACAGACAGTGCTGAAAATGACTGCTGGTGGAGAGGATGAGACTGCTGAAGTTAGGATTAGTTCAGTTAGCACAGGATTTAAATAAATCTCTTACTGCTTAATTCACCAAAGAAGAAATGTTCAAAAGGAGCTAGTTAGAACTGAAATAAAGAAATCAAAACCAAAGAAAGCATGGCAGGTACAACCATGAGCCAGACACCTTCTTCCACACCATTTGATGACCTAGTCCTATATGATTACCTGGGTAATATAACACCTGTTTCAGTCACAGTGGGTCTGAGATGGTTGCCACAGAACTCTAAGTAGGTAAAGAACAGGACCTGCAGAAGTCACTGCTTTAGGGAACTGTAGGGTCATATGTAGTAGGCTGGATTTGAGAATGAAAGGAGGAGTATTGTATTACCACTATCAAAATGCGTCATCTAGTATGATTAGAAAAAAAAAAAGATAATTAAATCTCATGGTTCAGTAGAAAAGTTTCCCCTGGGACTCAGAGAATAATTCTTCTGCTAAGCTCTGTTATTATACTATGGGTTAGATCCATCATATGTCTCTCTCCAACACTTCTGAAACATTAGTTCCTAGGTCCAAGACAGGTTATTAATACTATTTAACATATTTGCTGCACTGTGAAGGTACATGGAACTGGACAAGACAGAATGTTTCTGATTGCTCTTCCCTCTGAAATGACTAATAGATGACATTCTGATCTGTGCCTTGGACTCAAAACTGAGCAGATTTATTGGGTATCATTTAAAGATGAGGACAGGAATTAGAAAAGTTGACTAATCCCTTGTTGGGGTGTTATACAATCATGAATGCAAAAGTGAGCATGACTGCATGAATCATAGCAGCTTCAAAGGGTTCTCTGCCACCTCATATTTGGTTTCACAGAAAGAACTGCAGCCCATGCATGACAGCACATGAATCTTAAAACTGCGATGTATGCCCTTCCCTTTATTTACATCAGAAGAAACACTCTATATGCAGAACACTGGGAGAGGACCTATCCCCATGGATCTCTGTGAGGAATAAGAGTTCGTTAATGACAAAAAAGCACTCCCTGGGAACAGAGAATGGATGGCTGTGGCAAGCAAGTTACCTTCCTAAATTTGGAAAGGAATGACTATTTTAAACAGTTCAGACAAGGACTCCTTTTCTAAGAGCCTTCATTCACTGGCATAGATTTAATTTTACAAAAATAAAAAGAAAAGTGTTTTGTGGAAAGACCAGCTGCATGTACAGGGATTTGTATCAGATACTTCTTAGTCTTTAAAGCCATTACAGAACTTCACAAGTATGTGTATAGTAGCCACAGTGCAAAACCCCGAGGGTCAGCACTAATAATTCTAAAGATCTTAAAGCAATGTGCTGCTGTTTTATCAAAATTATTTTAGGTGTATGATATTTTTGGGGGTGCAAAGAACTCAAAAATCTAATAAGTACTCAAATAAAGTTCTCATATAAAGAGCTGTTAAAGAAGCCAGAGCCTAAACCTATTTCAGGTCTTGCCTTGTGGGAATAAGTAGATGCAAATAGCACTGAGGGTTTCAAATTTTGAGGCCCTGAAATTTATGGGATATTGAAATGTGATATCCCTGTGTTACAAATAATATGTAACATTTCATGATGGTGGATACACCTCAGGAGACAGTCATGAAAATTCTATCTGCTTAGTTGCCTGCAGGTATGAGGAAGACAACCATAGATTGTCCCATGTTGTTCACAACTCACTGTTTAATGTGAGTCCAGTTTTAGGAAGAAACCATGAGAGAACTTCATGAAAGTCCTAAAAAAATGGGAGTGTGGGATGCAGCACTTGGCTCAAAATGTGCACGAGTATCTTATTTATTACTCTGTTCTGCTTTATCCTTTCCATACCAAATAAGTAGGATTAAGGGAGGATATCTTGAATGATTGACGATAATTCTGAGCACTGCAACTAAATCTTTTGACTGCCTGGTTTAGAAGTACTTATTAGACCGATCAGCTTCCCTCGTGTCAATACTCCTACACTTATTTCTATCTAACACACTGAGATAGTGTAGAATACTCAAAGGCCAGCTTAAAAATAATAAAAAAAGAAAAGAAAGGAACAATTAGCTCAAACTTAGTTCTGTGACTAGCTCTGGAAATTATTAGGAAACATGGAGGAAGGCACCCCCACTCCCCAACTTTTCAGTATTAGTGATCATTTATCCATTCTCTAGTCTACTATAACAGCTTCTTTCGGTTTTGCCCATACTGGCCTTACCTTACCTATTTTCATTCCTCATGTTAAGAACTTGAATACACAATCCCACTATTTGTTTTACCTTTATCATAGGATAGTTACATCACAGGCAGGTATAAACACAGAAAAATCACAGTCTTGTTTAGGTAAAACAGCCCTTAGCTCATTGTGGTTAGATGTAAAGCTTCTAAAGATAATGAAAATGTATGTACATTTTCCCACAGAGGCATAAGGTAATTATTCTCCATGTCTATTTGGAAAAGTCGTTTTCTTCTCTGAATATAGGAAGAAAGTGGTCAATTAAAAACATTTATGGTTTTGGATCAATTATAGGAACACTCCTCTGTTAGAAAAAAACCCCAATGGGACATCAGAATTTACTATTCTGGTCACTACTGAACTGCATCATTCAAATCTTGAGCCAAACAAGGATTGCAATTTCTTTTTTTTTTTTTAAAAAGACTGAAAAAGGCATCTCCAACATCTCATTTTAATTCCCTTCTCCATCATTCCTATATTTTTTGAGGCTGTGAACAATGAAAAGATGCTGGTTTTGAAAGAGAAAAAAAGCAGGATCTCATTTGTATTTTTTTCCCCCCACTGGTTATTGATAAGGCTATGAAATTTCAGAACATTACTTAAATGTTCCCTGTGTGCGTTACTATAGATACTAACCTTCTTATGCTTCCAAACATCTGCGCGTGACCTAAAAATCTTCCAAAATCTATGTGGAACATGTGTCCAGCATTTGTCAGCATTATGTTGTCACTGTGTCGATCACAGACTCCCAGAATGAAGGTAACAACACACCAGCCAGCGCAGGAATAGAAGAAATTCCTTATTGCCTAGTTATAGTAAAAGAAAAGCACTTACTGGAAACGCACAGGGATGTACTTGTGACACTGACAAGAAAACCCAAAATTATAATTCCACAAATGATATGCATGTTGCTAAAATGTCAAGAAACAGATATTTGTAGGAGTGGTACTCATACCAGTAAGTCACAAATTTCAAAGTTACAATGCAAGGACACTCCTATGCGTGAGCTTTTCACCTTGTGTTTTACAGGTACTCACAGTTCTGTGGAACATTTCAAAAGTGAAACATACCTAAGAAGAACAAGTTTCTTGGCAGGAAACTGACATTTTCCGTTCATACTCTGCCTTTATATTGTAAGAAAAATGTTTGGAAATAAACAAATTTAACCATCTGCTTTGTAAAAAACCCAGGTTATTTTATACACGCTGTTTTGTTAAGTCCATGGCTCTTTATTCTCAAATCCAAAATAATCAAGTCTCACAATATTCCAGGCCAAAGAACTCAACCCTATTTTATAGAAATGAATGGAAACAAAATAAAACTAAGTCATTTTCGGCTCACAACATTTGCAAATCTGAGTAGACTGTGGGATCAAACCTAGTGTTGTGCAGAGAGACCCAAGAGAGGGGGCAATTATGTTTAATATAAACCACTCCTCTGATGCCCTTTTATATAGTGAAGATGGGTACTTTCATGGTTAGTCTGCTTTGCGTAAGTAGACAGGCTCATTTAGATCTATCTCATTAATTTCTTTACAATATTATCCTGTGGCACTGCTCTTTGCCTAAAACATACTCATGACAGATGTAGGAAAACATACATGCTAACAGCCTGCTCACCCGACACTCTTAGGTGTATTCTCAGTTTTCAGCTAACTTCAGTGGAAAGTGTTTAACAACTGCGTCTTCTCCAAGTAGAAGGATCCATCCAATTTCTTTCACAATGCACATATTCAGTGTCCTCTCTCAGAGGACAGTTATCACTGATTCAAATCATGATCACTCTTCTACCCCAAAGCATAAGAAATAGCTTCTGATTTTATTTTTTCATTTTTTTTTAAATCTTACCTACTACAGTTTAAGAACTGAAAACACAGTTCTGAGTCAGAAGTCTTAATCTCCCATGAATCTAAATCACAATGTGATTCATTTATTCAGAAACCTAACCGGTAATCTTCATGTTTTTGGACAAAACCTACATTACCAAGGTAAATCATTATTTAGGCATTGAGGATTCCCACGCAGGTGCAGAGTGCCACCAGCAATGGCTGATACGAATGACAGCACGATGGAAGACTTAGGCCACAGCACCGCAGTTGCCTCAATTTTATGTCTAACTGTACTACTTACCCACTTCGATGACCTTGGATAAAATACCTAAGGTTTCTGTGATTTTGTTCACCCAACTGTAAAATGAGGATATTAAAGCTTATTCTGCATGAGTATTCCGAGGACCTTAGAAACAGCACTGTGTGAGTAAAACATTATTAATAGGAGTAAAAGAGAAAGGTTCATTCACCAGTGAGTGCAAGGTGAATGTAGAAAAGTAATTTGAAGCACGTCCTTTGCAATCAGATCTTGCTGTATTTTATACACTTAAAAAATTCAAAGAAAATTGGTTGAAATTGGTTTTAGAATATTCCACATTAATGGCATTTTTTACAAACAGCAGCAGCGAGAAATCAGGTTTTGAATCAATAACTAATAGTATGTCACTCTTAGCTGAA
Organism: Gallinula chloropus; assembly: GCF_964237585.1. Taxonomy (NCBI): domain Eukaryota; kingdom Metazoa; phylum Chordata; class Aves; order Gruiformes; family Rallidae; genus Gallinula; species Gallinula chloropus. Next base: position 78,459,332 of record NC_140085.1, read on the forward strand.
ATGTTGGCTGCACTCTACCATAACTCTGTAATCATACAAACTTGTAAAAAAAAACAACCAACCCTATATGGATTGTCCCTGTTTAATTGAGTTGAGATGATATACTGGGAATTCAAGTGCTCTTACTGAAAATGTGGATGAACAAACATCTATGAAATAATTACAAAATTACTAAAGTTTATCAAATATATTTATGCTACACACCTACTGACAAACTGTTACAGAGCACTTCATTTTCAGAATGGTAAACACTCAAAGCTTCCCTTAAAATTTAAAATTTTGGCTACTAATCTACCATGGGCATGGAGTAGAGTTCCAGAAATTGTCTCAGCACAAATATTAAAAGTTTTTTCATAGCACTCAGAACATGTTCAGACAACAAAGAATAAACAGAAAGAATTCCTTGGAAAACCTTTGCTTCTATAAATAACATTTTCAATTTTTTAGCTCATGCCTAGTTTCATAAAATCAGGGGCACAGAATAATATGACAAGCATGATCTTATGTATCATACCACTTTGATAAAAAGTTTTGATGAAACAGCTTTATAAAACTGTACTTATTGACATGGTCATTTTCAAATACAGGAAATCCACTGAGACGGTGCATGGTTTATACAAAAGAAAACATTTATAGAGCTGACTTAAATAATAAAAGTTTTTGAGTTCAATACTTCATTTCTACTTCAGCTTCATTTTACTACAAAATTTCAAAATACCTATCTTACACATTTTTATAGAAAATGTATTACAATGCACCTGATCCAGAGCATTATCTCCTTAGAAAGAGAGTGGCATTTAAGTCAATTCCCTGGCTACTGTGCATGTCTGCCTTGTGTCTGAGTTGTTTGTTTTTGCTGCTTACTGCCATTTGGTTTCTTTTTTCCCCATGGTAAAACATGAAATGTGTAATAAGCTTCATTATGATGTTACCTCTTGGTAACTTGATTCCCGAGGATGGTGATGATGGAACCACTTTTTAATTGTGTTTTCTTTCAGTGGTCCTATCAGACCAGACTCCCTGTGGATCTTCGCTAGTGTGGTAGCATCTGGCACCATCTGTACTAATCCTAATCAGACAGAAAAGAGTTCACATGAAAAACTTTAAAGTTTAAAAAGATATGAAGACTATTAATGCATATTGCCTATTGTTGGATCATTCCATGCAAAGAATATACATGCTCAAAAGCTCATAAAATAATGAATGCAACAGAAAACAGTGATCAAGATTTTATTTACTTTTTTCTCCTTGGATACAAAAAACTAAGTGTGCTCTGTGAAAAGTGGCAGCTCTGCAAATGAGAAATAAAAACACCAATAACAATATTGTGGAGACAACCTCCTTATGGTACAAACAAGGCCCAACCGCTTGACAAGACTCAAAGCAGGTAGAACATGTATACAAAGAACAGGAATCTATAAAAATAGGATCAGCTATTATGATTGTCTTAATATAATCAGATATATAATCAGCTACTATGATTATATTATATATGATGATATATAAAGTTATTTCATATGTGTTTATTGCCAAGGATGGTACACAAATTTTTCTGCAGTGTGTGATGCTGATCACAGCTGGGAGAAAGGGTACTAGATAGCACAGAAATTAGTCTGATCCAAGATGACATAAACTGGGACTTCAAAGTGCAGAGAGAAGCCAAGTATTTTGCAATGCTTCACTTGAATCCTCTGCCTCTACTGCATGCACGTAATCCCATTTTTGGAACCAAGACCTGGCTTGCCAGCTTTCTCTCCTTGTATGTGGTTCCGTAGCACATTGTCCCACAATTCTGCATTACAAGAAGGGTTTCCTTTAAGGATTTCAGTTGGTTACAGGCTCCTCTACTATATCATGCCTGGAAAGTGGCATCCTACCAGTGTTTTATCTGCTTTTCACATTCCTGTGAAAAGTGATTTCCATGTTCCCATGACTAGGAAATGATTCTCTCCTGTCACCCTTGTGTAGAAAAGAGCCCACGGAGCAAGTTGTTAACCTAGGACTTGGGAGACCTGGCTACAGGCCAGCACAAGTCCAGCATGGCCACAGGCACATCACTTGATCCTTTTATCCTCAATGATTAACTGTAAATCAATTATATTAACGTTTCTGTAGCTCATAAGGAAAGACATTGTGTGGAGAATCTGTCAGACACCAAGAGGTTTTCTGCTGCTACAGTGCTGAAAGGAAGAAACTGTCAGACAGAGAATATTATTTGCAGAATATCCCTGTATCTTTCTTGGTAAAAATCTTATTAAGTGTTAGTATATACGAGAGACTAAAGTGTTAGTAAAGTTTTTTGATATTAAGTTCAGAAATAATATTATTATTTTATTTGGTTTTAAAGCAGAAGCCTTCAAGCTTTGACTCGCATCTTCACAAAGACAGGAAGAGAAGAAGGAATGAGCCATTTTCAGGTCACCTTAACTCCTCTACATGTGTGTGAACTCATCTATACTTTCTCCTAGCTCCTTCAGATCATTCATCCTCTCTCATTTTCTCTTTGTGGCTCAGAAAGCAATGAATTTTTTTGGGTTTCTTTGGGTGATTTTTTGGCAGTTTTTGTACAGCAGGTAATCTGGATATATCAGTCTTCTATTTGTGCAAGGATTATTTTCAGTAATTGATTTGGGGAGTCAGTAAAAAATAGTAAGCTTATTGCTGTCAGTAAATTTCTTTACCGAGCAATTGGTATCCTTGCCACTGCTCTGCTATAACAACCCTAAAAGAGAGAAATAAAGCTTTCAGGTGAGTCAGGCCTGCCCTAAGCAGCATAAATCGCAAGAGTAATATTTCAAAATCAACACTGCAAAGCTGTCATAACTTGTCTACGGATACTTTCCGTAGCCACATGCATCCAGGTTCATTTAAGCATCTATGCAGGATCACGCTGGATTAAAACTTAAGTAGCTATATGGCTAGTTTCCTCCACAGCCCTCCCCTCTTTTTGCTGCGTGAAGTTACTTTTAAGAATCAAGCTGATGGTATTAAGGCTTTTGGAAAATTCCAGACTAAATTGCTACAAAATTGAACGAGCTTGGTTGCACTTCTTCTGAAGGGGCAGAATAAATAAATAAAAAGAACATTCACAAGGAGGTGAGTATACAATTTAGAGCCTGACTAACTGAAGTTCTGAGCATTGTTTTTTCTTCATTGGGAAAATAAATAAAACACCCATGGAATTAAAAGTTAAAGGGAGCATTTTTGTGTATTGTAGTTTACAAGAGATATGAATAATGCAAACACAGATAATTTATAATCTAAAACTGACCTTGGTTTTTTCCTGTAGATAAACACCTATAAATGATCATTTGCATATCCAGTCCCTCTTGGAGCCAAATGCTGTCCATCACTCGAATAATTTGCAGAACCAGCATATCTTGACGTAAATCATCGCCTATCTGTGAAAATTGAATAAGAAATCCAGGTTTCTCCTTCGATACCAAATAGAAATAACATCCCATTTTGTCTGGACTTTTTTCCTCACCAAAATGGCTACGTTAATGTTAAAGCAAATCCCTCTTGTTTTTCTTCAAAGTTGCTGCTTGTCTTTCTGTGTCAGAAGAGGACAAAGCAAATGGCACACATAGGCAGAAGCAGTTTTAGCAGCCACAGAGATGAAAACAAATGCTTCCAGATTAACTGCAGCCTTTCTGCTTATTATCCGTATGTAATTATTAGACTTTGAAAATTTAATCCGGAGGTAGGATCCTAATTTAGTTACATTTTAAAGTCTACCTAATGCTAGATCCCTTTTCACGAATGACAGCGTTTGTCTAATGTTAAGCTTCATGACTTGGCATTTGCAGCAGGCTGAAGGGGAATTTTATCATGAATTTATATTTTATCCATGACATGATTCATATTCAGTTTCAAACAGTGATGCAGTGTTGACTGCTCTCCCCATGGAGCCAGTCAAACAACAATGTTAGTGAAATGGGGCTTTAATTGTAGCCACAAGAGGTAATGAAGAGATTATCTTCAACCGTGGCTGAGTAAATGGCCTGTGAAAACAAAAGCTCTGCTTTTTTTGTTTTCTCCTTCCCACCCCATCTAAAATACATGTGACTTTTACTGGTGTTTATAAGTGCTTTATTATTTTATTATATTCTATTTATATAAGCATTCCAATTTATGGACATTCAATGCTATGAAATGAGTACTTGAGGGGACATAAACTATTCTTTAAAAAAAATAAATCTATTTTTCTTTCATTTGAGGGTAATCTTAACTCAAATTAATTCTTAATACCTAAACCTGAGAAAAATCTTATTCTGTCCACTTACTTTCCCTCTTCTGCTCACATACAGAGTCAGTAGACAATTTAGTATGTTACGTATGTGCTATCCATCATAAACAAATAATGGAACCACAATACAAGTAAAACATCCTTCAACGTAATGGCATAATGGTTTGCTGACAGGAGAAGGTGATGTCAGCTATAATATTTCTATGTTAGGTGGACAGCTGTTTGTTGAACATTACTGAGCAGGGAAAATACTGTCTAGGTAAAGCAAGCAGAAATGTTTAAATGCCCCATGAGCAGGCATTTGCTCAAGATGCTCAAGTAAGTAGGAAATTATCTATTTAACTTTGATTTGCAAATGAAATACTGTAAGAACCAGCCTCCTAACTGTAAAGAAAAAAACCTTAAAGTTGCTAGCCTCCCTCTAACATGCCTGGAAAGCATACTTCTATTCCTGAGAATCACAGCTGCTCTAAAGGTCAGCATAACTCTAGATGGCCTAGAAATCCTGGAGGTTTTTCTGCTTTTTATAATTTTATCAATTTTTAGGCTTCTGTTTTGGAACATGATACTGCAAAAGATCTAGGAATCTAGGATCATATTTGGCAACACTGACCATTACGTATCCATCAGCCATTTTATGACTTTTAGTGTTCTTCACTAAAAACAGCATCCACAGTTAATGAAAACTTCTGGTTTTTTGAAAGAGAAGTAACTTTAGATCATGTGAACTGCCTTTTGCAGATGGACTCAGCACTGTCCCGAACTCTGAAGCTTTTCTAGGAGACAACTGGAAAATAAACCGGAGTTTATTTTCAGTCAGTTCCTCCAAATAACTCCAGTAAGACAAAGCTCCTCTGCTGTCTCCTCCACCTCCTTCTTCCTCAGCCCATTCCACCACGCAGGCTTATGGGGTAGAATTAGTTCTATGTAGGAAATGCAGTCTTTAACACTCCAGCATTTTCATTTGTTAGAGACATATGGACAAGGCTATGGGATTCAGTCATTTGAACTATCTCTTCTCCGAGACTTGCCCTCTGACTTCAGTGTGGTAAATAAACTAGGTTTAAAATGATACAAACTACAGATTTTTGCCTGCTTGTCTCCACTAAGAAAAAAAAAATAAATTGCAAGAAGTTGTTTGATTCTCTACTGATCAAAAATTTGATACTTCAGTGCCTCAGCATATTCCATTAAAAGTTCTAGTGTCAAAAATAATTGGGAAAAGTGAACAGCAGAGACAAATCAAACATTCTCAGGCTCAAAGTTTAAAACATAAATTAGGTGAATTTCAAATCAACATTTGCCATACAAAAGGAATTGAGGATTAGAAGAACAACGTACCTTAAAAATGACATTGATGTTTCCACTCGGAGCATTTGCATTGATGAAGGAGATTTTTAATGGAAAAGCATTGGATGTAAAATATGAACATGACTTTAGGGAAAAAAAAAAGATGAGAGAGAAGAACCACCATGTCATATATACAAACATCAGGTTAATACAATACCTCTGAAAAAAAAGTACTATCTTTAAATACTACCCAGTAGCACTGATAACAAAAATAAGGAATTCTTTGTATTACTGACTGTTTAATTAGGTCAGGACAACTGGAAATTCTTCTTCCCAGACAACTCTTTTCATGACCATATGAATGGATAATGTTTTCTGTACTTATTGTTTTTCATTTTTACCCAGGGCTATTAACGATGAACTTTGGCTGGGACCAAGTGGACAAAATGTGTGAGGGTGATCTAATGAGAATCTGCAAAGAATTGAAAAGCCTTTGGTCCTACTATTTTCTGGGAAAAAATAAATTAAAAAAAACGGCCAATCATACAGTCTTTATGGAAGCAAAGAACCTGCTAATTTCTTTGTTGACCTCACTCTGGCTTAGAATACAGGAAACACTGCAAACCACAATCCATTTTATGTGGAATTTATCTTAATTAAACATAAACTCTGACTTCTCATGCCCTACAGCTCCTTCTACCTGAAGACCTCAAAGGGCTTCAAAAACCATTAATGAACCAAGCATTGCAAATCCTGTGTGAGTCAGGGTGATATTATCATCATTAAAAAAAGGAGGGGAAAAATCCCACTGAAAAAACAACCAAAGACAATGGTAAATTAATGGCCTCGTTTCTAGAAATAACGAGCACCCCACAGGAGCTACTGCTGTACTTACTGGGTGGAGTGTAATGGTGGCTAATTTTAACAAAGCCTCTACTAGACACAGCTGTCTCTTGCTTTTCATCTAAACATCTCAAAGCATGGTACGAGCACACAAATATTGCCGTAGTCACATTGTACCCCTGCGATGTGCAATAGCCACTATTGATGATGAAATCCCGACCCCCTATGGAATTCTGCCAATTGAAATGTCTCAATAAGTGCTTGAAAGGTTACTGTGAGCTAATGCACTACTGACAGAGGTGGGAGCAGCGCCTGCTACTAGTAAAATCAATAGATGGTACCAGAATTAATTAAATTTGTGTAATTATAAGCACTTTAAAATGCTAATTTGCATGATTATGCTGACATACAGTTCAATCAAGAAGCTGAATATATTTATAGCAAGATAATGGCATATGATGATATAAGAAAAATTTTTTAAAAAAGAAAAATCTCTTCAGATACTTAAACACTTTGTATCTGCCCAGCCAAGCTGGTGCAGTATAAATAGCATGACTGTATGGTGAGATACATTCCCATTAGTCATTATTTCCAAAAAGACTGAAAGCAGTGAGAAGCAGCAGGCTTCAAATTCTTCTGACTTATATCATACACAATTGGCCCAAACCTGTGGGGTGCTGGAAGACCTCTGTTCTCAGCGAGATCAAGGCTGAATAGCAATTACTTGGAGAATCACAGGTCAAAGGCAATTGAAGGGATCAGCACCTCTTAGAATCAGGTCTGCTGTGGATAATGAGCCAGAGAGCAAAAATAGAGCACAAATTGCTGTAATTAGGCAGCTATAACCCGTAATATACATGGCTCTTCAGGTTTGTTTTCTCTTGCTGCTGGATACCTTTTTCTTCTCCAGAGCTGGATCAGCTTATTCCTGGCGTAATAGTGTTATGAAAACATTTCTAAACAACGAATAACTGAGCCCTTGTACTGTGGTCAAAGTAAAGTCATGCAACACTAAAGAGCACTATTGTTTCAGTCGTTTCTAACAGGGGTCTTTGACACGAGTAAATTACTGTGAATATTTCATATTTTAGCATTTCTCAGCCATGTGCCTAGTCTCACCTCTGGAAAATGAGAGCTCGCACTAGACCTTCAGCTACTCCCATTCGTGACAGGGGAGAAAAGAAACTGCCACCAAGAGCTACCTGAGTGGGACAGTAACCAGACCTCAACTTCAGGGCTTCCAGGTGCCCTCTCCAATCCCACCACCACAGCAGAGCAGCTGAGGGGGGAGCAGACTGCTCAGACTGTGACAACTCTGCTGCTGGGGCTGCAGAAGGTGAGACATCAAAGCAACTCCCACCTCCACCAGACCCTTGCTCCTCTGCCTCCAACAAAGCCCAAAGCTGGAAGAGGATTAGGCCGAATGTCAGTTTAGCAGATGACTCATGCTTAACACCAGTAAAATTATTTCCCAGTCAGTGACGCCATTCACTCCTTTTCCCCCTTTTATTCTAAAAATGTAACCCAATAAAACGTTACAAATATAATTCATTGCGTGAGCTGGACTTACATCTGCCTCTATGCCTTGGACAACAAGTGCAGGATTCAGGGGAAGCCGACAAACCTTTTCCTCCTGGAAGAACTGCTGAAGCCTGTTGAGTTCCACCTTTAACACCTCCTGCAACATGTGAATTGTTATGGTAACACGAAAGAATACAATAGCTGCTTTTAAGCCGTTTGCTGCCTTTCCATATTTTAAACAAGCAGTGCAATTTCTGGAGATAGCAGCATCTATATAACTTTATCACAGCTAATGAGGTTGCACTGAGGTGCAGTTATTAAAAATAAGAACTGTGATTTTACCCCGCTTTCATGCTTTTACTGCCTGGATGCACTGCCAGTTCCTGCTGCCACGTAGGTTCAAATTCAATACTCTTCATTAGGGGCTGATTGGCCTTGCACCTGCTCTGCTACACCTCACGTCTTTTGTGCTCTGCTGGATGACTTCAGGATTTGTTGGTTGTTGCCTGAAACCTGTGATCTCCCTCACAGAACTGTAGGTGTGCTAACTGCAAGGTCTGGGAGTTTCTCAGTATCAGTAACCACAGCCATAAGATTAATCTCTAAAAACTGAATTATGCATCAGTAATGTATAATGTATCACTTCTACTTATTTTTCTTTACAGGGATTTTTCTCTTTGCAAATATTTTCATCTCTTTACTTCCGTGTTTGCTTTGCTGCTCTCAGTAGCAAGACAGAGTTTTCTGAAAAATCCTTTGAAAATCTTTGAATCCTTAACAAGGCAAAAAGAATTCGTAACTGTCATGATAAGCAGCAGCGGCAGGTATATTTTTATTTGGCTTTCTGGTCTGTCTTGCTGAGGTCTCAGCAAGAAACAGCTTTACACATCAGGTAAGTAACAACAGCTGTCTTGGAAAATTAACAGTTTTGAATTGGAAATGCACCTATGCAATGCAAAAGCTGCACCTGCTGGAGAAGACGACCGAAAGCCTTCTGCTGCCAGGAACGCATCGCTGCAGACATGCCTCCAGCATTAATTGCTAAATGCTGCATCAGAGACATTAAGTCCAGTCCACACAGGTTGGCTTTGCTAAATAATGAGGATGTTCAGCCTGTCAAGGATAACTCTTAGCAAAGTTTTCAAGAAGCAGTGCAGCTCCACGGGAGTCAAATGTACCAGGATGAGGTGCTGAATGTGAGCTTGCCTTTCGGTAGGATGCTAGCCTGCTTTGTTGCCATCGTTTCTGAGCATCTCAGAGTCTGGCTGAGAAACCAGTGACAAAGAGATTTAAATGGCTTAAAAGATCTGCTGACCTTGAGACTATAGTGACAAGAGTGCTTTACTTGTTTTCAGAGCAGCACAAAATATTACAGATTTTAGTTGAATCTCTAGTTTATTTATGTGAAGGGCATTATAGGGAATAGGGGTCACCTTAGAAAAAATAGAAGAAACCTAGATTGAAGGAGAGGTATTTTTTAACAAACCTTTCTTTCTGGATCACTGGCCACTTTTACTTTTTTGGCAATGTCTTCCAGAATTCTGATAAGTTTCCCCTCCTTCAAAAGCTCATTGTTCAGGGTCTTTCCAGCACAGAATTGGAGAGCAGCCAGTAGCTTCTGATACCAGATTTTGAAATGAACTTCATTCTGTGCATTCTTCAACAGCCTGAAGGAAAGAGGGAAAAAAAAACCATCTGTGTATCTAAAACTGATTTTTATTTTATATCACCTCTAGCAGGAACAATGAATGCACTCCAGACTAATTTGTATTTGCTGACTTTGGGCAGCAGAGAATGAAAAAAAAAACCCACCCTGTTTATTTGTTGGCAGTACTCAAGTCCCATTTGATAACTAATGAGATTCTGAGTGTGTTGAATCAATAGAAACCTGCCACTTCTTATTGTCATACACAGTGCAGTGCCTGTATTGCTTCTTATTTCTGCAAGAAAAGTTTAGAAAGTGAAAATAAGTTGTATTTTTTGAAGTCCAACCTAAACCTATTCTTTTTTTTTTCTCCTCCTGCCAGTACACTTACAAAATCAAGCACATCTTTCAGCTAGGAGGTGCGTTTAAAGACCATTTTAGTCTCAGATGCATCAACAGTTTTAGCAACTTTCACTGTTTTAAGTTGGGGAAACATTTCTGAAATTGGTTATGCTGCTGAAAAGACTGAAATGAGGCCACTTTATTTCATTCTTTACTGGTAAGTGTTGGACTAAAGCAAACACTCAGCCCTTAGTTCTTCTGAATTTGTAAAAGCTTTGGAACTGGAGTTATTACCAACATAAAAGTCAGAAATAAAACCAAACCCATTTTTTTTCTATGTTTACCATGCAGTCTTCTGTAATCACACATTCATTTGTGCCAAGAAAACTTGGAAATTTTATCCTTATGTGGGGCAGATGTTTTGTACCCATTTATTTTTGTAAGTGTAGATGGAATCGCCAGCTTCATAGTGCTACTAACATCCTGCCCATCACCTAGGATTTTCCTGATTGACTGATGAACTGCTCTTTGCTTTTGTCCAAACCTTTCTCTCCACAACTTCATCCTTAAGAACACCTGAATCCTTAGATTGTTTATAAATGCCTGAATCTTAATGTAGTTTCCCTTACCTGATGAGGTTACAAACACTGCTAGTTATCACAGGACAAAAGTCAGAGAAATTTAAGGCACATCACATACGAATCTCTCACGTAACAAAAAACAAGAATGAGATATCAAGCACTGATGTTCAAAGGTAAAAAAATCATAATTCATAGACACTTCAAATCATATATAAAGCATCACAGTATTGCAGCCCCTGCATCTTTTGGTGATGAGAGATTCTTGTCATCTTTTATAAGGCAGTGATCCTTCTAGGTCCTCTTTTCCTATATAATTCAATGCAGAGTAATACCACCTACTGGTTTTTGAAAAGCCTTTCCAGTTACACAAAACCTCTGAATATCTAAGGGTTTGTAAGTACAGAAAAATCTTAAAATAATGTGTGGTGTTTCTATCAGAAATGCCTAGACATGAAAGGGATGAGATATGAGATGTTTATCACTGGTACTCTCCAGAGGAGATTGAAATGACATTTCTTTCTGTAGTCTAGTAAAAACAAATAATTACTTTTTGGATTGGAAAGAAATACAAATTCTCATTGCAGTGCCTGGCGAATGGGAAACCCCAGCATATAGGGGCAGCTGTACTTTTATCCTGAACCCTCCACAAACTGAAGAAGGCTGAGAGCACATGCGTATATGGCACTGGATAAACAAATTCTTCCAGATTCAAAGCAGATTAAGTCCAAGATTCCACAGGGTGTGATTCAGTGTCTTAAATGTAGATACCTTGTGCCATTTTAGCTACTCTAGGAAATCCTATTTGACCTCCATCTGCTGCCTTGGAAGGGCATGGGTCACTCCCATGCTGATGCTGCAGATGCCCTGTGCTGTATAAACCAGCCTATGTTTAGGGTACTGAATCACATTCTGCAGTGGCCTTTTAGCTCAGTTATATGTAAACAATGTGATTTACATTAAAAGCACACTCTGTCCACTTCAACAAGTCAAGAGCAGGCTCTGTGATTATTTTTTTGAACAAAAGCATTGGTGGCACAGTCCAAAAAGTCACATGGGCAGGAATTTTAGTCTACTTAAGTAGAGCCCAGCTGAACAGCATGCATTTCTCTTGCAGCACAGGCAGAATGAATTTGTTCACTTCTACTCTGCAAATACAAGTGCAAGTATGCCTATGAAGAGATATTACTGTGTTATCTATTTTGAACTGGCTAGGTTATGCTGGTGCAGAATCTTCTGTCTGCACTTAGGCTTGCACTGGAATCGGCTCCTGAGCATCTAAATTATACCAATTCAACTACTTCATATTAACCATACGTATTTAGAGAATCCAGAAAGGCTTCCTTTTCATGATTGAGATGTCCCTAATCCTCTCAGATATATTTCTGTAAAATGAAAGGCTCAGGATTTCACATACAGGAAGTAAATTAGAAAAAGCAAAATGTTTTCCTATTTTAAAAAAGAGCTACTCCTCCCATAAGGCAGATCAACTCTGAAGATCCATTTTTTGATTATTGCTATGGCTGAGCGTTCACAGAAAATAAGCTTATATACACAGATGACACAAAGATTTCTTGGGGACGTGAGAAAGGATTATGGGCCAGATTCAGAGAGCTTGTGCGACAGGTGTACATGAGGATGGAGGGTGTAGAGAGTCTGGATCGTCTCACACAAGCTCGTTGAGCCCAGTCCCCAGGGCAAGCTGAAGCAGCCATCACGAAGTCACTGGTAAAATCCATTTCCACGGCAGCTGCAGCCCAGCACACGCTCCACAGTCTGAACCCACATGGCAGCTTTTGACAACGCGTTCGTGCTTCCTCAGCGGCCCTGCGAGGGACGCGGGGCTCCGCACTCAAAATGTGCCTGGCGACTGTGGCACAGGCAGCGCGACTTCCTTCCGCAGGCCCGCTGGGATAGGGATGCTTTTAAAAGCCTCTAGGCTGCAATTTGCAAAGTGATTTGGATTAACTGGGTCTGACTTCTGTGTTCATTTTATAAAAGCAGTCCCAAGGATGCTACAAAGGACAGCTTCTAATGTGATGACTCACTGTAGGCTTTGCCGAAATGTTTATTCAACAACTGAACAAATACGCGGTTGTAATTCTGTCTTCCCGGTTTCCTGGCCCACACATCTTTGCTCTGGTGTTGCGAGAACTGAGCAGAGATAGGAAAGCCTGCCACTTCTGAGGTTGCAGGGTGGAGAAATGCTCAAGACCCTAATGAAATTTTCATGTTAGGACAGGATGCCTAGCTGTGATAGAGGATGACAAAATTGGAATGATTTAAAACTCAAGGCTGGCAAGTAAGGAAATACGTGAACCTTTTTTCCTCTAACAATTTTCACAGGGTTCTGCAAGACAGAACTCAATATAAAAGCCTGGCTTTATGCCAGACATACGCAGAGGATCTTGCTCCTAACAACAGGGAGACTTCCTTACTCTTCGGCCTTCTCTGGTTTGGGACAAGCACCTTTGTTCTCAGCAAGGCAAGGGTCACTCAGATACACTGTCCAAAGGTCACTTTCTGGGAAACAGCACAACAGAGCTGGAAACAGAAGGATGCTGCCCTGAAATTTAGTAAAAAAGCAAATTAGGCTGCCCCTGCTTAGCAGCAAAAGGTCCAAGTCATGCTCTGGGGTGCCCTGAAAGATGCCCCCCCAACTTCCTTCTGCAAGCAGCTGCCTCCCTTTCTGCACATACCCACTCTGTGCCTCCAAGGTGACCACAACCCCATTTTCTTGCACTCACAGCTGTGGAAGCATTTATATATTTCTTCTGGGTAGGGAAATGCAAGTGTGCTGGAGAGATGTTTTTTGCTACAGGGCAGAAGGGAAGGTGGGGTTGAATCAGGATGAGTTGGCTGCAGTGTCAGAGAAGGAGAAACAGACCTAAAGCCAGCTGCTATGCAGAAAAGGGAAATTAAAAACAAAGAATAAGGGATAGGGGAAGAAAAGTAAGGAAAGAAAGGGATGAGATTGCACGGATCTCGGTACTGAAACAGGTGAAGCAGTCTCAATTCTCCTTTGGTGTGGGGACAGAGGGAAGCTGGTGCTCTAAAGACCTTGCAGCAGAGCACAGTCTGCTCTCTGAGTTGGATTTGGCAGATAAATGAAAGAGTGATGCTGCTCAGACAACTCTGCTGCTTGAACATCTGTTCCTTGTCTCCTTCAGAAAAGGGAGCCGGGTGGACCAGAGAGTAATTCTTGACAGGACGAATTAGCTTGCAGGTAGCCTGTTAAACCACGCTGCAGCAAAAGAAACTCAAGAAAAAGCCAGGATCTCTAGTATTTTATTGCAAGTTTTGGCCCCTACCTGCTATGAAAAGGCATGGTACAGTTTGACTGGGTTATTTACACACGGTGTCAGAGCAGTGACCCAGGGTAATTAATTTCCAAGTGATGTTCGGTATTTATTACACAAAAACTGTGCCTACCGGCACACTCACCGTGCACTCTTTGCTTAACGTGTTTTACATTCCGAGACACCATGAAAATGAGGTGCCTTAGGGTTTTAAGCTGAATGCTGAGGCCTTTCCTTTTGTTGGTCAATCATTGGTAAACTTGACTGCGAGTCAATATGCTTTGTTGTGAGGGCATATTTTATGCTTGTTTTCAGTTTTACTAAGCTGAAGGCAGGACAAGTCACAGAAGAACAGAACATTAGTACCTGACTGTTGTTCATTATAGCAATAAGTGATTTAAAATGATTCTCCACAGCCAATAATATCAAAGATTAGCACATGAACACACCTCTACCACTGCACAGCTTCGATATCCGAGGTTGCCATCCATCTCTATTTTCACTAGATATCCTGCAACATTCCTAACCTGTGCTTTCTCTGATTTTTTGTGCCATGGAGCTGTGGGACACACCCAGAGCATCTCACAAATTTCATTTTTGACTCCTCTAAGGAAACATTTTACTGTTTGTGTTCTTAAACAGGAGAGAAAGTAACAGGCGGTTTACCATTGGGGTTGTTTTTGGGGTTTTTGCAGCTTCTTAAATCCCACTGAAAATTACTCACAGGCACAAGGATAAAAGATTCAAAAAATATCTGCAGCCAAAGGATAGTACCTCAATCTAAGTACCTCTACAATGGGCCATGAGGATGAGTGAGTGGGCAACTGCTGTTATTAATTACTCACTTTCAAGTAAAATCTTTCTTAATTTATCTCCCCACAATTACACTAGACAAGGTTTTTACTTCTTTGCCAGTGATAAAAGGGAAAATCCCTTGGACAGAAATGGCAACATAGCAAGTTCTGCAAAAACACCGTGAACTCCAACAAATTCCAGATTTTAACAAGTACCTGTCATCCTCCATCCCCTAGGCCTGCAATTCCCCTTACTCCCCTGCAGAGTACAGCTAAGTCTGGGAGACCAATCTGTTTTTCACTTGCTAGCACTCAGTTCTTCAAACACAGCCCAAGCAGAGGCCAAGCTGGCAAGTATGACCGTGGCTTTTCTGATCACTTTGCCAGTGCCCTGGATGGATGACTGAACTTGCTGAATCTCCCAGGAACGTGTCTGTGGGATGGCAGCTATCGCTTCAGAGAACAGAAAGAAACACTGGCACCATTTGCAATGTAATCTCTGTTTCCAGCCTTCTTCACCATACAGAAAAAATTAATTTCATTTACCTTGCTGGAAAGCCTTAAGATGGCTCTGTCCTCATGGTCCTTTTGTATTCAAGACAACAAAACTACCTCTCTCTGTCAACTTCCTTTAAAAAACAGATGCAGGATAACACCCCTCTTTTTAAACTGACCCCAAATTCTAAGAAGGTGTCATTTATGTCCTGCAAGTCAGAAAGGAATATGGAAAACAGCAGCACCATTCTATGTAGACCTATTGGGGCATGACAATCAACAATGGAACAGACGTAAAAACATACAACTGAGAAGCACAAAATGCCTAACACATAGAGAACACCACCAAGTCTGCAGGGGAGAATGGGAAAGAAAGTTGATCAGGCAGAAGAGTTAATGTACATCAAAGATGGAAGGGACACAGCAGTTCTCCCAAGTGATGCCTGCAGCATCAGGCGTTATCCACCACTACACAAAAACATGGTGAGAGGTCATTCAGTTGTCTGGAAGGACCAAGACTGAACTTCCCTTCAGTCTCCCTGTCTTTGGCCAAGTAGAAGGCCAGCAGAAAGAGAGAAGCACAGAGCTCTGCCTTGTCTCTAATCTTTTCTTCTTTCTATTCTAGAGCAAGACAAGAATGGAAGTTTACATTTCTTGAGCAGACTGAGTGAAGCATGGTACAATATTTTCTCTGAATCTTTCTAACCATGTAAGTCTCCAGGATGGAAGCGCAGCAGCTGTTCAGTAGCTTGCAGCACCTGCCTGCTTTTGGCTTTTCACACCTCTCACATAAGAAACCTTCAGTCAGTTTCACCTGCTGCTGTGCAGGTAACAGAGCTGCTTTTACAGACTCATTTTTCAAAGCTTTACCCAGGAAAGGAAAATAACTCCACTTCAACTGAAATTTTGTTTTAAAAGGCCACGTGATATATTTTCTTTTGGGTTTTTCCTTTTTTTTTTTTTTAAATAACTTAACCTTGAACAGATGTCTGACACATTCATTGGTGTCCCTTAGACAACAACAAAAAAGGTCACGGTCTTACTATGTGTATGCTAGTTAGACTTCAGAAACATGACACTGTTCTGAGAGCCAAGCGACTAGTTGCCATTATTCTCCAGTAAGATCTTTATGAACAAGGCAGTGCAACTTGCATCCAGGCTAATGACTTGATCCAGCAGATTCAACCAACCCAGCTCTCCCCACTCCCACAGGATGCCCTAACTGCTGAACAAACGTCCTGATGGCTCACAAAAATCAACAGATCAGTGGAAACCAAGGCTATGCAATGCCAGACAAGTACATTGCCAAGCCCTGCTAAGGCTGCCTCACAAGTGTTAGTAAGGCTGACAGTGACTTAAGGTCTGGCTTACAACTATAGATCTAACTGCTTTCAACTAGTAACAGAAAAAGTAGCACCATGTTAGTAAAGAGAACCAACAAGAATGATTAACTTTTCCCTCCAAAAAATGTATTTCAAATAAATACATTTTAAAAGGCAGATTAACAGATGTGCTGCATTTAATATCTACGTGAAGATTACCAATAAGGCAGTATTACTTTTCTTCATTCAGTAAGAAACATAGCATTCAAATCAGGCATTAATTTTGAAAAGTCTGTTTTTGCCAGTACTTTCCTAAAATGACTATGTAAACCCCTGTCTGCACTTGTATCAAAATTGGGGATTTTTCCTCAGTAAAAATACCACAGTGTTGTCAGAAGCTACAAACCATCTCTCTTTGTAAAAGCTTAGAGTAAATTGGTGGTGCAGGAACTGAAACGTGCCATTCATTCCAGGCATAACAGAAATCGTTGCATTCTTCCCAGTGGATGACAGCATTGGAAGCTTGCAATGAATGGGATTAGATGGGATAATCACCACAAAAACAAGCAGACCCAATGGCTTTAATGGGATGATGTCCAAATATGCCAGCAATTAATTGGATACAGGAGGTGACTAAGCTACTCTGTATTTAAACTACGTAAATAAAATGTAAAATTAATCCAGGTTCAAGTAGTCCACTCGAGACAACAGAGTTACTAAGCTTTGCACTGTATCTGAATTTAGGCCACAGTTATCACAGCGATACACTGAGGAGAATCTCAAAATGGTTTTTCTTCATCTGCCTATTGTTCGGGTAGCTCATGTCTAGCAAAATGGCTTTGGATAGCTTCTGTACCTTCCCATTAGCTTCACAGCTGGAACAAAAACCGCCTCATGACACTATAATACACAATGTGTGACACAGAATGGATTCTGTATGGTTCTGCATGCACTGGGCGATCCAGATTAACATGAAACAGCAGAATTAAACCTGAGTTACAGTGCAACGCTGTGGTTAACTTCAGTTAAAATGCTGTGTGCACTTTTTTTGCTTTTTGGAGGTTTTTGTTGTGGTTTTACTTTTCTTATATACTAATATAGAAGTAGCTTCAGGGAGGAAACTAAAACTGTCTTTCTACAAGGTCATTCTGGCCTTTGGCTGCTCATATTTGGAGCAGTTCCCCATTTTATTCTTATGTTCTGAGCCAGATCTGAACTTTATCATGCTAGAGTTTGCAGATTACCATTCTTAGGACTCGCCCTGGGTATGGTGAGGGAGTGGTTTGGTTTTGGGGTTGGGGGAAATAGGAAGAGAGAGTGATATTGTTTTGCAAATCTGTTATCCAAAAGACTTTATTCTGGAGAGCAGTGGATCTTGAGATGGGCTGTTAATTCTCCTATTTGCTCCGCACTTAGTTACACGAATTTGCTTTATTTAACAATGTATATAACCAAAGCTGTTATCTTTCAAGTAGAGTCTCAGATTTTTACAGGCAAGGTTCTGAGATGCCAACAGAAGGGCAGAGAGATGAGAGTTGATACATTCCAAATACATGCGGAGTTAATAGTTCTTTTAAAGCAGCATCACTTCTACCTCTCTCGAAGAACCTGTCTGTAGATCCATTGTGTTTTTAGCACACGTCAGAAGAACTAGGATCCTGATCTCACATCACTTCCTGACGTGTCTGTCTCTTCCAGACATTTCTGCTCTAGGAAGTGGCCTTGCTTAGCATCTTTTCCCAATATCTAACAAAGGAACCTCTTTTCAGATCACTGCCTACACAGGAATACGGAGGTATAATGAGCTTTCAGCAGGTAACGCTTCATGTGTTTCAGCTGTGATAGTACCTCAGCATAATTACAAGATTGTAAAACTTTTTGGTTTAATATTCCTCTCACATTCAACATACCACACTTTCTGTAAGATGTCTTTTTCTAGCAATTTGCCATGTGGCATCTCATTAGAGAAGCCTATTGAAGAGTACAGCTTCAGTAGTAGGACCAATGCTGCTCAACAACAAAGGATGTGTGGATCAGCTCGTCAGCTCACAGCAACCTGTTGCCTCAGTTCATGTTTGTGTGTGACTTTGTCAAAAGAATAACTTTGAGAGCACCTACGTAGCTCAAATAAAGTGGTATCATGAAGACATATGGCCCTTTACACTTCCAAAACAACCATCAAAATTAAATCGGTTTTGGGGAACAGAAGACAGAGAATCAGACTTCTTAACAGTGGAGTCTCCAGAGCACCAATAACATTTTTCACCCTGCCATGATTCTGACTCTTCTAAGGGAGAAATCTCCTCTAACTGCAGCTCTCCTTATGCAAAAGGCTACTCTGCAGTCTTCATCTAACAAGATGGTACCTACTAGGTTTTCCTTTAATCAAAGCAGAGGAGATGATGAGAGATGGCTCTCGTCAGCTCACTCCTGTCAGTGGCAGGACAGAAGAACAAGCATTTACATTGTAAAGAAGAGTGTTTCTGTTAACTTCATACCCCTTCTTTCTAGGTCTCTTCTTTCTTCCTCTCTGGTTTTATTTCTCTTCCTCTTTTCTTGCTCTCTATTCATTTTTTGCTCCCCCTTTGTGTAGCAATAGTATTTTTTGCAAGAGAGGAGAGAAGGAAATATCTTTGGATTCCTCCTTGTTAAATACTGGTCTGGTTCTGATCTTCCTTCTGTTTCACCACTTTATTGCCATCAAATATTGGCTTTGTAAAAAGAGAAGTGGGAATTTGAAGTTAAGCCCATGTACCAGGGAAAGCTTGCTGCAAGATATTAGTAAGAGAAAACTCTTCTTTTTTAGTTGGCCCAAGGGTATTTTCCTAGTCGACAGCTTGGCCTAGTTACCATGGAAAACAGAAGAGCTGGAGGGCAGGCACAGTAGGAAAGTGAGACATAGACCTATGTGAAATTAGGTTGGCTTAGTTAGCAGAGGCTTGCTGAAATTATTCTCTCTCATTTCAGGCAGCTTGTTGCTCTTTCAATGCTGGGCAATAGACATTAAGTTTCACCTAGGTTTACAGGTCCATCTGCTGAGACATGTTCAACTGTGGGACCAGATCTGAATAAGCTAGAATAATCTAAATTCACTTTTAATGAACCCCTAACCAAGAAGGGATTATTTCTTGAGCTTTTAATCAAGGAAATCTTACATGACTCTTCAGATCAAACTGTACAGTCTTAGGGTTAAAATTCACAGATTTTAATGTCAGAAGAATTTAAGGCAGATACATGAATAAAAATCCATCTTGAATTCTTGCTTTTTACTTGCTGGATGACCTTGGAAAATTTCTTTAATTTTTCTATTATTTTGTTTTCCTTTTCAAAAAAGGAAAGGATTATTTACCTTCTCATAGGATGCTGTGTGGTTTTTGTATGCTGCTCTTACACTACAGAGGTAAATGCCATGGCAAATAGGTCTGTTTAATAACACTGCCACCTCTTTCCCATGTGGTACTCGTATAGGCAGCATTTTTCAATCAGATGGAAGAAAATAGCAGCCCTGGGGCATATTTTTTTTTTTTGCTCATGAGAAAAACAGAATTAAGATTTAGTTGTTCTGATGAAAAGTTCAGCTCTAGTTCCAAGATTCACAATCGCATTTGTTGGAAGTAGCATTGCAGTAAGCAGATGTCATATTTCCATACGTACTGAGTCAGGTAAAGAGTGGAGCGTACTCTCCAGGGGCAGCTACTGCACTGGCAGAATAAATATAGATCAGCCATCTGACACAAAATGCCACTGGGACTTTGAAACTCACTGGCTCTGCTATAGGTATCTTTCTTGCACTCAGAGCACTGTCCTTATGCTCATGATGGTGCAGCTGGATAGGGGGCTGAAAGGCAGAAATCATCGCCTTCCTCCCCTCCCCCACCACACACACGCTCGCTCACATTTCATCAGGTGAACAACCCTGAGTCAACTGCATTTTTCCTTGGATGTGTATGTACTCTGCTGAAGGAGCAAAATACAAAACAAAATTAATACGGATAAGGGCCATATTATTTTTACCAGAAAAGCAGTGGCAGGACTCATGGGGTGGGAGCCATGGGCGAGCCTTGCAGAGCGAGGGAAATTACTGTTTAAACCTCCTTCAAACTGCCGTTTAAAAACCTCCTGATGATAAATGAGGGCAACAGCTGGAGACTGCATGTGTCAGCTTTAAACTGATGCAAAAAATTACATTAAAATGGGATGTTATTTAAGTGACTTTCCATTTTCATACCATGACCAAGCAATGTACTTCCGAGCGACACACAGCGCAAAGGACTGACAATTGCAAGAAGATTTGTCACAATGGCTCCTTAAATTCATTCAGCAAACTGCCCTATCAACAAAAACACACACGTGAGATCTATGGGTTATGCAAGTCGCAGAGAAGCTGGCTAAGCTGTGCCTATTAGAAGAGATTAATTAATAAAAGTGGTTCTCCTGATAGAAATCATCACACATATAGGAATGACATTGCAGAGGTTAGGTAGAAGAATAAATACTGGCTTCTAATACCAGGCTCAACAAAGGAAATGCTACAGGTCAAAGTAGAAATTAGTTGAGCTAGGTAAGGTGAATTTTATCAGCCGTCATTATGCCAAGCCCTAAGAAGAGTGGAAACCTTCCATGCTGTCTGACCTCCTCTGCGCCCAGTGCTCACAGGATAATTATTGCAGGTGGCAATGCCCTCTTTCCCAGAAAGAACCCCAATTCCCCTGCTGATGTGCAAACAAAGCCTTCTCTCAGCTAAAAACGTACAATGTGCTACAGCACTCACGATGAGGGACTGTGCTTTAAATTAATCCACACCCATGGATTTGGCTTTGGAAATCCCTGTTCAATCCCTTCTGCATTAGCCAAGATGGCAGCTGCCACACTAAAGCTAATAAGCTTGATTAATATCAATTCAGTAAATTAGTATTTTTTTTCCCAGACATCAGATAATTTTGTAGTAATCCAGACATTTATACCCATTTAATATCAGCCGACGTAACACAATTTCTCACTTAACTCTAATTGAAA
Organism: Gallinula chloropus; assembly: GCF_964237585.1. Classification (NCBI taxonomy): domain Eukaryota; kingdom Metazoa; phylum Chordata; class Aves; order Gruiformes; family Rallidae; genus Gallinula; species Gallinula chloropus. The sequence continues at coordinate 78,480,726 of NC_140085.1, forward strand.
AATACTGGTTTCTTATTCCAAAGAGCATTTGCTGTCATGTATAACCTATGGCTTTTTATATAGCTATTTTTCAAATAGTATCATCATTAAATTTTATGCTTTCTCCCTAGCCACAGAGCTTTAATACCCACTCATATGACTGGTGATGTCGGCAGAACGGAACAATCAGGTAATTTCTCCTAAAGGTTTTCATTTTATCGTATTTTCCATTATATGCTTGTAACATTTCTGATTGAAACAAATGAATATAAGTATAGGAAACACATTAAGCATTCTTGAACTTAGCCCCTTCTGCCCCCGAGTTATTCTATTTTATCTTTTCTTTTCTATACTAAATAATTTTGGGTTTATTCAACTTGCCTTCAGGCTTTCTTTCTTCAGATGCTCCAAAAGAAAGCGCACATCCCTAGTGCTGCACCACTTGTTCTTGTTTTAATGTAAAAGATAAAATCTCTCAGTGGCTATAATTGACTGTCGGTATTTATAGATGAAATAACTGACAAGAGGTAGAAGGAAGTATATTTCATTACACTTCTGGGTGAAAGATAGCATTAACATTTGGGTCATGGAGTGTTAGCAGTGACCCAACGTTGCCATCACTGATGTCAAGTATAATTCCTTGGGGAATACATAGCATTTGACCATTCTTGTATGTCTGAGATGCTATCTTGTAGTTTTCACCTTGATTATTACCTTTCAGCTTTAACCTGGCCTGTCTGGAACACTACAGAAAGTTACTGATGAAGGTCTCCATCCAACAGATGATACCTATTACCAAGTAGCTTATTTAGAAAACATGTAATTCTCAAAGCTTCCTACAATGAGAGCACCTTTTCTGCGAGACATTATCTAAAGACCACCCCGATGGCTCAAGAATTGCAGGATTGTAGAAACTAAATCAGGAAACAAGCACAGACAGTTACAGAATTCATTTATAACTTACAGAAATATATAACAGCTGACATCAGAATGGACCTCGGAAGGTCCTCTGGTCTGTTCCCTGTTCAAAGCAGACCTAGCTCTGATATTGGAGCAGGTTTTTCAGGGGGCTTGGTCTCAGCAGCAAGTTGGGAGAGTTCCTGAGACAGGGGAAAGAAAAGGGGTGAAATTTGACCCTATGATGATAAGTTCCCAGAACAGGAGGTGGTTTTGAAAGATATGACCTAATGACAGGCAGAATTCTGTTGACCATCCTAACTCTTTGGAAATAATAACATGAATAATCAGGCAAAGAGCCGCATTTCTAAGTTGCAAACATCACTGGTCTGCCTTCAGTCCCATCAACTGCACTTCAACTGAAGGCAACTTGTGGCACGTAATTCTAGCGTGGGCCCAACTGTCACAGAAACAGAAAGTACTTAAAAATTTCTCAGAGATAGATTAGTTTTAAGGTATGAACAAAGACTCCACAATATTCTTTACACTGTCTAAACCACATAAGCCAGAACTAACTACCTGTAGGTCCAGAATAACAGATATTGGGGTTTTGCCTATGCCACTGCCTGGGAAACATTCTCTTGTGTGTTTGCAATGCAAAAAATGTAAAAGTTGCTTTCTCTAAATGAATAGCTGACTATTTAGTCAACACTATTTGTCTTAGTCTTCCAGGTTCCTAGGAAAGGTACATCAGGCAAAGGAGAACAGAGTCAGGATTTGTGTGAAATGGTAGAGTATGAGTCTCCAGTGGCTTCTCAGAAAGGGAAGTTGATGGCTATTTGTTTTCTAGAATCAATAACTTAGACTGAAGTAGGACCACAGAGTGGCTACATGTCTAGGCACAAGGGTCTCCAGAGGAACATGTAGCAATATAGGCAATCAAATAAAAATTACACTTTATAGAAAGGGGAGAGTAACAGCATGGGTTTTACTTGGATACAATGTTTTTTGTGGAAGCGGTTCTAGATCTCCCAGTTCTCTCAGGAGGTCTCTACCTGAATCTAAATGTCACAGCTGGGAAAAATTAACTCACTTCTTAGAGAACATGGCAGAACTATATTACTTAATGTACTACTTACTCTCCTCTTGCTTTTTTGTGTCCTGCCTCCTATAAAGATACTTTGCTTTGCTGTCCTTAGTTCCCTTGGTGACTACCAGTGACTACTATTTATCTCTGAACCTGTATCAAGGCTCTTTTGCATCACTTCAAACATAGTTCCACGCTTCTGCACAGACACTGGGACCACTCTGGCAATTCCCTCCTTTTTCAAACCAGTGAAGACAGCTCAGACTTCTGAGCCTGGGAGAACTGGGATTTTGAAACAGGAAATTTCTGCAGAGCCGGGCGGAAGGAATTCTGTTTCACCCCTTTCGACTGCCAGAAGCATGCTGCTTTGCACATTACACCCTGTGCCCACTTCCAAGTGAATCTCTAAGAAAGCATTTGGTTTCTGTACACAAAACACCACGGATTACATTATAAAGACTGCATGCAGGAAAGCACGTGCACCACAATATATACATGTGTAAGCAGAACAACATCGCTGCATACATGGGAGAAAGCTCTGGTCTGGGAATAGAGCGTAAGGAGGCCTTGGGGGAAAGTTATTTTAATTTCACTGGATGACAGACTGTGAACAATTGCTGGGGGAATCTGAACATGAAAACCGAGCACTTATGTAAGGGGAAAAAAGATTATATTTTTAAAATTTTTTTTAAAAATCTACTTGGATAAAAGCCCTGCTACACAAGCTAGGAAAATGAGTAAGAAGCATAAAACAGGATTTTATTGAGAGAGATGTTGAAGGCTGCTTTATTGTTTACACTGAAATAGTCACCTTTTATGTCTAAGGATTTGAACTCTCCAAGCCATTTATTAGATGAGATAAGATGAGAAAGGAAATCTCAGGTTGTGAGAGAGGGATGGTGCTGATTCAAAAAGATCATCCAATTCTCTATGTTCCATTGCTTCTCTAATTCAAGTAACCATTAATTTTTTGTTGCTATATTATTATGATACCTATCTCTGTGCTCTCTCTCCTTTTAATAAGGACATTAGTATTCTTAGTTTTACTAACAAAATAGTTAACTTACTTGTTCATTCACTGTGGTTTATCTAGATCCCTGTAAGGGCATCAAGAACGGTCATGCTGTAGAGAAAGTATTTTTCTAGTTCAGGCCAGGCCATCTCTAAAACATCTTCAATCCGATCACTCACCTCCACAGTAATTCTCATCATTAATAATGTTAATAACAGAAAAACACTTCCATATCTCCTTATCCTTACACCAGAAACTTGCACCACTCTAGAGCTGCAAATGCTCCATTGCACTTTGACTGTATGGCTCAACCACACCTTGGAAAATCACCTTTTAAAATTTACAGGGGAGGTATTTTGTATTAGCTACCTGAAAGATAGACAAATTAAATCCAACAGCTACTCCAGCATGACAGCTTTGATCAAATTTACAACCAGTTTCCCGTGCATGTGCTGACAGCAATTTATCCTGTCTTAAACCCCACCCTCCACTTCATAATTTTTACATTTTTAATTTTTTTAACATAAGCAAACAGGGTTTCTCTCAAGTACCAGCCATCCGTGTAAAGCAGCCGGGTGAAATACAACTAGTATTTCATAAATCCATTTTTTTAAAAGAGAGTCTGTTTTCAAGCTAAGTAGTGAGACAATTCTTAGCGGTTTAGGATTGAGCAATGCAGATGAGCACCAAGAGGAGCTGATATAACCACCTTTGCATTAGGGATTGCCTTAAAACATGCCTTGCATCTCTTCTAGGTTGAGTGACTTACTTTAAAAATGAATTGGGTACCTTTCAACAATGGGGCATGGGGAAGCGGAATCATTCAAAGTAGCACTCACTGGGTTACCTCAGCCAGAAGTCTATTTTCACATCTCCAGTGACTAGTATAAGTCTTAAGACTTTTTTTTTCTACTTCATCTGGCACTTTGGATGCCATCTGAATGTTTGCATCTAAGGTCAATATTTCTGTGAAAAGCTTTGATTTTGATGAACATTTTTCAAAATATTCAGGGAAAAATTCCTTCCTAACTACTTTACAGCAGAATTATTCCAGCAAAAATACCACTATTGACATAATATTGTGATAACTTATCTCTGAATATCTTTATATAGGAAAAATGGCCTTTCAGAGACAAAACCCAATTTTTGTAGCCTCATCTCTTTCTGAAACAATGAAATAACGTCATGAACTTTACCAAACAATATTTGATAGACACAACAGTTAGAGCTCAAGAACAATCCATCTGTCTGTCTTTTGACTTGGATCTCTACTGGTCACACAAACTACTGGGTAGAGTTTTACTGGCTTTATATTTGGTAGGAATCTTAATTCCTTTAGATTCACTTGTCACTTCCTGTGATTTAACTCAAAGGTCCAACATACCTAAGTTTTGACCAAGTGGGCTCTTTGCCAAGAAAACCCTGAATGAGACAATGCAAGACATGGTCCATTGTGTAATTCTTTTGCTCAAAAGGAGGTTATTACAAGGCGTTAGCAGCATTGTTCAAGCAAAAAAAAAAAAAAAAAGCCATGCAAAGACAACTCATCCAACAGTTCTTTCTTTAGTCTCTCAGTTTATTTTTAATTTGGTCCCCATCCAAGTGACAACATTATAATTAGAGAGTAATGTACCATTTAGTATGGGTGAGCATTCAGAAAGCAATTAATGCTTAAGGAAATATTTTCAAACAGCATGGGTTTTATAAATTTAATCCTGAAATACTCATCATCTGCAAATACATAAAAATTCAGAATTATACTAATTCTGCACTGTTGACCTAGGAAGACTTTTTATCAATCCTTCCCCCTCTCCCCCCTAGAAATATTGCCTATTCTAGGCTTTGATTTAGAAGAAAAAAAAAAACCCTAACAACAACAACAAAACAAAACAAAAACTTGTTAATAATGACGTTTGGTTTTACATTAGGGACTTCCTTTCTCAGAAAAATCCCCATTAGTCTTAAAGTAATTTTCTGTTGTATCATGTACTGATGGAACATATTCAACAGTCTAATTCATGATTCTCCTTTTTTCTAATGTTTCAGTCATTTCAACAAAGGTCCAAGACTCAAATTTTATCCTGGTGGAAAATGATGATTAAGCCTAAAAATGTTAGCCACAGAAACATACAACTGACAGTAATGTTATGATGTCAAATAATTCATTACACTGAATGTCTAATATCTACTTGAAGCCTCTCTCTGTTTATACTTTCCCCTCAAAGTAACAGTGTTCAGAAATAGCAATGATTTACTAAACTGAAACTTGTCAGAGAAGGTTGTGATCAATTGCACGATAACTATAAATGAGGATTCCCAACATATCAATTCAAGATATGCAAGCCTGCACTGCATTTATTCAAGTCATGTAGTAAGAACTTTGTGACACATTCAAAGAAAAATGGATTGAAAACAACTCTCTAGGGTAGCTCAAGACAAATTCTGCCAAAACCCGATTCAAACAGCTATAGTTAAAACACAAAAGCTTGCTAAGCTGGAAAGAGAAAAAGACCTATGAGAGAGCAAGGCCTGTAAAATGCTTTACATAATATGATGCAATTTTGAAACATCTGCAGATTCATTCATTTTGCATACAATAATTGCCATTTATAGAAAAAAAGCTTTAAATAAAAGAAGATCATAATGAAATGCATTCCTCAGGCTGAGACACTCAAACTTTTTCAGCCAGAAGTGAAGGCTCCAGGGAGACTAAAGTGGCCTTCCAGTACCTGAAGGGGCCTACGGGAAAGCTGGGGGGGGACTGTTTGTAAGGGCACGTAGAGATAGGACGAGGGGCAGTGGTTTTGCACTTAAGCAGGGTAGGTTTAGATTACACGTTAGGAAGAAGTTCTTCACTATGAGGGTGGTGAGGCACTGGAACAGGTTGCCCAGAGGTGGTGGAGGACCCATCCCTGGAGGCATTCAAGGTCAGTATTGATGAACCTCTGAGTAACCTGATTTAGTGAAGATGTCCCTGCTCACTGCAGGGGGGTTGGACTAGATGACCTTTAAAGGTCCCTTCCAACCAAAGACATTCCATGATTCTAAGATTCTATGTAATAGTTTCCACACAAACACAAAAGGCAAAAAGTGAAAGTGCAAGCATGAAACTCAAAGAAAATAAATGTTTTGGATGTTACATCTGACAATTTTAGAGCAAGGTGCCCTCTCCTAGCGTTTCTGCTCAGCAGTCAGAATCAGGTAAGGACCAGGGCTCTGTTAGCAGAGCAGCAGCATGCTGGAGGACCCCTTTCACAGGCAGGATCACAATATCCACCAGCAAAACACAACCCCACCTGCTCCACTGAGAATCACAAGGGATTCTCCATGCTGTTCACTTCCCGACTGAGGATTTTGCTCTCCAAAATCACTACAGCCTGATCAGGGAAATTTGCATCATCTTTAAATTGTGACTGCTGTTATTATTTATAATTTGACATTTCAGATTATTAAAGCTGGCCACTCATTGAACATTGGCTTAGATCAATGAATACTTAAAGCAAGTTTCAGTGTAAAGACATAGCTTCATGGATTACTTTCAGTCATCTTTTCCCAGCAGTCTTTCCCTGTATAAAAAACAAAACACAACTCCTCCACATCCATCAAATTCGTGACTGAAAATTATCCATTTGAAGTGACAGAACAAGATGAATGTTTTGTCAAAAGCCTTCCTGATTTATTACTACTCTGGTTTACATCCCCAAACGTTCCTCTGGGACAAGCAAAGATTATGTGAGTTATCAGTCAGGAAAGATTTTGGCGCTCTGTTTTGTTTCTGAAGGAAGCAACAATAAAACATTTTTAATGGGGGGGAAGGAAGAAGAAAGATGAAAGACACATATGAAAGCCCTGAGTGACATCTGCACAGAGCCCCTTCCGCAGCAGCACCCTCTCAGTCCTGTTCAACTCCACAAGCGGGTCATTATAGTCCATCACATCCCAGCACTGGAGATACAGTAAGTGACCGCCAAAACAGTGCATTCAATCCTTTCCACAGTGGATATCGCAAAGACAACACCCATCTTTCATATGCAGTTACATTAGCAGAGGGGTTATGATTGATATGACTTGAGGCTAGCAGGGAGTTTTCCAGCAGAAGTGAAAAACTAAATTTGTCAGCTTCAACATTTTTAAATGTAAGAGGAGTCAAAACAAAAATAAATCAGACAAGCAGTGTTTTGAAGAACAATGTACTGAAAAACCTTTTCCTGCATGCTACCTTATAAATCATGAAGTGGCTAAAAGAATTAAGGTCAGTTGCTCTTTTTATTTAATCTTCAGAACTCTTCCACCTTTTTTAGTTTATCTTTTCAACTCTAAGAAGATTCACTTGTACACTTACACAGTGTCGTATTTTTCATTACAGTAACACACACTGATACCTTTGGCATTTGCAGACTTTCTTATATTGCACCTGACACTGTTAATCCTCCTCAATGACTTTTTGGTATGGAATTTCCTCTGTTCCAAAAGGGGAACACACTCACACAGTTATCTCTGTGATCTATAACTTGTTTAGCTGCAGCTGAATCCTTGCCTGCACAAATACAACCAGTGATGTGAAGGATCATGCTTCACTCCATTCTCATCTTGATGTATCATATCAAGGATGCCTTACCTCTGCCTTTTCATGCTTGAACCCAATTTGGAAAAACACATACTGTTCCTAGATTTCTAAACAGTCAAGAATGCTTTCATTCTACTAAGAATCAGTAACTAAAAGCAGACCCATGCACAACTATGTTATCAATGCCCTTTGTCAAGGACTCACTAGATTGCATCATATTCACGGAATTACAAAATGTATAGCTTTGATTGTTTTATTAATTTTTAAATTGATTCCTTTCTTAAAAGGAGTGTAAAACTAACTCCCTCTTTAGGATCTTTGTTAACCTTTCCCAGTTGTGTTTGCAATTTGCTTTTTAATTCTTTGGAACTTATTTTTTATTTCCTTTTAGTTGGAAATACACATAAGTTAAAATACTTGTTACTTTAGTCAGAATATTTCAGTTTGTAAGGAGAGAACATAGCATCCACAACACCTTTGGCAAATAGATGTTATGTGCAAAACCCTTTAAGTAAATTAACAATTTGAGAAAAATACATCACACTCTTAGTCCCCGAGAGTAACTGCCTGATTAAAAGGCCACTAAACCCAAGAGTCTCATAGACTGAAGAGGTATGGATTCAGACTTCTTTCCTTTGTACATGAAGCAGTAAAGAAAGCAACTTTATAAATATTTCTACTAAAGGGTAGAACACCTGCCAATCTGTCTGTAGAGCTGCCTGAAACTATCATTTTTAGCATGCAAACCAGGCCATCCAGCCCTTGGTTTATCTCAGACGATGTCAGTCTATGCTGCAGGGCATGTTTCTAAGATTGAGCACAAAGAGCACTTCCTCGACCTGGAGCCAAATGGCACAGATGTAGCAGGGCAAGTTCTCTCTGCAGCACAGACTGCATCTCACCACGCACCACCAAGCTCCAGAACTCCCCGGTGCTCCATGTGCTACACCCTGTGGTAGTATGTGCCTGTAGCTTCAGAAAGACCATGATGGTTCTGTTACAGCCCAACAAATGGCAGAGGGTTACAAGAGACTGAAGGTCAGTGTTCTCTGACTCAGATGGTCCACACAAGCCTGTTATATTAGAGCAGTGCTGGAGGACAGAGTCTGTCAAAGCTGGGGCACTTTTACCCATCTTGGTTTTTAGGGGTGGTTCCTTGAGTAAAATAATCATAAACTGTGCTCCAGTGCTGTCTCGGAGAAAGAAGTATGAAAAAGGTCCAGAGAGGAAGGCAGCATATACAAAGCATGGCAGAACAGAGGTCTAGCAATCGGCCATGCCCTCCAGTCCTCTTTTATTGGGCAGTACTGACTGACCCAGAGTAGCTAAACACTGACAGTAGCTAGCATTGACAACACAGAGTTGCAATATACTACATTTTATCAATTTCAGCTGTGGTCACAGCCAGTTCACTCCTCTCTTTATTTGGAGCTGGAAAAAAAGTGAATTCAAAACAGATCTTTTTTTTTCTTAAAAACTAAAGTGTGTTGACTTAAGTGAAGGTCAAAACCGACAAAGAGTTATGTTACTGCTTTACAACAAAATCTCTTTGTTTCATTTGACATCATCATTTTCTAAAACTGGAGTCTGAGAAAATTCAGTCTGTAAAGTAGGAAACAAAATAATTATCTGTTTTCCGAGGCAATAATCCAAGTCCCACAAGACTAATAATGAAACACTTAGCACAGTAGATGGTTGAATCATTATCTCAGAAAAATAATGGTCTAATGGTATTACTTACTATACACATAAGTAGCTAGGGAAAAAAAGGTCACTAAATTATTGGCATTTCGTAAGTAAGAATTACAAGTTCAGAACTAAATCCATAGATGTAAATCTACTTTATGGCTGAGGTTCTCTGCTGTCCAAAACACAATGATGATTATATCAAATACTTCAAATTCAGATAAAAGTTATAATAATATACATATATAATAATCACTCAACTGAATGACGTTACCTCAGAAGAACTCAAATCCTAATGCAGAGTAGCAAAACAACCAATCAAGCATATAGTGAGACTAGCTATTCAGGGGTTTAAAATTACATTTATGATTAAGTGATCTTCTGATTCTGATCATCAAGAAGGACCAAATTAACACAAAATGAAAAAATCTTTTCTATTTACATTAACATCATTTTAATGTGTTGGGCTTTTCATCCTGCTCTACACAGCCATTTAGGAAGTTCATTAATAATTAACATACTTCACAAGCACTGACTGGGAGAAAGACACCATAATGTGGGAAGAGAATGAGCTGGAGGATGGCCGCCTGTTTAATGTTCAGATAATTAACTATTCGTCAGACTCAACAGTATCTCCTTGGTTCATTCCTTGTTTTGAAGTCTTCAAGTAAATTATGATGAATTTAAACCAGTTTTGACAGCAAAAAAAAACATTTCAGAAAACATGAAGAAATAATCTATTGTCTAGTGATGTGGCTCCTCCATGAAGCTAAGTTGTAATGATTTTGAAAAACCCAGTTTTGAGGGAGAAACCTCCAGAAGATAATTTAATGGTGGTCTTTTTAAAAACTTTTACCTACTGAACATGCTATTTTTGATTCTTATAGTTCTTTTTATATAGAAAAAGAAATACAAATAAAATATTATGTACTAAACTTTAAATGAATAGTCTAAACCATAATGTTTTCAGTGTGCTAGATTTCACCAAGAGTTGCTTTTTAATCTCACGTTCTTACTTATCTGTGAGACATGGACTGGACAAGATAGAAGACTACTCCCTTTTCTCCTGGTTGTCAATCAAAATGTAGAGAAATGCTATAAACATGAAAAGTTCTGTAAAGTTTTAGTTACTCGAAACTCTAAGAGAACTTAGAAAACAAGTTACAAAGGGCATTTTGCCTTCAGCAAGGATTTCACTTTTCTTTTTCTTGAGCTAAGCATACCATATACTCATGCTCAGCCAAAATTTACAAACACTCATACTCTTCCATGACAAGGAAACCTGTTTCTTAGCATCACCTTCGTGCAGCTGCCACAGCTTTTGGAGGACACCACACATCTCCCTGTTACTCATTCCTCTTGTGGTAGGTAACCATCTGTGAGACATTCTCCTGGCCACCTGCTGCCCAAGCCAGCTGTTGCAACTGTACACTGCACCTGCCACCTATGAAACTTGCAAAAAGCCAAAATAAAAAAAAACCCACACTCAAGCAAGCGGGAAACCAATTGGCAGGTTGCCAGAGAGGTGGATTAAAACTCCAGCACAAAAGCTGACAAAAACCACCTGTGTGTGAAAGGCAGCAGCAAGGAGATAAAACAGAGGCTTCCAGCAAGCAGAAGGGCCCAAAGGGGCCCAAGCAGGTCTCTTTCCCCTCAAGCAACTTTTCTGCTTTGCTAGAACTGGGTTAATAACTTCCCACAATCGCTCCGGGGAATGGGAAAATTTGCTCCAGCCTTCTCCCCCTTCCAGGAACTCTGATGGGAAAAGATGAGAATCAGATTAAATTTCTAGGAGATAGGGAGCCAGGGCAGGTGCTCCCCATGCCTCACGGATGTTAGGAACTCTTGAAATAAGACTAAAATGGGATTTAAGTGGTAGACGAGTCCTGCACTGGCACTGTATCCATGGACAATTTTTAGGCTGCTTGGAAAGGATACCAAAAAAAGTATTCAAAAGTACCAATGAGGAGTTGAAACACTGATAGATGCAGATTACTCAAATTCCTCAAGAGTTCAGAGGAGAAAAGTCATACATGGTAAGAAAACAAACACAGGGTATAAAACGAATTTCCTTTTCATTCTAAAGAGCAGAATTAATGAAACAAATCTGCAGGAGACAAAAGCAAAGAACATATTGAAGCTATCCTGATTTACAACAGGTAAAGATGTATACCAGGAATGAATATTCTATCTACTCTGTCCACCTTTGCCAATTACTGTCCCATCATTTTAAAATAAAATATTCAAACTCATCACTGCTTGATGAAAAGGAGTTAACAATTTACTATCCAACATTAATATTAAAAAGGTGATGAGCTGGTACATCATTGTTGGGTAACTGCTTATCTGTGGTGTGCAGGGAAATTGAGTTAATTTTAAATAACTCAGATATTATTATAAATTATATGGGTCATTAAAATAAGTTAGTGTTACTACCAGTTCAGGTAACTAGTTTCTCGATTTACAATAGTGTGGTAAAACATGGTTGTTAAAACCAGTTTACTTTTTCCCCTGTGGTTCTGAAATCACATCACCATTTTTCTGAATTACATTAAAGTCTTCTTTTCCAAGTTGTATTTTGGGCGGGTACACTGTGCAGAATGTTGTATTATTTAATAATGGAACGGTAATGTTATTCATTACAATTAAAAATAAATATAATCTTGTTTTACTAAAGTTTGCTTTTACTAGTCCTCGCTCCTTGATTGCTAATTTGGTATTGAAACAGGACACAACACTCAAGAATAAGAGAATAAAATGTTACCTAATCGCTTTGCTTTAAAGAAGTTACATGAGTGTACCTGCACACATGTGCTCCCCACATTATTAAATCACTGAGCTTGTTTTTAAAACCAATTCAGAGGTAAGTGGAAGAAAACCTCTGTTTTCTATTACTTTTATAAGGACTGAATTCAATTTGTGAAGTAAAGAAAGCTTTTAATAAGTAATTACAGCTTTATTAATAAAACCCATCAAATCACTATTAAATTCTGTAAAAAAGCATCTATGATTTGGGAAACTGCCTTTTAAAATGCTGGACCAGGAATATGAATAATTACATAAACCTAAATGTTACGTAGAAAACAGTTTATTACTGAAGAACATGGTGGACCAGAGCAGCCAAAGGAAAAAAGGTGCACAGTGCGAAGAACACAACAAGCAACATTTCAAGAGGTGTGTGCCACACACAAGTTCTCAGTTTAGACTGAAATATGTGAACAAAAAGCCAAATAAAAGAGGTACACTGGCTCATTCCACTAAACTGAATGGGACTGCTAGGTATTTGCACAACTGTTTACATTTTTTTTAATCAGTTTTTGAAATTGAGAGCAGCCAGACTGCAAGTACAGCCTGTGAAACAACCTCCCCACCTAAAACCAATGATCACTCAGTGTGTGTCAGGTGTATGCAGTTCTACCACTATACTTCCACGGATGACTACCGGAGAGGTGGCCGCTGTTACCTTTGCCTGCTGTGTTTACTCCCATTCCTCTAATCTCCCAGGCTTTGCCATAGCCTAATACACTGCCATTAGGCCAGCTGTGCTCAGAAAGAAGTCTTCAGCTGTAGTTTACTGACAGGCTGTTGCGTGAAAAAAACAACTCAAATATACACGCCTGATTCACTACCACAGTGGTTCTCTCTCCCATTCCTACCTGCTTTTTTGGCTAAGGAGGCCGTGGCAGCAGATTACCAAGTTGACAAGGAAATTTAGTGGATGCTAAGCATTAGGTGGTAAAGTTCTCTTCAGTTAAGTTACCAAGCTCCTAATGCTGACAAAATTACATCCATTTCTGTCCTGTGACTCAGTAAGACACTACTGAATAACAATCATGGAGAAAAATGTTTAGAAGAAAAAAAAACTTGTTGCATTATAAAGAAGAAAAAACCCAAAAGTAAATCACTTTGAATATTTATAGAAATGTATGTGTGTGTATGTTTCATAGACATACACATACTTAAACTAGCATACATGCAAACACCTTTTCATCCTAAGACTTAATCAGAAGCTGTCCCTCTAGGAAACAAGAGTTCACATTTCAGGTAGAAGATACTGTTCATTTAGGGATAACTGGCAAAGCACTGTTTAGACAATTAGAAATATTATTTATGGGAAGTGTCCACAATCATGTGTAACTCCCAGATAGGTGTAATTAGAAACAATTTTAATAAACTAGTAAATTGTTCCACCTGCAACTGAAGCAAAAGAAGATAATCAAAACATTTAACAAACATTGAGTAGCTGCTGCTATCTCTGATTGCTAATGCACACCGGGAGAAAAAATGCTTGTAAAACAATCCATGGTTGGATGACATGAACAGGGCTACTATCATCTGAAAGGCAGAGAATACAGTGAATGTTGAGAAATACTCTTATCTAATGTGTGTATGTATAATTATGCTATGTATTAAGCTATATACAAAACTAATGTATTTTGCCACATTAAATTGTACTGTGCCAGATAAGGATACCTATTCCCCAGGATATTACCTGCTGCATATTACCTAAGATTATAGTATTAGACAGCTTGAGTAAAATGTGGAAAATATGGGGATCTACACAGGTCTACACTGCAAAGTAAAGAGGAAGACGACTGCAGGTATTTAGTAATTTTTCTTCTGAAAAAGAGGAGTTAAACAAAGGCAAACCGATCCTGTTCCCCCTGTCTGATGAACTCTAGAAATAATTTTTAATTGCACAGGAAAACTACAAACTTTCTGAGCACATTTAAGAACTCTAGACTGAGCATTTTATATCCAGCATGACTATGTTTAATACAAGACAGTGGGAATCGCTCAGGCATATTTCAGGCACTGTCAGAAAAATGGCTTGCTAAAGTGGTTCCTCTTTATTTGACAGATATGCTCTTCAGGCATGTTATTGTTATCATACTCATTTCAGTGAAACAAACACATTCATAATTCTGTTTTATCTCCTCTAACATTTCAAGAGATCATGCAGGTATGAAAGTGTGATCTATGCTCTTTCTGACCTCACACTTCATCAACCAAATGATTACGTTTCAAGTTGTCTTTCCTTTGCAGGGACGAAAGCTTTTGCTTTGAGGGGTCTGAATCAACTGAACTGTAAATGAAAACCCAGTTCATCCACTATTGCTAAACATGAAAAAAAACCAAACAACAGAAACCAAACCGGCAACCCACAACAGTTTGATTTCCAAATCACAGGGCAGTTGTTCACATGACAGAAAGCCACATAACAACAAGAAGCAATAAAACAATTAGAGACATCTTTACATTGCAAAGACAGACGGTTCAAGGCAGTTATTCTCCGGACTGGTACATCTCCATAATCATGAAAACTCTACCATCACAAATCAGACTGATCTCTCATACACTGTAACATTTGGACACACGAGAACCCTGACAACTTCACGAGACATCAGAGACATCACAAAAGCAGGGACTGTTTATAAGAAAGCAAATACTACTTGGAACTTGCAAATTTTGAAGATCATTTTTGTCTCAAACACAAAAATTAACAACAAAATTAAATGGTATTTACTTAAGTGAGCAGAACCTACACCCTACCATCCTGCCAGGAACAGGATGAAGGCAGACATAAGTAGGTCTTGTATATTATATATGGCTTGGCAGTCATTTTACTTACCAGTAAAGTTGATGGGCTACTTGGATACTCTGAAGAGAACGATTCAGCAGAAGTTTCACTAGAGGGCTTTCAAGACTCCACTCAAACTTGAGCACCTTAACAGATAAATTAATAATAATAAGCCCTTGTATGCTGGCTTTGTTGCCTTTTCTTTATAACAAAACTAATGAGAAAGGCCTCAGTGCTTGGTTTGAACAAAGCAATCCAACATATGGAAAGTGCCCTAGCAACTCAATGAGCAAAGAAACTTCAGCACACAAGTGTCTGCCACTATCTGTAAGGCAGGCAGATTATCATGCTGACTCCAACTATGTAAATATATATGCATATGCATAAAACTACCATTCTATTTATTATTTTTTCTGATTGCCTGGTTTGCAAAATAAATTTATTTGCGAAACAGAAGCTGTGGCAGCTGAAAGGTCCCGTAAGTGTCCCACTGTGTGAATGCTGTTAAGCTGTGCAGGTTCCACTGCTTCGCAGTAGCGGATTACATAAATACATTCATGCATGTGTTCCCATCTCTCTATCTAGATATGTGTATGTACATGCATGCTTTTATACAAATATGTATTTAAAAAACACACGACATCCCCCCAAGCAGCTCTGCAACATGGAACTGTAAGCAATCCGTCTGCACAGGAAGAAAGCTTTCAAAGTGGCTGGTTCCTCCCTAACTGCACCACACAGGACTTAATCGCAAAGTAATTGCTTCAGGAGCAGTGGGCCCATAAACTGTAAAACATTCATTTCCAGTGAAATACAACATACATCTGTAAAGAGATAATTCCACACCCAAATTGTCCTGGTTACTCTGTGCTGACAGTGGTTTTCCCCATACGTGTGGTAATAAGAAAACCATGATTTGTTCCACACCACTTACTTTTCAACTGCAGCAAAGCCCCACCAGCATCAGCCCTAGTTTGGTGGTCATAGCAGAATTTCTTTTGTTCAGGTGCACTTTGTTTTTCTTTTTGACTTGAAAATACTTTCTTGTGGTATACTGAAAAGTTCCATCAGTGTGCCAAACAACTACACTCTCTTAAGTGGAAAACAGTCTATAGCTCAAGCCTTTTGTTAATTCAATCATTGCATCAGCTGACCAGCCTTTCTTACTTATTCCTCTTACAATGTATCAATCAAACTGAAAGAATCAAAAGTATTTAATGAAGTTATTGATCTAGACAGAAGAATTCCTTGGCTATCAATTTCTTCCTTACCTGAACCAGCTGCGGGAGGTATTCCAACAATTCATCATTTGACAGATTTCCTATTTGTTGGACTGCTGTTCTGCGAATATCTTGATCTGGAAAACTAGAGCAAAACAAATAGATATAATTAAGAGCTACTGAAGCACTGCAACTCTCCTGAGCTCTCACTGATATAAAACGTTAGAAAACCAGGTTTTCTCTCAAAATGGAATAGGAAAAAAAAGAGAAAATCAATTCATTTGCTTTACTGTAACAAGAGTCAAGAAACACATAGCAGGTAACTTAATTGGGCTGACTGTCATAGTTTCATATAGGGGGAAAAAAAACCCCTCATCTTCAAACACATCTAATTTGAGCAATCACATGTTGCAATTTTCTCTATATGTACTGGAATATGAAGGAAATTGTGGATTTTCTTTTGCTGCTCCTACTTACCCTCAGGAAATTTCTGTGCCACAGGAACTATTAACAGTCACCGGAAGACTTATTTTTTTCTGAGGAGCAACCGAAAAGCTTGAAATTCCCCACCCAAAAAGGGTTCATTTCAAACCACTTATTGCAATGTCAGATCTTCTAGTTCATATCATAATAAAAATATTTTTAAATAGAAGTAATTTTGAAATGAAAAACATGTTTTTAGATTTTCTAAAGAAAACATAGTTAAAAAATCTGCACCTTCCCCCAGAAAGGCTCTAAGTCAGTGAAACAGGCATTTCTGAGCGGAAAATGTTTGAGTATCCAGCAGATACAATTCTTGTTGAGACCAGAGTGGCTGTAGCCTAGTATAGATTTTTGTGATGGAGCTCTAACTGTACAAATGATAAAAAGAGAAAAATATGGTTTAGCAGCAATGATAAAATACGAAAAGCTGACTGGATAATATAGCTGGTCGAAAAAAAAGAAAAATAAATGAAATTCTGGTTTTACCTGACTGATCAAAACTGACTCTTAACAGAACATTTTCTTTCTTTATAGAGAAAAAGATAAAGTACAGAGGTTTGGGTGATGGTTATTTTTTTAATGAGTGAAAGCTGGACAGTAATATTTTAAGGAGTTCTTGTGAAAAAATAAAATGCAAAAAGGATTTTCCACCTTTTCATGTGTTGCATTTGTGACATTAATCATGATACACAGAGTATTTCCCATATAAAGAAGTTGACTAGATTGGTTCGCAGCAGCTATTTTTCAATTGTTGCTCTTTCACTAGGGAAGGAACAGATGTGCGTCTTTGTGTATGTCTGTTACGTGGTGTCACCCTTAACTCTGACAGTACTTGAAGCTTGCCCATTGCCACCCCATGAGGCTTTTCTGTCTTCTCCTGAAGGAAACTGGAAACGTCCACACAGACCTTCCTTTCACTAGAGCCACAATGAATGGTCATCTCTGCCAAAAGGGCAAAAAGTCTTCAAACAGCAGCACAGTCATTTAGATATTGTTCAAAAGAGCTGCTGGGCTTTGATCCAGTTCTCTGAGGGCAAGTTCTTGTCCCACAGATAGCAGGGAACCACCCCCTCCTCAGAACAGATACGGCTATTTGGTTCTTTAGAAATTGTCTGATTTGGCAGTTTAGGCATATATAAAAATGATGAGTTAAGGACATAGGTTATCCTGTCAAATCACATTGGAGAGAGCTCTTTGAAATCAAAACCATCATGTATGGCAGAAGGTGTCATGTGCCACCAGTATTACTGCTCTATGAACTCAACACAAACCCAAACTGTTCTCTTCCCAGCTTCCCATCCAGCAACTTTTGTCAAAAACATACCTGCTGGAAAAATAAATCAGAAGTGAACATACTGGGTCAGGCTGAGTTGGGGTTAAATTTCCCCATAGCAGCCCTCATAGCACTGTGCTTTGTAGTGACAGCTAGCAAGGCATTGATAACACACCACTACTTTGGCTACTGCTGAGCAGTGCTGGCACAGCATAAAGGCTGTCTCTCCAACATTTCACCACCACTACAAGCAAGCTTATGCTTTATTAAACCGTCTTTCTCTTGAGCCATGAATTTTTCCCACATCTTATTTTTCTCTCCTCCCTGTCCTGCTGAGGGAGTGATAGAGCAGCTCGGTGGGCACCTGGCCTCCAGCCAAGGTCAAGCCACCACATGAAACACGTGAGACAGTAAAACATTAGCAGCAATGACTGCTCATTGCTATCAAGAGAGAAAGAGAAAAAATTGTAAAGGTAAATGCTTAGAAATAGAACAACAACCTGCAGCTCTAAGCTTCAGTTTTCAAGTTCAGTGCAAAAAACTGAAGCAAGGCAATATGTATGCTTTGATCCTCAAATGAAGTATATAGGCCATCAAATAAAAATTTGGACATTTAAAGAAAAAAAAAAGAAATAGGCTAACACAATTGGACCTACTTCTTCTGAAAGACCTGGCTTCTGTGCTGCAATCAGCTCCCACTTAAAGCACTCTCAACCCCCACCCCACCTTTTAACAATGCAGCTTTAGGTCTTTTTCGTCTGTTATGTCACAAATTTGATGATGTTTTTAATACAGTTTGTAATTGTATAATGCTGAGAGGGCCTTGATAGGGAGAGGGAGAATACATTATAAATAAATTATCATGACAGCCCCAAATTAGTCTTTTGTGTGAGGATTATTTATTTATCTTTTCTAGGCAACCTATTAGGAAGATGAAGTTATTACTTTAATATTCACATGGCTATTTAGAACAAGGCATATTTGAAGGAAGACTACATATTTTAAAATAAATAAATAAATGCCTTTCGTATCGGCCTATCTTCTAATTATGCAATTGCTCCAAAGGTCTGTGTGCCAAGCATGTGAAGATAATATGGAAATTATTCTTTCCCTTCCCTTTCTCGCCTAGTTCAACAGGTTACTGAACAGTGAAATATGCTCTACACAGGCACCAAGTCAAGCAGAAAAATGTTATTACTTAGTTTCTGCTTGTCCTTACGAGAAGCCAACATTTGAATATATTCAGTGCTATGATGAGAGAAATGCCTTTGATTTTTCCAGCTAAACACAGGATGATATAATTATTTTAATCCAAACCTTTCCAGAAAATTCAACAATTAACATTTGATTTCCTTAGAATTCATTTGATGTAAGTCAAAACTGGGGCTATATCTAAGTTAGCAAAAGTATCTCTAGGAGGTATGACTAGAATAACGATGAACTCAAGTGCATAGGCACTGTGGTGAAAAATCTACAGGCTAGTTTGCTTCATCAAACATGGCTCTTGTCACTCTTAGTGAATGACATTTTGGTAATTTGCAGGTCCTGGTCATTAAATTGTTTCCTTCAGCTTTTAGATCTCGAGGTCACCTTAAGACTGAGTTGAATCTTTTACAAAGAATGGGCAGTTAACATGTTCTTTTAACTACTCTGTGTAATATCCATTGTCCTCTTGAAATTCAGTGACAGTCAGGGTCACAGGTACAATGGAAAAATATTTAATTCTATTTGGTTTAACCCTTACATTTATATTTGAGCAAACATTTAACATGCTCAGAAGCACTAGTACCACAGAAGATACTTATAAATTCAACCAGTATTGCATGGTGCTTATGCTATTCATCCTTACATACATTAATTCACTTGCTAAAAGCCAGTAACAGGGTAAGGTCTCAAAGCAGATCCAAGTAAGAAATCCTACCCTTCACATGCCTGATAACTAATTAGGACTAGAGGGGGTTTTTTTCCCAGTGAATAATCTTGGAAACTTTTTGATTGTTGCATCAAATCTGGTTTTAGTAATCCATAAATTAGTCTTGATTAGAGGACACAAATAATAGATTTTTTTGCTCTGTGACTCACTGCAGAAGAAATCTCTTTAGGCCTAAGAAATCAGCTTCATAGCTTGTGTATTAGATGACAGCTGATTTCCAGGGCTTGCAACAATGGAAATGTAATTATTTACACACACTGAAAACTCTGGAAGCAGAGAAGTGAGATGACTGTATCACAATGAATTCAGTATTTTAGTTAGTTTTAAGGGTATTCCTTGAAGAAACAGGAACTTGTCGGTATCAGAGCTCGTCTATATCAGATCAATTTTGCAACGTATTTGAACCATAGATTATCAGGTTCCTGACATGTGCCCTCTGATAATGGTTTCAGAGAGGCAGAAGACTCAGGCACTCCTCTAATTGTTTCATGGTTGTCACCAAATTCTCCAAGAATGTAGCTAGAAAAGAACCCCAACAAACAAAACTTAAACCAAAACCTTCAACTATGCTGGTATGACTCTTTCTTTGCATAGTTTTATAATGGTACTTTTAAACCAAGTTTCCAATTACTTGTAGTGGTAATTTTGTTCCCCCTCAACAAACCACCTACCGGTAAATAATTAATTATGTGACTAAACCTATGATCTTCCTCATTTATTTGCCTAACTGCATTGTAATACACTGTAGCCCCCTTCTTTTGGCCTATTTTCTGTCTTCTCTCTTCAGGTAATGAGTAATCTGCAACAGAGATTTGGGCTTTTGACAAATTCATTCCAAGTTTCCAAGCTCAGGGACATTACTGAAACACGTAAATGATAGTTAAGTCTCACCCTTAGCAACAGCCCACACTATGCAGGGCTGAACATCTCCCCATCATAGCTTGTCTCACAGCATGAGTTGTCCTTAAGTTATGAAACTGATCTCCTTTGATATTTAACCTCAATATCCCTTCTACTGTTTTGTTATTCCTTCCTCCTCTCCCCCTCCTGCCACAATGCTATGATTGACAGCCACCCATTTTAAATCTTCTAAGAAGCTGTAAGATTGTTAGGTGTCCCTTGAGACTTTCAGATGGTTTTTGTAACAGCTGAATTTTGAGCTGGATGAGTATAGATTACAATTTGCTTTCGAAGTAAGAACAACTTGCAATCTTTGAGTCTTTTCATATAGACAGCCAGTAGGGAGTGATTTGTCTATCTGTACCTTTCAGCTAAATCAGATTCCAACAGAAAACTAAGCGCTGCCGAGGCGTTCCGTGGATTTTGAAATTCTCTTGAGATTTTAGCATCTGCCAGTTGTGACTTGATTGTAAATGAGAAATAGGTGCACATTTCATTTTTAACAGTTTTATTATTCTAATTTTATTGCATTGTCTCAACCCTATACTGGAAGGTATTTATCAGGTAAATGGAGCTGTACAGTACACTACATTTTCTAAAATGTGAGGAGCTCTGCGGAGAACAGAATGGCCTTTCACAAGCCGTCTTTTAAGGTAGAGGCTTATAACATGCCAAATATTCCCTTCACATTTTGAGTTCTGTTGCATTTTCAAAGAAGCCAGACTCTGGTCCCATGCAATGCATGTTATTAAGTCTGGTAGAAACAAGGAAGGCTGAGCTGACAAGCCTACTAAAATGAAGATGCCAACTCAAACCAAAAGCCCTCTACATAGTAAAGGATACTGAGTCACTGAAGGGTCCATCTGTGCCAGGAAAGAAAGTATGGAAGAACTGTTTAAAAGAATAAACAGGTAAGTTTCACATGACAGTGAAAGTATTTGAAAAGTAGTTAGAAAGGAAGACAGAAGAAACTTCAAGAATAATAATTAAGGAATTGCTTTGGGTTTAGAGCACACATTAAATAAATGGGCTATTTGCTTTCTGCTGTTGAGTTTTCCCATTTTTCTGAGGGCTTCTAAAGAAAAGACTGTGACTGTATGAAGATTAGAAAATGGCAAGGACTAAAAGATAATACGGATAAATAACAAATACTGTCCATAAAATGGATATATTTTTAAAGAAATTCATTGTGGTAAGATGCAAACCCTCCCTAACCCTGCCCCACCTCACAAAACTCATGGTTAGATGCACAAGCTATTGCTTTGGCTGATCAACTGCCAGATGGATCTGCAGAATTTACTCATGGAAAATATACTTTAAGCAAAGCTTATATAGATTTTTATAAGAAATTCCAACTAAAACTAGTAATAAGTGTAAGATGCCATAGAGACCATACAGCAACCCATATCCTAAGAGATAACAAAACAGGAAGAGACTAATAAGATGCAATTTTCTGTTTGAAATATGTATGACCTGGAAGGCTATTTACAGGTTTAGCCTCCTGATTAGATTTGCACGTTTATGACCAGAAAGTATGCCATATCCTACATATTTAGCTATAGTAATACAACTAACAATGGACTTCTGCTGTACTACCTTCATATTTATTACCAAGAAAGCTAAAATGGTTAAAGGTAGTGGAAAAAAAAAGAAAAAGAAAAAAGGAATTAATTGCCTTATGATGCTTAAAATAGAGTTGTCTATTCATGACAACGCGTACATTCCCACATAAGTTATCACTAAATTTCATGTACATTACAAAGCCATTTTAAAGCTTTATCAGTAGTGCATTCTATACATCAGAGTAACAAATTAATTGTAAACTGTTACTTCTTATCATATTTCTTTGCATAAGTCTGTGTTTTCTCCCCATATTGCTATACAACTATAGCCTTTTAAAGCAAGTAAGATGTAAACAGGCAAGATATGGTCTGGCTACATCTGTCTGATAAATACTTTGTTGGGGATTCTGCTGGGGACTCTCAGGGAACAGTTCACATTCTGCTTTTATTAGCACAGTGACAATGTGATTCAACACTTCTAAAATCAATTTGGCTTTCAAAGGTCTAAGAATAAATTCTGGCTTCAAGCTATCATATTTTATTATAATTACTGGTTAAAAAGTGAGTTTTGCCTATATTGGTATATATCCTCTCCTCTGAAACTCATAACCTGAAAATCAACAATACTGTGAGAGTCTAAGGCTGAGTGATATTATAAACAAGCCTACATCTTCACTGGTCAAGGAGAGATAGGAGTTATCATATTTTCCCCTACTCCACCTGCTCCATGCAGGGAATTAGGTAAGGTACCACAAAAACCCTCTGACACCTCCATGTCTGATCTCAAAATTCTCTGAGATTGGCACGTGTTTTTAAAGGAAGGTCCTTTTCTGTGCACTTGCCCTGACAGGGCTAGAATTTAGCAGAAAGTTTCTAGGAAAAATTTGTTAAGCCTTCCATAGAGGTTATGTCTTCACCTCTATTGTCGACTACTAAAAACTCTCTGTTCAGAATAGTTGCAGTCATCCATGATACTGGAAAATTGCATACCTTCTTTGGTGGCTATTTCCTGACTCTGGCTCAATTTTCTGAGTCCTAGCCACAGTACCTCACTGGGCTGCAAATGTGCTCTATATCTTCCAGAAAAACAAAGCTAGAACAAACATTCTGCCATTTGGGTTACTGAATATATTTTGGCTTTCATTTTCAAGAATTTGAATAGCAAAATAACCTGATAAAAATCAATTCTAATTGCAGTTATTCTATACATACACAAAAAATTGCCATGATACCAATACATCATGAATAGTAGCATTTCTAACACTGCCTCTGGTTTCTTTCTGGTATTAAGAAAATTCTCTGAACAACCAAGTGTACCCATGTCATTTCCCTGGCCACTGTGCCACGAAAAGCAGATACAGTTATAGAAAGATCTAACTCTACTGAAGTTTGGCTTTTTACCAAACTTATAAGTGAAGTCAATGGTAAAATGCACAGAGCACCAATAAGCAGTGCTGAGTAGGAGGGACCAGCTCTGCACCTTCTGCCTTAGGGAAAAATCTTATTTTTCAGGCAATGGTTTATAATCACCCTTCCCTGAAATCAGAGTTAAAACTAAGAGTGTAAAAATCTTATTCAACACTTCCCTTTACCATTCCTTCCATCCCATCTTTATTGATTAAAGAAATATTCATTGGTTTTTAAATTGGTTTTTTTAAGTGTTGGCTTCTAGGGCTTTAAGAATCAATGCACTTGCTGCAAGGACTGGATGCAAGGTTACTACTGAATTTATCTATCTGTGAAATGTACCATGATTGTGTTTTGAATTTATGAAAGTTCTTCCTTTCCACTGCATAAATATGTTATCACTTGGCTGCCTCAAGGTGTGCCTGCAAAGTGGAAGAGCATAATCTGGAAGAGAAAATGCTCGAAAAGTTCCTATTAATTTGTGCATTTAATTGCGCAGGGAACAAAACATTTTGTAAGCTTCAGAAAGTTGCAGAGTGCTCTAACTCAGATGGGTGATAACAGGGTTTGATCTGATGGGGCATGATACCTCTTCCTAAGCTCTGTGATGCTGTCTTCTAACCCAGACAACAAGGTAGTGTTTCCAATTATTTTAATTTCCTTATCCTTGCAAATGTGAGCTTGAGCTTAATCATCAGGACAGATGCTGCTTTTTCACTGAGAAGGAGACTAATTCAGAGTCCCCAGACCAAAGCCTGCAAAAGTGACTAGTGATTTTGAGTATCCTAGCTAAAGGGCACGCACATGTGCGCAGGGGGAACTGGGGTTCTCTTTAAGACATTGCAAACTAAGTTCCAGCAAAGGAAGCACCCAGAATTCAGAGCGATTGGAAGCTCCTGGTTTCTTTCATGGTATCGCTAACAACGCTGTATACTGTGGTATCCAGATATGACACAACAATCTTGCATTAATACATTTAGATAAAGATCAGCCCTAATTTATGTTACTTACCTATTATTTTATAGCAATTGTAACACAAGTCCTTAAAAAGACATGAATACATAATGAGTATTTCTTTCATATTCTGTTCATGTTTTATATGAACATGGATCTTTCAGCTGTCTCTGTAACCACAAGAAAAGAGCTGTTTTGTGGATGATAGAAGTGAGGAACTGAGTTGATGAATTGTCAATGCTCAACATAATGCCGGATAGAGTTGAATGAACCATGAAAAACAGCTCCGTCGAGGAGCTGACAATCTAAAGTCAGCAAAGGTAATGGTGAAGGAAAGTTGGACCCACTCCAGTGCTACTTTACTTTTCAAAACAATTGAAATCTGAGGAAAAGAGAACTAAGAGAAGAAACCTCAGAAATCCATTTATATGGAAAGTACTCCTTTCCTTCAACCCACTCAATTTGCAGATACATCTGTCTCAGCAGTTCAGTCATGAGATCAAGACATCTCTAAAACTAGACATCTTTAAGGAAATGCAATCTGCCTTTTTCTGAAGGTTAGCTCCACAGCTTTCATGTGCCTACAAAGTATTGTGGATATGAGGATATAAGGACAGATTTTTTTTTTTTAAAGAAGATCTGTATTGTAATCCAGAGTTTCTTTCTGTAGTGCTAGCATGAGGCAAAACCCACGGACTGATGTAATCTTTTGTGAGAAAGAAACTACAGGGACAAACCAGCTAAGATCCTGATCAGAGGTACTTGTTCTTTGGCACCATTACAGGTGCCAGCCACTCCCAGTGGTGGCACTAGGAGAGTCAAAGTGATGAAACCTCGTTTTTTCATGCCAGTAACCTCTGTGGCAGCCAGAATGAACAGTGTGTACACTGCAGCCGCTACACACTGAGAAGCTCTGTGACAGGCTGAGTCATATTAAATACCCTGTGAAGCACCTGGCAGAACTGCTACGCTGCACCACACCCAGATGCAGCGCTGTGTCTTCAAAGAGCAATCAAGCTCTTCATTTGCAGAAATGCCACCCATACACAGGAACAAAATTTGACCAAAGGTGTGATCTGAAAGCTTGGCATGCTCTGACAAATCATCTCAAAAATCTCTTGCTACTCTGGGGTGTATAAGACAACACACTGCCCATATACTCGTTCTTACATGGCTCTTTTATAAATTAGAAATAGATTCTAGTAAGTTAATAATGGTAAGATAACAAAAATATGCTCCAGAACCTGATCTTTCAGGATCTTTGCTTCCATCATTCCCACAAAACATAAAAAAGACAGGTATGCAAACATGTGAAACTGTTAATAGCTCAGATATAACCAGGGACATGGGTATTCTTAGGAAATCTTATCCAGAGGGAACTAACAGCCGATAGTGAGTTTTATACAATTAAGTAGCCATTTTTACTAATGCTGAGGTGAGAGTATACAGTCTTTTCTCCAGTAAAGCTCTAGGTGAGGTTTTTTTCTTTGGAAATAGAGATTGCAAAGCTGGTGCAGCATGTGTTTACCCTGACAGGCAAGGGCTTGATAAACTTGAAAAACTATTTCACCCACATGTTCAATGTTTTCACAGATAGTGCACTTGATTGCAAATACCTCCCAAGCTTTTGGAGGAACTGTAACTGCTGATATAGGTTCTGTCCCCTGATATCTGCTATTACATCATAGGCAAGACTATCTAACATCAAGAAAGCCTTCCAACAAACAATCAGCTTCCAGAGTAAGAGGTGGGGATGGAACATAAGGCCTCACAACGGGAGGTTATTCAAAGTCTGGGGAATTGACTTCAAAGTTTCATGCTATCTATTTCAGAAAGACGGGCTACAGGTGAGGTTGCACCTATTTACATGGTGTCATAATCTGGAACCATATTTCAGTCCTCCTTATCTCCCATTAGTCACTTCATATCTGTACAGTAGTTTGAAGATATGAAGCGCTATGTAAGTGCTTAAGTATTTGACTGATCACCTGTTAACAGAAACCGACTGAATCTGCTCTAGAGAATGAACGAAGCACTCTTTTCATTATTCTAGGAAATAGAAAACCTTCTCAGCCAAGAAGACTGGGCTGGCACTTTCAAATGAAGGTCATCACAAGAGCTGCAACTATACCTTCACTGGGTACAGAACTGAAAGTGTGGTCAGTGACCCAAAGCTTGACAGCATGCTGAGCAAATTCCAGTGCTGAATTAATTGGCACATGGTCCTTCTTTTCATTGTTATTTTCCCACTTGGTTAATATTCCCTTACCTGAAAGTCAGAAGCCCAAGTGCTTCCAGAGGGTTAGAAAATCTCCATCTCTCCAACACCGCATACATTTCTGATACAGTCGTTCGATCCCAACTGGGTGCGCTGCCCAGTACCAGAGGAAGGGAGCAATTTTGATTATTGCAGTAGTAACGATAAAACCATAAGATTCTTCTCTGTTGCTCTGAGAGTCTGGAAGAGAAGATTAGAAATTCAGTTTGAAATTAAAACCACCTGGAGCTTTGTGTAGCAACAAACTTTATTGTACAGAGGGGCCAAGTCATACAGTACACTGCTTTTCGACTAAGTATGTGTTTTCCTTAGGGTAGGATATCATTTTCTGCAGACCAGCTTTTATAAGAAAAGTGATACTTATTCTCTGGATCTGTCAGCCTTGGGTCACATAAAAATGAAGTGTCAAAAGACACACGTATATGGTTATTTCACTTCCCAAGCACTCCTATTTTTCTTCTCCGCTGTCTTTGTTGGTAGTGGTGGTTGTTTTTACTGGGGTTTTCTGACAGAGACAAAGAAGGTGCAGTTATCACCAGATAAGTTATTGTTACAGCCATCTGCTACACATCATCTCTAACTAACTACTGTAACAACTAGACACACAACACTGCTAGTCACAGCTTTCATTCCTGCCCTCCCTTTGACTGCTTAATGCAGGTGTGTCTATCTTTAGTGTATTTGCATTTAAAATAGGGCTTATCAAGTTTGCTGATGACAGCAAGCTGTGTGGTGAGGTCAGTGTGCCAGAGGGAAGGGATGCCACGCAGGGGGATCTTGACAGGCTGGAGAAATGGGCCCATGTGAAGTGCATGAAGTTCAACAAGACCAAGTGCAAGGACCTGCATGTGGGTCAGTGCAATCCCAAGCACAACTTCAAGCTGGGCAGAGAATGGATTGAGAGTAGCCCTGAGAAGGAATTGGTGATGTTGGTGGACAAGAAACTCAACATGACCCAGCAATGTGGACTTGCAGCCCAGAAAGCCAACTGTATCCTGGGCTGAATCAAAAACAGTGTGAGCAGCAGCTCAAGGGAGGTGATTCCGCCCCTCGGCTCTCTTGAGACTGCACCCAGAGTTCTGGGGGCCCCAATACAGAAAAGACATAGAGCTCTTGGAGCAAGTCCAGCAGAGGGCCACAAAGTTGATCAGGGGGCTGGACCTCTGAAGACAGGCTGAGAGAGTTGGCCTTGTTCAGCCTGGAGAAGAGAAGGCTCTGGGAAGACCTAATTGTGGCCTACCAGTACCTGAAGGGGACTACAGAAAAGCGTTAAGAGGGCCTGTTCACCAGGGAGTGTAGTGATGGGACAAGAGGCAATGGCTTCAAGATGAAAGAGGGTAGGATTAGATTAGATGTTTATTGTGAGAGTGGTGAGGCACTGGAACAGGTTTTTCAGGAAGGTTGTGGAAGCGCCATCCCTAGAAGTGTTCACTGTAGTTCACAAAAATCGTTACTGACCAGATTGGTGATCTACTTAATGACATAAACGTGTCTTTAAACAGACCTAGGTATTTCAGAGAAAGGTGTGAGAAACCTCGTAGAAGGTAATACGTAAAAAGCTTGTTTCCAGTCAAGTGTTTCACAATCCAGATGTGTAAGCAGGGCTCAACATCCAAGAATGAGATGAACCTGTGATACAAATTCTGCCATGACTTTTAGCAGTCATTTCAAAAGAAGTATGATTTTGGTAACCATTCCAAGAAACAGCTTCAGAATTCATGGCATGTCTATTGTGACAAGAGATAGGTGCCTTTGTATGAAGAAGTCACACACAGAAAAAGAATAAAAGCAGCCCTAAGACTTTATTGCCCATTTGATTTTTCTGCATTTGGATGGTATTCTGCAGGACAGTTCAGCTGAAGGACCCTTTTTATATGTTGACTTTAAATAGAGATTTAAGCTTTCAAACAGCATCCCTCCAAACTAGACAATCTGTTGTTCAGATTAAAGGAGCTGAAGCCCCTATTGAGCTTACAAAGGGAGATAAGAAATCAATCCTTGTATCAGGTTTTCTAAATAATAGATTTCTCTCTCTGACTTTACTCCAGAGGCAATGACATTTTCTCTTTCCATGTTTTAAAGATCAGAGATAAAATTAAAGGTTGGGTGCGGGTGGGTTGGTTTTTTTAGGTTTTGACTTTAAATTTCTTAGTTGTAACAAAAATTTACATATACATGTAACAGGATATTTAAAATAGATGGCAAAAGTATTTTGCATACAGATAGCATCTGAAGATTGTTATGCTAATAAGGACATTTCTTTGGCTCAATTGGGATACCATGCTAATAAACCCTCTTTATTGATAAAAATGCAGTTTATGTTTTTTTAGGTAGAGATATATCTAAACTTCCCTACACACAACAGATATATTCAAATACATAGGCTTCTACTCAACACAAATAAAGTATCTTCAAACCTAAATAATTCAGTAGTTTTCAGTTTAAAATTTTTCATTAATCCCTTTAGCTAAATAAAGGAACAGCTTCTGTGAAGGCTTTGCTAGCTGGTCTTAATAATTATTTTTCGGGGGAGAAAATGGCAAAAATGAATTTAAATGCTTCTGAGCTGTTCTTGTTGCTTATGTTCAGTACTAAAGCAGAACAAGACAAAAGGCAAAAAGAGGAAAGAAAAACAAAGTAGAAAATGCAAATTTTTGCCCCCCTGGCACAAATTCTCACTTGCAAGTTTCTCTTCTGTGGAGAGGCTAGCACAGCTTGCAGCAGCACTGCACTTTTTTAGACCTGTTCCACTATTCACCAGACTGGAAGTAACCTTTCCAATCACAATTCACTGCAACAACACTCTAGTGATGACTAGTAGGCAAATTAGATTCTGAACCAGCTAAGTGGTGAAAAGCAAAAGAAAAAGAGAAGCTGAGAGAGAAAAAAAAAGTAATATAGAAGGAAAATGATGAATGAAGGAAAAAAAAACCCAACATGGCAGAAAGTGGCTTCAAACTACTCTCTGATCCTTACACTGGGAGCCACTGTGCACAAGCAGGCTGAATCATGTTCGAAGAGCAGCTATTATCTCAGATGGCTAGTTTTCTGGGGTTTGTATTTCAAACAAAGTAATCCTAAAAGGAATCAAAGGCTCACATCTGAAAGGTTTTTAAGTCAGCCAAAGTGGTTGGCAGCAACCAGTGAATTCTCTTGGTTTCCCCTCTTTTGCTTGGCTTGTTGAGGATGCCAAAGATCATGCAGCAGCACACAGCAGTCTGTGAAGAGCACAAGAGCCATATGGTGAAGTTAATTTCCTCCAGTCCCATTGATCCCCTCACTAATCAACATCCAAGAGATGCTGGCCATCAAGACCAGTGACCTGATTTAGCTACCTGATAGACAGGGGTCTAAGATTCAACTACTGGGAAGACCATATGTCTGGACCAGCTACTGTGGAAACCCACTTCTGTCTATCAAGAAGTCCAAGCACCAGCAACCACAGTGTGGGTGTGAAAATTGTAGCACACACATGAACATGTCTGGGTGCCAGCAGCTGGGGAGAGCAGAGAGACCTAGGTCCAGCTACAGGATTGATTATTCTGAGCCCAACTACTGAAGCAATTAATATTGTGATACTCTCTACATATGTACATATGTGTATGTATTCCACCAGTGGAGTTTAACCCTGCTCAAGTTGAGAGGAGGAACAGAATCAGACTGTCCTTTCGTGGCAGTGCTACATGTTTGTGTGTGCTGGTAGTTATGCTTTCTCTGCCTGCATGCATTTATTGATACTCCTATTTGGAATACAGAAGCCCAACTCTCTAATGGCTGAACCTAGGGACACAGCGCCACAGCAGTCTTGCATTCACAACACTGTTGGATTCAAGACCTTATAACAAGGATAACCATACAGATGTCTGTTTTTAACTACTCTGTCTTCTTTTTCTACTGTAGGGTTAACAACATTCTCTGTCCATTCACATATTCCCTCTGCTTTTAGTAGAATGATCAGAAGGATCCTGACAGCCTGAGAAAGGTTTCCTGTGTCTTCTGACCACAGGCACCCATTTATTTCAAAATCATATTTGAGGCTTGTAAGCCTGAAGCATCATCATAGAGACATAGTATCACTGAAAAGCTACCTAGATTCCTCTCTTTTTCTTGATGTACAAAAAAAAGAAAGAAAGAAAGAAAAGGCCTTCAGATATCATGGTAATAATGTGTTTGGATACCAATATATTGTTACAAGTTTTTTAAATAAAACTCTAGCGTACTGAGGAAGATAAAAAGAATTCCTCTGATATAGATACAACAAAAATTACAGGCTGTCAGACTCTTCTTAACCAGAAAGTACTTAAAAAAGGAATTCCTTCATTCAAAACCCAAACATGCTACCCTTCACCTGAATGATTCATTTGGTAGACCAGCTTTGCCAGTACAATAGGATAACTGAAAAGCACTGAAAAAAACAGGAATGCCATTCTCTTTCATCCAAGAACCTGTTATGGAATTTATGAAACCTTTAACTCCAGCCTGGTGACTTTCATTGTTCTCTTCCTTTCGTATTCCCATAGAACTCAAAATTGTTTTACTAGGGCTGTTATAGGGTCTACCTACTGGTCTTTGTAATACTTATTCATGAATTTTCTACCCATGAATTTTTGTACAGCCTTCAGGAATCTGATGTTGTCTACCTCTGCAACCTTGTGACAGCAGATTTTAAAAGATCAACACGGACTGTCTTCCAATGTACTTTCTTCCATTTGTTGACAGTTGATCACCTACTTGTTTCATTACATGTCCCTAGTTAGAATATTGTGGCATTTAATGATTTATTCACCTTGTCCAAAACCATAATGATTTTATAAAGAATTAATCATATATACATACATGCACACATTTAATCTAGTGTTCTCCTCTCCAAAGCAAGAATCCCAGTCTTTCTAACTTCTCTTACTCAAACATGGACATCACCTCCACGTAAGAGTGTTTAATAATCTGGCAGATTTTAGTACCAGCTGTAAAACCTGGAGATTTCCCCAACTGCTTCCTTCTCCACATCATCAGTGAAGATACTGAATAAAACTGGTCCCAGCCTTCAGCACCGAAAGACTCTACTGCTGATTCCTCCATTCTGAAAAGCCACCCATTAAACACCCAAGTCTTTGTTTTTAACCAGTTTTCCTCTAAACCCATGGCAACTTCATTTCTTTTACAGTCTGATGCAGAGCCTCAGAAAAGTTTTTTGAGCATCAATATGTTCAATATCCACGCACCCACTGACAACCTTCTACAGCAACAGGTTGATCAGGCAAGATTTCTAGTCACGGAAGCCACAGTGGCTCCTTCCTGACAAGTTACTCTGTACTTAGCTAAATGCTTAATGATCTTATTCCTTCCTACAGAACCCACTATTTTATCGTTAATAGAGTCAGATAGCTTGAACTTCCCCCAAACGATTTTGCTGACACCCTGGCTATTCACAAACGAAATACTGACCTCCCACTCACATGTAAAAATAAAATTAAAAAAATCACAGATTACATTTTATGCTGTCTATTCCAAAGTCTAAGTAAACATCAAATACACCAGAAAGTCAGTCTCTTTAAAATTAAAAAAAAAAAAGAAAAAAAATATTTACACTCCCCCCCTCCAAACAACCAATATAGAAATCAGCACAGAACAGTTTTAACAGGTATGTCTTATCACACTGAGAGGGCTGAACAAGCTTGAATTTTTTTAGTTATTGCACAACTAATGGCACCTTTTGGTCTCTAATGGAGGAGATCATTCACAATTGGCTGTGATTGGTATAATGGCTCTCTGTAAGCACTGGTGCTCCCAATTCTGCTCTGATTGTACTTAAAATTATTTTATACAGTACATAATCCTAATTGATAGTGTAACATACACATAGCTGAACATACTAATCCACCCCAGTATATAGTGTCTTTTCTTTCACTTTGTCTTCATCCACTTTCTGTGAAACATAAACTTTCTGTACTACTTTCTTTACTTGTAACTTGACACGGTTTTAATGATTATAAGTCATTTAACTACCGTAGCGGAAGCCTGAGTGTATAATTATTAAAGAAGGTTGCTTTTCATAGAACCCAAAGGTTTTCTTGATAATACTGATGGAGACTTAATGCATCATCTGGAAATCTTATGTTCTGAATCAAAAATTAGTTTCTCGCTTCAAAGACAGAAAAAGATATAGTAATAAAAAGGGAAAAACAATCCTTTTCTAAAGTAGTAAAATACACTGCCACCTCCAGGGGCTTATTTAGGCTTTGCTGTAATCTATTCTCTCACTTAGAGGTGTTACTTCTCAAATCAATCAAGCTAGGCTCCTTCAAAGGAAAATTTTGGTTTTGAAGAATTGGATACATTTAATTGTGATCGATAGGATAAGTACAGCAAGCCAAGAATCCGCAGAGCCAGCTGGGGACAACTTACAGCAAGAGAGAACGCGTCTGCGAAAGTCGTGTAATATGCTTCAAGCAGTCTTCAGTTGGCTTTTCAAGATCATCCCTTCTTTCTTCAGGTTCAGGTTTAATGAACTTCAAATGAGTTTCTGGCAAGTCAATCTTTATTAAAAAAAAAAAAAAAGAAAAAGGTGTAAGTCCTTTCAGCAACATGTATTCTCAGATATAACTGCCAATACACGTTATCCTGGATTTGTATAGGAAGCACACAAAATATGACAGAAAGAAGAGGGAATCATTCTTGGATGATCTTCACTGTATGTAATATATTACTTAGATACTTTGGTGATAAACTCAGCCAACAAAAATCAGTGGGAACATCATCACAGACTTTCCTGGGAGATGAAATTTCATTAACTATTTCAATTTTATTACAACTTCTTGAACAAAAACTGAAGTAATTTTTTTTCCTGTATCACTTCTATCCTGTTTTTTAATGAGAAGGTTCTTAAATAGAAAGCTTCCATTAGTATAGGGTTGGGTTTTGGTTTGGGTTTTTTTTCCAGAAAAAGTA
The DNA here is from genome assembly GCF_964237585.1 of Gallinula chloropus. Classification (NCBI taxonomy): domain Eukaryota; kingdom Metazoa; phylum Chordata; class Aves; order Gruiformes; family Rallidae; genus Gallinula; species Gallinula chloropus. Next base: position 78,514,493 of record NC_140085.1, read on the forward strand.
GGGATAATTGCAATCTGTAGTTTGCCATTGTAAATGATAGAAATCAGACTCCTGATTTCAGTTCCAGATATTCAGTTTCATATATATATATATATTATACAACTTCAACCAACTTTAAATTCTTTACACTTATACATGGGTGTCAGAAATTCAGGAAAATGTTTTTAAAATACAGAGAAAGTTCATGTTCAGCCATAATTATGAAGCTTGAGGGCCTTGGTAATTTAAGTACAGACTTAGCTGAAAATTGAGATTCTTCAAAATTCAGCTCAATTTGCAGATAGCATTTTGGTTTATTAACTCACACCATGATCAATCATCTATATTAACTTTTAGTACCTGTATTTGATACACATCACTTCTAAAGGTTAACAAAGTTATTCCTTACAAAACGTGTCCTGTCAGTCACATCAGAAAAGCTGTCTTTATGGTGTTTCCAGCACGTTCACAAATTGTGATACTGTCACATGTGTGGGAATAACTGAAAGCGGGAGGAGGGGAGGGAGAATGAGAGATCATCCTATTCCATCTCTTTCATCAGAGAGATTATAAATTAATAGCCATTTACGGTCTCATCTCTCCCTTTATTATTAATAGGGGGAGCTATTTTAAGGCAGACTATTTGAGTAAACGCCTCAGACTAGAAAACCCACATCTGGTTGACTATTAACACCAGGGCATTTTAGGCCAGCCACAGTTATCTGTATTATCTCCTTTTACATGTCATCTGCTAACAGCCATTCTGCTTTCTAATACAGAAAACAACTGCCTTTGCTCTTGAAGCATCCAGTTGCTAATTTAACCTGGAAAGAAGACAAAACTACCATGCAGACCTAACACATTTTCAATTCTGTGAGCACCGTTCTGCCCAGAAGGAGCAAGTGCTCAGCATGTGCTCATGGAGGGAGAGCCATGCTGATGCCTATTGACAGCTTGCTTGCAGTCACCTCCTTTACAAATCCTTTATGCAACTCAGTCTAATTGCAAGCTGTATGTTATATTTATAATGGCATGCAATTCAATACAACTCAGAACAAAAGTTCAGCTTTGAAAAGGCAGCCCTAAATCAGGTACCAAATCATTAATTTGTGTCAAAAGTATTTTTGGAACCAAAACTATAACAATGAAAATTACTCTACAAAACCCTTCTCCAGCTCTCCGAGGTGGTATTTGATATGAAAGTATCATACATATTTGCCACTGTGCAGAATTATACACTCCCATCCATTAAGAGCAATGTGCTCTTTTTGAGCAGCTATAACAGAAATAGGATTTTTAATTTATGTGGTCTTGATGAGCTGTGGGAACAACCCTTTTTCTTTCACTTTGTTAGAAAACAACTCTTTCCTTTGCTTTCTTGGTTTCATACCTGCAATATTACTGAGGTTGGTGTATCAGTACTGCAGATGCCTGGGGTAACCATTGTTGTTGGAAGCGCGCTGTACAGTGTCATGCTAAGCAGCACAGTTCCATGAATGAGCTGCCTGCAAGACACACGGACAGAAATACTGCATCAGCATGGGAGGCAAATGTGAACAGGGGTTACTAAAATTACATCAAAAGGACACGGAACAGGGTAGTTTAAAAAGACAAGCAGAAGGAGAACAAACTTTGACTTTCCGTGCCTAGGTCAAACCTGACTGAGACCAGCAGAGTTCGCATACTGATGGCCTCACTGACCGCTGTAGACATATCTATATTGTTGCAGAGATCATGACATAAATCACACTGCCAAGACAGGTTTTGTGCGACAGGGGCTGCCATTTAAGCTAGGTATAAAGTAAAGATAATACTGTATGACTATCTCAAGATTTAATGTTGAGGAAAAATATGTTAGAGATTAGAAAATAACAACATACTACGTAAGGTGAAGGACAGCATACATTTATTCCACAAAAAGAACCACCGCAGGGCAACCTACTGAAAACATGAGGAAGCCTTACAGAGTTGCATGCTGATGGCAGGGAGGAGGGAGTATGGTATCAGTGTCAGAGGAGGGAGTATGATATCAGAAGCTGAAAAGATTTTGAGTGGGATAGTTTATACCACATTTTACATATGGTTTTTGGAAATATGAAAGATTGTTGTCTGAGGTACCAGTCTGAGCACTACATGTACGAGGAAGTCTTATCAGAAACAGGCATGCATGTGGTCTGCAGATAAGAACACCGCCATTATTTGGCAGGTCAACACAATTCAATCTAGAGAACTCTAATAAAATCAGAAAGTTCAGGTGTAAATTCCAATCATAACCAATACACTCAAATTAAGAAAGTTGTACCTTACCAAAGGAAGATATGGTACATTGGACTTATTCTATGTCCTCTTTTACTGACAAATCAGTTTTATTGTAGTCATTCCAAGCACTGCTCAGCAAAAATAACTGAGTGAACAAGATAGATTCTCTTATTCCATCAGAAACAGGCAGCCAGGTAGATAAGCTCTGAGTGCACAACTTTTATCTGAAATTAGTATATCAGTGGTACAAGAGAACCCAGATGGACTTTTTGATCCCAACATGAGTCTACAACAATGCTGTAAGAAAGTAGTTTTTGAATTGCAAAGGGAAATCAATTGTCTCTACATCTTCTGCAGAAGAATAGGAAACTCCTCCAAAATCATTTTTAGAGTCAACAGTATGTAAACCTAATTTAGAACTAATTTTTCTTTTTTACTTCTCAAGCTTTTAATATTATTGGCATAAACATTTTATTTTATTACAAGAGCACAACTCACAAGGAATAAAGACAAAGCCATTTTCAGAAGTTTCTTTTGCAGCTGTAAGTGCATTTGAGGGGAATCAAGGCAGGAAAAAAGCTGTCACATGAGGAAGAGAGCACTTAGGGAAAGCAGTCTGTGACATTAAATCTTTCACATTTAGGTCACTGGTGTGAACATGGAAGTGAACAAGGATAGTTCAAAGTTGTTTTTCTGTGATGTGTACTGGGATGAGCTTCAATAAATGAGTCACATCTCTTGCCTTCAACTGCTCCTTTGTTGACAAGAGTTTACATCATAATTGGAACTAATTGGCATTTCTGTTGGAAGGGAGTTGGAAGTAGCTGAGAACTCTGAACATGAAGACTCAGTTATCCTTTTGAGCACCCACTGCTGCAAACCACTTTCATATTGTGCTCTAAAACTGTAGGGGGCTTTAAAAAAGGATCTATACGGTGGATTTTTTTTCCTGGGAAACCTGTATAGACAAATACAAGTAGTAGCACAGACCTCAGAGATGCTGTAGATATGTTTAATTGAGACATTTCCTGACCTCATTTCAACTCATTTTTAGCCAGTACAGATGTGGCTAAAGACTGTCCAGGAAGATAAGGAAGCATCAGTAGGTGGTCTTCTCAGAGTCCTCAGCTGGAGAAACAGCAAGTAAAGCAATATATCTTTGATAGACTGAGAGGACCTCACGTGTTATAGCAGATGAAAGGACTGTGAGTAAAACCAAAGACATAAACCACATTGATAATACAGAGACATCTGTCTCCGAAGTAAAAATTAATTCATTTAAAAAACTAGACACATATTTATGCCTTGTATATTGAATAGCCTAATATCTACATGTACAAATCAGCATCTTCCATCAGTAAGTCACTCTTAGGACTAAGGCTAATCTAAACACAGGGGACATTTCCAAAAAGATGTGGAGAGACATCAACAACTGTGAGATACAGTGTATGTTCTCAAGGCACATCTTTCCCTAGCAATCTTTGTAGGACTGTATGCACTGCACAGCTAACACTCTTGAGGATCCAGTCTAGTTTTGGACACAGAAATGGAACAATAACACAGGCCATGCAGGTGAATGAAACAGTAAAGAGATGCATCATTATTTTTAGAATAAGGAAAAACAGCAGAAGAATGTGTAGAATCTGTTCATGACAACCTTAGCCTTTAGTGAATGGGCAGATTCCTCTCCTTGCTGAGTGGCTCTGTTGATGACCTCAGGCAGATCACTCTCTGTTCTGCCTGCCAGTTTTCCCATCTGTAAGTTAAGGGAAGGGACACTGACCTTTATAAAGACTGTAGAATGATCACAGCCATAGACAATGGCTTCCATGTAGCAAGTTCAGCATCAAGCACATCACAAGGTGAATAAACAAGTGATGCTCTGTGCTTGATGCCACGTATCTATTTATATGTTCACATAAAGACAGGGTAGATGGAAACCCCTGGAATTACACAAACTCACAGCTCTTGTTTAATTACTGGAACAAAAATAAAATACATGTCTATTTAATGCAGGAGAGAGAACACAGCTATTTAGGGACTGCTCAAGTTATCTTAACTTGACAAAGCCAACCTCGTGTCTTGAAGTCACACAGGATACTTCCCCCAACACACCCAGCAAGAGAAATTTGTTGTTAGTTGCTCTGTCTGATAAGGAAATACTAGTGTGGAATAAATGTGGTGTTAGAATCAATGAATTTAGAGCAATGGATACTGTGGGGAACATTACAACTCCCAGACTGCCCCAAATGATGGATTTCTGATTTATTAATTAGTTCTGTATCACTAAACTTTTCAGTCCAAGAGACAAACACATTTTTCTGATGTGAAGGAATGGAAAGTTGGCACAGGCTTGGAAGCACCTTTTGAACTGCCTCTTACGTCTAATAAGACTTCTTAGTACAGATGCACACCATAGAGGGCTTTATTGGCGTTGATTCAGTGCCACTATCCAGAGTCAACTACCTGATAAGGATGAGAAATGTGGGTGTGGAGGCTCACCTACTGGACAAGTTGGCAGCTACAATTATTATTACTGTATTAATTCCCAAATGCATATAATAGCAGTGATACTATTTAGACTGGATATAACAGGCAAATTAGGACAAAATATGGTGCAAAATAATGTAATTACCCCCAAACCTGACATTATAAGTCTCAGCAATTCAGAGTTGATGTTAAATTTAAAGGAAATCCAAAGCTGTTAAGCTATAAAAAACACCCTATCATAAGGCCCAAGCAGTAAATTCTGCACTGGAATGATACTGTGAAATAACAACAGTATTATAATTACAAATAATTCAGAAGTCTAGACAATTCAAATTAGAGAGATAATTTTCAACTGCAAAGCAATGCTAAGTGCCCTAGAGACATTTATAAGGACCAGAGTTTCTAGCTTAAATAGCTTCCATACATATGAAGGTGCCAAATACAGGAAATACAAAATTATCAGATGATTCGAGTTTTAAAACAAATTTTTAGTTATTTTCCCTAAGTCTTTCCTATTTTTTCCCTAAAATATAAAATTTAAACAAAAGTTACATGCAATAACTTTAAACCACTATATTTACGTAAAGATTGGAGAACATATGCAGGGAGTCAATTCTGTGAATAGTGAGGCTATTTGTACAGAAATACTTGAAGTTGATAAGCAGGAATCCCAATGCACATTCAGTAAAGAGTACAGTGGCTGCCCTGTACATCCATTAGCTAGTTGTGTTTAGCTAGTCATGTTTATAGATCAGCAAGCTTCAAGACAACTGTCAGAACAGTGAGAGGTATTACTAGAATTCAGGAAATAATGCAAATTAAGCAACTTTCAAATTTGCTTAAAAATCTGTTCACTGATGAGACATCAACACTACCATCACAAAAATCCCTCAAAATTAAACAGGCCCAACTCTTGAGAATGTTTTAGGCATTGTGTGGTTTTAACATGGACAAGTATAGAGAAGATAATGCAATAAGAAATGCTAAATAATAAGTGATGTGCTTTAATAGTTGGCTTTGCTTTTACTCTTCAGTAGATTTTTTCACATGCATCTGCTCAGAGAGGAACTGGAGTGTTAAAATCTCAGAGAATAGCTACAGACCTTTGATCAGGCAAGAGACTTTGACATGGTCTTGCCCAAAAGCATGACAAATTCTTCACACTTCTAGAAACAGATGAGAGGAATCTGTATATTATATTTTAAAAGTAGTTCATTTTTTCCTTAATCTTCCATTCATACTAAAAAAAGAATTAAATGATGAAGAAAGAAGTGACCATACAATGATAACAACCATTTCGGAAGAGAAAATAGGTATCAAAATTTACAGAGAGGAGTAAATTCAGAGTCTTTTAAAACAAAGCATCCTTTTGCCCTAAAGAATGTTGATCTTTGAGTGACCAAGTAATATCTGGGAATAACACAAAACTGATAATTTTTTTCTTTCCCTTTTTGACCTATGCCACAACTAGTTCAAACAGAATTCCTACTTTTTAAAAATCAGAGTAAGATATAATGGCACAGAACTTATTTTTAAAATTTCTAAAATGTTTGGCATTTATTTTATTTTCCAATGTTTAACTTTATTTTTTTTAACAAACATCTGAATAGGGAGAAAAAGGCCACTCTCTGTCCTCATCTTTGCTGATGCTGAGAAGAATGGCTCAATGACCAACTGGGACAAGGATTAGAACAAGGATGTTTGATGACCCAGGCAAATACCTCAGGGCTACTGGCTTCTTCAAAGAGCTTACTCCTGTCATTTTCTCTACAAATTAAATCCTGGACATGTTAAGACTTCTTTAGAACTCTAATGCACCTCTGAGGAAAGCTTTCTTTTGAGAAAGTGATAACTTCAAAGTTAGAAATGTTTTGTCAAAGACTTTCCTGATCAGATTTCTTTATTCTTTTTATATAAACTTGCAATTTGTTAATTTAGAGACCTTAATACTATAATCTTTGCAACAATACGAGGTAGTCCTTATATATTAGCATGACACCGCAGATCCAAATAATTTCTTGGTACATATTTTCAAGTTCAGAAATAAACTATTGAAGTAATTATTGAAGTGTAGTCACATTCTAGCAGCGGAGTGAATTTTGGTTCATTGTTCAGTTTATTAAATATTTTCCATAAAACTGGGGAGTCAAAAGCAATTAACTTTTTTTTTTTTTTGGAGCAGGAAACAGCTTCTCAAAATCCTACTGTTGCTTCTCAATTTCTTCAACTAACTGATAGCATTATCTATTAAGAATCACCAAATGGTTTTAACCCTTCTAAGTAGGTAACCCTGAGAGCTCATTTAGCAAGAAAAAATAATCCACCATCTTCCAAAGAAAAGGAAAAGCAAGCTGGGTGAATGTTTAGATATTTTCAAGTTTCACATTTTAGAAGGAATTTCAGGGCTATCCTTATTTTTAAACTAGTCTATCAATTGAAATCATGGTGAATGAATAATTCTGTGGATTTGTGGTTGGCTAGAAGAGGAAAAAGCATTTAGGCTTTTTGTGTTAGTAATTACTATAATTGTAAATGACATGGCTATCAGATTAGGGGGTGTTGAACATGCTATTCCTAAATCATTCCTCCTCAACAGCTCAACTTTTATATTTTGCTTTGAAGGGTCATTTCAGCAATGATCTCTACAATTATACAGCAGATGAAAGGAAAGTAGCCCTCTATCCCCTTCATTGCACTGATTGTGTGTACCACAAAAGAATGGAGCCATTTTCCAGTAAAATTTGTGAAACTGTGTGACTTGGAGATCTACCTAAGGAAAATCAACCTGCTTGCTCTGACAGCATACATTAAGAAATATACAACAAAGGGAGACTTGGTTTAGATTTTCAAAAAATTGTCCTTTGAGACTCAAACTCTGTAAAATAAGAAAACCTCTAGTACAACACAGGACCTCAAGAACAGGATTCTCACATATCCCATTTACCTCCAAAGGTGCACAAGTGTTTTCCAATTAAGTTACCATGCCTAATGTTCTGAATGTACTCAGGATGTATTAATTAGCTTGTTGGGGAGGACATCATTTTAGCACTTCATCTCAGTTAGATTCTCAGCCAAGATACTCTTATCTATTTCACCCTAAGCACCAGGATGGCAGAAGAACTCAAAATAAGTACAATGCATGGGTTTGGTTTGTTTTTTTAAAAAGACACACACAATGAAATAGTGAGTGATTTTTTGTTCTTCAGACAAACTATGGAAGTAAATCACAGAATGGTAGGGATTGGAAGGGACCTTGAGAAATCATTGGGTCCAACCCCCCTGCCAAAGCAGCTCCCTAGGACATATCACTCAGATAGGTGTTCAGACAGGTCTTGAATATCTCCAGAGAAAGAAACTCCACAGCCACCCTGGGCAGCCTGTCCCAGGGCTCTGTCACCCTCACTGTGAAAAAGTTCTTCCGCATGTTGGTGCGGAACTTCCTATGCTCCAACTTGCAGCCATTGCCCCTTGTCTTATCCCCACAGACCACTGAAAATAGGGTGGCTATTTCCCCTTGTACAGAATCAAATGTACTTGGATCTATGATTTGATTCATACTTGTTTCTTTCCTTCAAGCTAAGTGCTCTGATCATTGAACCACAGAATCAGGTGGAAAACAGCCCACCTGTGTCAACTGTTCAAGGATGTTGATTCTGGCCTGGCCAGAACCAGGACATTACTAAACCATGTCCTTAAGTACCTCATCCAACCTTTCCTTAAACACCCCAAGGGATGATGACTCTACCACCTCCCTGGGCATCCCATTCCAATGCCCAACCAATCTGAGAAGAAATTTTTTCTAATTTCGAACCTGCATCGCCCCTGGTGCAACTTGCAGCCATTCCCTCTTGTCCTATCATCACAGATATGTGCAGAAGACATGTTCAGTCAATGAAGAATGCTCTCTTCTTCTAAACAGAGTAATACTGCACTTTCTTCTGGAAAGATGGAAAAAGCCTCCAGTCTAATCCAACCTATATTCTAGTCTTTTAAGCCTCTCAGCTCAAAAGTTCAATGGAAACCAAGGTCTTTCAAATATAGTAAATTCATTTGTATCATCAGATTTTTAAGCTTTGTTTTAAATGGTGATTGCCACCACAAGGAGAAGTAGAATAAGAGGTCTCAAGAAACTTGTGGGGCTCTAAACTATCCACCCAGAGGGCATGCAAGGTTATTGTCTCTAATTAAAAATTAAGTATTATTGTAAAAGCTCCATCTAAATCCAGGTACCTCAGTGCTAATGAAAATACATTTAGAGTGCTAATTTACCTTAGATCTCTGTTTATCCATCATAGCAGAGATATTCAAGGCCACTTTTACACTGTGTGCTGTGTAGAAAGAAGTGGTTAAAAAAAAGGAGAAAGCTTCTGAAGTGGTGTGTAGAGGGAAAGGTGCTCATTGTGGTCATCCCTAACTGCTCCACTCTGAGCGGAATGAAAGGATGAGAGAATGTAAGGAAGACTGTAAAAAAACCCCAAAATAACAACCAACCTCTGTGAACAACAAGCTACACTGAGAGGGATTTTGCAAAGCTACAGAAGAGGGTACTGCAAGGCCTTTCAACAGGTTTAGGGAACTTCATAGTAAGTGTTAAACAGTTACATAAGCCAAGTTCAAAAACAATATACTGGAAAGAAAGAGAGAAAAGCTTATGGATGGGGCTCTTACTGGCACATCAAGAGCAGTTTACTTTAAGTGACTGCCTTGGTCTTATTACAGCAAGGTCCTGAAATGACTATTTCTGTCTTTTTATATTTCACCCAAGTTGAGTGCAATGGTCTTTTCTTAAGCTGTCATACAAAACTGAACTTACTCTTTTGGATACAATGGGGAGCATGTCCACGCAAGCACTTCTGTATTTTTAGAGGCACTGTTTACTCCAAGTAGTTTTATTGTCAGCATAGTTTCCCTCGGAAGAGCCTTTATTCGTAGAGGAAAGTTGATTCTAAAAGAAAATCAGAAAAGAGAAAAATAAAAGTAAGAAACAATTCATTGTTACCAACAGTGAGAGGTTTTTCTGTTTTCTAGATGCCTTAACACATACATCAAGCTATAAATTATATGCACTCTGAAGGAAAATGCAACTGAGAGATCCCTTCAACATATTAATGAATATTGTCAATTATTATTTTTTAAGGGACATAATACTGGAGAAGAGGCATATAAAAACTCATTCACTTCAGTGGTAACCACTACAGCTGACAAAGGCAGCAAAAGCTTAGTTAAACTTATGCTTTAGAATTTATCTTATTGATGAAAGGCTATTTCAGAGCAAGCATCTTTTAAGGGCAAATTGTAAACCAATAGTTATTTGCGGTCTTGTGTCTTCAGAGGAAAAGACTACTTAAGAAATTGCTGTGGTTCAGCCCCAAAATGTGACTGAGCACCACATACCGATCAGTCCTGAAGAAGAAAGAGCCAAAGCCTCTGTGGGTTGGGATACATACAAGTTACTGACAAAAGCACCATGACAGTAGAACAGTAACAGCCAATTACACTCACACCTGGTGGTAACACAGAGAACCTTACCCACCCGACTATCACAGAGAGCTTCATGACACAAGGACCAACCCAACACCCCAGCCATGCTCGGACTGGCCCAGAGGCACCCTCTCCAACCAGCCCCTGTAATGGGGGAGTGATCTGTGTGGTGTGGGAACAGCCTGGGCTGACTCAGCTCACCTGGGCTGGCTGTTTGGGGGGTTGACTCTGGCCTGGCTAGAACCAGGACATAAACTAAGAGCTGCTTGTGAGTATGATAATCAAGCTCTTGTTCAGATGTATTTGGTGATATTCACCAACCACAATTTAAAGGCAGACTTTGTCTTAACAGCAATGAGTGATTCACATTTTTTAGTGAGAAAATTCAGATCCATCAATATTCATCCAAACTTTCTATTAACCATTAGCAAACTAATGGTCATTCAGTTTGTTTATATATATTATATTAATTGATTTACAATCATAGCTTAGAAAAAATCTAAAAAATAAGATACTTTCATGCTATGTGGAAAAATCATGCACGTAACTACCTAGACATGTGCAAGTTCTATAGTTTCTTTTTCCTGAAGAGAACATTTATGGTGGATAGTACATTTCTAGCTTTCTCTATGTATATTCAGTGCAAACCTAAATTTCTCAAGTGGAAAGTGAAATTAATTACATTTCTCTGTATAAACACAAATCAATATAAGAAGCTAAAGGCTAAAAGAATTATTCCACAATGACAACATAAGCATTAAGAAAACAAAAGATCTGCATAAGCTTGAGATTAGGAAAACAAACTAGAAGATAAATTTAAATAAAACAGATTCCATTTAATTTTAAGAGACTCAATCCAGACTGGCAGAACAATGCAGCACTCAGCATTTTTAAAAAGGTATAGTCATACTGAAGCAGTAAGCAAATGTAGAAATCAGTATTTAAAAAGTATAGCAGCCTAAAAACATAAGGTTTATGGGTAACAGAAAGAAGACATCGTAATAGTATAAGGTAAAATTAGCATAAGATTTTGATCCTAGTTCCAAATCTGTCGAAATTATACTGGCTTCAGGAAAGTTTCCTTGAATGCACTGCAGAGATACTGAAAGAAGGTTTTCAGCTGAAATTCTGAAGTACTCCAAATTAGCATTAGTGTCAAAATTTCAGATGATCGGTCCTAAACATTTGGAAATTATTCCAATTTGCATACCTCTCTCTTTGAATAACAAAGCAAGACAGCAATTTCCCACTCTGTCTAATTAACATGAATAGAATTGAGAAGCAATTCTCAACTGTCTTCCCACGTGTCCCTATTTATAGCTTTCAATTCTACTTTCCCTGTCTCATGCCCCCTTCCTCACTCATAATCAGTTAGAAACAATTATTGGAGAACTAAGATGTTTTACATGCCATAGTTAGTTCTGTCTTTTTCACTTATAGGCCAACAACTCTAGCAATGTTACATAAAACTATTCAATGAAGAGCTACACTTAACTTTAAAGAATCATTAATGTTGTGAAGAGACAAAAAAATTGAGGCATGCATTTTCTAATACAGACAACCATTAACACTCCTTGTGAACCTGAGGCAAGGAAAAAAACCTCACTGCAGGAAGCAAATGCTTGCCAGAAGCTCCTTAGGAAACAATACATACCACTACCAGATGTGCACGAGTAGGAAAGAACCTGGAAACTCTGACAAGAGGTAGACATGCCAAGAGTTGAAGCATGAGCCAAAGAGGAGCAAAATTTCTCTTCCAGTGCTGTGTGATACGCAGAGAAGAGGAATATCTACATTGCTTTTAAGAACTTTGATTTATGTGTGTCTGAGCTTACCCTGTTGGTCTTATCTGGTCTGAATGCAGAAAGCCGAGTCAAATGGATGACTAAGACAAAGCAAAGGAAATGAAACAGTGGCCAGAAATAAAACACCCTGTGTGTGAACAATTTCAGCAGTAGTTGAGAGGAACAGAGAAGATACTCACTGAAAAGGTGCTATTCACAGATGTTAGATAAAGTTACACAGCTGGTTTCAAAGGCCATGGGCCAACTATCAGAAGAGTACTCAACACAGAAGAGCTCTGGGGCAACCCAGACTTTGCCCTGAAATAGTATAAAGAAAATAGACAAGCCCCCCCCCCCCCCAACAACAAAAAAATATGGAGAAGAGGGAAACCCAATGCCAAGAAAGTGAGGTGATAAATGGCAGGCTTAATGCTAATTCCATATTTCATGGCTCTAGACTTAACATAAATTACAGAGGATGGAAAAAGAGGTGATGGTGAAATAAATATATTAAAATCAAACAGCTAAGACAAAAGAATTAAGAGGTCTCAGTCACTGAAAAATGAAACATGAGAAAGTAAGAAGGCAGTTTTTGGACAATTCTTTTTGTGCTAGATATCAGCCTATTTCAACTCTGCTCCAAGGTGACAATCCCACTTTTCAAACTGAATTTTCAAAGATTAGAACACACAAGATGTAAAGCAAAAAGGCTGCTCTTGAAAAAGGACAAACAGAAGAAACATTCAACAAGGCAAACTCCTCAGGTATCAAATGACCCTCATCTTTTCTGAGAACATTCCACAAATATGAAAAAAGAAGGCAAGAGAAACTCATTTAAATACAAAAGTGTATGAAGTTAAAGTTCAGCCAGCAACTGATTAAAGCATTTGAAAACACAAACTCAACCAATAAACAACAGCAAATGAAGCAAAGCTTGTCTTTGGTAGAAACTCTCTTACGAGATTCCTAATCATCAAAACATGACTCCATTTTTTTGCCTTGAGCCAATCTTAATCTAAGATCAGGACTCACTGTGAATTAGCTAGGTTTATTTTTCAGCCTGCTTGATCTCTAACTGCATAGAGAATATTTGACTTCCTAATGTAACAGAAGCTCTTCCTGGTGACCTTTTACCACATGCTTTTTCAACTGTTGTGATCAACTGAAGATAACATATGGGTTAGAATAAAAGTAGCACTTTAACTCAAGGCAAGAAACTCTGCAAAACCAGAAATTGTCTTCTCTGTAAACTTTTTACGCAAACATATTCCATTCTGGTTCAGAAAGATGACATTATAGCCAAAAGATATCTAAGAGTAAACATTGCTTAGCTACAGTTTTGAGTGACCCAGATTTGCAATAGGAAACAGTGCTACTTTGATGACATGGAAAAAACAAGTACAGTAATACTTCACTAATTCTCTCTATTTTTTAATCAATTCCAGCTGAAATTCTTGCAAAAGTATTAATTTTTTTTTTGTTTATATACACATATTTAATGTAGGAAAGTAAAACCAACCTGTTCATGAGTATTTTCTAAATTATGCCAGTTAGGCACATAGCACCTTCAGTGATAATATGGCACCACCGCTACTGTTCTTTCTCTCTGAGTATTTAAAAATATTCTGAATATACTGATTATTCTGTCAAGCTTGGTGCCATCTCTTCATTGTTTCTTAGAGAGTTAGCAGCACAAATAACAAAAAGCACATTTTCTCATTACAGAACTGTGACAAGAATTACATATTTAAAGTAAAACCGACATAAACATTTCCTTCCCTATGCATATTTTCATACAGGAGAGATCTTCTGGCGTCACCATCCTACCTAATATTCGAATAGTCAGACAGTCATACTGTGGTATGAAAACAAGTCATGCAGTCAGCTCCTGTCTTTGAAAGAAGACATTTGGGTTTGTTAAGTGATGTGTTAGATTTGGAATAAGAACATCATGATAGCTAGCATCATGATCGCGACATGTTTATGTTCTGCAGTAAATGCCTGCTTTATAGCCACCTCTTTTCTGATTAGAATCTACCTTGACAACCTGGGAATGTTTTAGGGACTCAAAGAAAGGGAGGGAAAGCTCTAGCTGTAATACTGTTAGCTGATTTTAAATACTCATCTGATATCTGCATTTTGACTCAAAAATAGCATCCGTTCACAAAATCCAGTTCTGGATACAAGTTAAAACATATTAAAGTAACAGTATGTTTGGCTACCTAGATTCTCAGCCTGGGATTCTGGATCTCAGGTCATTGGGTCCAAGAACTCTCCCTTCATGTTTTGAGAATTAAAAACACTTAGGCCAATCAATTTGAGGAGGAACATATATGAATACCTTTCATGGTTGAGAGAAATACTGAAACGCCTACCAAACAAATACAGTATTTTAGGTTTTTACTTTGGAATTTATTTGAAAATATTTGGAATTTACTTTGAAAATTATTTTTGAAACTCAAGCAATCAATAAAGAGTAAAAAGGTGCTCTTATAAACTAATACTATTAAGTGTCATACTACTCTAGATATTGTCTCTTACAATAGAGTCATTTATGACTCTAGGAAAGAATTTGTCCTGCACACTTAACTGGTTCTTTCTCTGAGAAACTTTTTGATGGAATTGCAGACATTTAATACTGATTTTGCAGAAGGAGAGTTTTAAAAACAAACCGGATGCTTTAGTCAGCTTTCTTAACATTTTCATAAAAACAGAAGAACAGTTTCTGTTCTAGTTATGGCTAAAGAATTTCTTTCTATTCTAATTTCCTACATTTTGTTTTAGAAAGAGGTTGTGTAGGACGCATTCCAGAAAGGCATCAGCCATTTTTGTTAAGACGTCAAAAATGCTTAAAAGAAATGTAATCCTTCCCCTACACTTCAACTACATCTGCCCATTAAGATAGTACCTGGTCAAAACTTTGACAGGGCAAAAACTCCTACAGAGGAAATGGGAATTATTTTTTTACCTTTTTTTTTTTTTTTTTAAATTTTTAAACACACAAGGGTAACAGTTACTGTCCAGTCATTTAACACTCGAACTCTAAGGACTCAAACTCCAAGAACTCAACTTTGGAATCAAAGTAGATGTTAGGCCCTAAAAAAAAATAATTTGGATGCTTAGCAGAAATGCAGCCATTTTGTTAGTTATTACTACCAAATCATAAAAAACGGTGTACTTCTCTCTCATCTATTGCAAACATGCTTTTTGTCATCCCATTACCTTTACACACAAAGAGTGTATGCTTTACTTTCACTTGGACTTATCTTCCTCAAATCAGACAGGCAAGTGACAGTTTGTAGCCTGTATTCTAAAATTCTGGTTTAAATCTAAGGTTCTCATCTTAAAACTGTAGATTTTTATTTAAAAAATGAAAAAAAAGAAAAATCCCAAAACCCATCAACCACCTCCCCCCCCCCGCCAAACAAACAAACAACCCAAAAGAGCCTTGTTCCTTCTGTAAGAACTCTTAAAGAAAAATTACAATAGGTTCTCAAGCCGGATTGTTTCCCTACTAGAGGTGGATCCAAAGGGCAGAAGTCCTCAAAAGAGAAAAGTATTACAATATTTGCGTTCATCTCCTTTTGTTTCCAGTATTCTTCCAGGATGCCTCAAGTGAATAAAAGCTATTCTCAGACCACTTCAGTTTAGAGTTTATTGTCAGACCAGATTTAGCTGAATCCTATTTCTCTTCCTCTGGCTATCCTACTCCTCTCTCGCTCCCATCTCCCCTGAGTTCCTCTGAATTCTTTGGAATTTAATTTGCTCAGAATACAATGCATGATAAAGATGTGGATTTTTTTTTAAATGAATATTTAATGTGTGAAATCTGTCAGACAAACATATATCAAATAACAAACCAAAACTTACTTCTCGTTCCACTCAGTAAGGAAAAAGAAGGATCTTTTAACTGGTACTTTTTTACAGATCTTCACCTGACATATTGTCTTGCCAGCATAAGTTAGTGAACAGGAAAAAGAGAAAGCCTTGTAGCTAAAAAAGGGAAAGAAAAAAAAGTATTAATTGTAATGTACAATGTCCAGCGCAGTAAATCTAGGGTTAACCATTCAGATCCATTCTTGCACAAAAAAGAACTGATATAATGAATATCATATTAATGGTGGGGAAGTTGTTTATTTTGGGTTGTTCAGAGTTCAAGAAAAGTACTTAAGAAACCCAGATTCTGTTATGTATGTTTGCCATCAAAACTAATTTTTTTCATTATTGCAGGCAACGGAAGTTTGGGCATAAGTTTTGAAGTGTTATAACTTGCTCCTCATACAACTTAAGTAATAAAAAAGTTTTTTTAAAAAACCTGAAGAGAGTCTATACTTTTCCTTAGAGCAACAGCACTAAAGTCCTCCATGTTGGTGTTCTTCAGATACTTAATGAAATAGCTTCTAGTGTAATTCAGATCTGGGGCTACCTGTTGGTTTCATACTATTCTTACTGGAATCTTGTAAAACTTCAGGCAAAATAGAGGAATAGTGTATAATCAAATGTTCTTAATTAGACCTGTAGCTTCCAGATTTTCCTGCCAATCTCAACTTCTGAGAATACTGTGTACAAGAACAATGAACATGGACAACAGTGTGAAATCTGAACAGCAGATTTGAAGCATTTACAGATCAAAGGTGCCTGGTTCTGCCTTATTCTGAAGAATGATGGTTCATTTCCCAAACATTAAAATAACTGTAACAATTATTGTAGCAGATATGCTTCCCTCCCCTCCCACCCCCACCCCCCCCCCCCCCCTTTTCAGGGAAAAGGATCTGGAATCTGTAGTATGTACGAGGTAGCGAGGCACAGAAAAGAAAAAAAAAATCTTATAAAACTAGGAAGCGCTTTTGCTTTTAAATATGGCATCTTTCCTCCAGAGTCTAAACATTACAAACAGTTGGAGGATAGCGTAGGAAATAATAGTTTTCAATATATCAAATTATTAAACATTGCTGTTTAAACAAAACTACTGATAGACAACATACAGACCATAAACACCTAATCCTGGTCTGTGTAGCACATTTTGCCCAGGTAGCCTCCCAATGAGTTCAAAGGCATGACTCTATAGTCTTGTCTAAAAAATCCCTGCCTGTCATCCAGACAGAGACTGGAATCTGATTTTTTTGGGGCTGTAGAACCAAATGCAGCCAAACATGAATCTAGCAACATTATAGCACTGGCAGTAAATAAGGCACATCTGCTTGGGATTTAAATGAGATAAAATAACAAATGGATAAAAGAAATAAGAAGGAATTAAAATACAGTAAAGAAAGAAATGTAATCAGTTTTGCAACATTATACTGAAATTTGTAAGGTCTGTACCTATCTTTTTAATGAGGACAGAATAAGAAATTGATAGCATAAAGATTGACAAAAAGCCAACCCACAAAAGTGAACTTGAGATGGTTTTGACAGGATGCTAACATGATTCTGTAAAATACAAGAAAACTTGCTCTCCCTTATCCCAAATGATTAAAAAAAAAGCCAATTATTGCATACTGGCATATACAGAAAAAATACAATGAGACAGACAGTGAGGGATGTCATAATTCTAACATTTATAATAGATATTATATATATATGCTGTAATATATAATAAAATACATCCCATGAACAGCAGCAAGATCATAAAATGAGACCTTTGGGAAAGGCAAAACGAGAGCTGTGACACAGCCAGCATGAATTCACGCAGTGCAGAAACAAAACCATGGAGTAGGCATGTGAATGAAGTTAGTAAAAGTATTTGAGGAAAGTAGGTGTCAGAGCAGCAGTCCATGCCAGCTATGAATATTGGAAATTAAAAAGAAAGAGAGATTCTCACTTCCACATGCTTGAACATAGCATTCAAGTCATCAGTGGCCTTTAGGCCATATGTAATTTCACATTTTTTCTGGTAAAGTATAAAATTCAGTGGAAATGCCATAACCATCTGAAAAATTAGCATAGCGATTATATTTCTGTATTTATTACCTTAAGTAATGCAAATTCTCTCAGATTTTTATTAAACTGCTAATTACAGCTAATGCTGTATAGTACACTCTCTTGCTCAGTTATCCCACTGGTTTTTAATCTGTAATTTGGAATTCAAGGTAAAGTGGGATCAAGGGGAAAGTATCAATAAAAACTTGGAGAGCAGCATTTTGACTCATAAAAATAATGCTACCAGACTGTATTCACCAGTCTTCCTTTGATCACACTGGTCTGACAAGAGAAAAACATGAGTTTTGCTCAGAGTAGGAAAAACAGCTATTTGAGAAGGCAATTAATTTGACCAAATCAATGATCAGCTTTTCATTAAAGTTGTCTCCCTCTTTTCCTTCCTGTGCTATGCTGATAAACTCGGTTTACTCAGACCTTTAAATTATACTTATTTCAGTCACCACCTATAAAGAGTATCATCAACACATATGCTTAGACAAGTAATGAGGTCTGGAATACACCAAGGGCAAGAATTGCTGATAAAGCCTCATTCAGATTGGGTTTAAGGAACAGCAGCCGTCTGTTTAACTTGGTAAACTGGCCTGCAATCCTTCCAGTTACTTGCACTGCATAGGCCACACGAAGTCCCAGTTGAAATTCGCTCAGTGTACAGCACACAGCCTTCCCCTCCTGCTGAGTCTGTCTCAGAAGCATTCATACGCATAGCCATGAAGGCCACTGCCCTGTAATTGCTTCTACTGCCATCCTTCCACGCTGGTCAAGGGCAACCATCTATGCCACTTGATTCTCCATTTACGTGACCTAGAAATCTAGTCATTTAAGCTAAAGTAAATGCACTTTATTGCAGAGAACCAGTGGAGATACACCCACTTACTCAGCCTCTAACACTAATATAGGAGTATCACCAAAGCAACAGAGGTAAGCTAGTATCTATGAAAAATATGTGACCTAAGAGACAACACCTCTTCTTATGAACACCTGCTGGCCCTCCTCCTACCTGTTCACCCAGGCTTCTGGGATATTATGGGCAGCATAAACAGTGAAGCTGAGCTGGGAATCAAGGCTGATGTCTGCACATGAAGGGCTTTTAGGTATGCTGGCAAGCTGGAAATTTGCATCAAAGCTCCTGCTGTAAACATGGATGAGACAAGAGATGGCCACGGAGAGCTCAGTCACAGCAGCCTCTATTAACGCTGAGAGAGAAAAATAAATAAAGGTTAGTAATAGGTAATTTATGAAGAACCATATTTATCTTAAACCATCAGTTAAGGCTTTGAAATGCTTCCTAACAAAATTTAATTAAAATGACATAACCTACCAACTGAAGCCAATTAGCCATCTGTGCTTCAGAAACCAGTCTTAGCTCATTTCTGGTGTATCATTAACAGTCTTTCATTACACTGCTTTCAAATTAAGGCATTTTCAAAGTAAGCATTTTAAACTACAGCAAGTTAGCGTGCGCCTCAGATATGCCATTTTAGTCTGTTAATTTTTGTGCTGGAAGAATTTTTATTATGTAGGTATATTGTAATTTCAGCAGTGAAGTAGCTACCTCGTTCAAGCAACCTGGCAATGCAGTAGAATGGAGAAAAGGCACAGGTTAAACTTTAAGACTATAAAACTCTAGGTAAACAATTCATAAAATATATATAAAAAGCAGCCACAATCAGACATAGTCAGCATTCAGATGGTCACGGACTGGTGATTACATTACACAACGATGGACACTGGAATACGTATCTGTACATATACATATGAAATGCAGGCTGTACCCTCATTTAAATCACACCTTTATTTATGTTATTGCCTCTGGCTTAAACTCTGCAGTGCTCTTTTTCTGCAATTACTGGCTTTTATCCATCTTCCCCCTCTCTGTGTTTTTTGGAGCAGCTAGGGACTGTCTGATTGCCAGTGTAAATTAAAATCCCCAATCCTGGCAGCCTCTATCAAGAGAAAAGAGCTGGTACAAGCACTCATTTCTCAGGCAAGGGAGAGGTTGGGAAAGAAAATATCACAGCACTTCATATCATTTCAAGATCAGGTTAATTTGTCTTCCAAGAGGAGTACCCCAAATTCTTCTTGAACTCAGAGGTTCCTACATGATCAAGAACATACTCTTCGCAACTGCTACAGTTCCTGAGATACTTCCTAAACTTTTCTGGCCACTGTATTTAGCAGCCTTCTATTAGATGTCTTATAGTGTCTACAGAAAAAAAAAATAAATAAATTCCAGGAACAGAAAGCATAAGGTTAGGTTAGATTAGCTTCTTATACTTGAGATAGGTGCTGGAATCTTGCCCAACTTCAGGTACAGATAGCACAATCCACTCGATTCAGCTATCTCATTTTCCTGACAGAAATGTCTTCAAAATCTTTGGGTCTGGAATTATATTCGACTTCTTAAAAACATTTTTGCCTGTAAACCAGCAGATACTCAGAACTCAAGTCACAAAATGCATTGTAAACAGTGCAAAGGAGTTATTTCAGTCTTCATTTTGTAATAGATAAATTTCATCTATGTAGCAATACAGATATACATAAAATTGAAATAGTATGACATATAGTGGGGTTTGCCACTGGAAACACTAACAGCAAATTATTACACTCATGAAGGACTGCCTAGAACACTGCACCTTGTCATGTTGTAATCATCTCCCACATATGGAAACTGAATCATCTGAGGCACCGGCAGGTTAAGAACACTCAGTCCTTTCACTCCCCGTACGTGTGTAGTTCTCTGTAGAGCACTTGGTTTTAATTATTTTTTGATTTATTCTCTACTATTTTCTCCATTTATAAACCTCCACTGTAATTTTTCTGAATACATCTCTTGCTCTAATGAATTTTTTTTTCCCTAGAATACCATTTTATTCTCACAGTCAATTCTCTTGGACTGGTAATAACTTGGTACCTTCTAAACGAAATGTTTAATTTGCCCTGAATTCTTTTAAATTCCAAGGAATTGCCTTTGGTCATATACATAAAGCCTTCTTAAGAACTACAGAAGAGGATACCAGTGGACTATTATTCAAACCATTTTTTTCTACTTAAACTGAAAAGTACCACACTATTTACATTAAGGAAAAAAGCTACTTTGGAGACTCCCTGGCTCCAATCTGTTCAAAGTAGCAGTCAGGTAGATGTAAGTGTATCACAGAATCATAGACTGGGTAGGGCTGGAAAGGACCTTAAAGATCATCAAGTTCCAACCCCCCTGCCACGGGCCGGGACACCTCTCACTAGACCAGACTGCTCAAGGCCCCATCCAACCTGGCCTTGAACACCTCCAGGAAGGGGAAATCCACCATCTCCCTAGGCAACCTGTTCCAGTGCATCACCACCCCCATAGTGAAGAATTTCTTCCTAATATCCAATCTAAATCTGCCTCTTCCAATTTAAAACCATTTTCCCAATCCTAGAACTACATGCTGTTCTAAAATGTCCCTCCCCAGCCTTCTTGTAGGCTCCTTTAAGTACTGGAAGGCTGCTGTAAGATCTCCTCAAAGCGCTCTCTTCTTCAGGCTAAACAAGCCCAACTGTCTTAGCCTGTCTTCATAGGAGAGGCACTCCAGCCCTCTAAGCGTCTTTGTGGCCCTTCTCTGGACCTGTTCCAACAGTTCCTTCTTTTGCTGGGAACTCCAGAGCTGAATACAGTTAATAGTGTAATAGCAAAGCTCTTATCTATGTAAAATGGCTTACTGAAGTAAATTATTACTAAGCAGAACCGTCTCTGCATTTTCTCCAAAAGAAGGTGGAATGTGGTTCAGAGTCTCTTTAAACTCCCTGCTGGGCAGTGAAAGGTACTCTCTGGCCACCAGCAGTTTTTAGACAATCTGTATACTAGCCTGTAAGGCAAGGTTTCAAATTTTGCTTCCAGAACAGGAGGAAACGTATTATAGTTCAGCTAAGCCACAGAAAGGAAGGAACCATCCCTAGACAAAAAAAAAAGGCACAAAAAACATACTTGATGGGGTATTTTCCATAATAGAAAATTCATGCATTCTAGGCAAGGAAGAATAAGAAAGAGGCTTTCTTGTCTGCAAAAGAATGATTGGCATGATTTACCCAAGTCACAAAACTGAATGCCAGATATGTAAAAAACAGACAAGCCAAAAAAAAAAAAAGAAAAAAAAAATTCCACCAAGCTGAGGAGAGGAAGGAAAAAAAACCCAGAAGCTGTTCATCAGTTATTTGTAACATGATTCATTCTGTCAGTGGTGAGGTGAAAAAAGCTTCCTGGGTGTCAAGGACCTTCCCACCCTCCAAGATCTGTGTGGCTAGATGTGGCAAGGTTAAGTCTTCCCTCAGTTGCAGGCGATGTCCATTAGAGTCCCTGCTGGGGGGACTGAGGAAATATCCTTCTTCCTCACTCAAATTTCCACCTTTCACCCCTGGTCTTGCAGAGTCTTTGCCTGACTGCAGAAATGGAACCAATTTGGGGTCCCTCAGGTGTAAACAAACGTCCAAGTATGAACTAGTTTGCAGCTGCAGGATTTTTCTGTATTCATATTCATACTCTTGTCAGCTCTCAGTTTAAAAACACTGTTTTCTGTGCCAGTCAGCCCTTTTTTTCCCCTCACTTTACTCATTAAGCCCGGTAGCAATTAACTAAATTAACAAACATCTTGGCTAGTCTATAAGTGTCCATTACTCACAAGAGTTGGTCAGCATCTTTTCACTGTATTTTTATGAGCTGCTGAATAGGATTTGGTAAACTGAAATTATATCACCCATTCATGAAGCCAGAGAACTTTACTGCTTTTTATAACTTTTATGATTAATAAATCTCAGATGAGAAAAGTACTACGGTGTTTCACTGAATTACACAGCACAGGCTGTGGACTCCCTGCAGCAGATTCACAGCTTCAGCTACGCCAGAGTTTATTTTCTAGAAAGGTGTCCCAGGCATAGCCAGTATCTAGGAGACAATGAACACACCACATCACAAAGTGAAGTGTGACCAAGATTAATAATCTCACAACTGAAACTCATGATTTTCTCCTGGTGTGAAATCATTCATTATTACCCCCTCACTGAGGGTAAGAAGAAATGAGACCAAGGAAAATGAACTTTAACCAGTTGCCAGACATGCTTATTTCTGACATAGGTTCCTGCACATGATGTTTTCAGGAATAAATTTCACCCTTGGTGAGAAACAGAACAATCCACACCATTCCTGAAAGTGTTAATGAATATGCCTGCAGATGGAGATTTAGCAAGGAATGTCCCAGATTATTCCTTACAGAAAACCACTTACTTCTTCTCAGTCCAGTATTGCAATCCACATAGTATTTTGGTGCAAGGCCTTCCAACACAATAGGAACTTTGCTGTTACAGCACTGGCAGATGAAGTCAATTCAGTACGTGCTAAACACACACTCTCTGACTCAGTATGCACTTTTTCTTGGGGTAAAACATGACTAGTTCTGATTGAGCAGAATTTGGAGGGAACACTTAAAACCCTTTTCACATCTTAAAGATATTTTGAAGGGCAGGAGCTTTGACATTGTTTTTTTCCCCACTTATTTTCAGAGAGAAGAAAAAAGCAAGGTTTAGATCACACACATAAACCTCCCAGGAAAAAGACCCTGAAGATTTAGCTAAACTACTAAGCAGCATTCATTAGATCATTATTATAATAAGAAAAAGGCAAAACATTAAAATGCTGTAATGCAAATAATGAGATGGAGTTTCTGGACACCTGTATTTACCTTATAGTTTCTTTCTACTAGCTGAAGAATCCTATGAATTATCCCTTGAAAGAAAGAAACTTAAAAGCTGTCCTGGTACCAAAAACATCTCTGCTATTAGATGCTTTATAAGACCTTGTTACCTCCTAGTCTTTTTCCCCCTCAGAACTTGACAGTTGTACTTATTTACAATGTGGTCTTAGTGAACACCTTTCTCCCCTCCCCCCAGCTTTCTGAACATAGCAAAATGCACCATAGCAACAACTTAGAGGCTTAGAACAATTCTTAGATTTCAAAACAATGCAGGAGGCACCCAGATGAAATACAATCAGTAAAAAGCCCCTGATATTTTTCCATATTCCAAAACAAAGAGTGATTTTTCCAAACCAAAACTGTAATTGCTTTGCACTAAAAAAGAAGGGAGTGGAGATTTGACTTTTATAGAGGAAAACCTTAAAAAACAAACAAACAAACCACTGACAACCAACCTTTCCATTTTTCCCCCTATTTTGTATTTTTCTTTAAAAAAAAAAACTTTCTGGGGTGAATATTTTTATGATTTGGTCTAGAAGCAAGGTCTATAAACAATTAGAGAAGCTTCACACCCTTAAACGTTACGATGACTTCATTAAATTCGTCATCATCAAGGTATGCATTCACACAAAAAGGCAGAAATTCCAGCAATTCAGTTGGAAAATGCTGTTGATTCAATATCATCGGTGTATGGTGCATACTCAACTTTCTGGGATGGCTCCCAGAGAACTACTGATCAAATTCCAAAAGCTGCTTATTATGTCTGATCCGATGAAATCCCTGCCTGAAGTAGCAAGGCTGTAGACAATGTATAAACATTCATTCATCAGCTTTTGAGATATACACACGGACTCAGTTTTGTACCGGCTTGCAGCCCATCTCTTCATACTCTTGACTGCAGCAAATTCCAATACTACATCTCTATTAACTTCAATAATCTTACTCTTTGTTTTCTGGGAACACTTCATGCTGCAGAAAGGTGCTGACACCTAGAAATACCTATCATTCCTCAAATTCAAGAAGAAATAAAATCATAGATTGAGTGCCGAAACATTAATGTAATCTTCTAAGGACTTCCTACAGAGGAAAAAGGAGGTGATGTACGTTTAAGAATAATATGGATAAGTGCTGCTCTATTCACAGCAATGGAATAAATTTGGTCTACAGAGATAATACTGTTAAAAGAGTCAGTTATTGCAACACTAAATCCAGGCTAGATATTTTGAATATAGCCTTTGACTTGCTTAGTCCATGATGAATGACTTATATCAAACCTCCGATAATCTTTTATTAAAGAGAAAGATTAAAGCAGCTTCTAAACAAATTATTAAGTAAGGCTTTAATTTTAATAATATCTTTTATCTTTACTCTTTTGTGGTCAAGAGAGGTTATAATGAAGAAAACCAAAACTCTTAAGATACTCAGGGTAATAACTATCACTCAGGGGAAGAAGAGGAAAAAGAAATTATTAGCTGGAGTAACTTGATTGCTGCTCTTTGCTGTTCAAATTTCATGCTGCCTTATTCAAGATAAACATGAATACATACGAGACGGAAAAAAGTCAGTATAAATGGGAAACACAGTCTGTCTTCTTGTCTGTCAGTGCTGACTTCATCTGCAATTGTGCTGCTACAAAAAGCAAAGCACATGTTTTTTAGCTTCCCAGAGATCTGGAAAAAATTACCAGCACCGAGCTAAGGCTGTGATTTTACTTTACTTTTGTGTCACAGGCTTGCAGATTTTTGCACGCTTGCAATTCTAGCCAGCTAAGCATAAAGAAGTAAACAGAGGGTGGGGAACAAATGAAGTGGAAAAGGAAACAAAGGTGATTTCAGCAGGAATGCACAACATGCCACCTAGCTGCCTTTCACTTCTGGGTTCAGCAGGTGAAAACATCATATGGATTCCTCTTGGGCTCAGTGTCCCTAGGTTGATAGATGGGAGACCTATGGCATCATGAAGGTGAGCACTGAGAAGCCAGCAACTAAGGAAAGCCTGTGCTCCCCAAAAGACAAGATGTTTAGAATGGCTTTGTCCGCTTCTTGGGGAGCTGGCCTAGGTTCCAGCAGATCAGTTTTGGTCATTGCTGTCATGCTACACTTTGCTTCAATCAGACATGCCCTTAACAACAGCTTTGACATGATAGCTAGACTTCTCTGTTAACACTCACTAGCCTAACTTTAAATACTTTGCTGGCCTTATGAAGTTCATTGAAGAGGTGCAATGTAAGGCATGCAGTAAGTTAAAATGTACATGTAACGTGTTTCACTGCATGTATGAGGTCGATTTTAATTTTGATTACCTTGGACAACTTTTAATGTACAATTTCTCTACAGATTGACTCATGGCTTGGCAAGTTCTGACTTGCAATTGGTAAGCTGCAGCTTCTAATATTATACTACCAAAGGGATTCTGCAATTGTTATGAAATTAGGGTGTGCCAAGAACAAACAGAGAAACATCACTCTTCACAACTGAAGGTTTCCTGGCATAAGTAATAGGTACAAAGAAGTATAGAGTAAAAAATCTGATTCCTTTACTTTTATTCAATAAATCAGATTTTCCTTGTGGAAGGTGCCAATTCGATGAAGTCCAAATTTGAAAATACTTTTAAGTAGAGGAATATTTTAAATCCTTTCCAGACAGGTTTTGTGATTAGTGTGACGAGGAAGATGTTTCTAAGGCAGATGTGGATTAGTAACTGGTAATTCTTTTCATTGTCAACAATTAGTTGCTATTAAGTGTGTTAAAAAATAATTCAGGCATAAATGACTTTATCCAAGGGAGAATAACCCTACAAATTGTATTTACCTCCTTCTCACTTCTGCACCTGTGTGTTCTCTCCCCCCCTCCCCTGGCCCTCCAGCTGCTTAGCCTTTCCTGGCAGCTTACAAACGTAATTGGTGTTTCTTTGTTTGCTGTTCATGAAGTTGAATAATGGTGAAACAACAAGACTGGCATTTAGATTCCTGCACTTGAACCACCTCTGTGTTTGAAAGGCTGCTGCAATCTTTGTAGTGGGTTCACTTTTGTGCCTTTCAGAGCACACTGCAATTGAGACAGAGAAAAAAAGAGCGGAGAAAAAAAAAAAACCCAAATCATAAAACCAACAAACATCTCAGTGGCCAGTTTTTCCCCGCAGACTACATGAAGAGATACCACCACACCACACATGCCCTAGCCCACCCCAGTGTTCCCACAGAGGGACCTTTGAAAGCATGCACATAGCTCCCACAGCTGCATGTGTCAGGTCAGCCACAGACATGCAGGTGCAGGACCCACACCCGGACGTGGCTGTCCCCTCCAGGAACCTGACGCAGGCACACACGACTGGACAGATGCCTGCACATGGCTCCATCTGTGAGGCGCTCTGCACTAATGCCGACAGTAACTAGCACTAGACCATGAGTCCAAGCTGATTTTAACCAACAAATTAAATAAGGCAGGGTGTACAATTTTGTCAGTTACCATAAATTAACCTACTCTTCTGAAGACAGGTTAACATTTTAGACAACATGCTATATGTACACAGCAAAAAGACAGAAAAGAAGGCCTAAGGCAGGAGGTATTAAAGTGACTGGATCCCAGCAGAGAAGCCATTTTTTTAGGCTTTCATGAAGTTCCTTATTTTCCCTTTTCTCCACAGAAGAGAGTTGACATTAAGGACAACGGCTATGACCAACTCTAACTGCAACAAATTATTTCACTCTACAAATCATTCTCCACATTTGAATCACCAGATTAGTTTTGAGAAATGCTATGTTTTATTTACATTTTTACATCACTTAAAATTTAACTTATCATAATGAACTCATAATACAACTAAATATGTAAACATCTGCAAATACGCCAGCTGTATCAGTTCACTAGTACAAACAAATAGAAAAATACATAAAGACTTGAATTAACATGTTTTAAAAATAATGCTTTACCTTTGTTTGGTGCTTCCACACTTTGAAATGAATTCTAGAGAGAAAAAAAAAAAGCAACAAGTAGTCAGTTACTTCAGAAAGACCAGATAGCAGTTACAGTGGAGTAGTACCCATGGAAAACAAGGCAAGAACGGGGGAGGATGTATCCTAACGTCATGATGGCAGAGAACATGACTGGGATTGAGAGGACTAGGACCTGATCTCCAGCCCTTCCACCTTCTTAGAGTGGAATTACCCTTACAACTATTATTTCAGACAAGTCACTCGGAACCTGATTTCTGACAGTATTTAGGCACATCAAGACACCTACAGTTGAGGTGCATAAGCGTTTTTGGTCTCTGCATTGGTATAACAGAGATAAGAATACCCTCTCCATCCCTTCGCATGTCTTATATATTCATACATAAATCCCACAACCACTCTGAGCAGGCAGAGCTCAGCATCCTTTGACAGCTGAGGAGCACCAACTCTCCAGTCAGACTACGTTACACCTGTGTTCCTGTGACAAGCCAGCAAAAATATCTGTGCTCTATCAAAGGCCTTTGAGCACGCAGCTAACCAGAGATGGCCAACAGGGTATAGTGGGTGCAGGGATTTAGGGTTTTTTCATGCCTTTGCCGCCTAAACACAGCTCTTGATAGCATATATTTATTATTCATTATCTTGATTCCCACCTCTCACACACCGGTGTTGTCAGCAGGAGGGTGCTTATGACCATCAAAAGATCAGACCAGTTATTCAGACTCAACTGACCCACCTAATTAGACCTTTTTTTTTAAAAAAAAAGAAAAAAAAGAAGCTGCTCATGTTAAATCTGCAAGTACAGTAACTGCCCTAAATCAGATCTTGCACCAGCCTTCTCAGACACTGGGCAAAATTAAATATTGCTACACAGCCTGTTCCTCCCCATCCACACAGGAAAATACACCGTGACCATGGCAGGGAGCTCGGCACATCTCCCAGCAGACGGGCAGCACCAGCAGCCCCAGCGCTGCAGGCCACACCCAGCCTTCTCTCAAAGGCAAGGACAGGCAGTTGGCTTCCTCTGCCAGCTGTCTTTGCCTGGCTCTGACAATGCTTGCATGTACCAAGGTGACACAGAAATAAGTTACTGAGCTGCAAATCTTGACCAGAGAGCAAGTAAATTCCATGTTTCAGTATAGACCCACGTCCCTGAAAGGTTTACTCTCCTTTACAGCAGATTGAGGATGCTTCGCATCGGTACATATGCATTCAGCAAGATGCTTCTTAAAAACTGCAAAGCATGCAGAGGTGACATAAGAAGTACTATGCTGGATGTACATTCTCCTTCCAGTGACCAGCTTGGAGCTGCCAGCATTTGTCTGGTAAATACAAAGAGAAGTCAAAAGCTTACTTGAGGGGAGAAAAGCAACCTCCAGGCTGAGAAATACGTTTTCACAATCTTTATAATGCAGTGAGACAAATGGGAACTGGGACCTTTGTTCAATTCTCTCAAATTTTGGAAAGTAAACAACCTTTTGGAACAGTGTTTGTAATTTCAACATAGTCTAGTCTATTTAATATATAGTGGATTAGTGCCTGTTCTGGCAGGATTTGATCTCCTAGGACTTTTTCTGAGCTGCTGCAAGAAAGGAAGGAAAGAAAAAAAAACCCACCAAAAAAAAAAAAAGAGATGAAAAACATTAATTGTGCAGCAGGCCTAGAGTTTCCCCTGAACGGATTTAAAATCCCAGGGTTAGGTTGGTTAGAGACTGAATGAATCACATTTATAAAGAGACGCAATCGGTTAGGAAGAAACCATCACTGGTGCCAGTTGCTTTTATAATCTCTTAGCCACGGTACAGGAGTGCACAGTACTGGCAGGGAGGAGGCAGTTAGCATGTAATAAGTACAATTTAATTAAAAACAAGAATGGAAGTTTCTTTGGTGGGTTTTTTCCCCCCCCCACAAATCCAGAATTAAATAGAAGCACATTGAGGTCTGTTTTGTTTTTATTTTTAAAGTATGCAAGCACACATGTACAGATATGTATACACAAACATACACTGGCACCCTATGCAATTTACACTGAAAGGAGTAAGCAGTAGTTTCCCTGAGGCGTTATGTGCACGTGGAGCTTGCCAAATTGATGCATTAAAAGGTATTCCATGCAAAACCACATCATACATCACAATAAACCAGGAAACCATGGTGAAAAAGCAGTAAGAAAGTTTTCTTCTGGCATTTCTCCCTTACCCAATGTGTAAGTCTGCAGCACTTGAGATGTAAAAGGTAGCATCAAAAATTTCAGTTTACTTGTGCTACAAGTTACAAGTTTGTCTGAAAAAAACCCCTCTCTTCTGCTTAACAAAGTTTTGGGGGTATTATGCTGATGAACATAACAGAAACAATTCAAGCAGACTGACAAGATATGCTAATACTGCAGTAGTGAATAGTTTTGTCAGGACCCAGAATTCAAATAAGATGACCCTACACTTCTGTATGAGTTTAACTCAAAAAGGTTCTGGAGGAGTTGCTAGTCCATCAAATGTCCAACCACTGAGTACCAATTTTGGCTACCTATGTTGATACAGACAGGGAAAATGGTCTACTGTCTTTGTATAAATATTGATAAATATAAGGGGAAAAAATATGATTTTTTTAAAACATTTTGTATGCCATTCTATACATTACCTAGTTACATAGGTAACCTATCTTTATAAAATGGAACAGCGTTCAAGGTACAGAACATGGAGAAATATTTTACTGCCTTTATGACATTTATAGTTCAGTTGCTGATGAGAAAGATGAAAAACAAAATCAAAACTGAACCTTTCCTTGATTGCTGAAGTCTAATCGACTGTCCTAGCACTTATTTCTGAAAGGACTATAACACAAGCACCAGCAATGGCGTTATCTGATGCAAGAACAGTTTGACTCCCCTCCTCACCCCCCCCCCCCCCCCCCCCCCCGCCCCACCAACATTTGTTTAAAGTCCATTGTTAGTC
The DNA here is from genome assembly GCF_964237585.1 of Gallinula chloropus. Taxonomy (NCBI): domain Eukaryota; kingdom Metazoa; phylum Chordata; class Aves; order Gruiformes; family Rallidae; genus Gallinula; species Gallinula chloropus. The sequence continues at coordinate 78,545,049 of NC_140085.1, forward strand.
AGGTTTGCTTCACCAGGAGGGAGTAAAGGGGAAAGGGGTGTCAGTCAAGGTCACAGACAGCCTTTACAGAAAAGCTGCAAGGGAAAGACTACTAGTTCAGTTAACTGAGCCTGAAAGGAAATATTAAGAGAACAAAACTTCAATAACTTAAAAACTTTAAGAAATGAGTAGCAATCTAGTCAGTATTCTCCAAGAGAAATGTGGAAACAAGCAGCTCAGCAGCTCCCCACGTGAATATTAGGACAGAAAAATATTTTAAAACAGCAATAAAGTATTCAATCAGGACAAAATCTTCTAGACGTTCAGAAGAGGGTATTCAGGAACAGCATCATTTCACTCATTACAGATGAGCAAACACTATCATTATCATCACCACCACCACTTACCATTTGTTTAGCCTCTGGAGATTACAGCCAGGGCCAACACTCTGTGCTGGTGACTGCACATAGAGAGAGGCATTCCTTGCTCTGAAAATCTTGTATTTTAAATAGGTAAAACAGAAAAAAAGGAAAGTGCATTGCTCCCTTTGTGTGAGGAAGTACATGGAAGCTGCTTCCACAAAACCCGAAGACGTTAGAGACTGTCTATACAGCGGAGCTGGAACTCGGACACATGCTGGGGAGTAAGTCATGGCAAGCACTTCAAGTAGGGCTTTTTTTTTGGCTCGTTTGGGACTTTTTTTTTGTTTTGCAACAGGATAGATAGCTCCAAATTCAATTATTTGCCAAGTTACAATCACTTCATCTCTAAAATACAAACAGTATTTGCATGACAATGAATCAGAAGCAGAAGCAAATGCAAGTATCAACCAACAGAAACCTTAGACTTGAATAAGATGACCTGTTCATTTTGGTTTTATCCCCATATCTTATTCTTCATGGCATGATATGTGGGGTTTTCTGACTGCTCAGGACTGGCCACCCTAACAGGAACCAATCTGGCTCTTTGACCACTATATCTGTCTCTCTGATGGAGCTCAGAGAGGATGGGGCTGAGAATGGACTCGAGGATACTCAGTGAATAAAAGCCAGTCATAGGAAGCAGTTTACACGTTGGGTTCAGAGAACTGACCTGACCACTCAAAGAGAAAACACACCACATTTCTCTTAACTCTGAAAGAAATCTTTTAACAAATTAGCCCAAATACATTTTCTCTGCTCTAATTCTTTCCTAAAGGACAACATGTTCTGTAGAGAACACCCTAACTTTTTTACTGGATCAAGCTCTTCATCTATCTCTTAAGAAAGATTCTGGGTTGACAGAAATACTTTTTCTCAAGGGGAAGATGCTGACCTGTCTGATGCCTCTCAGGACAGCCTGGGGTTTAACTGAAAAGCAGATCAAGCGAATCCTTTTTTACTTCTTTTATTTCTTCCCCTACCATATTTGCCCACAAGAACTTTTCTTAAATAGCGATATTCTTATTTCCATTTAAATCAACAACATGCCAGATAAAATGTGTGCTGTCACAGACCCATTTATGCTGGAATTTATCCAGAGTAGTGGCTTCTAATAATTGATGCTGAAGTGGACGCGAAAAGATTTAGGATGCTATAGAATCAAGATGTTCAGCTAAGAGCAACAACAAAACAACCTACAGCTATGTTATTTCCTGCATCTTGGTCCTTAACAATACTTTCCAACCTTCAGAGAGACAGGGCCCATAGAGCTAGTTCCAGAAGGGCACAGCTGGTCCTGCCCTGGGCCATGTAGCAATGTCTGCTCTGTGATCTCTAGTGTCATATGTTCCAGAAACACGGTGCAGAGATTTGCTTACAACCCAGACCCGCAGAGAGCTACACAGATGTTCTGGAGTTTATTTGCTTTAGGTCCTTTATTTTACCTAAGTTGAAAATTATTCCCGACTCCCTCCCTGCCCATCTAAGTGGAATAACAGAGGTTAAGAACGTAGAGATTTAAGAAAATAAGTTTTCTAAGCATCACTGGAGCCTCTTCAACTAACGTACTTGCTGCTCTTTGGTGAGTCTTTTCACCTCGCGGGAAGAATTTGCTATGCATTACTCCTGTGACAAACAAAATGTTATAAAAAGAATTACTTTAGCTTTCCCCAATCTTCTGTTTGGGACCTCAAACTATATATCAAGCATAACAACTATATATCAAGCTCCACAAGTAGAGCTACACATGTTTCTGATTAATACTCTCAACTTAGTTAAAAGGAATTATCCCATCATTTACTTTCCCATCCTAGGTGTTCTTACACACATCACAAAAGCCATGGCCTAAAAGAAAGAGGCAATAAAGACAAGGAATAGAATTTTTGTAAGAAGGTAAGGGTCTGAGAACACAAGCATCTTTCCCACTTTGGCATGATTTTATAAACAATTTTTGCTTTGAGAAAGAATGACAAGACAGAGACCATACAAGAAAATAAAATAATCCTCAGTAAATTGTTTAACTTTTCAAAAAAGTGTGAAGAGGGAATTTCATTAGGATGGGGAAGAATTAGCATGAGTTAAGGTTACACCAAGCTAAATCCAAGTGATTAATGGCTTGATTTTCAAATTTGCTGAGCACCTCTATTTCCAAGATGCTGACTTCAAAAGAATTTTTGGGTGCTCAGAACTCCTGTAAATCAGGTCACAGTGACATGTCCAAGGTCATACCAAAGCAGTTGATGACTGAGAAGAGATACTTCCCTCTGAAGTCCCAGCTCACAATCTACAGTAACCCCTAGAAAAAACACTGGAGTGTTTTAAGAGTGATTATCCCAGCTAAAATCAGGACACTTGTACTTCTCTGCATAAATAGCAGGGACATTTCTATCTGAAAAGCTCAGCATTTGAGAAGATATTTGTATGTTTGGTGGGGATAAAAAAGAACAATCAGAGGAGCATGTCAGTTACAGCTAAACACAGGACAAGTGTTCTGTTGTTCCTCTGCCACACACTGTCAAATATTGGGGGTTATTAGTGTGCCTCTATGTGGTGCTTCACAGAGGGGAAGTATGCAGTGAGACAGCAGAATGGCCTTGATCAATCAGAAAATTAGTAATACCAATTCAATCTCCCGTTTTAAAGAGAAAAATGAGACATAAACTTGCATCTTTTACCTGTCCTTTAACCAGTGGCACTGCACGGAGTCTCTTGACTGCATCAGTAATGTCTCTGGTTTCCACAAAACCAAGCACGCTGCAGATTGCTTTAGCTACTTCAATCACATTATCCACTGTATGCTGTTGATAGCAAAGAAAATAAAAAATCAAGCAGTAGTCACATACAGTTTATCAGAAATGCCTTACCATAAACTTCACGCCAGTGAGGATGTCCTATCAGCTCATGCAGAATTCAGGCACACCATGTATTAGTCTGGCTATACTGAAATTGCTAGTAACTAATAGTTTCCTAAGGACAGCATATTTTTTGTTAAAGTCAAATTATGCTGTGTTGAAAACTGTGACAAATTTGCTAAGACTGATCTTGAGACAAAACATTGGTTTGTCTGAACTTAATGAGCATAGAAGCACTGTGAGGAAAACTTCTGAAGAAGCCTGAACCCAAGTGGTTTGCAAACTTACTGAGGTTTTTTTGACACAGAGAATTTATCCCCACTATTGTCTCCTACCCATCTCTGTGAGAGCTGGCAGACAGCCATGTTCCACCTAAAAATAGCGACTGTGTGGGAGGCTGCATAATCTGACACCCGTGGACTGAGTACTTCTGCAACTGGCTTTTCTGAAATACATATATATATATATATATATGTATCCATTTCAAATTATTACATTTTATTGATAATATATTTAGATATTTAAATATTACCATGGTAAAATAAATCTCTAGATGAATAACCTCAGAGATACTCTGTGGAATGCAAGAGAAAACCCCTGGATTTCAAAGAAAGAAAAATGCAATCTTCAAATATCAAGTACTCTATGTTCAGGAAAATAAATAAATAAATTTAAAATTCATGGGTTTCCTGCTTAGTTCTATCACTTCATTAAACCTTAAAATACATTCTCTGAACAAGTAAAGCTCTCCTATAAATATTCTCCATGTTTCTGTACTGATAACCGTTCCTTTTAATGCACTAAAACACGCCTGTTTCTCTAACTCACCCATTTCATGACTGAAAAAGAAAAATTGTACCAAGATGAACTTTCTATTTTTAAGCTTAAGCTCTAGAACCAGATTTTACTGAGAGGGTGAGACCTGTCATTAATACAAATAAATATACAAATATTTTGAGGTTATTAATTCCACATTATCTGTCTTGAGCAGAGCTAAAGCAAGAATGAGCTACATAAAATATCCTCAAATAGTTGGTAGTCAGAATTCTTTTAAATATAAATTGTTGGGTCTTGCTTAGTAATTAAAGATAGCAACACCTTTGCATACTAGAGGTTCTGGAGAGGAAGAAGCTATAGCTGATTGGGATCTCTTGAGAACTTTAGTCCTCCTTTGGTCTGAAGTTACTACACCCCCCTGCCAAAGTGCAAGGAGTCTTTTGTATTTCTTTCCTACCACTTAGATTTTTAAATTGAACTCTTGCAGGATTTACTCTCAATGCACACATAAATTGCCAGCACAAGCAGAAACCTATAAAAATGGCATGTCTTTGTTACCACGTATAACATTGGTAGAACCAAAGCATTATACCTGCCATTGTACTGTGCAGTTGTTGAAGAAATGCCTATATATATATACACACACACATATATTCATATATAGTTTTTGATATCTTTTGTCATTAAATATAAATTAGAACTATATTTTGCAATGAATTTAAATACATTTTAATTTAGCATTTTTCTTTTTCACAAGTGGATGTGGATTGCTAGAATAAGGGATTTTATGTCTATAAAGACACATTCATGAAGGGCGATTTCTGAGCAGTACACAATCTATACAAAAGTAATCATTTAACAGAGTGACAGCTACACTGCTGGGCAGAATGCCCCCACCTCCCCCAAAAAACCAAAAACCCAAACCATACAAACCCAACAGTTTATCTATTTTTGTACATATATATATGCACTGTTGAACAAAGAGAGTAGGGAACCTTGAAGAATGAATCCATCTCTGTATAATACACTGTTCTGTTTAGAGATAAACTAACCAAGTACTTAACATTCTGTAGAAACTACTATACCATAGACGTTGTTTCTATGGTAGCTATTTCTAAGGAGCATATTGCAGATCTAGAAGAGTAATCATGTAAAAATAAAATAAAATTGTGTAACACTGTACACTCTGTATGATGACTTTTTTTACACTTCCTCTGGTTTTGGATATTACCATTTCCATATCTAAACATGACATTGATTTTTGTCCCAAGCATATAATTTCTTAGAGAAGTTTTACATTTTCTGAAAGTCAAAAAACCTATGGCCAACATCCTGTATGGATTTTTTCCTCTTCTACATATTTATACACCAGCAGAACCCCTGAAGACTATTTTTGTGTCTAAATTACCAATATGATAAAAAAATGCTACTTCATTCTAGAACTTTTATATTCTGAATTTAAAAATTGCAGTTTTCTCTATATATTGATAATATATTCTGAAAAAAATTTAAAATGAAGTGCATGTCAAGTGTTTATCAGGGCAATCAAAATAGCTAAGTGACTGACTGCACACACTCTCTGAGAACACTCCTTATATCTCAACCCCTGCAGCACTAATCCCACCCCACCTTGTGCCAAATAGCCTAAACTTTTTTTCTTTTTAATATTATGGAGGCATAATAAAACTAATTTTCCATTTTTTGATCATTACTAATAATAGTAATAGTAGGCTTCTCACATAAATCAGAAGCATTGGTACCTCAAAAGGTTTATTAACATCCTTGAACAAGTACATTTGGAAGTAGACAGAAAAATGTGAGGGGGGAGATAGATTTTTTTTTTCTTTAAAACTGAGAATTTCAAGATCTGTATGATGAAAACTGAATGCCTAAGGAAGACCCAGCTGAAAGCAGAACTTAAGCAGGTTTGCATGCACTTAATTTAGTATATGAGAGCAAATTCCAGTGTCTTAAAGTTCCAAATGTGCTAAGGGTAGATTGTGGTGAATCAGAAAAATGGAAACATCCCTCCCAGTGATGCAAGTGCTGGTGTTGAAAATCAACATTATTATTCCTGGGAAACCTTGGGATAGGGGACAGTTAGATCCCAATTTTAAACCTCCTTAAAGAAATGAGCAAACAAAGGGTTCTCATTTTTGCTTTCTTTACTGTGTTTATGACTGTACCTTATTACATTATAGCTCCATAATTTTTTAAGCCACTTATTAAAGCAAAGCAGGAACACTAATTTTAATTATTACAGTTTTGGAAAAGGTCCATATACTCTGATGCTACTGAATGAAAACATCTGCATGGTGATCTGACCTATGTCATTAACTTCCAATCCTGCTCTTTTAAGCAATTCATATGAACTTTATTGAGTGCCCCTGTGTAGACAAGACCTAATTAAAAAAAAAAAAAAAAACAACAAAAAATCAAAACTACAGAGAGTTTTAGCTCTAGAGTAACACATGCATATTTGCTGCATAGCAAGAATATTTGAAAAATGTCCTGTCTTCCCTTTATAAAAAGTTAATGAACTCAAGTAATTGCTTACTCAAGGTAAAAATATTTAGCAAAAACAAATTTAAGAGTGCTTCATTATAGGTCTGAGGAATATCTACACAGCATCGGTTGCAGAGGGCGGATTGCAATGCCTCATTAATTTTGAGATTATAGCTCTCATTGAATTTAGAATCTCCATACTTTAGGCCCTAAAATTCAACTGAATGTGAGTAACTACACTGATGGGTCTACTTCAGTAAAGAAATATATATGCCCATTTGGGTTTGGGGACCTCAATTTTCCAAATGGTTATGACTGCATCACATTTTATACACTAAATAGCTCCCTTATCTAAGTTGCTTACAAAGAAAAGTTTAGTGAATACCTACACAGTATCAAAGCCAGAGCTTTACTTTCTAGCTAGGCACAGTTCAACAGCTTTTAAATCTGTATGCATTTTTCAAAAGAAAAATATCAAAGATTTACACAAAAATAGAGACTGTTTTTGTCTACATATATTTATTTACATAAGTATTGAAAAATATTTATGAATTCATCTACATGCCTCTCTGTATATGTGCATTTATATACACACCTGTATGTATGTGTATGTTTTCTGAGTAATCAAAAGAGAAATACCCGTGGATCAAGAATAACCAGAAAGATTAAAATCTGGGTTTGAATACGGGTGACAGATTTCCAAAACAAAATGCGGCTTTTACATTTTAACATGTATTTCAAAGAAATCCGTACTTCAGCATAATGAGTTATAACTCTGGCAGGAACGCACTGGAATATCTCCTCACTATAGGAGTATTTTTTGATTTTACTAACATCCTTTATTTTCCTTCCAGTTCCAAACCCTAGAAAGTCAGTTAGCACAACCACCTGAAATTCAAAGCAAATAGCTATTTGGTTTCTTCCAAGCTATCACTCAAATATGTATTTGTCCTTAAAACATGAGTTAGCAAAGAAGATTTCCTAAGAGATTTTTCTTCTGAGCATGTAACATTCTGTTGGCAACCCACAATACTTTAAAATAAAGCTCGTGTGAATTTTGCTGCCTTAACCTGATCCTGCAAGCCATGGCATGCTTGAATATATATCCAAAATACGTAAGCATCTGACTGTTGGGTTTACAAAATCAGGGACAAATTTTGCAGATATATATAGAGTGTATTAAACCTCTACTAAATTTCAGATATTAAGCTGCCAACCCAAACGAACCTGTTTTTATTTACAGGTTCCTTGACACTTAGAAAGAGTCACCTTTGATATTTTAAATTTCTGGCACTTTCTTCGTAATGTCAAACCAAGTTTTATTAAGAGAATTTATATCCTTTCAAAGTCAGGTTAAGCAGCCTTAATTAAAAGTCTTCCTTAATTGCTTTTCAGACAGATTAATAATTAGATACCTTTCACATAGAAGTTAATGCTTTTCTGGTATAACAAACTAAGAACAAATACCTCATTTTGCAATAGATAGTCCACTTGACCTCTGTATTTCATAATAACTGAAACAAGGTTTTGTCTGGAAATAAGAAAAAAGAAAACAACATCAAGTTAATAACAATTGGATAAGGAGAATTGGTATGCTGCTTTTTTTTCTTCTTCACATTCTGCAAACCAAGAATAGATAATTGACAGTGATTTTGTGTTAGTATAAAATAAGTACAAGTCCTTACATAGATGCCATGTAATTGAGTCTGGATTGCCATAATTTTTTTGGTAGTCATTTGCCACAACATAGATGCAAATATCTTCTATTTATACCTGAAGGATACACATTTCCCAAGTGAAGGAAGTCAGAGAATCACAGAATGTTCGGGGTTGGAAGGGACCTCTGGAGATCATCTAGTCCAACCCACCTAACAGAGCAGGATCACCTAGAGTAGGTTGCACAGGACAGTACCCAGACAGGTTTTGAATGTCTCCAGAGATGGAGAGTCCTTGCTGGGCAGCCTGTTCCAGTGCACTGCCACCCTCCTCACAGTGAAGAAGTTCCTCCTGGAGCTTCCTACATTCCAGTTTATGCCCATTACCTACCTTGCCACTGGGCACCACTGAAAAAAAGACTGACACCATCCTCCTGACACCCACACCCCGTAAGTATTCATAAGATTCCCCCCTCAGTCTTCTCCAAGCTAACAATTCCAAAGTCCCTCAGCCTCTCTTTGTATGAGAGACATTCTAGTCCCCTAATCACCTTCGTAGCCCTTTTTTGGTTCCCTGCCCAGTAATTACCTATCCTTCTTGAGCTGGGGAGCCCAAAACTGCACACAATATTCAAGATGAGGCCTCAACAGTGCAGGGTAGAGGGGGAGGAGAACCTCCCTCGATCTTCCAGTCACATTTTTCTTGATACTGATGGCATGTGCTCTCTCAGCCAGGAGGGCACATTGCTGCCTCATGGTTAACCAGTTATCGACTAGGACTCACAGGTCTTTTTCCACAGAGCTGGTTTCCAGCAAGACAACCCCTAAGCTGTACTGGTGCATAGAGTTACTTCTCCCTAGGTGCAGGACCCTACACCTGCACTTGTTGAATTTCATAAGATTACTCCTAAACAACTCTCCAGATTATTTTAGTGTCTACTGAACTCTAAATCCCATTTATTTTAATTTTAAGATTAGCAAGTGCTTAAATACTGTCTCAGCAAAGGATGGACTTAAGCACACGCTACACAGTGCCGTCTTTCAGAATCACTTCACAGACTAAAGCTGCAGAGAATCAAGTACAAGAACTGGAAAAGCTCTACTTTTCCAAAGTCCATGCTAAGTAACAAGTATAAAGCTGTACATTATTAAAAGGGACAGAATTGCTACATAACTCAAACTTTATTTGCTTACACTTCTTAGATTTACACGCCCAAACTGTTTCAGCAACTACCTTTTCCATAGCATTACCTAAGCTGTGAGTTTGTTGTAGTCTCATGCCTTTGTCATGCTACAGAAGATACCACGAAGTTTGTACAGGCAGATTGCTGTGCCTTAGCAAAGCTTCGCTGAGTTAATTAGGATTATGAAGAGGGGTATATACCGCTCCACACTGAACTCCAGGACTGGTGCTTCAGCTGTAAATCTCACCATTTCAGAACCACAGGCTCCAAGTGCTATCCCCAACAGACAGCCAGAATCAGAGTTTTGCTATTGAGAAGCATTTGTGTAATTTTCTGTGTTTCAAGCACAGTGAAATTCTAGCTGTCATTTATTTGTCAGCTGGAACAAAACAAAAAAGGTGCCTAAGAGACCACAGCTAAGGTCATTACACAGAGGAATACACTTTCCTTTTCCTTCGACAGCCTCCTCTGTAGGATCAAATCATCAGGAAAGACACGTTAATTCCCACTTTCACACACTGCCCAGGCTACTGATTGGTAAAAGGGGCACATTATTGCCTTGATGGCCCTCACTGGTAGTTAGGGTTTGCATGTGCCTTTATGAAAAAGTAGATGTTTATATTCTTCCTTCAGTGTTTATTTTACTTTTCACTTCATCCTTGACTCCACCCCTCCTTTCCCCCTCCTCCCCCCCGGCTTGTATTTCCCAGTGACCCTTTGTATTAGGGTTCTCTCTCTTCAGAGGGCATAGAAAGAATTCCCCTCCTGCCCCTATTGCAGTCTGGTAGCTGAAAGTCACAAAAGTATTTTGATTTCTTCAGAGCAAATGGACTATTGTTTACAGAGAAGTTGTGTGTGTCCTCACACATCTTAGTCAACTGAACTAAGCAGTAAGAATTACAACTACAGTGCAAAGTATGGGTTTCATGGTACATGGTTACACTTTCATTATATATATTGTGTGGCAATAGAAGGAAAGAGAGTTATTGCACCAAAACCATCATATAGAATAAAGAAATGTTTTGTGGGCTTCCCTGTGCTAATACCAGAGTGCATTTCCCTGTAGATGCCTACTATCCACCTCCTCCTACAGATGATTTTTGCCTTTACAGCTTTTTATTTCCAATCTGCACCAGCCTTATCTCGCCAGGCAGTTTGTGTGTTGAGTAGCTGTCTGGCAATTCCTCCTGTAATCCTGTTAAATCATAGCTAATATAAGTTGTCGCTCTGCTTTGACCAAATCTCCAGGTATAACATCTTTTTCATAGCATTACCCAGCTCAAAAGTAGTTCTGGACACATGAACTGGCCTTGTTGCCTTGATGCACATAGGTAAGCCTGTTTATTAACATGCTTGACCTAAGTGCAGGTTTCAGAATGATTCCATAAGTTATAATACTACTTTGGAAAATTACCATATTTTCCATCAGTTTATTCTACCCTAGAGAATTTTCCATATAAAGTAGCCATAATTTTACATAATTAATAGGAAAAAAATCCAGCAATTTGTAACAATGATCAAAATACCTCTATTAATGCTATCCTGAACCTTTGGCTGCTAGGTAACTAATAATACCCATATGTTGCCACACAGACGTACTTCATACTCATAGGGCTGGGACAGCTGCGTGTGTATGTCTGGCAATGCGAACCAACCCAGGAACATTCAACGCTTCTTAGAGACCGAGGAAGTTTTTATAGCTTTTAGCAAGGCAATATGGTATGATAGCTTTGAAAATAAAGGTACAAACAACTTGAGAGAATCAGTCTTAGATCCCAGCTGGTCTATATAGAAGACAACAAGCATATAACATATACTCATAGCATTCATTTTTCATTTTCCTGGCAGCAGCACCTCCTGCAGAGCAATGCTAGGCTTCCTTCCTAAAATGCCATTTATCACCATGCTGGCTAACTAAACCATGCCTAGTCACATGGATCAGATAACTGCATGTTATAGTTACTGATACCTCAGTGTCAGAGATTATGGGCCGATGGACTGCAGTTCTTCTGATGCACTCATTGATTTACATTGTGCTTGGTTTTGAAGCTATGAAAATCAGTGTGTGGAGCTATGCAGGGGCTGCTGACTGTATTTGTTCACATTTGCCTGCAAGAGGAAATCTGATTATTACAGAGGTAAGTTTCCAGTTCATTCTTTTTACTTCATCTCAAGCCAGTTCAAACACTTCTTTTTCGTTCTCTGCTGGATCTAAGCAGACTGAGCATCTCAATCAATACGTTCTCTAAAAACACAAATGTTTGCGTGCTACAATCAGGAATTTAGCTTGAGTGCATGCAGACAACCCTGAGCATTATTTTGTTTAGCTAATCTAAATACTCACAGCTGTGAAGACACAGCAGCATGGGAAAGTAATCTGTCGGCCTTCCTAGGTGCCAGGCAGATTTGCACAGCTTGTGTTGAGCCCATTCTACTGCATTTCCATTCTACTACATCCATCTGCATTACATCCCTAGCTAGATATAGAGTTGAGGAATGACACGTTGCAAACATACATCCCATTGCAAAATAAGCACAAAGATGTTGCATGTTATGATGGAAGCAGCTGTTATGACTAGGTATGATATTACTGACTGCCCTATTCATAAAAAAATACCAGAGTGGCACTGCTTACAAGAATAAGGGATTTTCTTCACAGTATGGCCCACCTTATAATTTTGATGGTGCTTCAAATTTGAGTGCTTTCTCAACAGAATGGTGTCAGTGTTTTCAGCTCAAACTAGTTGCCTCTATCTGGGAGAAATAGTAATTGTGAGCACTACTGAATTAGTTTGCTTCAGGGAGTAATTTTTTGATCCCTAAATTAAGGGGTGCAGGAAGGCTTCTGTTCACAACACCTGGAGCAGCCACAGTTAGATAGAACTAGCTGTGCACCCTTAATAGCACCAAGCAGGAGACTACTCCAGGTCCACCTATGGGTCCACAGTGCTACTAAGACACATAGGTTATTTAGTAATTAAAAAAGGGGGGGGAGAGTTCCATTCAAAATGCTTAACATAATATGTGGTATTTCACAATGGCAGTATTTACACACCATAACATAAATGTATATAATACACATCCTGAAGCAAACCTTCCCCACAACATGGGAAGGCTGCATATGTGCAAGCAATCTAAGGTGGTGCTGTCTCATGGACAGGACCTCCAAGGAGCTGTCCTTGGAATGAAGTAGGAAGTTGATAAGAATTAGGTTAGAGAATAGTTCAACTGAACATATATAAACCTATGGGCCCTGGTGGGATACACCACGAATTCTGAGAGAGCTGGCTGATGTTGTTGTGAGGCCACTCTTGGAATTTTTGAATAAAAATGACAACTGGAAGAGGTGCCTTAAGATTGGAGGAAAGCAAATGTAACTCCTATCTTCATAAAGGGCAAGAAGGAAGACCCAGAGAACTACAGGCTCATCAGCCTCACCTTGAACCTAGGATGGTGATGGAGCACCAATCCTGAGGACCATTTCCGGGCACATGAACTACAAGAAGGTGAGAGTAGTAGAATGAATTCACCAAGGGAAAGTTGTGCTTGACCAACTTGATAAGTTCCATAATGAAATCCTAGGTTTCTGACATTGCTGCCCACAACAACCTCATAGAGAAGCTAATAAACTACAGGCTGAATGAGCAGTGAGATGGATTGAAAACTGGCTGAATGGCAAGGCCCAGAAGGTGGTGTTGGATGGCACGAAGTCTAGTTGGAGGCTGGCAACTCGCAGTGTACCGCAGCAGTCAGTCCTCAGTCCACTACATTTTAATATCTTCCTTAATAATCTGGATGATTGGGAAGAGTGTACCCTCTGCAAGTTTGCTGATTACACAAAACTGGGAAGAGTGGCTGCTACACCAAAGGGTCATACTGCCATCCAGAGGGACCTTGACAGGCTGGAGGAATGGGCTAACAGGGACTTCATGGGTCTCAGCAAAAGGAAATGCAAAGTCCTGCACCTGAGAAGGATTAACTCCGTGCACCAGGACATGCAAGGGGCTGACTGTCTGGAAAGTAGCTTTGCAGAAAAGGACCTGCCTGTCCTCATGGACAGGAAGCTGAACATGAACCAGCAGTGCACCCTGGCAGCAAAAAAGACTAAGGGTGGCTAAAGGTATCCTGAGCTGTATTAGGAAAATCATTACCAGCAGGCTGAGGGAGGTGATCCTTCACCTTTTACTCCGAACTGGCAAGGCCACACCTGGAGTAGTGTCCAGTTCCAGGCTCCTCAGTACCAGAGGGACATGGAAGTCCTGCAGAGTGTCTGATAAAGGGTCACTAAGATGATGCAAGGATGGGAACATCTGTCCTTTAGGGCAAGACTGAGAGCTGGAACTGTTTTGCTTAGTGAACAGAAAGCTCAGGGGGCATCATCTTGATATATATAAACACCTGAAGGAAGTGTGCAAAGATGACAGATCCAAGCTGTCTTCAGTGATGCCAGGTGGCAAGACAAGAGACAATGGAAACAAACTGAAACACAGGAGGTACACAGGGTGTCTGAGCACTGGCACAAGTTGCCCGGAAAGGATGTAGATCTCCCACCTTGGAGATATTCAGAAATTATCTGGACACAGTTCAGGTAAGCCAGTCTGTGTCCAGACATTGCTAAAGTCTTATACAAAGAAATACCTATTCTTGTCTGAATCTGCTACTTTCACTTCACGCTCCCTTTATCCTGTAGTGGAAGGTACAGTAAATGATATTTTTCTGCAGACATTCTCTATGGTCCTCAGCTTTATAGACTTGTCATCTATAAAACACGTATCTTCTACTATCACTTCATCAGGATGAAGAATACTGTTACTTACTTGTTTCTCATGTGGACGGCATTTCATTCCTCCAAGCATCATTTCTGCCCTTCTCTTCCCTTTTTCAAGTTCTATTACATCATATATGAGATGGGAGAAGCAGAACTGCCAGATGTATTCAAGATAAATGAACACCCTACACCGATACTGTGGCATAATATGTTTTGTTTTGTTTTTCATTTCTTTCATAATAACTCCCAACATTTGTTTTCTTGGTTTTTTTGAAGCTGCTGTGCACCAAGCTGACATTCAGAACTATTTATTATAATTCCAAGAACTCACTCCTGGTGGTAAAAGTCAACTCAGAGCCTATGATTTCATATGCGAATTTAAGATGTTTCCTCCCATCTACATTTATCTTCTCAAAATTTCATCTGCCACTTTATCACACACTCCACTCAGCACTGTAAATCATTCTGCAAATCATCACAGGCAGCTCTTGTGCACATTATGGACTTTTCTCACATCACTATCACCCCTTTTTTTTCCTCAGACAAGTTAGAAATGCAATTGAGAGCACAGGGCCTGACCACAGACATTTCTGGGTCATCACTGCTGGAAAATGTTTTCTCCTACCCATTACAATTCATGCGAAAAGCAGGAAATGGTGATCAAACACAGTTCAAGTTTTTACTTTTTCAATATTTACTGAACTTGTGGTTGAAGAAACTACTTACTGCCTATGCTACTAGTTATTCATTGCCCTACAATATCAGAAAAATGTTGCAGGCCATAGTTGATTTGCAGCTCAACATCTTTTATCACACATCGACTCTAAAGACTCTCTATGCAATGAAAAAGGCCACACATGACATTATAAAAAATAAAACAGTCAGTAAGTAGTTTATGTACAGACTGTATGATTGGTTTGATCTCTTTATCATAAGCAGCAGAACAGAAATTTGGGACATGCTTCTAGGAAACCAGATGGGTCCTCAGTAAGCATCAGATATTCACCTTGAACAAGTCACTACCTCTCTGTTTTCCTCCATCTGCTAAATGACAGGTGTGGCATTTACCATTCTTGGCCAAGTACTTCATAACACATTGATGAAAAACATTACAAAAAGTCTTAACGGCTTCTTTATCTAAGTGCATGAAACAAGACATAATGAAAGTTGAATGAGGAATTTCTCTCATCTAGTGCTTGTCCATGGTGGGTTAGCTTTAGAGTCAGAGGCACTTTGACTTCCAAGTTAAAAACTTGTCATAGCCAGCCTCCACTAAAAAATAAAATAAAACATCACTCAACTGTGAAAACACAGATATAATGAAGAGCAAATCTATTATTTTTACAGTATTTAGTCTTTAAAAACTCTCTAAGAGCAATGCACACATGAAAATTATGACTCTTTCAATACTGGGAATCCTTGGGAAACAAGAAAGCTCTAATGAAACCTTCAGTGACATGAAAGGGAGACAATGGGGAAAAGGGACACAGACCTATAAATGATCATTGATTTTTGTTAGGCAATCAATCAAGTCTAACAATAAGAGTCTAAAGCACTGAACCATGTTTCTTTCTCTTTGGTATCATGTTCTTGTCCCCAGTAGGCCTTGGAATTGTCCTTTGGGGTCAGGAGGAAGGATCACTACAAATACAAGCAATTACAAACATCAGTACTGTTAAATAGCAGCCTTCTTACCGCGTCAGTCTCCAGGCACAGGTGTCTTCTAACAGCTGATTCACACTGAACAGTCTTTGATCATCTTCATGCTGCAGAAGAGAAGCATACTATGACATACAGTACTCGAATAAGAAAAATGTATGTTAGAGTTGCTTCATATTTTCCAAAGCCAGTACGTTCTTTTAGGGATTCTCAGGGCATTTCAGAATGTTTCAGTCTGAAATTTTGTTCGGTGACTCTCTCATGTTACAGGGCATTTTACTATATAGGAAGTCAACCAGATTCCCACAGTAGTGCCTTCGAGCTACATAAAGATGAAGACTATAGCCATGCCTCAGTAAACCCTGCCTCTGCTTTCTTGTTACAGACAGCAGAAGGTACCCTTTCGCAAAGGCAATATATAGCAGTTTGCATCCATAACCTCTTTGCTGCCTCCTTTTCTGAGACAACAGAATGGAGACCATTTGTACCATCTTTGCAGCCCCTCTGACGGGACTGCTTTCAGTGAAGAGTCACAGAGATGATCGAGGTCCTAAAACGTTTTTTGCACAAAGAGAGGTTGAACTGGGACTGTTCAGCCTGGAGAAGGGAAACCTGGGGGTGAATCTTATCAATGTGTACAAATATCACATAGGAAATAACGAAGGCAAGGGAGAGAGACTTTTTACAGTGGTGCTCACTGACAGGACAAGAGGCAAGGGGCACATATTAAAACACATGAAATTCCACCTTAGCATAAGAAAAAAATACATCGTGAGGGTAGTCAAACACAGGAAGAGGTTGCCCTGAAAGGTTGTGGAGTAGGTTTGAGTATCTGCAGGTAGGCAGTGATGATGAACTTCTGTTTCCATAGTGGATACGACAGCTGCCAGACATTTTTCTTGGTATCTCTAGAAACACAAAAGATGGCTGGGATACCACAGCTTAGACATCCAGGCTACAGCCCGCTTATCTAAAATATTTGTTTGCTCAAAAGTGAAGCAGAGGACAGAAATTCTATCTGGCCAATGATACAGAAGAATCTGAAAGGGGACTCCATCTTAGGCTGCACTAAACTGATGGAAACATCAAGCTTGCAAAGAGAAAACAAACCTTAAGCAAAACATTTCAGTAAGAAAAAAATCTTCATCTTTTACTGTTATAACTTTCATATAATAAACAAAGTTTTGAAAAATGAGAATGGCATAATCCTACAGTGATTAAAAGATGAATCACAATTTTTCCCCCCTCAAACAGAATCTGAAAGACATTTTTTTTCTTTAGAAAGTCCAAATAACAAGTCTTTTACTTGCTTATCTAAAAAAAAGCTTCTATTAATATTTTGAATGTTAGTGAATTCAGATATCAAAAAAGTGTTCAGAACAAGGTGAGTACACTAGCATTTTTTTCCTAAAAATGTAGTAGTGGTCTAAAGCTAATATTCCTGAGCAACTTGTCTCTCTGCCATGGTTGTATTCAGTTTAAATATGTTAATCAACGTGTGAATTAATTCACACTAATTCTGCTTTAGATTGCTATATAGAGATTTAGCAAGAGCACTATTTAAGGAGCAGAATCTTGCTGAGCTAGATACATTACAGATGTTCCGTAAAGAATTCCCATCTGGAGCGCTACTATCTCTTTTATCACATAGTAGCAGTAAGTAAAACATGAATTGAATGAATGAAATGGAAGGGGATAAAGAAAAACAATTCTCATGCACTAAGCCTTGTACGTATATGACAGACCTAAGCACTAAGCCTCGCTTTATTGGGGTGTTTGATCTCATGCAAACACCTGTGTTGCTTATCTCAGGGTATTGACATGAGAGTGTTCAGTGTTATTATAGAGGAGAAGCCTGGGTAAGTCATTTTGGGGGTAGGGGATGCATTTGAGAGTAAATGGTCTTTTCTTAGGTAATTCAATAGTTTGTCTATTAACCACACTGAGTTCCTCCTACAAAAATGATTACAAGACACACAAAAATAGCTTATGGATGCCAATTTCCCAAGCTCAGCATTAACTGTGCTACATACGGCTCTGACCTAATAACTGCTCACGGCTCATGTCTTCTGCCCTCACCATATCCAAGGCTTGGAGCATCTGACAGCTATCATGCTGCTTCAGTGCATGCTAGAGGACTGGTAAATTTTGTAGTGGTACTGTAATCAGAAGCAAACATTCCAGGAAGGAAATACACCAAGCACTCCACAGTTGCTTGCAATAATATTATTATTTGAATTTATTGCTTCTGGACAGAGCAATGGTCAATCACGTCCATCATGACTACCTAGCCTTCTTTTCTTTTTTTAATTTTTAATTATTAAAGTCACATTACTTTACAGATGAGTATTGCACGACTACTGCAAAATCCACCCTGCATTTTTATAACGTTGCTGCAAGCTTAGCTGTTGCACTGGCACCACTGGAGAGCACATCTGAACTGAGCAATGGCAGGGACAAGGCTTGAGCTACAGAACAACATAAATGACAAACTTCCTCCATGATCTCAGACACAGGCAGGACTAGAGGACTGGGGGCGGTGGGGGGGGAAGTTCAAGGTAATCCGATGGATTAGGGCAATATGTGGGTGTATGCAAATTATTTAGCACTGGAATACATCTGGGTGAGTATTATATAGAAGGGCTGTCAAGATGTGTCACAGAAACATATTCATTAGTTAAACTACAATGCTAGTGGAAGTTTCTGAAAAAAAAATTTATTCAAAAATCCAAAATTTGGAAGGATCCTATGCATTACAGGTCAGATTCTCCCCATGAGTGAGCGCAGATTAACTCACAAAATTGAACAGTAGCTGCATATGTACAGCTACATGTACTGAGGCAGATGAAGAATTTTAAGAGTCTCAAAGTCTGTGCACTTTAAAAAAAAAGACTATTTTCACAACTTTTTATATGAATTCTGAGGGAGAGAATCTTATTTTCCACAAACTGCCTCTAAGTCAGTGAATTTCAAATACATTTTACAACCAAAGCTGCAAGTTTCAGGGAACAGCAATAATAATCTTGACTGAGCTCAGTGTAGACTACCTCAGAGCCTTGAACTCAGTGTGGCTGGAGAGGGTTTCTGCATACCCAGAGACCTACAGATCTGGGTCAGGAGTGAAATGAAATGCTGCAGCTTTCAATGCGCCACAACCTGCGTCTCTTCCATTAGTTTTCATCTGTCCCTGACAGACTTGCTGGTGGCTCCTGCCTGGGAGCAGAACTGATCCTTTCTGATACGAGTGCTCCGCCACAAGCACGCCCTGGAGCTGGAGGAAAACTCTGGGTCTACAACTTGTTCCAGCTCATGAGCTGCTCATCATCTTTGCTATTATTAGTAACCTGAAGTAACTTCGTGGCCTGAGGCTTTCAGAGCCGTGTCAGGTATGGAAAAGGGGTGATTGATAGTTCACTTGAAGATACCTGAAAACGTCACCCTTTCTTGTTAAACCCTATTGTAGGTTATTAATTACAGTTCCATAAATTCTTTGAAACTAATGAATGTTTTCTAATGGTCAGAACGCCACTAATTTGTCTGCCAAGCTTGTTAGTTACCTGTCTGGAAGGCAATTTTTTGTTTGTTTGTAATCATTGTACCTGCTAAATGTAGCTCTCTCCAAAATGTGAAATGCTGATCTCTGTCTCTGCTCCTGGACTTCACAGAGTACTGCAGTATATTAAACCTCATTTAGACCTGTCAAACTGCAACAGGGTTGAAAGAGACTTTGAGCATATTAATAGAACGTGAGGCATTTTACAGAAGTACAATTTCAAGGGATGCTTAAACTCAAGAAAAAGCTTCCTTCTATTTTCCTACTACACGATCCCTCCAAAAAGCCACAAACATTTGGATAATGCGGGGAAAAAAACCAACCTTCTTATCATGATGGACCACCAACTGATAAAAAAATATATTTACACCATTAACAGTGGCATACATGTAAATAACAATGCTTTTGAACTTTCAGGAAAGATCATCTGCTGGCTGCTTTAGCCCAAAAATACCTTTTCTAGAAACAAGTAAGGCTCTTGTTAAAAACCCTTAAGTGTTCTTTGCTGTCTCTCCATTGCAAAGATTCATGCTTTGCCCAGGTAATCAGAAAATGGGGGCAACTCTGGAAAAATGTAACTATCAGTGTCTCAAATGAGCTTCAATATGTTTTGCTATTACAAAGACAACCTTGTGTTCTCTGTATAAGCTTTATTTGGAAGTTTAGTACAAACCTGGCATATTGGAAATTTGGGTCTTAAAATACTTTTTGTTCCAGAGTGTTAAGGCTGATAAATCTCATGTCTCAAGAAAACAAAATCAAATTAAAGGTCACCCACTAGCTCAAAACCCCTGTGATTTCATGTAAAGCCCCAGGCCAAATTTCTTGCTTATAACTGCTCAGTTCAAGACAATTTCCTTTTTCTGAGTACTTCATAACAGAATGCCAGCTTCCCATAAAAAGAAAGGAAGCAAGTATTCACCTTAAAGAAATGTATGGTTTTCATCTGAATTCACAGAACTGTGAATATTTAGCTATTGACCAAAGCTCCTAAGCTGTCCGGTTTGAAGATAAAATTAATTGCACACTGCTGATAAGCACTTACATTGAATATTAAGCATAATAGTAAAATAGTAATCTCTATACATCCCAATTTCATCTGTGATATGTAAGACAAGCAAGAATTATGAAGGCAGTCTCAAGATGGCATTGATACAGTGTTTTGTTTCCTTAGCACACAAACATGCTTTAAAGTTTCAGAAGAGACTCCTGAACACATTATGAGGTTCCAAAGCAGATAATTTTGAAGATCTGTAGTAATTGGAGACCTATATATATAGAAAACAGGTCATTTGCTTTATTGTCTTAGAAGTTCAAAGAAGACTTTGTCAGGAAGTTGGTTGAGGTTCCCTCTTTTTGGTGTATGCATATAAAAAAATACCTTCACCACACGCTATACACATGTAAGCGCCAAAATGCATTGATACCAAACTTCTATCAGTATCACTGATTTCTCAGGCCAGAGAACGTTGGAAACCTGCAACTGCCCAGAACAGTCAATAATACATTGTCCTGTTTAAGACAGAGATGCTAAAAAAGGTAAATAATTTTTCCACCACTAGACATACTTAGATACATCCATAATTTAATCTAATTACCATCACTCCATTCTTCTCAAGCCCTTCTTTGGCAGCACTAACACAGGAGTTCATGTCACAGATCTAAAACCAAAAAGGACTATCTAATCCTTGTTTAATGCAGATAATGGAAATCACATGGTGATCCCTACCTCAGTATCAGTATCTAGCAGTTAAATGACAACAAGGTACCACAGATACTTTACCAAGACAAAACTCATTCCAATGGTAACTGATGTGTTCATCATTCTCCTTTTGAGATATAGAATCATAGAATAGTTTGGGTTGGAAGGGATCTCTAAAAGTCACCTAATCCAGTACCTCTGCAGTGAAAAGGGACAACCTTCAACAGATCAGGCTGCTCAAAGCCCCATCCAACCTTGAATGTTTCTGGGGATGGGACATCTACCACCTTTCATGGCAACCTGTTTCAGTGTGTAACCATCCTCACTGCAAAAAAAACTTCCTTATAGCTAGTCTAAATCTACTCGGGTTTAGTTTAAAAACATTACCCCTCGTCCTACTGCAACAGGCCCTGCTAAAAAAAAATTCTCCCTTTCTTATAAGCCCCCTATAATTTCTGAAAGGCAACAGTAAGGTGTCCCTGAGATGGAAGTATTTCCAGGTGGTTGACTGGGAATAAAGCTCACATTTAGTAGCATAAGTCAGTTAAAGCTCAGTAGTCTACTGCAAGGTTGTTTAAACTTGTATACACACACAAGTGTGCATCAGAAATGTACAAACACACAAACTGTGATTCTGGCTTTTATCAGTCCACCCTGGTTTTCAACGATAATGACAAGAAACCAGATTTCATTAATTTTACGCAGCACTTCGGGTGGTTTTGCCCTTGTTATATTTCAAAACACAGAAAGGCCAATCAAAAATAAGACTTCTCTGACTTCCTGAAATAAATGCCATCATCAAATTCTGACAAAACTGGGTTTTTTTCTAACATGGTAGCCTTTAGTCTTTTTCACTTGCGTGCTCTCCACAGTAACACACTAGATATAAATACAGGAGCAAAGCAAAGACGTTCCCCTGTACGTTTCAACTGGAGTTCAGCAATAATATATGCGCGTTCAGAAAAACAAATAATCTCTCTTTGATTATTACTGCAGGTTGCTACATAAAAGGGTTGGTGGAATATTATTCCTTCAGGGATGTGGAAAGAACGAGGAGAAAAAAAAGACGACATACCGTTCGAGCCAAACTGTGCTTCAAATTACTAGTGTTGTGCAGTCGAAGCTGAATGCAGGTGGCTGCCTTGCGAAGACTTTCATGGCTGCCCAAAGTACAATTGCTGCAGTTTGGGGAAGGAAGAAACAAACAAACAAATAAACCAACCAGTCATCTCTGCTTGCTACTTCCTTCTTGCATTCCTCTCTCATCCTAAAAGCACTGGTGGACTGATTGAACAATATAAATTCTGCACTTGGCACCTACCCTTATGAGAAATGAGAGAGTTTTGTTCTGGCATATTTTCTGGTGAAACAATTACTTAGGTCTGTCTTTGACCATTTTCTGTAGCAGAACAATAATGAAGGATAAAAAGAACATTCTAAACAGACTGCATGTGCTCCCAAACCTTGAGGTTATTTATGCATATTCTTCAAACCCAACCTAGCACAATTTATACAAAGCATCTTGGCTTTGAATGCACCACTGTAGAGTAACTTACAGTGTTTGATACCCAACTTGAAAATCAAGTATTAACCATAAGTTTGAAAACCACATACATTTAGACAGGTCTTCCCTTGCTTCTTAAAGAAATCAAAGTTCTCACCCCATGCGGCTCACATACAGATGGTAAAAAGCTGTGAATTAGTCTTCTCCCTTCTCAAGCCATATGCCAGCTAAGGTCAGATACAGAGCTCTACTCACTCAGCTGGAGTGGTTCCTACAAACTACTCCGCCGGTCAAGGATAGTGTGCCCCACAGTAGGGGAACTCTTTATTCTTACTTGCCTCTTCAGAATAGCTTCTAGTCCACTTATGACTCTTGGAAACTTCTAAGCTATAATACAGCCTTAGTTTATCACTTGCTTAAAATTCCTTGGAACAGAAATAATTTCAGTGTTTCCCTTCCACTTTTTGTTCTAATCAGGTGAAATAATGCAAAAATTATTTCAGAGTTCAGCCAAACATCTTTTTACATTTAAAATGTCCCCTGGGATTTAGAGAGAGAAAAAAAGACACTGATTTTTGAAAAGGCAAATTCATCACCAAAACAAGTTAACATACATCATCAGTTACAATTCTAGTGCGTGTTCAATTAGATTCACGTTGCTTTTCTCAAGCCTCCAGCCACACAAGCTCCAAAAGGGCTATTCCATATTTATACAGATTTATAGCATGGCAAGTTGTTTCAGAGCTCCCTGGGCCATGAAGGAAAGATGATTCTTTTCTGCTTTGTCAAGTACCACGGAAAACTCAAGAATTCAGATGTAAACTGTGTTCCTTTCTACCTAAGGCCTTCTGATGGAATGTCTGAACAAAACCGTCTGGATTTATTTCCAAAAAAAACACTCACCCTGGGAATAAATCATGGAAAGCATTAGTCAGGGGAAAGACTCATACGTCACATGGCAGCAGAGTTCCCCTGCACAAGTGAATGGTTAAACTTAAATAAATGTGCTGTATATAATTGCCATTCAGCACAATTACAGGGAATCCATATATCTTGTAAATGCTCTGCACCTACACTATACTTCAGTTAAGTAAAATACATACTCTCTGTTAAAGGTCACAAAAGGTCTAAGTGTAGATATAGGATTTATTTTTTTTAACAAATACATGAAAGGTCACAAAGGACAAACCCATTTCCATCTGACATGAAATACCTGCAGCAAAGCCCTCTGATAGTGCTTCCATATGTTTGCAGAATTCCTCGATTTTAAGAGCATACAGTACAGAGGCAAGTGTGACAGCAGTTAACGCTGACACAGTGAAAAACACCTGTACTGGTGGGAAGTGTACCACTGTTATGCCTCAACCCTTCTGTAATCTCTTTACAAGCAGAAGTCCAAGTGTCTGAGCCTGGATCTTGGGACTGTACAGATGCATAGAGTCTCTTCTCTTGCTCCTCAGCTCATTCACACCTGTGTTGCACCTGTCCAAAGGTTTCTTGAAACTCCTTTGTCTCCTCATTTCATCTAATCACTCCTGGTTGGTGACTCTAATGATGAGGTCTCCCATGATCCTTGCATCCTTTAGAACCACCTCACACCTGTTTCTTTACCTTTTACCCCATCCTTATTCCTGCTCTTTCCATTCAGCCTTACCTTCAACCTTAGGACAGGTGCAGTCACAAGAAAATCACGAAGAAACACATCTGAGAGTCCTGGGTCACTTACTCCCTGATTCCTCCTCCATACAGACTTCTGGTGAAATGCCAACATTGCACCAAGCCAAATGACAGAAATTGGTATAGCTACACAGAGAGGAGGGTCCTGCTAGGGTAAATGGTCATAGCTATATTCCTCCTCCGTAGTTACAATTGTGTACCACACTTTTTGCCAGTGTAACCATTCCATGTCATCATGCTTCCAGAAGAAACAAGCTACCCCAACAGAAGTTGACTTTTGTGGTTATAACTCCATTTACACTGGCGTTTTGTCTCAGCTCTGCTGTGCCAGATAGATAGATACTCCGCATCACCGGGTCCTTTACTGGCACAGCAATGCTGCCTGAAACACCACAGACAGAAGCACCGCCCAAACAGCTGACTTCATGAGAGGACTTTATTTGCACAAATACAATGAGAAACATTTTGTCAGGTATTGTGATGCAAGAGACTAGACAAAATGGATTAATGCCTCAATTAAATCCTGTGGAAACGTGCTCTAGATGAAAAGTGAATTACAAGAAACGCAGGTGGAGTTTTGCCATAGACAGACTTAGCTGCACCCCAGACTGTAACACACTACGCAGATCTGCTACTATACCTGTGCCATTAAGATAAAAGTAATATAGCTCCCTTTGTATGATAGCATGATTATTAGTAACTGGTTTAGAGTGCTGTGAGCTCTGTAAGAAAACACAAATAAAAACCCCACAACATTATTAACTCAACAATTATCCCCCCCCCCCCCCCCCTTTTTTTTTTACTGGAATTATTTTGAGGAGAACACAGCTTTGATGAGAATACCATGACAAAAGACATGAAGACAAATACTGCTTTTTGCTTTGAGAGACATGGTAACGAAATGATCAAAGTGACGTGACTTGCTTGTAGTCCCACAGTATATCAGAAGCAGAGAAAGGGAAAATCCCTCAGACTCTTAAGACTCCCTCACCACTAGATGATTTTGCTTCTCCACAGCAAAGTTCTGTGATGTGCTTCTATAAGCTCCAAATCCTAATACAGTTCAATCAGACTTTTTTTTTTAAAGGACTCAGCTGAGCAGCGTCTCTGAATGAGAAACCTAATCTGCAGTGACATGAGAAAATTAAGTTTGTTTTTTACAAAGAACATAGTCATCCGAAAGGTGCTTGCTTCTTATGATCCCAATCTGCATGAATATAACTCTGCCCAGTGTATAATTAATAGCTTAAACTTCAGTTTGAGTGAAAACCAATTTTTATTTAGGTCTCAATTCTCAGAGAATAGAATTAGTAAGGCAAAAAAATGTCATCAATAAGGTCACAGGCAAGTGTGTGAACAGAAATGATAAGCATTTAGACTTTTCTTTTCCATACTGCTGCTAGCTATGTTGGCTAAATTGCAAAGCAGTAAGCTAAACTGTACCAGTTACATTATAGCAGAGTGGAGACAGAATTAAAAATAGATATGAAAAGACCCTTTAAATACTCTGATATCTTAAAAAAAGAAGATAAACCAGCATGTTTAGAAGTAAAGTTTATAAATATCCCTGGACTACATTCCTTTGATAGGTCTGCATTACTGCAACTCCTTGCAAGCAGATAGATCAATAAAAAAATAATATAACAATAATTAAAATATAAAACCCCACGAAAAGGATGTCCAATACTCATATATACACTCATGTACTTTGTCTTATTAGGCATTTCAGGATGCCCTGAGTTTGTGGTCTGCATTTCTAAAAGCAAAAAAAGTCTAAATGGAGGATTGATTCATTACTGTCCCATGAGAAGTGTTGGGTTCAGCTTGCTGCTGGCATTGAGAGCTAGGAGTTATTTGACACACACCGCTTAACTCCAATTTAATTTATTTTATTATAACATCTTTCAAGAAGGGCATCATAAAATCATTTTAGGGGCATGCATTCTAAATCTAAGGAAAGACAGGAAACTGTGAGAGCAAGAATTAAAGGTACACATAGAAGGTTTGGATGACAGGATGATAAAGTGAAGAATTTTTAGAAACATCAGGTGGCCCTCCAAGAAATAAAAGCTGAACATGAACAGGAGGATTCTAAGGGAGTGGAGAGCACACCCACAGCTGGAAAACCCAGAGAAGGAGGGTCTATGGATACATATGAAAATCAGAGAGGTCCACAAACAGTAGTAAAGTTTGGTGACACAAATACGGGTTTTAACCCTCTTACTTTTAAGGAGTCTCTGCCTTTCAGACAGGGTTCTTCTGCCTTCAGATACACTTATGCTGAATATCTAAAAAAGGAGCTGGAGCAAATCAGCTGGGGAGGTAACACCTCACAATGACAGAAGGGACAGGGACACAGCATTGATGAATCCTGATAGCTTCCTATGTGTGCTATAAGAGAAACACAAGGAAAGAAGCAGCATAGGAAGAAAAAGAAAGCCTGCAGTAGTCTACTTGTGAGTCAGACAGGATGTGAGCTCAGGGATATCTCCATAGGAAGAGAATAATGGATGATGAAATCTTGTGGTGATGCCTGTAATGGTCATTAGCATACAAGTATTTTTCCCCATCTCATTCAAAGCCAAATGATTCCAGAAATCAAGTCTTTCAGGTGCTTCTGGAGGAGGCAAGGTGAAGTGCTCATTAATACAGTCCAATATAATAACAGCATATGAAACCTTTTGACAGATCTTCACAAAGTTGTCTGGTTCACTAAACCACTCTGGTCTGAGAACAATCCATCATGTCACTGATTTGGCTTCACTTTAGGTTTTTCTGGATTACAATACAGCAGGAGCCGCAGAATATTTATTCCCTTTGCTGTCTCATAACTTGAGGAGCTTCTACTCAAATTCATTCCTGAAAAATTTCCAAATACTCTTGTGGGGAAGAATTCTGCACAAGTACATTAAATCACTCTGTTAGCAACATCTCGAGGAAAGCAATTTGCACTACAAGATAGCCCAAACATAGGAAAAATTTCACCCTGAGGCAACTCCGCAGGCTGTGTTAAGCTACCCATGGGATCATTATGGTCTGGGGTTTCTCATTTCCAATGCAGGACTCTGACGAGGAGGCAGATGGAAGGGAGCTGAAAGGACGGCACAGTATAGAGTTACAAGCTGCTGAGGCCAGGAGTGCAGCTCAGTGCTTTCTGCATGACAGTGAAGGAGGAAAGCAAAAAAGCTGAGAACATTATCGACCTTGTTTCACTGCTAATGAGACGTGCAGAGATTCTGCAAGTGCAGGAATTTAAACAGTCCACTATTGATGTGCTCTTCCCAACAGTGAAAATGAAACTGTTTTGAACATACTGTACACTGTACCGAAACGCACTGAGTTCACCCTCAACACAATGACCCATTATGTCCATTTTCTTTAGCAATTAGTTACAAATGAGGAGAGAGTTTTGAAAATAATAATTTTTAAAAAGCCCCGGACCTCTTATGTAATCAACAGATCTACATATGACCTGATTCTCTGCTCAGTGATCCTAGAGTTGCAATGATTCACACAGTGGTCTGCTACAACAGCTCCTGCTTTTTGGAGATTTAAATGAGTAAAGAGTGGTCTTAGAAATGCTGAAGTCTCCATCTCAGCTGCAAAGCATAACTCACCATCAACGCCCGAACATCTGACCTATGCACCTATGTGAGAGTAGAAGCATCCAAGCTGGATAAACGATAATTTGCAGTGTGACACTTGCTGTCAAAACTACATTACTTTCATTAATCAAACTGACTTGCTCTGGGCTAGATCATGCAATCTGTACACTGTGCTGCAAACACGACGGCGTCTAAAAAATTTCCATTCCCATTACAGAGGTATACTATTTTATCTAACACCTTTTCCTCCTTCAACAGATGAGCTGCGACTCCCGCAGTGCCAGCTTCACATGCTACCACAGAGAACTGCCAACTTCTCCCCTTCTGCTGAAAGTCACCGTCCCTACAGCACAGCTGATGCGAGCCTGCACTTTAGCTGCTTCGACACAAAACCTGCTCACGTTTGCTGACAGCTGAATTTAAGCTGCTGGAGGGCAAGGAACAAGTAGCTGGGCCCAGCAGCGCTTTCAACCGCCACGAGAGTTTATTTGAAAGGATGCGAACCAGAGCATTTGCTTCCTCACTTGTAGGCTGCTTATGTTCAGAAAGACCTGTTTGTATGCATGTGTTTGTCTTCAACTTGCAGTCAGCACAGCAAAGTGCTGACTTTGTTTGCCTTAGTACTGTTTGGTTGCAACTGGATACGAAGAAAAATCACCTGCTGTGCAGCTGGATAATACAGTTTCTCCTCTCTTTGGTGATTCCCCCCTTTGAGGGCACGCGTACCCCCTCATGCTTAAAGCAACCCTATGAGATACTGGAAGTAGCAGCATCCTTGTATTATGGATGAGAAAGACCAGGAAGGCAATGGAGTGAAACAAATTATTCAAGGCTGCACAAAGCTTATATACAGGAGCCAGGATTTGAATCCTTGCACTAGAGCACACCATCATCTCTGTAGAACATGTCACGTGTGTGTGGCCTGGGAGTTTCAGAAGCTATACGTTGAGTATTTGGAACATGATAGTCTAACTCTCCCTATGGATCTGTTTACATGGCACGTAACCAGAGTGCACATCAGAGCGCATTAATTGTGCAGATTATATTACAGAATACATACTCAATACCATCTCTTAATGAGATACTTACTTTTGTAAGAATTCATCAGACCCGCAAACACTCAGAAGGCATTCCTCCTGGACTGGGTATTGATTTGTGCAATGGAGGATCTCTACAATTAAATCATGAGTGATACAGCCAGCTGTAAATAAAGATAGCAGAAAAATTAATAGTAGCTTGCTAGAGAATTCCAGCCTAGATAATAGATACTTGAGCAAAGAAACCAAGAATATCTTTCTAATTCTAAACTACTGCTGCAGACTAGCTCCATCAAGAGGAATTAAGATTAAGCCACACCTGACGTTTTTCTTTTTCTTTCTAATTTTGCTTCAAATACTCTACAAAAAGTCACAGCATCTTTGCCCATTTAGAGGAAATTAGCTATTTATTAGGTAGCTGCAATGAAGAGCTGAGCAAATTTCCCAAGCAGAAAGAAAGAGACCAACGGCAATTTATTTCTTTCTGGTTTTCTCCCTGTGATGAATCTCTTGGTACATTTCCTATCTGCAAATATGTCCTGACACAGAAGTTGACTCTGTTAGATCTCATGACACAAAAAAGGCTCTAGCATTTCACTTGCTATTGTTTCTGCTGTGCACACTTTTTTAGCCACAACCAAGAAAATTAATGCCCATAGGCATTATATACGTAATATTATATATTATTTAATAGTATGCACAGTCACACTATAATAGTACAGAAATACATTATAATACTACAACACATAAAATTGAAGAAATTCTATATTAGTTCATACAATCTGCTGCTCAGAAATAACCTAGCATTTCAAGAATTTTCTACAATGCCATTTTGGCTTTTTAAGCTGTTTTCCAATGCTATCAATTTTAGAAGAACTGATCAAACCCTGGAAAAGAACAGCTGCACAATCTGGCAGTCAAATCGCAAACATGCCTGATAAATTTGGTCTCTACAGGCCTGTGGAGCACGCTGCACCAACACTGACACTGCAAGTCTGAGGTACCCCTCTCTAGCAGAAAAAAAGACCTGACTCCTCAGTGAACACTGTTCACGTGGTGTACTGAGGAGGTTTTACAATGCAAAACGAAGCCTGGACTTCCTTCACAATTTTCAGGCAATCTCGTTGCCTGACGTTGATAATTACAAAGGCCAAAAGTAGACTGGCCTTTCAGTTTTTCGTTCACAATAATTCTTTATGGCTTCAAATTAGCAGCTGTGAGAGCTCTTACTGAAGCTCTACGTGAACTTGGACACTAGCTACTCGTTAAACACAATTTCACAGAAAACAAACGCATAACCCAACTTATGTGCTGACTAATTTACACCAGTCCAAGTTCAGACAACTGGTTCAAACCGAGGATTAACCAGCGAGTATTTTTGGGTTTAATGGTGACTGAATTACCCAGCTGCCCACAGCAGCCCATCCATACCATCAAATCTGGTTCAGGCTTGCTATGCTACTAATATAGAACAAACCAAGAAACACAAAGTTGTTCTTGCAGGAAGTATAAGGAAATGGGATACTGGAAAAAGCTTCAGAGAATAGCTGACACGTCTCAGGGAGGGGGTTGTGACAAAACCAAAGCTGAAAGGAAACAGAGTTGGTTCGTTGGCTGGTTTTTTGCTTCAGTTTGGTTTTCCCCAGGGGAAAACAAATACATCAAGGGATTCAAAAACTCATCCTGAAAATGTTCACTTTCTTTGAAAAGCCATTCTTCTTTTGCTCATACAGCAACTTCAATTAAGCATTTTCTAACAATTTTACTAGTTTTAAACATCTAGCCCTTTGACAACTCTCTGTTTTAAGCAACTCCTCAAAGCTGGTTTGACAGGTAGAATGCAGTGGCCATTTGCTAAATTTAAACAGAAGAATAAGAAAAATGCCAAAGAATCTTCAATTAAAACTGTAATGTGCACTTTTTTCAGGTCATTCATAGAAAAAAAAATCTGAAGCTTGCCCTTTATAATTCATTTGCACTCCATTTTCCTTTCCTTACTCTGCCACATGTTTTTTGCATGACTGAAAAATTCTTTATATTGGATGGGGCAAAAAGGCATACTTACTCCACCCACTTTAACTATATCTTACTGTTTACTTACTCTGAAAGCAAGTTTAGGATAGGGACTGCTAATTATATTCCCTTCAGTTTTAGCTGTGCCTTCCAAAGCATTTTTGTAAATAAAGTTACACAGACGGGAAGTCAAACACTCCATAGGGTAAACAATGGTATGTGATAAAACGTCTGCCCATAGTTAAGACTTTTGAATTACAGGGAACTTCAGTCTAGAACCTTTACCTAGCTAATAGAAGTGCTGGAAATGCTACCATCTGATCCATGTGTCCCAAGACTTCTGGCCCTTTGTTTCATGGCATCCACAAAATATTGGCTTGAGATGACACAATCTACAACTTTTCCAGTCTCTCCAATCACTATGTAGATGCTCCCAAATCAAGCAACCAAACTTGTATGAATAAGTGTGTACGCCTTGGCTACCTTGTTTATGAAGATTTTTTTTTTAATATATGTTGACTGAGATTCTGTAGAGCTCTGGATTTTCTGCTTATAACCCATCAAAGAAACAAATACTCAACCTGTTACGGTCAAATAATTCCTTGACAACTGAAGAAATGATTTGTTAAAGAAATAAAGACTATCACTTACTGAAACAACACAGGAAAAGAAGGGAAGATTTATTTTGTTTTTTGCCTATGTGGCTGGAATCAAAGATTCTCCCATTCACCACAAATACAGAATGCACAGGAGCAGTGGTAGCTTCCCCCAGTGACTAATGACACAATAATAATGATTGGAAAGGACCTCAGTAGGTCCATCCAGTGGAGCCTCCTCACCAAAGGAGCGTCAATACTGAATGCAGACCAGCTGGTTCAGGGTTTTGTTCTGTAAGACATTTAAAACATCCAAGGATGGAGACTCCATAACCTCTGTGAGAAAACCGCTCCAATTCTTCATTATTCTCCTTTTCTTTCCATCCAGTTAGAATTTCTCTATTCATTTTATAGACTGACATAAGGCCAGGTTGGATGGGGCTTAGAGGAGCCTGATCTAGTGAAGGGTGTCCCTGCCCATGGCAGTGAAGTTGGAACTAGATGGTCTTTAAGGTCCCTTTCAACCCTAACAGTCAAGGAGTCTACAACATGTACTTCCCCTGACCTGCACATAATGTTGGATATAGAGGAGTCTTAGATACTGCAGACATTTCAGTCTTAGATACAGAGACAGGGTCAGAGCTGCGAAAACAACTATATGGGGACTACTCTTACACTTTAAAATAGGCAGAATCTTGAACTATGTATGGATCAAAGCCTGAACAACAGCCCATTTGACACTGCCAGAACTGGTCCCACTTGTAATTAAAGCAAGCACAGATGTACACATTACAAGAGTCTGTTTAATGAAGTATGTACTCCAGACTCACGTAACCACGCCTCAACCACTTACCACGTTGCGTAAGAAGCAGAGGATACGGTGAAAAATCTGTCCAAACACTGATTTTGAATTTTGATTCACCAAGGATATGGTCTGGGAACCTTGTTGCGACACTCCAGATTTTTCCGGTGTTTGTCTCCACGTCAGAAGCAGGATACGCATTTCTTATTCTGAAGAGAAGACGTGATGAAGTTATGTCTAAATAGGTATGCAGTTCAGGTCTCATATAAGAGCAAAAGAAAAGTTCTGCAAGATACCTATAACAGCAGCACACAGAGAGCTGTTAGGAATAAAATCCTGCAGAGGGGAAAACCGTGGCACCTCAAACTTTGTTTTCATATGTTAGTGAAATAACTACGTATCAGACAGCATGTGCGTAACTACATCTTTTACTGAAGAGGAAAACCATCAGTAAAATCTTCATGAATTTCACAGAACCACTACTGTGTTTGACTTCAGTGAAACCAAAAGGAGTTTAAATGCAGACTTCAGTGTGCAACAAGCACAGTAGAAATGAAGGACCTCGGATATGTACTTAAATAACTATTTTGCCATAAAACTAACCAAGTGCACGTGCACAGACAGCTGCAACTAGGACAGCTGGTCAAAATGAATACAGGAACATGCTTTCTATGCAAAATCTCCAGAATTCCCTATTTTCACAGTTCTCTAGGATCCAATCTGAAATCTTGCTACTAAAACCCTGGGTACTTATGCAAATGTCTGTAGAGAGCAGTAACTGTTGCAGTCATTGAGTCCCTCTGATATACCATTACCTACAAAATATATTGCCCCTTCTCCTTCCAATTACCAAGGACTTACAGAAACTAATTCCTCCTGAGGTACCATTTCCTAATGAACACTGGTCACAGGTATTATGTCTGTCATCTGAGATTAAACCTGCTTTTTAAGCAAATACACTTCTGCAGCTGCAGGTAAGGGCACATTTTGTACTAGCTGAAGCTTTACATTTCACTAATTGGCTTGAATATTTTAGTAGCCAAACTCAAACATCCTGCACTAAGCATACTGCATTCTTTTTTGTTTGTTAGTTCAAGCAGCATTTTGTAGATTCTGAGTTGGCAGCACTTTATACTGTCTCTGATTACAGTGTATTTTGAGCTCAACAAAAACAAGTGCAAGGTCCTGCACCTGGGTCAGGCAATCCTTGTCATCAATACAGACTGGGAGATGATGTGTTAGAGAGCAGCCCTGCAGAGAAGGACTTAGGGGTGCTGGTGGATGAGAAGCTTGACATGAGCCAACAATGTGTGCTTGCAGCCCAGACAGCTAACCATATCTTGGGCTGCATCGAAAGGAGCCAGCAGGTAAAGGGAAGTGATTCTGCCCCTCTACTTTGCTGTAGTGAGACCCCACTTCGAGTTCGGTGTCCAGTTCTGGAGTCCCCAACAAAAGAAGAAACTGTTGGAACAGGTCCAGAGGAGGGCCACAAAGATGATAAGGGGCCAAAGCATCTCTCCTATGAAGACAGGCTGAGAGATTTGGGGTTGTTCAGCCTGGAGAAGAGAAGGCTCTGAGCAGATCTTATAGCAGCCTTCCAGTACCTGAAAGAGGACTATAAGTAAGCTGAGGAGGGACTATTTAGAAGGGCATGTAGTTACAGGCTGAGGGGGAATGTTTTTAAATAGGAAGGGGCAGATTTAGATTGGATATTAGGAAGAAATTCTCCACTATGAGGGTGCTGGCTGCCCCCCTCCCTGATGGTGTTCAAGGCCAGGTTGGATGGGGCCTTGAGCAGCCTGGTCTAGTGAGAACTGTCCCTGCCCATGGCAGGGGGGTTGGAACTTGATGATCTTTGAGGTCCCTTCCTATCCTAACCATTCTATGATGATGTTGCAAAATGTTCTTCATTACAATGTTACCTCCCTTCCCCAGGGTTGCCACGCAAGTCTCCTCAACAACAGCATGAACTACTCTTTTATGCCATGCACTTCTATAGCACAAGAAGGAAAAAAAAAAAAAAAATCAAACACCAAACCCAGGCTTCCAAAATGAACAAACCAATGAGGCACCCTATTTCTTAAAAAGAAAAGCCAGGGTGGATGACGTTTCAGTGGGGTAGGAGGAAATAAGGCTATGAATTTATCTGCAGTGCAGAGAACATCCTTGAAGTAGTAGGAGCTGAAGGAACTCTGCAACACTGAACCCTGAAACTGTCAGCTTGGCATCTTCTGGTATCAAACTTGCTTTAGGATGTATTCTGAAGCCACCCATGGATGAAATTCACTATAATTGTAGAAGTAACCTAAAAAAAAGGATTTTGAGAACTGCTTTGCAGTTGTGTACAATGAAATGTTTCAATTATTGATTGCTACATGTCTAAATGATACCTAGAGAAAAACATGATGGGTTTCTATTGGAGCTACATGCTGGAGGTACAAGTCTGCATGACACAGAGTTTGAATCTCTTCAGAGGGATCTGAACAGACTGGACTGATGGGCTGAGACCAATGGGCTGAAGTTTAACAAGGCCAGATGTAGAGTGCTGCACATGGGACATAACAATCCCATGCAACACTACAGGCTTGGGGGAGACTGGCTGGAGAAGTGTCAGGCAGAGAAGGACCTGAGGGTGTTGGTTGACTTCAGACTGAACATGAGCCAGCAGTGTGTCCAAGTGGCCAGGAAGGCCAATGGCATCCTGGCTTGTATCAAAAATAGTGTGGCCAGTAGGTCTAGGGAGGTGATTGTGCCCCTGTACTCAGCATTGGTGAGGCCACACCTTGAATACTGTGTCCAGTTCTGGGCTCCTCACCATAAGAAGGACATTGAGGTCCGTGAATGAGTCCAGAGAAGGGCAACCAGGCTGGTGAAGGGGCTGGAGGGCAAATCATATGAGGAACGGCTGAGGAAGCTGGGGCTGTTTAGCTTGGAGAAGAGGAGGCTGAGGAGAGACCTTATCACTGCCTACAACTACCTGAAGGGAGGTTGTAGAGAGGTGGGCGATGGTCTCTTCAACCGAGTAACAGGAGATAGGACAAGGGGAAATGGCACAAAGCTGCGCCAGGGCAGGTTCGGATTAGAAGTTAGGAAAAAGTTCTTCACTGAAAGAGTTGTCAGGGCCTGGAACAGGCTGCCCAGGGAGGAGGTTGAGTCACCTTTCCTGGATGTGTTTAAAAAAAAGGTAGATGAGGTACTTAGGGATATGGTTCAGCATAGGACGGGAATGGTTGGACTCAATGATCTTAAAGGTCTTTTCCAATCTTGTGATTCTGTGAATTATACATCCTGCCTCTGATGTATAAAACTGTCAGTTATTGAGATTTTTTTTTTAGGGACTGGAATGATGCTCATTTGGCAAGACAGAATATGTTAGTTATTGGCAAATTTATCACTGCTTTTGGTCTTTTGTTTGCTGTGACATTTTGTTCTATGAATGCTTTCCCATTCACTTGACAGAGGAAAAGCAAAGGTTGCTCTTATTTTCTTTTTAAGAGTATTTACTAGTGATGCACACAAAGCAACTTACTACAAAACAGGAATGGCTTAGCTCTATTAATCTTTTTAGCCCTGTAAATAAACTTGCATTTATTCACACACACGCAAATCAATATAAAGCTTTTCCTATAATTAGAGCGCAATGTTATATGTCGAATGCTTGGACATTTAAAAAAACCTCTCTGAATATCTGAAAGGAAAGTCTGTCATGGAATGTGCCTTCATGCATCTGATGTTTGAATTGGGTTGGGGTTCAGACTGATGAACTGTTGGAAAAAAAAATTGAGAATCATGAGCATAAGTACGTTTTGAAGCTGACTGTCCACCCTATATAAGTATATAATATATTCACTGGTAATTTCAGGGCAACATCAAGCTGGACTTTTTTTTTTTTTCCTCTTTTAAGAGAAGCTGGTTTGACTGACCTTGAATACAGTGAATTCATTAAAGTCTAATTAAAAACAACCAGCAGCATTCCGTTTTCCATCTTCTTTTCTGGAGTAAAAAGCATGCATTTGTGATAGCAACTTGACAGTGTGATCAGCAAATATCTACAAAGGAAAATGAATCTGCACAGATGGTCTAAAAACTTGTGTTTTTTAGTGGTCTTGGGTTTCAGCACAATTTCTTTTTCTGAAGAAGATTAAGAAAGTTAAGAAAAGTTCTATCCCATTAAGCCACACTATTAACTGTAACAGTAAACAGTAATTAAAGGAGTTTTTTGACACTTGCTAAGTCTCGCTTTTCATCATGACAGTATGTAGTAATTCTGTTCCAAATCAGTCAGTTCCTCTAATTCCTTTTTCCTGCTCTGAACAATGCAGGCACTATCAGTGTTCAAGACAACAGTAGAAAACAGATTTTAAGTT
Organism: Gallinula chloropus; assembly: GCF_964237585.1. Taxonomy (NCBI): domain Eukaryota; kingdom Metazoa; phylum Chordata; class Aves; order Gruiformes; family Rallidae; genus Gallinula; species Gallinula chloropus. The sequence goes on from NC_140085.1 coordinate 78,581,703, forward strand.
TCACATACTATAGACCATCAATGCTGAAGAGTTAGATGTACTGATCATGGGGACAGCTAAAGGAGAAAATATTTTTGGCGTTAATATTCTTACGTGGATACTAATCTTTAAACCAAAGTTAGTAGCTTTTCCATTTTTAACTAAATACTAGAATTCTGGCACTGTTCAGGAATGCAGGGATAACCAACACAATTAATATAAATGAAATGTCATAAGAGGCTGAAAAATGTTTCTTTTTCATTACTTACGTTTCTACTGCATTGCAAAAAGCAACTGTGTTTTCATTACTTCCTTGATTTGTTTCAACCAGCTGGATAGACCAACCTGTAACCTAAAAGTGCCAAAATGACAGTTATATAGATAAGGAAGCAGAAAGAACATAAGGCTAACCTTGCACATGTTTCTGTGAGAATTAACTTTCTTACCTTATCACCCCTCCCCTGACTTGATTTAGCTCCAAATAAGCTCAAATAACCCTATTTTGACTGCACTCTAAATGCTTTCAGAGAAAAAAACACAATGCATAGGCTAGCTACCCTGGGCTTAACAACTATTTTTTCCCCCTCCATGCAGAATATAAGGAATTCCAGACAAGATTTCAAAATTCACCTTGCGTCAGAGCACAGATAACTCTAAATGCAGATGATGTAGTGCTTAGTTTACAAAAGGGAGAGGACACAAAATGAAGCTTATGCTTCAGTGAGTTTTAATTCTCATTTTCCCTCTTTCTGCTCTGGAAGTAGGTTCAGGATCCCCACAAACTCCATAAACCTGTCAGGTAAGTCCCCAATCCAGATAATTCTGTTCAATATGAAAAATCCCCAGATATTTTCCCTACATTTGAAAAGCACTATTTTGGGTCAGAGCACCCCCTAGTCTGTTTGCCATAGTACCCTTCAGTCAGAACATCACCTCCAGGAAAGAGCTTTATTCTATTGTATCTGCAAGCCCCTTCTATCGCTGTACAAGGCTCAGCCAAGACCCAAATTTAAACCCCTTTAGAAAGAGAAGAAACTAATGACGTGTTGCAGAAAAGTAAACTGAGGTATGGTGAAAAATGTATTTTACCATTTCAATAATAATTTATATACACATGTGACTTTATAAAAATGAATAGTAAATAATAAAACACTTTTTTTTTCTGGAACAAGGAAGTGCAATATGCTTGAAAAATGCAGGCTGGGAAATTTTAGAAACAGTTTAAAATATGGGATGAAAATCGAAGATGAAAGATCCTTTGGGAGCTGGATAGTGGGGAGATCATCATGGCAAAATGAAAAGCTCAGAAGTTCCAAATCTTTTACAGATATCATCGGTCTTGGGTCTTATTGAATGTAGTATTTGCATTAACCACAATAGCACAAGCACTGGGAGACTGCTTACAAAATTTAAAGATAATAAAGAGGCATCATCAATAGAGGGACAAATGGAAATGTCTGGTAGAAAAAACAATAGATAACCCTGAGGGTTGAAATAAGAGAGTGAAATTAAATTTAGCAATAAAAATTAGTGGTCCATCACCCCCTGATTCTGAAGAATGCTGAAAAATCTCCTCCAAGAGTCACTGAAAACACAATACCTCCACCAGTTCATTTTTTTGTACCTTGGTTAGACAGCTTACAACTTACCTCAGCAGACAGTAATAAGAACTCATGGTGGAGGTTTGGTATTTAGAAATTATGAATTTGTTAACAGCAACTGCTTCCCAAAAACATGTCATAAAACCCCACACAACACAAACGAAACAACAACAAGAACACCCACTCCTGATCACACTTACATCAAGCTGTGCTCTGGTTGTAGTGCCCAGCTGCTGGTGAAGTAGCTGCAGAAGGTGGTGAGCAGCCAGGAGGAGGAACAGGGGAGTGACAGGGACCCTACAAGCTAAGGATCATCTGAGCCCTGTGCTGCAAAGGAGCAACAACTTAAGACCACCCTACAGAGGCAGCGAATGGAGGTTCCCACAGGACAGAAGGCTGGAAACCTGCTGCTTCCAGCCACACAAAAAGGCTCCTTTTCCACCCACAGTGCTGTCATTACAGAGCAGGTACAGTGCCCTGGCAGAAGTGCATGGAAAAAGAGAGACAGTGGATAAATGAAAAGCTAAGAAAACTAGACCACAGGTAAGAAAAGGCGAGGCTGGGAAATGACAATGAATGGGGCTGAAGATGTTAATAGTGAAACCACGTTTGAGAAATGAAGGAGAAACAGAGAGAAAAGAACTAAGGAGTGAGTCAAGACTGGGAAAGAACAATTGGCCATGAAAACACAGGTATGGATACTCAAGTTCATGGCTTGAAGATGGGTGTGATTTGCCAAAACATGGCTAAAAGGAGCTTGGCAGACAAAGCTGTAAGCCATTTTCCCTTCTGCAGGATACAGAACGCAGGAGCCCTCCTCTGCCTCTCTGCACCTTTCCTGGCAGCATTTTTGAGTGAATCCTAATGGCAAACACATGTCCTGTGTACAGTAGTAATAGTCTACAAAAAGGCAATTAATATACCATTGCTAAAACTAAAATTAGTTCTGGTGGCAGAGGCGCAGAGAGGTAGACATAGAGTTTCAACTCTATTGGTCAATCATCTGGAGGAGAGGTTTAGCATGGCAGTTTCTTTTTCCAGGTGCCCAGAAACTTGAGGTTTTTTCCTACTGCATATAAAGGTAAGTTATTAGTAACACGATCACACATTATTTATTTATAAGAATCCAGGCTCCACTCATGGCAAACATGTGAAAGTGTGCAGAGACCAAGAATTGCATATGGCGAGAACTGATGACAACAGGGATAAAGTAACAGAGTGCATCCCTGGACAACAAGAATATAGCTTTTCCATAGATCTCTCACACAATGCAAATCCACCTGCACCATCTTTCCCAAATATGAACGTTAATTGTCTATTTCTCATTTCTGAAGCAGCTAAACTGAAATCACAGTTTGGTCTGATGATCAGGCTTGAGTGAAGAAGGGAGTCTTGCTAGTTATTTTGAAAATGTTAGATTCTAAATATCACAGACAGAGCAGCAACATCTATTGGTGTTTGCACAGTTCCTTACATCTTCTCACTCCCTTCTCTGGTGGCAAAAAGTGGCTGCTTGTGGGTTTTTTTCTCCTAAATGTGATTCCCAGAGGCACAATGACTCTGGCCTTGAGCTGGCTGGTGTTTGCCCTGCAGACCGCTCCTAGCTGCTTCTTGCAGAAGCCCCCCCCCCCTTCTCCACCAGAACCCAGCCACATGAAACTACAATACTTTTGCAATTGTATTTCAGTTCTCTTTCTAATAGGGAGAACATAAAATGGCTTTCTCACAGGGATGTCATGAAGACAGTCTCTTTAGTATTTTTGAACACATGGCTTGCTGATGACAAGGCCAGAGAAAATTAACATTTCTTTTATAACACTGGATGTATTTTGATTAGCATGCATTACATAAAGCCTACAGCCACATAACTGCATCCAAGAGCTAAGGATCAGAATGACAGTATGATTTCAGCGATGTGAATACTTCATCTTGCATACCTGTGACCTATATCTCAATGCCAATCTCCATGTTTTGGCATTTTTTCCATTTCACTGTCTGCAGTCCTGTTTCTCATCTCCTACTACTCAGATGCACCATTTACTCATCCTGAGCCTCACCAATCCAATCTGTGTTTGTTCTCTTTCTTTTGTTGTGGTACTCCACTTTTCCAGTCCTACTTGGCATCGGCCCTGTTGTCCTGCAGCCCTTCTTATCTTTTACAAAAAACTCCCATATCACCAGCAATGAGTTACATCTTCACAGGGTTGTTTTTTTTTCCTTGCCCTTCTTTCTCTCTACTCTGCTTCATTCTTATTTTCCCTTTCTCATCACCTCAAGGTTCAGTTGCCAGCCCCTTGCCTTGGCTCTCTTTCTATCCTGACATGGCTGTTTCTCCCTGAAGGAATTCCTGTGAACACACTGATTTTTCTGCTACAAATCAATTATCTCCTCTCTTCCATTTCTTCCTCTTCTAGCTAAACAGCTCAAATACTTCCCTGACTTAATCAAATCCTCCTACACATTCGATTGTAGTTGCCCTTGACTCACACTTCCCTCCCCTTTAATTCTCTCCTCCTCCATCACAGAAGCGTCTGTGCCTGTTCTTATATGCCTGCTTCCCCAAGCCTCTTCTTCCCCAAGCCTCTTCTTCCCATACCACAATCTAATCTCCTCCTGCTTATTTGTATCTTACTATTTTCTGGTTTTCTTATGAGAAGGTTTGTTTTTTTCATCACAATGTCAGCATCCTTTAGTTTTCCTACCATAAGAAAAGAGTCATAACCACCTTTTGTCTCTCCAGCTATTCATGCCCTCCTCTTTTGTGTTTACCACTGAACTTCCAAGAGGTGATGTCCTGAATTTTTCTTAAGAGTTCCTGTCTGCAGGTATGTTTCCACACCCTCTCCCTACATCCCCATCTGACCAGGTCTGCATACATTTACTTTTATATTGCCCCTATTCACAGACATTGAAATGAGTCAACCAACTGTCTCCCCTTTGCTTTATGAGACTGTAATCACTGGGATTTAAAAGGAGAAGGTGAACCTAAAATGTCTCTTGATATTCACAGCACAGAGGTATTCTGTAGGCTATTTCAGGATTCCTATAATGATTCAAAATGCTTGCAAGGACTACAGGAAAAAGTAGATTTATCATTTTCTTTTTCCTTCTCTATATAAGGATTCTGAAAAAGGGAAAACCAGAAGAGAGATAGCATTGAAGAGTCATGGGAGTCCCATATGACATCACTATTAAAACAGCAAACCCATGAAGAGAGCTATGAACACCGGATGGAAGGAGGACAAAAAAGATGAAGCATATGCTTCAAAAATACAGCTACAGACAGAGTGTGTGTCATAAGATCCAGCTCCCACAGTTAAAGCAGGTATGTCTATTTTCAGAAAATAATTACATGTACACACGTAAGTGCATGTAGAACATGGTGAAGGCAGGAGACAATGTGTTTCATATCTCAGGATCAGGATGCATTAGCCAAACTCGACACAAAGGCAACAACCAGGCTTAAGAGAAAAACAGATTCAGCATAATGTATTGTTGTTTTGAATCTCAGGTTTCATATCAGACCATTCAGATTTGTTATCTTATCTCTTTCAAATGGCTCTTACTCTAAATTTCTGTATTTACCTCTCTGTGTTTTTTTTATGGCTTATTGAGCCAACTGGAGCATTGTAGACTATCATCTAGATTCTCTTCTGGTACAAAATGGCAAGTTTCCAACAGAGCCAATAGCGACACTTTGGTTTATGCTAGGTGAAGACCTGGCACTATTACTTTAAAATTAAGTCTTTTTTAACAGGTAGGTTGCAGAAATGTATCGACATTTTAAGTCTAAATTGGTTAAACATGAAACAGGTAGAACACAGATTCTGCCAGTATAAAATCCTCATTAGCTAGCCAGAGTAGGCACCTTCCCTTCAAAAGTCATTCTTTATGGTCTGCTGGGTTCTCTTCTGATATTAGAATCAAAGAAAGAGGATGCTTGGTGGTTTTCATGCTGTATAAAAATCTCTTAACTAATCATGTACTGTTTGTTTGAGGGCATCCTCCTTGCAAAGATACAAAAATACTGTGGGAAATTCTGACTGCCAAGGAATCAAGTTATACAATTATTGGAAAATACACCTGACACTTCCCTGCATCTCCATCTTTGGAAGTGGAAAGGGCCAAACAAGAAGTGAATGAGAAGTCCTGCAGCTGCTTTTGGCTAGATGAATCCTAAGACACGTGACAAAAACTCTCTACAGGAATAAAAGCTCTTGATTCCCCTAAGGCATAACTATTTTATTTTTCATAAAGTCTTTAAATCAAGTGCTTCTAATCCATGTTGTGTCAGTTTAAGCAAATACACAAAGTGCAAGGGCACAAACAAGAACTGAGAACTTTAATATGAGAAAATGTAAATACCTCTCTGTCGTGTCCAGAGCTGCTGGGCCAGGCAGGTCCTATGTCACACCTTCTGGAAGTGTCGGTTAAACACTTTCCCCTTTCACCACTCACTCCCTGTCCAAATGGATAGTTGTCTAAGACCTGGGGACATTGAGCATTTACATTGTCAAAGCCGATGTGAAAACTTCGATTCGTGTCGCCTCTTTCCACCCTTGAAGCAAACACATTTGTGACTGGAGCTACACCGATCCCTCCGTAGGTTTCTCTCTCTTGAGTGCTGGGGTAGGGATCTGCCAGAGAGAAGTTTCTGTAATCAGGTAGTAAAGAAGATCTGAAGCCAACCACTGGTGACACTGTGCCTTCTTGCCAGTGAGAAACAGGACTTCCAGGGTAAACTTCGCCATAAGCAACTAGAGGCTGACCATAAAACTGCTGACCAGGCACGTTCAGACCAAAGACGTCTGTTGGGAAAAAAGATTCTTCATGATGTGAATGTGATGAACCATAAAAAAAGAACTCACTGCTGACTTCATCAACTATTTGATCGAATCCTAGACGGACGTCTCCAGCAGAACCAGAATGGTACATTGGGTAAGAGGCTTGCTCCCCAGCCTGTCCTTCAGAAAATTCATTGCATGAGAAAGGCACCATCCCAAAGTATGCCATGGCTGATTCTTCTGTTCGTTCTTATTAATCCTCAGGGAAGTCTTGCAATAGTTCCAAGGTCAAGAGTATAATCTTCAGAACTGGAGCTACATACCCACTAAAATGAAGCACAGAATAAAAATTAAACCCCAAAATTAGTATAACAAAAGCAATGCACCAGTGTGGTCTTGTCTTTTGCTTTAGAGCTTTCTCCACAGGATTGAAACATTTTCTTAGTCTGGAGCTTGACTATTCTTTTGTTTGATCCTTATTTCCAGACATTACTATTATTATTAAATAAATTATTATTATTATTATCCTGGACGGCTATGTAGCAGCAAGAGGATGCCTGAAACAATTCATGCAGATGCTATGACACTCATTCTGGCAAATATTAAAGAAAATCTCTGTATTTTTCCATTATTTTACATGCGTATAGCACACAATGCAGGAATCTAAAATAAGCAGCTAGAAAAGATGCATATCAATGGTCACTTTGATGACATTTTTCATTTACATCTTCCTTTTTTTTTTGTGCCTCAAATTTCTTTACATTCTACCATTCTGAAGAAAAGTTAAAGCAAAGAACAGAGAAGACACAGATCTCCAATTAGTATTCATAACACTAACCCCCAAAAGCTTAGATATGGCATATATCAAGGAAAGAAATGATCATTTTCAGCCTTTTTTTGTTTCTTTGTTTTTCAAAATGTTTTTACAAAACCTGAGGTTTTTTGTAAATTAACAGGCAAGGGCATGAGCTTCTGCAGAAGTTCACCATCGTTCATGCTGTTACTAGCAAACTTCTTGATATGATTTTGGCATGTCCCAAGTAGTCTTGTGCTTCAGATGGGGAGCATGTACTGAAGAGTACTGTCAGTAGGTATGTGGTATCTCTTTTTTAGGAAGAGGTTTAGTTCTAAATCCAAAATCAGTTCTGGGCCACTTTCCTACAAGGCCTTTGCCTGTTTCATTTACTGATGTAGACGCAGCCCAAAAACAAAAAGGACACAGAACAGCAATACTGCATAAAGTACACAGTTGTGCTGGGTACTTTATCACATAAAGAAACAGAAACATCTAATTTAATAATTCAGTAAAAAAGAGTATTCCTTAGCAGGAAAAAAAAAAGAGAAAAAAATCTATCAAGATAAAAAGCGTGCTCAGAAATTGCTAAAGCTCAGCTCCAACAAATAGCTTTTCCAATATGTCCCCAAGATCTATACTGTATTAGTTTAGATAATGGTGCCTTGCAATGAAAATCTATATTACAACAGAAGGTATTCATCACAACTTTATTTATTTTTGTTTTATTTGAAGTCAAACTCTAGGTGACATAGGCTTCTGTCACCCACAGTGAAGAATGAGAAGAGAAATGAAAAGTTAAATAGGCTGAAATGAAATCTCCAAGTTAGAGGCTGAACTATGCTTTCAAGCACTCAACTTAGTGATTCCATGTGTTGTGTGCTTTGGTTTGCTTTCACTGTGTTTAGGGTGAAAAAAAAACCCAACACAGAAAACCATTTAACAGTTACACTGAGCCAGATAACCAAAATGACGCACACCACTTTGAAGTTCATGCTTAGATCACCATTCAATTACAGTCTCTGCACATTTCTCTCAGAGTAAAATCCTGAAGTTGGCTACATTTTTAGATTAAGCTGACACCCTTTTTTAAAGAAAAAAATAGTAAGAATAGAATTTTCTTATTAAATCATCCTCATTTACAACTTCTTGTTTCTCATTTCTACAACAGGTAAATAAAAGACAGAAAACAAGAAAGAAAAGGATATATCCATCAAATCAAGAAAGATAACATGTTTTCCCCCTCTCCCCCATCTTGAAAACTGGAATGTTTCAAGCAAAATAAAAGATAAAAGAATATCTCCCTCCAGCCCATCTTCCCTAATAAAGCCTGGCTACCTGGAAGACTGTAACAAAAGTGCAGAAAATACAGTATCTTCCATGCCCTTTCAACCGTTTCAAACAAATTCTGTTTATGATGATACATAAGCATCTAAGATAAGAGTCTTTAGTGATGAATAAGCAAGGTTAAGTGCAACAGCCCACATTGCTCCGACAGACAAATATTCACACAGGCAGAGACAGCCCGCCTCCATCTATCTGTACATGAATGCTTATCTTCTGCACTCTCCATACTTGTTTAGGAGCAATATTGCTGCTTTCCTAGCAGTCTTTAAAAGTTTGGTAGTAAGTGCCTAAGGCTAGTCTGGCCATTCTGCTCCCCTGTTCTTCTCAGTGGGCTGGGAAGTCCACGTGAGCAGCAAGAAGTCTGCAGGATGCTGCAGGCTCCCTCTCCCAGCCTGGACCACAGCAGGGGTGACCTGGCAGGGAGCAGACACTCATATCACACTGTTTGTAGCACGATGTCTCTTTTACATAGGCTTGCATTTAAAATGAACTAGACTGGAAACTCAACATGCTTTATTGTAAATCTCGAAGGTTTAATTCTTAGGTGTTACAAAGGCTAGTAAGACTAGGCTCTGCATTAGGGCCAACACCTGATCCTTCTCAAAACAGCATACAAAGCTCAGGAAAGGAAAGGCTCTTTGCCAGCCACTATTACTCTGTTTGAATCGTGCAAAGTGGTAACACTGAATTTTCAAAAATGACCAATGAGACAAAATTTGTAATGCATTTAAAAGAATAGTTTTTAGGTTAATTTTCTTTGCCTTGTAGCTTCTGAATTCACCTTTTGGAGGGTTTGGGTGGGTTTTTTGCCTACAGCTACGACACCTTCTTCCTCATTCTCCTAAATGACAGCCATGTTATCACATAATCACATGTTCTGGGATCAGGGGATATAGGGGAGAGTCTGAACAAATACCATAAAATATTCACTAAAAATGAATATGTTTGACAGAATCACACAATGCCCACAACAGTCTGAGCAGCCGTCTGAGCACACAAAAATACTTTCCTTGCTTCAGCACACACATGCATTCTAGTAATAAAACCTTGGGGCACCATGGGCTGAATTTTCCCTTTTTACCAGGACCCAGGAGATGACAACCGGGACACTTGCTAAGCTGTAAGAATATTTGTTGCAATCAACTTCTTACCTGAAACACATAATTTGTTGGAAGAATATACTGTCTTCTATGTCTTCCTGTTCACAGACACATTCACATGACCTATGTGCTTTCCAGTATCAAGGGGGTGTAACTTTTTCATCAGAAGCTTCCCTTCCTGTTTAACCGGTTTACTGCTGTGATGATTCTTTCCCACGTCCTCCTTCAGGGAAATTTCAAACAGCAGTAACAATAAAAAGGTAACACCTTACCTGTTCTGTTTCTCAATTTGGGAACACAACTTGGGCTTTCTGGTTGTTTGTTGGTTTGGGATTTTTTTAAAAACATGATGGTAGATGATCTCACACCTTCAGTACAAGTATCAGGCATGTTTAAAATAATAAGACAACTCCTTCAAGGGAAAGCTTTGCCTCTTAGAAAGACTTTTCTGTAAAAACAGAAGTCTTCAGGTAGTCTCCATCTATCTGCGTTGGTGGTGTTCTGCTCTGAAAGGAGCTCCTAGCTCTGCTCACAGAAGAACAGGACAGTACAAACCTTGCATGGCAGAGAGGCTCCTCTGGCTTTGGCTCCTCAGCACGCAGAGCTGGGCAAATAAGTCTAATGGGGAAAAAAATCCTCTGCAAAGGGCCTGCTGAAGAGCTGGAGCAAATACTGTGTTGGTCACAAACATCTTCCTAGACCTCAAGGAGTCCAAGACCCTCCATAAAAGTGAGCAGCAAAGCCTGGTCATGGGGCCATTCCCTCAGGGACCATCTGCCTCCACACTTCATACCATTCCTTAAAAAGGTATAAATTGTTCCACTGAAGCAGCTACACAGAGTTCACACAAAATCCCAATCCAAGTCCACTCCAAGGTTGTTACCGGCAAGAAAACATCCTCAAAACCAGTGAGGGAGCCAGTATCAACAAAGCAATATTTCAATTATAAAAAGCCATTCAGTAAGGCTGAACAGATAAGGATAAAGCGTTTAAAGTTAATAATTAATCTCAGATAACTTATATCAGATGTAAGTAATAGTTTGATAAAGCATTACAAGGAAAACTCTGCCCTTCAAAGTATAGCAAAAAGCTTTCAATGACATCATTCTGATTTAAAAGCAGTTAACCAAGGACAAAACTCATTTTGGTTGATGAAAGGTGATGCCTTTTTTTTTTTTTCCCTCATGTATTCTCCAACCCTTAAAATGTCATCTTGCTCCCTAAACTGTTTGGTGGCATTTGTGCTGCACTGTAGTCATTACCAGTGATTACTGTGAAGCAATCATGAAAGAGAGAGAGAGGAACACACCAATTTTAGGAGCTGTCATTTCAGAGTTTATGGCAGTGTGATATTGCTTCATCTCTCGGTGATTGGACACCACAGTTAAAGGAGGATGGATGGAGTAGTCAGAGGAAATATGCATGGGAAGAGCTCGTGCTCCCAAGCGAACGGACAGTTATCCACAGAATACGCACTGAGCTGGGACACGTCCCCCTGTCTCCCCGCAGTGATTTCCAGGAGAAGGTTATGAAGGTTTTTCTTGGGAAACTCCGAAGATTTTTGGGATTTTATTATGCCCTTAAGCTGGCCACTAGTTCACTGTTTTCTGTCTCCCACAGAAGTAGTGGGCAGGAAACCGCTGAGTCACTTTCTACCCCAATTCCTCCCAGAACTGCTAAGTACTTCCTCCTCCTCCTCCTCTGCTGCTGGCGTGTGGAACAAAATCTCTAGAGACAAAGAAAGCTGGATACTCCCTGGGATGCCTCTTTTCCTTCCTTTAGACACTCTCGCTGCTCCACCATCCGGCGGGAGCCTGCGTCTCACTCGGATTCAGGAAGAATCATCCACTCGATCCAGCCGTGCGAGAGCGGCGGAGCCACCGGCACCCGACAGAAAGCGGCGGGTAAAGACCTGGCAGAACACTCGCTCTAACACACCCCAGGATGAAGCAACAGCACCTTCAGCAGGCCCCTGCTCTCGGTGTTGCTTCACAAGCAGCCTGGAGCTTGCCTAAACCATACCCTTGCATTCGAAGCCTTGGGGCTTCGGGAAGTAACAGGCTTGCGGGGGGTGAGGGGGATGCGGCTAAGGGCTTCGGCAATCCGTAGGGTCAGAAACCCGGCTGAACGGAGGCGCCAGCCAGGAGACGGCCCCGTTCGTTGCGTAACAGAGCCGGCCGCCTGTGCCGCTGTTCTCCAGTGCCACCTACTGTCACTCCACCGAAACTGCCAGGCGGGGAACGGAGATCCCCGTGTCAAGCACGCACCCGTTGGCCATCAAGTTTTAGGGCTGTCGGCAGGGAAACGCGGCCCCTGTCAGAGGGGCTGCCGGTTACGGGAGCGATTCACGGTTGTGGAGATCCTGCGTGAGGACGGTGCGATACCACGGCGCTCAGACCAGCGCTCCAAAGCGGTGCTGCACCAAGGCCATGGCACAGGTACAACAGGGCTTCCCCACGTGCTGCTGGAAAGCAAGCCAGCGGTGTCAAGATCTTCTTGTTTAAGCAGCAGATGAACAACAATTCTGTTCACAAAAGGATGTATTACAAGCCCTTACTTCTTTCTCAGGCGCTTTCTCATTGAGCAGGGATCCTGCCGTCTCAACAGCGTAGTAAAACCCAGCAATCAGGCTGCTGGGCAAAGAGAATAAAAGCTGCAACAAACACAATGTAGTGGTTGAATCATTGCCAAATGATTCATCAGTAAAGGAGGCATTTGCTGTAAAGGGCAAAGAGGACTTTTCAGTTCTGAAAACACTCCTGTGTTTGCTCACAGGGAGCAAAAGTCAGGGAAAGGACAGAGACAGAAGAGGGGGAGGGGATCAAAGTTTTACTTTTCCCAAAAAATTAAATAGAAAAAATTTTGGTTTACATAGAAAACATTTTCACAGGCTCTGCTGACACCTACGTATAGTATACGAAGTTACTAAGTTACCAACACCCTCCTGAGGTTTGAAATATGCTCTTGTGAAAGGCCAACCTCCACAGCCTGCGTGTACAGGCTGCAAAGCTAGCCATGACTAAATGCATACTGTGGATTTTAATCTCTCCCTTTATTTGAACATCTTTTGCACTTTGATCCACTGAAAGGAACAGCACACTTTACCAGCCTTTTTTTTTTTTTCAGGCAGAAACAATCCAGCTTTAAAAAGAAATCAAATTACTGAGAAAATTAAGCTCTGAAATGGAGAACAATCTTATCACAACCATCTTAAAATGCATAATTAAAATAAGATAGGCAGGCAGATTTTTGTGTGTATATGTACACATGTACACACTCATATATGAATGCTTATGTGTAAATATACATATGTAAACATACATGTATATAAGTACATTAATATATATGTGTGTACATGTATATACACATCTTTCCACAACAGCCTAATACATGCGTATACATATAAATGCCTAAATACTAAGTGATCCCAGAAAAGAGTTTAAATGCTTCAGAGAAGTCATGTCACAAGTTTCAGCTGAGAGAGTCAAACATGCCAAAGCCGAAGAGTGCTTAAAGCCAAAGCTTTTTTTCATATGGCTTTATAAATTTCACTTTGTCCTCTTTTCTTCCATTTCTCTTACCTTCTGTGATTTTTTTCTTCCCCACTGTTTTCTTGTGCTGTCTTCCACAGTCCAGTGTGCCTGCTCAATGGCTTTCTGTGAAATTCAGCTTTGTCGTTCCAGTAAATTCAATAGGGCTTGTTGACCTTCCAGAACTTGTTGATATCATAGACTGCACAAATACAAACACCGTCTTGTGATACCACCACACCGTTAAGACAAGCTCACTAGCCAGCAGAGCAAGGCTTTTTCCTATGGAAAGTTTAGTGACCTGGCTTATGACCATTTCATTCCTGAGACACTGTCCTGTTGCAGCTCATGGTGCATGGGGCTCTACAGGATCGCTACAGCAGGAAGGAGAGCAGAGGACACCCCCAAAAAAGAACTCAGTTGCTCCATCAGACCTGAACCAGGGTGACAAAGACAGAGTGACTTTTGTATTGTAGCCTAACCACGCTGCCTCAAGGAGCTCTTAATGCTATGACTACCTTGAAGAGGACCTTACTTAAGTATGGATTGTGACCACTTTAAGAGAGAAGGGAAAATGGTAATGAAGACCCACTTACAGCCCTGTTGGGTTTTGCTGTGAGCAGACCTTTGGTCAGATGACATGTCAGCTCAGCAGCTTGTTCAGCATTCAGATGTAGGACTCACTAGCAGCATTTTCACTACCAGTCCCTTTCTCTTATCAGTGCCATGGGTACCTTCGGCAAAACCAGGGAAATTAGAAAATCTTATGCTAGGTTTATACTATAAGCCATAATATAGTCTAAATATGTGTGTATAACATCTGAATCAACTCTACTGTCTTTATCAAAGAAATCAATGACACAAAAATACAGGCATCTAAAGCCAAAACAGAGTTTGTTTATACAGCATCAAGCTTGTCTCAATTTGTCTTTCCACAAGGATGATTTGCTTATGTTTGCAATAGTGTACATAACTGTTAAGATACTGTTGTACTACAGTATTTTAAATCATGCAATATATCTGATTTTTCTCTGAACTTCTTGCACATGGATAGCTTCTTATATCTTTCTTCTGACTTTAATTTTACTGTCATAATTGCTCACAGTACAACTGAAACACTTGCTTTAAAATAAAACCCTAAAACATACGGCTAAAAAAGTAGTTTGTGGGTGTATATATAATTTTTAAACCAACTGAACAGCATTCCATATATGCAATTCAGGATATAAAGCATCTGCTTAGATAGCTAATTTGACTGCATACTTAGGTTGCCTGTGCATGCCAGCAAAGCATTCATTACTGTTTTCATTAAAACTTTACCTGCAGGATGAAAGCCAACAATAATTTACTTGAATTTTCACATAAATAATGCAAAGGGACTGCTTACCTGCAATAAAACATATTTCTGCAAACTGCTGCACGGAAATTAGGCTCACAGCAGCCCTCCACCACAATTGGACCAGCCCATGAATGAGTGGCTGGTGAAGAGATACATGCAGCGCTGAGAATCTAGCATCATCGATCACCCCAAGGAAGTTCCCCATCAATAGTACTTGCACAGATTATCCTTCAATAGCAACTGCTCTCTGCTGTGCCAGGTCCTGTGCTATCCTGCTCATGGTTGTGCTAATGATGGTGGGGTTTTTTTTCCTGAACCAAAGGAGCAACAGAGAAGACCCTGTTCACCGGAGCTGTAGAAATGAACAGGTGAGGTGCGTCCACTGGGGCTGAACAAGATACCCCCACTACAGCACCTCCACAGCAGTAAACATACACTCTACTCAGTGATAGCAAAGGTAATCATCCCATTGCAGTAGCCACAACTTAGGTTTGCATTCTGCCTTGCACTGTTTTGGGCAGCCCAGCCAACCCTTACTGTTTCTGCTCTGGCCTCTTCCACCTTGCTCTATCCTCCTCTCAAGCACAGGAATAAATCACTGAAAGGAGTCAGCGTCACATCACAGGTGAGATGCTATCCCTATATAGTCAGCAGATGGGAAGAACTGCAAGGCCCAGGTGGGGAGGGCAAGAGAAAACTATGCTGAAGTCAGGAGGGGAAGGTGGAAGAGGAGGAGTTCATATCCATGCATAACGGCCTCTACAGGTGGCTGGTGTCTTCCAAGGACAGGCTGCCAGTTCACAATGAGATCAGATGCTCTGGCAAGTATTGTGTTAGGAAAGGAAGAGAGAAAAGCAAGAGCTCTACTCAGCCCCTCATTCAAAAAGTTCAATAGTCTCTACAAACGCAGTCATCATAGAATGCATTAGGTTGGAAGGGACCTTTACAGGTCATCTAGACCAACTTCCCTGCAGTGAGCAAGGACATCATTACTAGATCAGGTTGCTCAGAGTTTCATCAAGCCTGACCATGAATGCCTCCAGGGATGGGACCTCCACCACTTCTCTGGGCAAATCTCCTGCTACTTTTGTTTGGGTGTGGTGGGTAACTACTATATAAAATAAACATGTGTTACCATCTATCACCAAAACCAAAACCACCATGCACTAATAACATGAACACAGATAGGGAGTGCCATGCTCTTTACCACAGTTTTTTTTGGGAAAATGGAAAATCCAGGAACCATTGGGGTTAGGTACATTCCCTACTCTCGGCAGCAAAATCTTGCCCCACCAGCTGTAGGGATCCTTGCTCACTACATTGTCCTTTGAGTTCCATGCAAAAAAAAACCCCTCAGTTTAGAAAATGTTACAGACTGAGGGCAGCGACCCCACTGTGAATAGAAAAATCACAAGCAGCACAACCACCTCCCTTCTTTCCCAAGGGGGTGCTGAACTTACCAGATCCACCTGATCCCAAGAATGAGAACACCAGACTGCTCCTTCCAGTCCTGGCAGCGTCAGTGTGGGAGCTGTCCTGATGCAAATCTCCAAGGCTGGACTCCTGACTCCAAACCTACAGCTTACAGTTCAAACGCGTGCCTGGGGTATGCCTGAAAGCAAAAGACTACAGAACTCAACTGTCATTTTGTTTCTTATTAAGGGCTTGGTTGTTTTTTTAAGGGGGAAGGAACAGGAGTTTCAGAAGGTATAGCAAAACAATTTGACCCCATAGGTTGAGCAACTTAAAAAAAAAAACAAACACACACACACACACAAAAAAAAAAAAACAAACCAAAAGCCTACAAGGAAATTTAAATGCACCTGACAGGTGCTGAGGTATCATCTCAGAAGACTGTCCTGTAGACCTCTGGGATACAGTCTAAAAAAAGATTGTTGTACCACAGTAACATGCCCTTCCTTTGAGGCATAGTGTCACTGCAAGTTACAACTGATGTCCATGAAAAAAACTCTAAACTGGAATTTCTGAATATAAGCATGGTTTATCTTGAACAACCTTATCCAAAGAACTGCTTGAACATCTGCACTTACTTCTGAGTGCCTCAATTAACTGTGCCAGGCCTACATGATAGCAGCAAATCCAGGAAAAAATCCACACATATCCTAGACTGAGGAGCCCACTCATAATACATTGTTCATGTCTGTTGCAGACTAGGAACAGATAGCTCGTTCTTTGCTTGGTTGATCTACTTTTATATCCTTGATTCAAATGGAGTTATGCAAACTTCATGTTTGCTATCAGGCTATGAAGAAGCCTATTGTAACAAGGATATGGTTTTCTTAGATGTAAATGCACATGGAAAATAGAAAGAGCTTTGATATGGAGATTTTTTTCCCCTGAGGTTCAAGTATTTTATCATCTTAATAATATTCCATTTTCCTGTTGCACTCAGTTTTAAAACATCTTTTCTATTAGCTCCGAGTATTATAATTCCTTTAAAATTCCTCTGGAGGGCACTATTACCATAACTATACAATTAGCTACAGATGGATGTAATAGAGATAAACACTAAATAGCCTTGTTGGCAGGAGGCAGAGTGTCTTTTAACCAAGACAGCTTCTTTACTGCTGCCTGGCTTTTTACTCAGCTTTAGAGGATATGGGAAATCTTGTCTACAAAGAGAAATTAGAAATTATTATTGTAGAGGTTTGTCTTGCAAAAAGAAGGTGTGGGTTTGGTTGTTGTTTTTGTTGTGGTTTCTTTTCCCCCAGCCATCATCTTTGTTAGCAAGTACTAGAATTTGGGATATCCTTCAGGCTTTGTAAAAGTGATATTTGCCAGTGACAGCACAATTTGTGACAGTTTGGGTGGGGAATGGATAGAGGAACTGATTATCTCCCAGATTCTTCCTGTGCTTTGTGCCCAGTCCTATATCCTTGAGGTGAGACCAGCTACTGAGAGACCTGTACGCCACTCTCCTCCCATTATCCAGAGCTGCCCTGTCCCACAGTGTGGAGAAAGGTCATCTATTCCTCCAGGATTTAGAAAAGGCTGTCCAACATGAAGAGATGGAGCGAGGAACAACATTGTGACATACCTGAGGTTTTTAGTAGTTGCATGTTTTTTGGAATTGAGAAGGAAAACATAAGTGAGACCCTCAGTTCACAGGAAAATTTTTTTGAAAAAAGGATAAACTCATGAAAGTTTGGAAAGATCAACATTAAAGCAAACACGTATGTCTAGATCCCGCCGCCCTCTTGTGATCATGCGGTATATTGCATGACAATCTTGTTCGAGGGCTCTGAAATTTTGTAGGGTAAACCAGTGCTGAAATGCAGTCTTTAGAGTTCAGGTTTTAAGGGGCTTTTGTTGGTTTATTCTCCCCCTGCATCTTCTGGGAAACCATCATCATTATGTATCAAAAATATTTTCTTGGCTTTTATAACTTTTACCTGTCTTTCTTCTCCTCCACTCCCCTTTTATGACATGCATATGTATTTGTGTCATCTGTTTTCCAATTAAATTATAAATTATTCAGGTAGGTGCAATACTTATGTGACAGTTTTTACAGCAAGTAGCATAACAAGGTTATAATAGTGATGGAGGTCTTGGGACACTCAATCATAGAGAAGAAAATGATACTGAAATAATGTGGGTTTTAATTACGCCACCAACAAAAAAAGAAAAGAAAAAGAAAAAAAAAAGAGAGAAGGGTATCTTTCAATTATGTTAGGAATCACATATAACCAACTAGTATTACTGAGAAAGAATCAGCACATAAAACTGGAATAAATATTTATTAGAATAAAAATAAATGGAATTAACTTCTTGTGGACTTAAATTTGAATCTGCTTTGATATTTTTATTTGTAAAAATTATCCTTGCGCTTTTTAATTGATCTCTTACCCATTCCAACTTTAGTTCTCTGTTATTAATTATTATGTATTTCTAAGACAGTCCCCATGCTTGTGTTTTATTTCAGTATCCTTCCATCTTCCTGACATCTGCATCACCACACTTGGGTCTCACAGCTTTCCCTCCTGATAACAAGCCTTCAATAGCAACTGAAGCATTTTGGCTTCGATAAAAAGATTTTTAGAAACATAAAACCAAGCGACATGAACTTTTCAAATAGATGTAAGAGGGAGAAAAAAAAAAAAGATAGGTCAGATTTTGGGTATACCAACCTTGACATCGTCCTTTTAAACTACTCCCCAGGCAGCTTTAACTTTCCCAACTAGCACTCAAGCAGCCTCTCACCCTAGGGCCCAGTCAGCTTGGCAGGATGACAGAGGTCAGCATTTCACACGAATGAACAATTTCTCCAATATATAAGGCAAGCATTCAGCTCCCTCTCTCTCCTTTCACCTGTCCTTTAAAGTTTAAACTGAGACTATCATAGGTACTGTGCACAATGCAATGAAAATCCCTCTTTCTATTAACCCTTTGAACCCTTATGATGAGAACCAACACACTTACAATTTTAAACTGAGACAGAAGCCGCAGAATGGCTCTTTTTTCTCCCCTCCACACCAGCTTCTTTTTCTTATGCACTTTCCTTTGCAAACAAACCCCCAGCATCTCTGTAACTCAAACTCTGAGTAGGAGAAATTCTTGCTGTTCTTCCAGAGCATTCAAAGTTATAGGGCCAAGTGGGAGCAGCACTTTAACCAGATTCACTTTTTGGATTAATGCATTTCTTTCTGCTTGGAATTTGACTAGGTAAAAATAATCTATTTTTCATTTACATGGCAAAGTTTTTTTGGGGTGGGAAAGAGTAACTTTGTGTAGTGATGTGGTTCAGGAAACCACCATGCAGAACTTGCAGTAAGGCTAAATAAAACCAACAATGATTAAATAATATATATATATATTTAAGTCCTAACCAAGGCATTAGGCAATATAGACAAATTTTAGTAAACTCAAAAGGATTAGGGTTAAATGATCACAAATCTACAAGTTATAATCAAAGACTTAACTCTTTACTCCTAAAAACCAAAAAGCAGCATCTTTCCTGCTACTAGTTGAAAGGTCTGGACAGGGGTAGAAACTCAGTCATCTACCCACACTCTCTGGACAGTTCTCAGAATGTACCTGCATGACTCCACTTCAAGCTCATCATTGAAGGAAGCTGGGAAGGAAGAAAGCAAATGGAAGTCTGGAGAAGGAAACTCGCTTTGGCTTTCCTGTGCTGTCTCACCGCCAGCCAACTCCTGCACTGCCAAAATTCAAAGCCCCGCTCAGATTTCTCAGAGGCAAGCTGGGGTTCTGCTTTAATCCAGTGAGCAATTTTTAAGAAAAATAGACATTTCAGGAACAGTCCCTGGGCAGCCACTAAATACAAATAACTGTTTAGGAAGATTCAATTGAAATCACAGAATCATGAGGTTATAAAAGACCTTTGAGACGATCAAGTCCAACCGTACCTCTCTCCTACTAAACCGTATCCCTGAACACCTCATCTGTCTTTTAAATACATCCAGGGATGGTGACTCAACCACCTCCCTGGGCAGCCTGTTCCAATACCTGATAACCCTTTTGGTAAAGAACTTTATCCTATTCTCTAATCTGAACCTAGCCTGGTGCAGCTTGAGCGTGGTTCCCCTCACCCTATCACCAGTTGTTTGGGCAAAGAGACCAACACCCACCTCTCTACAACCTCCTTTCAGGTAGTTGTAGGTAGCAATAAGGTCCCCCCTCTGCCAGGCTAAAAGTAGATTAGATGGATTAAAAAGATTAAGGAAACTCAAAAAGTTAAAGGCAGAATTTACTAAATCCTGCTCTACAGGATTTAGGTTGGCCACAGACAATTTTGTGGGCGCTGAAGCCACGTGCTGATGTGTGCAACCCAAATTCATGGACATAAGAAGAGCACCCAGGGGGCTATAAACACAGCAGAAACAACTGTGACTGCAAAACAAATCTGTGCATCCTGAGGTCTAAGCTGCTGTAAAGAGCCATTATGGTCACCATTTTGTACCAAAAATAAAAAGGCTTTAACCAGAGAAAATTATGAAAAGGCCATGAGACCTGAATTTACAACAAGAAAGAGTCAAGAAATTCTGAGCTTCTGACCATCAAGGTTGACCCAACCACAGTGTCATTTAGATAATCAAGTACCCAAAATATTAAGGTGTGCTGGATTAACTGTAACGCCTGTGCTTTCATTGCACAAAGTACCACTTTGCCACTTTGACAGTAACTGCGTAGACTACAGCCAAACAGAAGATACTTATTTATCTAGACATACATACCAAACTTGTTATTCATGCATTTTGGTTTTTTTTTTATTGCTCTTTATATAATCTGAAATGACAAGCTCCAATAAACTGACAAAGTTCAGTTACCATCTCAGTCCCACACTGTCGAACCCTTTTGTTGTACCACTGAAATATTTGGACAAGGAGAGAAAAACCATCTTGTATCTAGTCACAGCATACTGAAAGAGAACTAGAAGACTATAAAGCAGGATTCCTTATAGAAATGCTCCTTGTTTTGGTTGGTTTGGTTAAGGTTTTTTCCCTCTCTATGAGTGATATTTTTTAGAGAGTTTAAAGAAAAAATAGTGGGGTTTCAGTGCCCCCTTGTTCCTCCATTTTCCAGAAGGCATAAGCTTATGATCCATCCACATCTCTGAGGGCTGAATTTCAGCTTGAATTCCCTGGAGCCTGGCCTGAAGTGGACATTGCTTCAGTGAACTCAATTTTCCAGGGTATTAAGAATTGAGAAAATAAAATAGATGACAGGCACTGAAGGTGGAATTCTAGCTCCACTGGAAGTTAATGGGGCTTTCTGCCACCAACTTCAGGTAGGCCAGGATCTCACCCTTGCTTCAAGGAGCACTGCAGAAAAATGTTATACAAGATTTAAACATTTATTGTGTAAGGTAGTAAGATCTGAATAATGATACCGAGTTTGCCTGTAAAACTCTTCAAAAGGTATGGAAGGGAAGTGCTACATAACAGTGTGGTATTAAGGATATTCCACTTCAAGACTGAAAGAAATCAAGGCTGTTTTTAACAATTGCTATTTTAAGGATATTAATAAGCCTTAGAAGGGGTTAGCCCTAAGCTACATTCTCTATTCAAATCTATTACAGAGAGGGAAAAACGAGCCTTCTGAACAAACTATGTATTTTCATATTCCTTCAAGGTGGAAGGCACTTGGGCAACACAAAACAGCCCTAACCCTCGACAATCTGTCACGTCCTAAGCAGGCACTTTCCTCAGCAGAGGCACCACAGCAGAAGAAAACAAGCAGTTTCATATAATGTAATGGTGCAACCTCATCAGTAAGACCTTCCACAGCCAAGCAGACAAAAAGCCACTGGAGCTGGAGACTAAAGATCTCGGCAGTCTGTCTTTGTTCTGCTGTGGTCAGGGCTCCTGTTAGATTTGTTGTAAATCCATTTTCATCTCTCATCTTCCTGTTGCCTCACTTCACCCTCTCCTTACAGCTGGGGAAGATTTTTAATAAACATTTGGCTCTCAAAAATCTCTGAAAGCTTGTCTCTAGATCTACTTAGTTGATCTTGTATCCAAGGGGATACTACTTATTGTGTTTCTTATCTTTGTTTCAGCAATGTGTTTCATGAGAACCACATATAATGGTGTTCTCAAATGTCACTGTAGATTTTAAGGTGCTAATGTAACACAAGCAAAACTTGTATCTAAAACTGATGTAGCTTGAGGTCAATCACAAAGTTATTGGAAGCACATTTGGTCACTTAGTAAGGAATTATCAACTGCTAAGAGTCATTCTGACAACTAGAAAAACACTTTTGATGTACAAGAGGGTTTTGATTCTCTGTCTTATCCTCAGAGAGGAAAATGAGGAGAAATGTAGAAGAAATCTGTCTTTAATTCCAACTCTCATATAATTCCATTGGTCTGAATATTTTACCTTGATCTCAGTGCTATGAAAACACATTAAGATATAGGCTGTCTTAATACTACCAGATGTAAGAAAGAAAGGAAATTAAGAGAGAAAAACGGCAATAAAGAAAGCAGGAAGAGCTGTGCAGCAATAGATCAAAAAATCAGGAGCAAAGGAAAAAAACAGCAAACAAGGAGGGGAGCAAAAGAGACAAAGTCATCAGAGAGGGCAGCAGAGGATGGAAAAAGAAATAAGCAGAGGAAGGGAGGCATTATCTAAAGCAGAAGTGCAGTGAAGGCAAAAAAATATTTAAACAGAGCAGAGAGATGTCACAGAAATAGAGAGCAAAGTTGTAGAGAGAAAACTGATAAATTATGAACATGGGATACAAAAGAGCACGAGAAGCAAAGGAACTGAAGCAGAGGAAAAGAATAAAAGACACCACTTTACCTCTGGGAATACAGTTAATTCCAGTCAGGAGGTGGCTCAGGACCTATTTTTAGTTGACCAAATTCCAAAAGAGTTAAGAAAAAAAATTAACAAAATTAAACACCTCCCCAACCCCACAGACTAGCATAGGTTCTGGATAACAGCATTACAAGCTGCTTTTCGAACGCCTTTAGGCTTTCTCTGATCTAGCTGGATTGCTCTCTCCCATCTTACTGCTCCAAAATTTTGCCAACCTTAACTCCCTAAGATGCCTCCTGCACCTTCCTCCCTTTACACTTCTTTTTGCATGATAGGACAACTATAATAAGTGCTCATTTCTAACCAACAGCAGCTGACTTAAAGATGGCAGCTTATCCACAAAAAAACTACAGAACAATTGCAAGGAAAAGAAAATACATCAGGAAGAAACAAGAAGCCAAGAAGCTGCTGCAATTTGGCATCTTGTCTTCTATATTGCCAACTCTGGACAAATATCCTCACCTACATGTTAAGTATTACAAGTTTGTCACGGGCAAAAATGTTAAAAATCTTATACTTTGAAACATTTAAATGGACAGGCCGGTAATTTCAACCAAAACTGATTCTGAGGCGTCTGATTTATATTCTTTTTAATAACCTTTTCAGTAATGCTGCCCCTGCTATGCTCTTTTAGCCCCTCAAAAGTCAATTAGTGATCAGGAAATGGCTTCCAACTACTATACCAGGTCTGCAAAAATGAGTCCCATTTCAGTATTAAAACAACTGGCCAGAATGTAAAACACTTGCAGCCCTGACTGCAAAGCTTTTGAGAGTGGACTTGATTTTATTGATTCAACACTACTTAATTTGAACTCCAGCATTCTGTGACATAAAAAAAAATAAAAATAAAATTTAAAGATAAAAAAATAAAGTAATTTCAGCAAGCTGCTTTGGCAAAGCAGGCCCTTAGCAAGAACTCTTCCCACTTCATTCTTTGCTGTGAAGAAAAGCAAGCCAGACTTGCAGGACTAATGCAGCACTTCAAGAATTAATAGTATGCGTGTGAATGTGGTGCTGTTATATGTTACTCATTAGAGCTCCTGATTAGCAGACATCTTGCTGAAAAGAGCGACAAGACCATGACACTTGCAGTTTGGGATTTTGAGCTAAGCAATGCCATACCAATTGGTGCACTGTACTAGTGTAGCTTTAACTAGCACATTGCATTTAGTATATAATAGGGCAGATTTAAGGGGCAGGAGGGTAACTAATTAAGACTTCCTTTCTGCCTTGTATAAAACTCTGATTAGGGTTGGCTCATTGTTGGGACTCCACACAACATGGGTAAAGGGCTCTGTTTCAGTGACATCTGTTACGCATTAGTACAGCTAAAATTGATGTCTTCCTATGTGAAAGCAGCTTCGTAAGTAGGATAAAGCTGTTTCACTCACTAGACCCAATTCTGGAAGCACAGAAAGACTGAGCTAGATTTTGAGCATAGCTGAAGTTGCACCATATTCATGGTGAGCATCCCTGGATGGACATAACTATGGATTTTTCAACTCAACCCCTGTTCTTTAAGTTCTTAATCTTTCAAAACCAAAACCTTTTGAGAGAATCAATAACTTGCTAGAGTACTTTTTTCCCCACCAGAAATATTTCTACACTCTATGCTGGGTTTCCTAGTAAAAACCAGAAAAAGCACCCCAGGTGATGATCACACCTGAGCCAGCAATGCAGACCTCTATTCCAGGGGACTTTAAAAAGCAAGCAAGAAAGCAAAAGCATTTCAATTTGTTGTAGAAAAAAACTCTTGAGCATTTTCAGGCGAACCATGCATTTTCTGAAAAGAAAACCAGAAAAGGATTGCAGCCCTGATCACTGGAGTGAGGGTTAAACAGGAGAAAACTCAGGCAAGTGAAAAATTACAAGCATGATCCGTAAAATCTTCTGACAGCTGGACACAAAGTAAGCTTCACTACTCAAAGTCCAAGAAGAGAGTCCAACTGTGTGACTAGAGCTGCTCAAATTGCCTGACAGGAATGATTCAGTGACTCTTTTTTTCCCCCAAAGAAAAGGGGCATGCGGCACCCACACATCTCTGAAACCAAAGCTGTCTAGCTCACCCACATTTGTCCTCTAAGCTAGTGCATCCTAAAATGTAAACTTCAAAAATACTAGTTTTCTAATTATAAACATACCACTGAACCATCAAAACAGTAGACAAAGGGAACTGCTGAGCATAAAAGCAATCATTGCTAATACCTTTGCATAAGCTGGAGCAGAGGAAGAGCATCAGAAATACAGGGGTGACACATTTTAAATTCAAGCAAACAAGATTGTTCATAGGCCTTTAGTAACTACCACATCTTTATGAGGAACATCGCCTTAGTATAGGCTGTGCAAATGCAACCTATTGTAAACTCCTCTCAGTGGTTAATCAGTAGAAACAAACGTCATCTAGGAAGCCGAGTGCCAAGTGAGGTATCCCCTCTCTGCCTTAAGTTCACCTGATCTTGAACAAATTTCAACTCCTACATCCACACACAGGCAATTTCAAAATTGCTGCTTTATAAGTTTGGATAAGCATGAAAACTACACACCAAGACATGCTCCCATCAAGTGAAAGCCATTGTGTCAGCACGATTCTTTTGTGCACATTAAGTCTCCTCTCTAATAATACTTGTGTTTACCACTTGTGGGTTACATCTGGCATAGGTTTTTAAAATGCTGGTAAAAAGAACCTACTTAGAACCCACTGTCCCTTTATCAACAGCGTTTTAAGCTTTAAATGTAAGTGGAAGCAAAGTGGCCACAGCCCAGAACTACAGGATGAAACAAACCCAGAAACAGGTTGGCTACAGTGGAAGTAATTGTCAGTGCTTAACAAACAAAGAGGGTACAAGTTCAATATAGCACATCAGGGCACACCATCCCTGCAGCGAACACTCAGGTCAACAGCTTGGACACTGTCCTAGAAGTATGCATATTGCTCAGTTCTTTCTGCTGAATGGGGACGAGCTGGTCCCCAATCCAGCAATCCATTACAGTGACAAAGTAGCTCTCAGTATGCCCAGTAACACGCATGACAGCAGAAAGTGTTGAGCTGCAGCCAAATTCTGTCTCTAAGTGAGATAAAATCAGATCCAGGAGGCTAATAAGACAAGGATCAGTGCTCTATGTACATCCATTCATTCATCAGAGCACCGATTTAAGTACGGGGGGGGGGGAAATAAAAAATAAAGGGTATATGGAAAAAGTAAAGGGGGAAAAGAAAATCTCCTGAGATGCTATTTATGTTTCAGAAATTTTGTGAGAGTGTTGAGTAGTTATTGTCATTGTCAATAACATTTTTCTGAAGATGTTGACTAGCATAAGGAAGAAGCTGTGTTAAAGCCTGGCTATTAACTGCCTTCCACTCAAGCCCCATTCTACAGCAGAGTGCTTTCACAATAGCTGCAAGAGGCAGGTTTGTAACTGTAAATAAGATGTTCCCAGTCACATATTGTGCATATCCCTTTTTTTCTCTTTTTTTTTTAATTGTAATTCCTCAAGGCAGAGACTATTATTAATGCTAAATATATTAAAATTCAAATTGAATAGCAGAAAGGAAAATAAGCAACAAGTTAATTAAACTTGCACCCAACACTGCATTGGAAAACGCTGCAAATACCCGTAAGGAAAATTCAGAGTACAGAAGAACCTACAGAAATTGATCAAATGGGCAAAGGAAAAGTTTTCAACTTGGAAATAATACCGTATCTTCAATTTATAAGCATGAAATCATATTTTTTTCCTCCAGTAAGCCCATATCTTATTTGCAGATAATTCAGCCTCTGTTTTTACTTCTAGCTGAAGAAACGACCTCCTGGGAAGCTGCCAGAGCTTCTAGTCTCCTTTACACATGCAGAATAATCTAGAAAAATCACATTTGTGGGAGAAATTAAGGCTGAAAATGATGAAGTTTCCATTAAAACACAGAACATAGGTTCTTCTTACAATAGAACCTTGTTAAATTTTTCAGTGAAGAGTAAGTCCCTATTACCAGGGGAACAAGCCTTGGTGAGTTCAAAAGTCTGTCCTGTGGGTCTGACTCAAAATGCACTTTCAGATTCAGTTCTCATAACTGGAATTTTAAAATTAAATTTGACTGTATCTATGTGTCATTTAAGTTTTGTATATGCTTCAGGCAGGTTTTGAAAACCTTTACTATCATCAGGATCCCCGCACCTCCAGCTTCTATTAAGGAAATCAGTGCATATCTCATGTTACTGCTGACACTATTAAAAGCAACAGACAAGCACAGTGATGATCGTAGCATGAACACTCTCCTGCAAAGTCAGCATGAAAGCTTTGAAGTTCAGTTAACAGAAAACTTCACAGTTGTGGTGCCTAGATAATTAGTTGTGCCTAATTCATTATATAGAGATAGCAACTTTCTAAAAAGCAACATAAATATTGTGGATTTTCATTTCTTTGTTAGTTTCAATACAGCTAGAAAGAAATTTCATGTTTTCACAGCTCATGACAGTATAAATCAGCTTTAGCCTCAGAAGAAAAAAAAGAGCGTATTTTAGGAAAATAGCAAGAAGATTCTTTGAAGTAAATCCATTTTCATGCTAAATAATGAAAAGTTGGTATAAAAATTGTTTAAAATATTTCTAACTTTAAAGAACTTAAGCATTTATAAAAAAAAGAAAAAAATAGATCCAGGTTGGCAGGCCAAGAGCTGAAGCACTTTCAACCCTCTAAAGAAGATTGGCATGGATAATATACCCATACTATTGGATATATGCATCAATATATCCTTAATATTGACAATATACATCATCCCAGTGATGAGGAGAATCTCTTTTTGGAAAGATAGTATTTGCCTTTACTATCCTTTACAGTCTGTCATTTCATCATTGCCATTTCTAATACTTGTAGTGCAACGAGACCTCAACAAACCATAGGAAAATGACTAAGAATACTGAAACATTTTACTTAGGTGATTTTTCAGGATTTCACCTCTTGACCACCATGTCATTTGTCTTTCTCTGTAGGTAATACAGCAATTCAATGCCTGGAGATGTGTGTTTGCCTGAGTTGTCATCCAAGCCTGGCAACCAATGGCATGGGGCAGCACAGGTCAGGGCTCAGATGTTGGATCTACTCTGTGAACTAAAGGCACTTTTCTTTGTACTTCAGTTCTTCCACTTGCTTATTTCTGGAGACTGTTGATAGTGTGAAAGTCTAAAATTAGAACAGCATACATATTGGGGTGGGGAGAGGGGAGAGGCAGGGGGTAAGGAGAGGAAAGAGAGGGGAAATCTTTTAAGGAGTGGACTAGAAAATTCAGTCCAAATTCATTAGTAACATGTAAATGATTAAAGACAAAGGAAATGGTATTGGATACCATACCGCTTTCCCTATTAAAGAAACAGTAGATAATTTTTTCCATTGTAAGAAGTGATTTTTAAGAGATGAGCCCAAATACTACACCACATAGTACCACCATTATTTATTTATAATTTAGAAATGCTGAAACATTTACTCTTTATTTTATACGTGCCTTAATATTATTATCCTTACATGTATTTACTGCTCCTTCATTCCACGCACACAGAAAAATCTATCTCCAGAATTTACTCCTATCACTACCTGTGTTCTTTACCATTTATCATCTGTAACAACTTTTTTCTGATTCTGTTTGCTTTCTTCTGAGAAGTCTGGCAGTGGTGATTTTGGTTTTTTTTCACTACTCTGCCTTATTTCTAGGGAAAGTCTGCATGTTCAGTGACATGAAATAGGTGATGTCAAAAAAAAAAAAAAAAAGCAAGCAAAACCACACCCTCATGTGATGATGAAAAAGTCTAGGTTACAGCACTTCTGGTCCAGCTATACCAATCGCTATATAAGAAGGGATGTACCTTTCTCAATGGAGCTCTGGCATTATACGCATTCAGCAATTAATGTTACCTGCTTCTGCTTGGGTTTCACACGTTTTGGAAAAAGTCCAGAAATTACAAACCCATTTGCAAGATATTACAATATAAAAGGCTTTACTGGCAAGGGATATAGTTGAGAGGAGACTCTACCCACGCTGTTCTGAGAAAATCTGTACAGAAAGATTCTTTTCAGATACTTACAATTGTACATTAGGAAGAAGTTGAAAGTGGAAGCTTGACAATTTAACAATCAAAGCCCAATATTTGGGGTTTGTGTGGCAAGGGCCAATCAGCGACGGTAACACCTCTGTGACAACATATTTAAGGAAAAAAACAAACTAGTTGCAGCTTATTGCAGCCAGAGAAACTTTGCAGGCATCAAGATCAGAGAAGAAGGAAGAAGAGGTGCTCTGGAACAGAGATTTCCCCTGCAGCCCATGGAGAACGATGAGGAGCAGACGTTCTACTTGCAGTCTGTGGAGAACTCCATGCTGCAGCAGGTGGCGATACCTGAAGAAGGCTGTGACTCCATGGGAAGCCCGTGACAGACCAAGCTCCTGGCAGGACCTGCAGCTTGTGGAAAGAGAGACCCATGCTGGAGTAAGTTTGCTGGGGGTAACTGTGACCCTGTGGAGGACCCATGCTGGAGTGGTCTGGTCCTGAAGGTCTGCACCCTGTAGGAGAGACACACACTGCCACACTTGGGCAGTTTGTGAAGAAATGAAGGCCCCATGGGACGGACTCATGTTGGAGAAGTTCATGGAGGACTGTGTCCTCTGAATGGGACCCAAAGCTAGAGCAGAGGAAGAGCATGGAGTCCTCCCCCTGAGGAGGAAGACGCAGCAGAGACAATGTGTGATGAACTGACTGCAATGCCCATCCCCAACCTACCCCCTGAGCTGCTCAAGGGGAGGAGGTAGAGAATTCAGGAATAAAGTTGAGCCTGGGAAGAAATGAGGAGTGGAAGGAAGGTGGTTTTAAGATTTGGTTTTATTTCTTATTACTCTGCTCCAGTTTTGGACTTTTCTTAAGTCTGTTTTGCCTGTGATGGTAATCACTGAACAATCTCTTCCTGTCCTTACCTCAACCATGATCCATTTTTTGTACTTTCTCATATCCAGCTGAGAAGGTGAATAACAGAGAAGCTTTGGTGGGCATCTGGTCTCCAGACAGGGTTAACCGATCACATCCAAAACTCTCTTGTACTAGTGAGAAACTGTTCTACCCTTAAGATGCAGATTGTACTTCCCCAGATGAGTTTATGGAAGTATAGGTATTTCCTCCTTACACAATAATAGTGATTTTCTTGTCCTATATTTTTCATTTACATCAGTACTACTTTATTGCCTTCTGAAGACGAGTTGCATTAAAAATTTCACCAAAGTCATTGTCAAATATATCACTTAACAGCAGAAAAAAAGTTTGAGGAACACAGTAAAACTCTACGCCTCATCTACAGCAAATGAAACCCAAAGTTCAAGTAACTCCTATATCATGTCCCGAGTTTCAGTTATATCCAGTTCTTCACTTTCATACCAAACAGCCTCAAGTTCTTAATGTTAACTTGATTTTTTTCTATCACTTCCATTTACTGTGAAGGCCCGGGGTCTCCTTTACCAATGCTACAGATAAATGCCTAGCCTTTTCAGCCTTCTCATTTACACCATTATAATTCTGCTTCAGAGTTTGCAATTGCTTTCCAAAGGTTGATATTTGATCCTCTAACTTTGGCACAAGATGTTCCTGTGCCTGATATTTCACATTAATCCCTCCTCCTAATTCTCTAATCATCTCAAATACCACATGAGATGGACCCTCAAAGGATAAATTCACTGCTAGCGTTCCTGCCTGCTTATGAGTCATCACAAGTTAGGGACTAAGAAACTGTAATTGAAAAATGCTTCTCTGCAACTTCTTCCCCTGAAACATTTTGCCTGGTCAACAAATGATGCTCAGGGGATTTCTGTCTTCTCAACATCATTTTACATGCCAGAAGTAAAAGACTATTGAATCAGAAAGTTAAGGTAAAGCCTATTTTAAGTAAAAGAAGAAAAAATAAGCATAGAAATTCCTAGGAAAGCAAACTCGCATTTCTCAAGCTATCAGAGTTTAATTCTTATTATTATAGCGTTTTTCAGTGGCACCTAAATGTCTCACCTGAGATGTGGAACTCATTCTGCCACACGCTGCATAAAAATACCGTGGAAAAAAGGGTCCCTTTTCCTAAAGGATTTAAAATCTATATAAAACCAATACAACAGTAAGTATTCACAATAAATGCATTTATATAGAGTTTTTATGCTCTTAGTTTACACAATATAGTTGAGGTCATTTCTGCTGTATCTCAAGACCACCACCCCACCTTTAACCACTGATCACAAACCAGGAAGGAATCCAACATCAAAAGAAGGTGCAAACGCCGCATCAGAAATGACACTCAAATCAGGAGCAAGGTGAGGGCTAAAACAAAGACACCGCCCCCTAGTTCCAGACATAATGCCCCAGTAGCCACCCTCCCCCTGGAGTCTGCTACCTTTGCACTGGCCAAATGAGGTTGTACTTCAAAGTTGCTTTGTATGGGACTGTTAACACAACGCGATATTAAGCAGTGGTGTAAAGACAGAAGAATCTGTCCAGTTTGTGCTGTCACGCAGTTGCTGTTGTTCTGAGCCTCATCTTTCTCTGTTGTCCTCAGCCTTGATATTCATTCAAACTTTTGATAAAATACCAGCACTGAGACATGAGTGATTTGTCATCTTTATACCCTGTAAATGCAGCACAAAAATAAGTTAGACTGATTGAGATTACACTGTTGAGGCAAAACAAAATAGGGATCAAATCCAAACTGACAGCTACATGAATTTTATTAGTTTGAGGAGAAAAATTTATGAAAAAACTCTAATCCAAAAACCAATAAAGCACTTTGCCAAATATGATGTTATCTGAGACTCGTCATATTAAAAAAAGTTCTATTAAATCCCCCACTTTCAAGTTCAGCATCAAAAACACTCAGTTTAAATGATATTTCTGTCATTTTTTTTCTTAACCTTCATGAAAAATTTACTATACCATGCTTAGAATTACTTGAATAATACATATCTTGTTTTAAATTCAAGTTATTACATGCACTTGTAAAATGCTATTTGATTTGATTTTTCCTCCCACACCTTAAGCAAAATATGTGACAATTTTGTTTTCTCTTGGGTAGCATGTATACGAGCTAGCCCATTCCTATGGGATTTTCAATTGCCAGCTAATCCAAAGCTATTTCTCTTAGAATTGCATGCAATGAAGTTAATGGACTCAAGGGGCTGCTTTTTTTTCCTCCTCCAGAATGTGTGTAGTTTTCGGGTTTCTTTTGGTGTGGGTTTGGGTTTGTTTTTTTTTTTTTTTTTTTTATGGGGGTGGTGTGTGTGTGGTTAAATGAAGTCCATAATACATGTTCTCCTTTTTAGACCTAATACAAAACATGAAATTGCAAGACCACAGCAGCATTACATGACTAACAATCTCCACTACCATAAAGGTTCTGGTCTTGCGAGATGACCCATGCTAATACATGTCTCTTGTTTTTCAGAGTCTTTTTGCTCCTGTCAGGGTCATGTGCAAGTCCAATGAAATTTACCATATATTTTACAGAGATAGAAGTTATTGTTAAATTCAAATTTAGAAACCTCCCAGTTACATGTGAATGTAACTTTGCTCCTCTCACTACCTCACCCCTCTCCTTTTCTCATATGGGGTTGTCCTAAGAATAAAGTTCACCTTAACTTTGCCTCTCTCCAAGAATTTTACATACTGTTTTTTTCAAACTAAAACTGCTTCAAATATGCTTGACTCAGGGCATTTTTTGAGAAGCAATGGAGTTTTCATCCCTGTACTGAAGAGCTGACACCAGTGATGGCCCTGGTTCTAAATAGTGAAGTAGGTTTCATCCTGTTGATGACCAAAATGTCACAAGGTCAAAATTATCTGGGAGGGAGGGTGAGGAAGTCTCTCATCTCTACTTGAAGCAGTTCTGTTCAATTCGTTAACTCTTAATGAACCCCACAGAAAAATGTGAGTGTACAAATGTGTTCTGACTGATTAAAAAGAGGATATCCCAAGAGCAGCTAATTTAATATTAGATCAAATGAACTGCAGGCAAAATTACCATGTTTTTGTTGACTATTTTAACATATTCAGAGAAGGCAGAGGGATCTTTACATATTTCTGAGTCTCTTTGTAGTAACATTCTTTATATGTTATACCAGTCAGTGTGGAATACATGGATGTGAAGGGATGAGGGGGTGGGAGAAGTTGTGGAGTGGATTACTGATGTACTCCAGAGAAGTTTATTAAAGCGATAAAAGAAAAATCCTAACATCATTCATCTTCTATTTTTCTGCACTGTTAAGCTCTAACAGTAAAGCTATCTAGAGGACTTGTTGCTTTCATGAGAATTAGTATCTCAGCTTAATGTACAATCAAATTGCCAAAGCCACAGTGTTATTCCCCCTCCTCATTCCCTATGTGATCTCTGATTTAAACAAATTTTAGAAGTCTTATCCAAGACTTGCAGAAATACATTTTTGGCAAACTTCTGGCAAATGAAAAAACCACTACAAGAAAATATAATTCCACTTTGCAACTTAGCTCTCTGTTCTTTCATTCAGAGAAGTAGCAATGCTTCCTTCTGTATGTTAGGTTCATAGCTCTTCTTACAGCAAGATGGGAGAGATCAGGAACTATTTCATTAAAAATTTGACAGTCAACTGTCCTTGGGGTATATTTCAGAGGTATAACTAGCCTGTGTGCTGAGCCCGTCTAGTTCACTTCAACAACTTTATTTCCAGGCCAGGTTTAGAGCTTCTTATCAAATGCCTATGGCTTTGGATGTAAGCTACAAAGGTGTTTTAGTTTAATTCTGTCTGGAACCAAACAGCAGATCATCCTCATTTCTCCTCTATCTCTTCCTGTATTGATAAATAAAATTCTTAAACATTTTACTATCACATACACACACATATACACACCCCATCCCAAATCCATGGACTGTAGGTCCAGGAGAAAACCGAAATAGTGAGGACAAAACAGCACAGTTTCTGTTTAACTCTGTGTGCCCTTACAAGTCATCCAAGACTAACATAACAAGTCAGTGCTATGTGTGGATGCAGTGCCAACTGTGGCTAAAGGTAATGGAAATGGAATGTTTTAGTTTATTTTATGTGTATTTTAAGCAACTGAAAAGAACAGAGGTTTTTTTTCTAGAAGATGGCCTAAAACTCTATGATGCCATAATGGTTCAAGAACAACATCTACACATTAACTAAAGAGACTGGACTAATTTTACTTGATAAAAAATTAATTCCAGTAAAAGTGAGATTTGTGGAGGACAGACTAGTACTCATCTTTGTCACAACAAAAAAGACAGACGTTCCCAAACTGTGTCCCAAAAACTCCATCACCACACTACCAGGAAAAGGAAAGTATGCAGTGAACCAGATCAAAGATGTGTCAGTTGCTTTTGTTCAGAGAGAACTGATCAGTAAACTGAAAGTAGCTGGTAGAAGATACAGTGGGAAGAACAACTTCGATTTTTAAGCCCTACCATCACCAGTCATGAGCCAACAGAGAAAAGAATTGCTGAGGAGAGAGAGGGCAAGGAACTGAGGCACGTGGCAGAGGCATCAGCCTTTGCACACTGTTAGAACAGAGGACAAGTACACCTAAACAGCAAGTGTGATAAAATACTCCTCTAATCTAAAGATACCAAAGAGAATAAGAAAATGAAAATCACAGGCAGTCAGAGAAAAACATTTTAAACACAACTGAAACAGAAAGGGAAAGTTTCAGGAATTGGTATCAGGCCTACACCAAATACAGGCGATATTGACAACACAGTGTGAGGGAACACTGAGGTAACAGGAGAGACCTGTAGTGCTGGGGATCAGAGTTACATACTGAGGTGCAGAAATAATTTAGGAAAATAAATTAGCAAGTTAAAAAATAAATCAAAGTAATGATAAACTGTATTAAAAATACGTCTGAGATTATGACTTCAGAATTGTGAAGCACTATGAAGCAAATAGCTCTAGACAGACCTGAGAGTTTTAAAAAAGTTCAGATTTTATTTTAGGCAGTTGAGGGCCAAATGCACAAAGAGCATGCAACATTTGGAATGACAGGAACATCAGCCTAAAAAGATGTCTTCCTTCCAGTGCTAATCCAATTTAGCCCCACATCAGAGTGTGGTGCGACCCACCACACACCTAACATACACTTAAACTGTTGTACAGTTGAGGGAGGAACAACCAGCAACCATTAAAAATATTGGAACAGTCATGGCCAAGTTTTGTTTGCTCTAGTTGTAACACAGAGCAACATCTCCCACTTCATGTCATCTCCACAGCCCACTGAAATCAGATTACCGCTATTTCACTGTGCTTCATCTTCAGCTCTATGCGAACCTTAAACCATCAACATTACCTCAGATGGAAAGTATTACGTAAGAAAAACATTGTTTAAAGAGATTTTCTAGATCAATATTATTATATATGCTTTAATATTGTATATTATTATTATTTTGAGGAATCAGTTACGTGCCTAACAATGATCAGCCCAAGGAAATTGTTCTTTAAGAGGAAAAAGATAAACAATTCTGGCAATTATTTAAGGGGCTACTCGATGAACATATTATGGAGTGTTGTGGAAACCATATCAGACAGTTTCAAATCCTCTCAATTCTGCAGCATAGCATATACTGTTCTGCAAAGGGCATGCAAAGTCTATTAGTAACATCCTCATCTGATTTATGTCTTTAATGTGTCATTATTCTAGTCATAGGGGAAAAGACACAGAGAGAAGTTTCACCAGTTTACCTCTCAACTACTATCACTATCTTGACTCCATGTATTGAGCAGAATTTCACTACACTCATTCTAACTCAAAATATTTTAACTGGTATTCCCTAATTTCAGTGCAATCTGAAAATTCTCCTCACCTTGGCCATTGTTCTCCAGAGTTTCACTGGTTTTCTTAAGGACCAGTATCTAAAATAATACAGTATTAGTCCTGCTGATGCTTCACGATCACTGGGGAGTGAAGAGCAGCTATTACCTCCAGAGTCTAACACACTATTCTTGCTTATAAATCCCAAATAATGTTTAGCCTTTTTCTTTTTCTTTCTTTCTTTCTTTCTCCTTACCAGCAGCCTAATTTTCACCAGCACAATTTCGTATCTACACCACCAGATTAAGCTTCTGAATACGGTGGCACAGCCAAATATGCTCCCTTCCCAATTCTTAGTTATATTCTTGCTTTTATTTTCAAAGTATGCCACTTAGGACTAAATTTTACCCACTGACCAGGAAGATTTCTATAAAGTATAAGGCACACTTTGAATTTCATTCTCACAATGTAGTATGCTTGTTTATTCTCCCACTTAGACTATCATACAGAACTGCCATTCTCATTCTGATCTTAGGTTGTTTCACTTTTTCCATTATTTTGGCTTTACAGAAAACCCCTTAGAACTGGTCTGCACATGATTGTTTTGAACAGTTAAAAATCAACTCAACCCTTCCAAGAGCAATTTCATTTGAAGCATATTCCTGTTCTCTGTTCAGGATGTCACCCAGGCAGAGGGGTGTTGGTGGTTCTACTTCCTTTTCCAAACTAGTGGGACAGAAGCAAGGAAACATGGATGTTGTGAAAGAACTGCTTTCTCTATTGCCTTCTTCCATCCACTCAGGAAGGAAGCAAACATTTTTGTATCGATTATTAGTTACGGTCAAGACTACAGAGGACAGAGTCCAATATAGTTAGCACTCAAATCTAAGTGGACTGCGAAGGAAGGCGAACACAAAGGACCAAAGCAGCAAGAGACAGTAACATGAAGCATTCTGACTGAAAAGCCTGGGATGTGAGAGGTATTTACCGGGTCAATGACCAACTGATTTCTGGATGGAGCATCCCAGATGGGTTAATGTAACGATTTAGTAAGAGACACAGAGAGTACAGGGCATACAAACAAAGGGTTACTTTCAATTTCTGCCATCCTCCTGTTCCCTAACAGCAATGTCACAAGTGGAGCATATTGGACAAAATGAGCCTGCCAGGCTCAGTGGGCTGCCTAGGCTGCAGTCATCAACCAGACCGCAGAGCTGTAAAATCCCAGCATTTAAATTATGAATATGTTTAAATGGCAAAAGGTGAGAGAGATGTTGAACAGTAAGAAACCAAGAACATCACTGCTAGCAAAGGGAGCAAAGAAAGCACAAAAAACCCCACACAACCAGAAAGTAATTGGAAATAATCCAGGACATTTCCGTAGCATCTGTGAAAAACAAGACGCGAGCTGCATTCATCTACTATACTGAACCTATCTTAGCAAAGGATAATCTTGCAGGTAAATCACTATTTCAAAAAAGCTGAATTAAAATTTAAAAAAAAAATTAAAAAATGTTTAAACAAGGGATAATAGTATGTCACAACCATTGGAAAAAGATGTAATGATGATTTCCAAACCAGGCAGGTCACTAGGTTACATATGGATTTCCAGAGAATAAATATGATCTCATTCCCCAAGAGGCACAGGTATAAACCTGATGAATTACTAGAACAACTGTGGAAATCTGAGTTTATGATCGCATTTGAACCAAATGACATTGGCAGGTATCTCCAAAGAAAATCTTTTGCATACTACACTGAATTCAGAACAAATGTTACTCGCTTACGTAGGGAAAATAACAGTATTGATCAGCTAAAACCCACATCAAAGAATACACAGCTCAAGATACACAAGATATCATGATGGCCAGTGAATGACTGGGAGATGACAACCATTCTTTACCTAACAGCAGCAATGCCCCAATAAAATCCAACTCAAAAAGGATGACTGCAAACCCAGAAAAGAATGTGTCCAGGATTTTGATGGATTAAGACTAGGCTATGACCAGATAAAACTTCTGAGAGATAAGGCACAAGCTTGTTTGCAGTAATAGAGACAGAAAGTGGAAACAGTAAATGTGAATATTACATTTGGACAGTTACTACAAGCTCTGGTGCCCCTGTTTAGAAACGATAGCACTGCTGAAAATTTATCGAAAGCAGACTCAGAAGACAGAATATAAAAATAAGAGATTTCTAGAGATCTAAAAGACTTAACCTGCCTGGGGAGCATCATGTCCACAAGCAGCAATCAGAAAACTGAACAGAGATATTCAGTTACTATAGCTAACAGCTACCAGTGGGGAAAGCCCCTGCAGATAGAGGAGAATCAAGAGTTTCTTACACTATACTTCAGCAATACATCCGGCTAGGGTGAGAGAAGCGAAGGAGATAATACACCTCTGAATAGAGAAAGAACACAAGGGAGGGGAAAAAAAGCTTGGTTTAAACCCATAAGGCATTGTGGCCCACTTTTTGGTTAAATCAAATTACTAGTAATGACAGAATATTGAGGTGGGTGCCTCAGCACCCAGCAACTTTTTCAGTAGATCACTGTTAAAAGGTACCAACTTTTTTTCAAAAACATCCTTGTATGGAGTTTGAACCCTCCCTTTTCTTCCTCCTTTTGCCAAGAGTGGAGCACAATCCACTTAAAACCCTGCAGAAGGAGCAAAGACACACTGCTGTTTGCTACAGAACAGAACTTAGCTTATAGCAACCATATGTCACCTTACCTACTCTCTCTCTCAGGTTTAAAAAAAGATTAAAAAAGTATCAAAATGGTAGTGTTCAATATCAAGCACAGCAAAACCAGAAAAATCATCAGAGTCTTACCATTAATATGTACAACTATTTTAACTTCATCAGGCTTACCCATTGCTTTAGGGTTTTATGGCATTCAAGAGGAAGTTATAACATGCTAATTCAGTTGTGAAGGTGTAATTAATTTAGGTTTCTCAATGGGATCTTGTCACGTTTAACCCTAGACACCAACTAAGCACTTTGCAAGCAAGCAAAGCAAGGAATTTATTCACCGCTCCCCCAGCCAAGCAGGTGTTCAGCCATCTCCAGGAAAGCAGGGCTCCATCACGCGTAACGTTCACTTGGGAATGCAAACACCATCACTCTGAACATCCTCCCCTTCCTTTTCCCCACAGTTTTATATGCTGAGCATGATGTCATAAGGTATGGAACATCCCTTTGGGCAGTAGGGGTCAGCTGTCCCGGCTGTGTCCCTTCCCAACTCCTCGTGCACCCCTAGCCTACTCAGGCGTAGGTGGGGTGAGAAGCAGAAAACGCCTTGGCTCTGTGCAAGTACTGCTCAGCAGTAACAAAAACATCCCTGTGTTATCATCACTGTTTCCAGCACAAATCCCAAATACAGCCCCATACCAGCTGCTGTGAGGAAAATTAATGCTATTCCAGCCAAAACCAGCATGAAGATTGAGTTTAGCTGTTTTGAATAGTAAGGCACATAGGCCACAACTGGCAGCGTGATTTGTGATGCTTTGGGATAGAAAGGCAATGTCTGAACCCAGTGTGCTCAACTGTCCTGATATATGCAAGGCCCTTTAGAAGATAATGGATTATAACAGGATGGACACCGTGAAAAATGTATTCTCTAGCGTAACTGCACAAAGGCAAAAAGAGTTACATCAGGGATTAATTTGGCATTTACTCTTCAGATGTTTTTTTCTGTGCTTGTAGCTATTGCTGTTCTTTTGGCACAAACCCAGATTAGCCATTAGAGTGTGGATTGCCACTACTCTGCCAAGCTTTTAGAACATAAACAAAAAATAAAAGCCACTTTGCTAAGATGACAATAAACATTTAAAGCCCAATAATATCTCCTTGTAACTCTGGTAACAGTAAAAATATGGAGCCAGCTTTCATGTACAAACATGGAAAATGGGCTAAAATCATTAAGGCATTAGAGACTTTACATAATTAAAATTGTCATTTTATATTTCCTGCAATAAAAATAGCTATTTTACTTAGAGTAATTACCATCAGTGATTGGTGTTATTGTATATGCTTATTAAAATGTTTATTTCTGTAAAGGGAAGATTAATTGAAAAATGGCACAAGAAAGCTAAGGATAAAGGAGCAGGGCTTTAGCAGTATTTTACACGATGTGACACCAAAACGGGGCCTTAACCTATTTTTAATTTGATTTTCTGAGAAGTATCATAATCTAAACTGTAGCTGCCTTGCTAAGGCTTTGATTTAATTAGCTTGAAGAACTACTGCATATTTCCATTTTATCTTCTACTTCACTGTGGAACAATTCAAGTCTTACTGTTGTCTTCATGTGGCTCATACAAAGCTATTTGATGAGGTAAAGAATATTATGACTTAAGAAAAAAAGGTTGTTCACTTTCAACCTTAATTTTTGAAAAGCTGGGAAAATTTCAGGCATGTGTGAGGGAGGAAAGGGGTAATGGACAAATTATTTTAGGAATGTGTTGCTTTTCTTTAAATAAAGGCACTCTTCGTAGCAGAAAGACTAATATGAGTTGTGGTTTACTGGTGGCCATAATAGATTGGGATATGAATGTTATATGAATGTTTGTGCACAGGAAAAAAACAACAGCAATCCCTGTGACTTTAAACAAGATAGATGGCTTATTTGCTAATTAAAGGACTAATGATAGGACTAACCTCCCTCCTCCCACTCCCAATCAAAAAACCATTTCAGTGATGCCAGAATTTCACCTTACCTAACAACTTCTGTAGCAGTGATGCTTCTTAGTTTAATGCTCCATTACCAGAAAACCCCCCTCAGATTCTTTTTCTAGATAAAAAAAAACCCCACCAAACAACGCAAAAAAAACCCAAACAAACAAAAAAAGCACAGGTCTTTTAGGTTTTTTTTTCTTGAACAAGAGAAAATTCATCTCCATCATCTTTGTAGCATTTGTTTTACCACAGCTTGGGTTTATTACGTTCCTGGCTTATAGGTGGCCAGAACTGTATGCACTATTACAGGTGACTGTCTTCTGCAACATAGCTCGTCTAATGGCAATGACTGTCCTATCTGTGGAAATAATTGCCTCCAGTTCAGTTCCACTTTGTACTTTCCCATCCCAAAGACACACCACAGTGATGGTGGCTTAGAAGCAGTCTATGACTGCCCATTCCACCCGAGTTTTTCATCACAGCTTTCTCAAAAGTAGCCACCTGCATTTCATAACAGAAATGGATGGGTTTAATTCTTAAAAAAAAGTGGTCCAATAGCTTGGACTGGTGAACCTCATTTTATTTTATTACTTCAAGGACATTCAATTCCTATTGCAAAATATTCTGCATCTCCACTTTCCTTCCCTCTCACCCTTTCTCTTTCCTGTTTTCAAGTCCACACTCAGTTTTATTCATCCTTACAGGATGTGAGGCACATTATTTCATTTTTTACTCTTTATCTTCTCCTGTCATAAGACCTGGAAGGCTTTTCTTTAGTCTCTTTTTATATATATAGCTGAAAAACAGTTTTCTATTCGCTTTGACTTCTTTCAGAAGGTCTAAGTTAATTTGACTGTTATCAAGACTTATCGGTATATAGCCTGAGCTCCAGCATGTAGCTTCCTGTGCTGCTCAGTGCTTCTTTCACTCTCCAAAGGGATTTTCCTCTTGGACCTTGTTTGTGTCATGCTGGATTTGAAACTCTTCTATATCTATGTCTTCCCCTGCTTTGCAGACTGGTTTCCAATGTCTTTTTGTACCTCTGATGAAGAGATATGTGAAACCCTACAAATTCAAGTCCGAGCCTTTCAGTGCAGTTGACTTCTCTAATCAGAACTTTTTGTGTTCTCTTGAGCTTTCCCTTTTGAAGTAGAAATTGAAGCAACAAGAGACCTGCTGGAAACTAATAACGAATTTCTTCCTTCCACCAAAGTCCCTTTTAGTCACTTATTTTAATGTTTATTTTTCCAACTCACCCCAATTTTGCTGGAAAGCAAATTGAGGGGTGAAGAGAGAGTGTGAATAGGACAGAGAAATGATGGGCACTGCAGACTACAAAGGTATTTATTTACCTATCTACGTGATCATCCAGTAAAGCTTTAGTCCTACCCTGTTAGGGGTACAAAACCAGATAAAATTCAAAGATCAGAGAAAAAAACTTCCTGCAACAATAGAACTTTGTGTACTGTACCCCAGTTAGCTTTAAATACCTGCTCTGACAGCACCACTTATGGGACTGTAGAAGCATCAAATGCAAACTGCTTTAGACAATCTACCTCTCAAAATGCCATGATATTTTGGCTCCATAGGCAACACCACCTCAACCCACTATGATAAAACAATGCCACTGTAGTCCAGCAATGGCTCACATCCCTCACAGATGTGGGCTGAAGACCCCTGAAGAAACAATTGCAGTGCAACACAGTCCTGCTATGTCTGGACAGTTTGAGAACCAGAAATATATCTGAGCCATAGCATCAATATGATTTACAACTTAATAACTTTCTGTTTCCAGAAATAAAGCAAAGTTGTTATTTAATGGCTGAAATACTGCCATTTTCTCCAAATGCCAGTAATAATTTAAATTCATGACTTCTGTATTATTCATGTGGTCCAATTTAATATGAACAGTATTTCTGGTGCTCAGTGTTTATGAAGAGTGTCTCTTTAGGGTATACCTTACTTTATGACAAACAGATGCTAGAAATAACTACCTGGTGTTCAGCTGCTGTGAACTGGGGATTAAAAATAGGGCTCATAATTTTCTAACCTGAACAGAGGAAAACATAAGGATCTTTTATTGACAAGATGCTAGGGGAAGGTAGCATAATCTCATCTTCTCTTTCCTCTCTACTGTTCTCTCTTCACCCAAGAAAAACAGTTGCTATTAAGTGTGATTTACGGACTCATAAAGAAAACCCCACATTTTTTATTTCATTATTCGCTACACCATCCTTTAGGCCTCAGAAGCTTCAAAGATAAAACACAACCATTTTAATTATGGTAAAGGAGATCAGAGGCAGAGGGGTGATTGGACCAAGCCGTCCATTTTCCTTTTCCAAGAACACACCAGCAAATGCAGTGCTGTGGACAATCACTGCTCCCAACAGGAAAAGCCAAAAGCTGAATGCCGAACCCAGTGAATGCAGTTTACACAAGCAACCCAATAAAAACACATCTTTATTATTTTTTTATAAAACTAGTCAACTAGTTGAAAAAAAAAATAAATATCACCCTGAAAAGATACTGATTCCTCCACATCTCTAATGCTTTTTGCTTGAACAAAGTACTTTGAGATCGTGTTCATGTCTGTGTTTTTTCATAGAGTACTAAGAAGGAGGAGTAGCAGCAGCTATCTGATTTCCAGTTAACTGGCAGAAGTCTCTCAAACTGGAATAAATACTTCTTCAAACAGCGCAGCACAAATCAACAGAAGTGCAGTGAGCAGCAGCTCCAGCTATTTTGCTTTGCCTTAGTGATGTATCTTGGTGTCACCTTGGAAGAAACAGTGCAAACTCAGGAGATGTCATTTCATCCTACTGCCAGTACCTAGTGCCGTGCAACACCCACTTTGTCTCTTCGGCTTTTACCCTGTTGATTTTACCAGAATTAACTAATAAAAACTTTTTCTAAGGCTGCTGCATGCAATGCTTCAATTTTATGTGAAGTAGTTCAGCTATAACTGAGTATGATTAGAAAATTGGTTCTTCATTCATTCTTCAATACCTGAATTCTATCAGATAAAATAATTTATCTTACAATTTTCCCTAACCTTAACTAGAAAAAAATCATGATCAATACTAGAAGTCCGGAACGGTGGTTCTGTCACAGTGAGTGCAACATGTGTATTTCAGTTCTACAGGCGATAGCTATGGGTCTGGCATGTGCTCTGACAGCAATGCATCTCATTCAGATTTCACTAGATAAGCAGTTCATGCCAGCTAAGAATCTAA
Organism: Gallinula chloropus; assembly: GCF_964237585.1. Classification (NCBI taxonomy): domain Eukaryota; kingdom Metazoa; phylum Chordata; class Aves; order Gruiformes; family Rallidae; genus Gallinula; species Gallinula chloropus. The sequence goes on from NC_140085.1 coordinate 78,625,193, forward strand.
GTCCACATGTGTCGGAACCTTACTTCAGTTTATATTCAGCAAGAAAAATCAAGACTAATTTTACAAATCTTTCTTCCCATTGTTTATAGTACCAAGTATCACATGAAGAAACCCTGTTCTTTTCTTGGTATTAAAATCTCTAAATTTATGCATGATTTGCTTACCATCTACAAACGTAACTCGTGTCAAGTAATGGCCTTCAGTTTTTCCTCTTGACCTGCCCCACTAAGCTCAAATAGGGGTTTGATTCAGTATTATCTGTACCAGGAAGCATGAATAATGATACAATGTGTGATTATAGAGGTACTCAATATTAACACGGATATATTTCATCAGCATTAACGTGCCAGGTCATGCTTTCCTTGTGAGACAGTATCACACAACTGTGTAACAGTAACTGCATACTATAGTTAATCTTTCTGAGCTTATCCATTGTATTATTGTGCAAGGTGCTGCAGTGGTTTGGGTAACAGGCCTGTGGAAAGCACTTCAAGACTGTAACAGTGACAACTGTATACAGTTTAGCTTTGGGAAAGCAATTCCCTACAGATACAGCAGTGAGAAGCAACAGCTAAGCAAGATTTAGAGAGCAGCTTCAGCTTCATCTAGTGCAGTGCTACGAATCCATAAGGAAATACATGCTTTTATGGACAACATTCATAATTTTTGAATTCTTTGCCATTTAATTAATGGAATTAGTGACTCTGTAAAACAAAAGTGATTATAACGAAAAAGTTAAAAACAGAATAATGCAATTAAAACCAAGATTAACCTCTTTTCAACAACACATTGTAACAGGATTGCTGACCACTGCATATCGTTTTTTCCAGTGGCTGAGCACCACACACTGCTCCCTCACTCCCAGAGAGGAGCCAGAGCCTCCCTAGGTTGGGATAAGGGCAGGTTGCTAACAGAAGCACTGTGACAGTAGAACAATAACAGCCAATTACACTCACACCCAGTGATAACACAGAGAACCTTACCAACCTGACCATCACAGAGAGCTGCATGATGCAAGGACCAACCTGACACTCGCACTGTGCTGGAGGCACCAGGAGGGCCCCTCCCCAACCAGCCCCTTTTATGGGGGAGTGATGTCAGGTGGTGTGGGAACAGCCTGGGCTGACTCAGCTCACCTGGGCTGGCTGCTTGGGGAGGTTGATTCTGGCCTGGCCAGAACCAGGACACCAGTGTTTTTATGAAGAAGAGTTAACTATATTTCTGCAGGTTATTGAAAGATAAATTACTGAAAACACAGAAGGAGGAAAAGGTTCCAAATTTGCCTAGGATCAAAACCATGACAGTATTCTATTCACCTGCTCTGAATTCTGCAGACAAACCTACCTTGAAATAGTCACCCAATATTTAATATAGTGTGTATATACTTATATTTTTTTTATATATTTCATATATAATTACTCAAAAACAAATATGCGCAGACAACCTATGAATTGACATTGCTTCACAGAAGTTTATTATGCATGCTTGGATTGAGTATCATTAAAGATAATCTATGAGTGACCTACATTACACATATTTATATTTCAAGGCTACCAGATGCTGAAAGTTTTTCCTCGCCCACACCCAAATTAGGGATTCAGACTGATCAAACAAGAAGCATGTCATTTACCAAAAAAAAACCACCAATCCAAATCCCAAAAGCCACAAAAATGCCCATAAAAAACCCAAACTGAACCCAAACTAAAGTAGACCACACAGAGACACCCCCATTTCTTTGCCCCCCTCCCCCCCCATCACTAAGGACAGATTAGTTTCATTTAGTACTACTACAACACTGTGGGGTTGATGAAAATTTCTTTCTTGTATTAGGTTAGAAAGCAGCAAATATAAGGAATTAAAAAAACAATGTCAGAATTGTTATGATGTAAATAATAAAAGCATCAGAAACCAAGACAATTTCTATCCTTATAAAAAAAGAACACTTACACACAAATAGGCTCACAGATAATTCTATGTCATAATATGAACAGAACAGTGATATGAAAGGTGACCTGTACGATGACATTACACCTCTGCATTAAGAAGGAAGTCTTGTACCTATAGCTATGAAAATAAATTAAGAATACTCATTTACTTACAAAGTTTGATGACACTTTTCACTTTATGGTATAAAGCATTTTGACCTTATTCTTAACATCTTGGGATAAATCATCATCATCATCATCATCTGCCTCTTTCTGGATGGTATTACACTACACATGGAAATTTCACTCAGTTAGCTTTCTGATTTTCTTCTGACAAAGCAGCTTTTCTTTCCCAAAACAAAAGCTCTCATTAAAAAAAAAATCCTTATCACTTGATTGATCTATTGTTACAGTAAAACACTTTACAGCTTTCATAAAAAACATCCACACTTCAATTTACTCAAGCAGAAGTTAGACTGAGGTTGCAGTGGGACTGATGAACCAAAAAAAAGATCCTATTAGAAAAGAAATGGGAAAAGGTACTTCTGTTACCCATTTTTTTCCACAGATAACAGCAGTAAGAGAAATCTAATACTGTGATCATAGAATTATTTCTTGCACTCATTATGTAGTCTTTAAAAAGATTTTTAAATTCTTTAAAAAAAACTGTCAGAAAACTGCATAGGCAAAATGATCTTATATTTGTTAATCTAAAATCTTCTGTTCTACACTCAAGATTTTGTTTTTTCAAAAAAAAAATAAAAGATTGGTAATGTAATACTTTGGGTATTTATGAGATTTACTGGGCCTGGAACAAAAGCTCCGATTTATTCAACAAACAATTACAGCACAAGGAATAGCAGTATTTCCCAGTAAGGTATAAGGCAATGCACTCGGCTTGTTGATCTTGGTCAGGATGAAGAAGTGTGAAGGGACATCAGCGATTCAGGTACCATCACAACTGAACATCCAATTAATTCAGCGAGACAGGGGTACAAGCACACCATGCTAAACACAGCACACAAGCAAAGTGTGTGACGCTTAGAGAGGACCTGACCAAAGACTTTTTGGGATGCAACCACCATCTCAGCAGTTTCCTATGAAACAGTATGCCAATGTACACCAGTAAAAAGCTCCTCTGCTATGAGGTGCCTGTAAGTGGCAGGAGGGTGGTACTGGATGCTCTATAACCGTGATGCATGACAACTGCAGAACAAGTTTGCCCCACTTTAACAGCATGTCTCTCACTGAGCCATGGCTCTCCCACCCAAGACACAGACCACAGGCGTCTCAAGTACTTGCTAGACAACACCACCCTGTAGTTGAGGGGGGGGGGGAGGGGGGGAGAGTGGTGCAGGAAATGTGTGTCCCAAACCCAGAGGGACATCCTGTCACTGCAAAGTGGCTGAGAAACCTGCACTGAGGTCCAGCTTTCTCAAGACCTATGAAGGAGACAGACTGCCCCTTCACTGCTGCTTTGTCAAACCCATCGCCCACAAGCTGAAGGCAGCGAAAATGCAGAATCTGCTGCCACCGACCCCGTGTTACGATGCAGTTAGACCCTCAGAGCAGGTTTCATTTTTAAAAATGAGCTGGGCAGTTTAGTTTATTTCAGCAGTAGCGTTTCATTTGTCTGTGGAGACATTTGTTTCTTTTTTGTTTTTCTTTTTTCAGCTACAGCTGAGCCAGACTTAAATGTTAAGGATATCGTCAGGGGGTGGAGGAGGAGGGAAGGGAGGCACCTAACATCACAAAAAAAAAAAAAACAACTCCTCACTTCACAGTTCCAGCAGATCAACTATTGAATATCAATAGAATACAAAACTTGTATCTCACTCAGGAAGCTGCACCTGGAAACTCATTAAAGCAGCACCTGGAAACCACAAAGCTATAAATTAACAGAATTACAGAATTAAGATGAATTGGACTGCAAGAAGTCCAGTTATGTACAGAAAATCACTGATACACCTATAACTTCCATGCTCTCTATGTAATTCAGAGTAGGATTTTGGTGGGGTTTTTGTTTGGGGGTTTTGGGGTTTTTGTTTTGGTTTTTAAATAAGGATGCAAAGATCTACCTATTTACTGAGGATCTTAGAAGCTCAGATGAGAAAGTTGGCCAAATCCAGATGTACCATAAACCCAGGGTACCAGTCTACCTTGTTACCTATACACCCTTGAGCAGAATAGACAGTTAAGACTATAACCTTGTTTGGTTAAACCAATGGAAACAGACTCCAGTATGGACAATCTTATCTCAATTCACATATAGAAGATTTCAGCTCCTCTTAAATTGACTATAAACAGAAAAAGCTGAAACCAAAATAAACCACACTCTAAACCCAAGTAAGCACCCTCCCAGGAGCCTGTGCTTTTTAACAACATCAATTTAGTTAGATGGTATCAGTGGCATTAAGCCTGGGGCAAAAGCTCTAAACGTTCCCTTCCTGTGTTGAATCATTTCACACGCTCCTATTATACAGGATAAAGCATGTTAGGAAACATCTTGTTCAATTTGGTTTATTGCAATGATGATTATTATTCAATCACTTTTCTTGTTTGATAGTCAATGGAAAATTAATGATCTGCACATTACTAATCATTTGCTATGATGTCATGTACATGTCCTGGTTTTCAGCTGGTACAGAGTTAATTTTCACAAGAAGCTGGCAGAACAGACAGCCAGGACAGCTGACCTGAACTAGCCAAAGTATGATTCCATACCATGGATAGAAGGATGTAAGGGGAGGGAAGCTGGATGGGATGAAGGGGGTCACTGCTCAGAACAGGCTCTGGGGTGAGCATTTTGTCTTGTGTATCACCCACTTCGTATATTCTGTCACATATATTCCTGTTATTTTCCTCTCCCTTTATTGACTCAGTAAAGTGTTCTTATCCCAACCCACAAATTTTACCTTTTCTTCTGATTCTCCTCCCCACCTCAGTTAGGGAGAGAAGCAAGCAAGCAGTGCTTAGCTGCCAGCTAAGCAGTCAAACACGCACAGTACTTACAGATTACTTTTTCTGTGAAAGCTGGGAGTAGAACATAACAGCAGCAGTTTTTCAAAAAACATTTGTATGTCTGTGATAGAAACCATGCATACTTCAAATACCATTGACAAGTCAGTTGTTTCGTTACCTCTAGAACAGTTTGTAAAGTGTTATTTTCAGTCAAGTATCAACTTCACACTAAATATATTTCTTAGATTGGGTAATGAGTAACAAGTACGTAAATTGTGGAGAGGCTACATCATCAAGAATGTCCTAAATCTAAACCATAGCTAAGTGCTTTCCAAATACAAAACTGATGCTTACATGAGATAGCTGTGCATCTCTGTGCACAGATTAGCAGAGGACAACTAAATTTTAGTGTAAAGTTAAACAGACTTTGTACCAGGCCATGAAAAGTTCCATTTCAAAGGTCTCTCAGTTCTTTCAGAATAAAACTAGCTGGAACTTTCCATAATGTGACATTGATTACTGTATTTATGCTGAGCTAATCTGTACTTATGAAAAATTAATCCTATACTAAAAATTGAAATCATTAATGGGGCTCAAGGGAGGAGAATCTTGCAGACTTCGAAGCAAAACTATTTGTTCTTCCTATGTCCAGCCTGTGAACAAATAAACACTTAGCTGGAAAACAGATCTTTAGGGGTATTTTAAAGACCTCCAGCATGGAGGAACAGGCATACCTACCTGACTGGGAAACTGCAATTTAGACTTGCTAACAGTCCATGTGAGACCAGTAATGAACTTCAGAGATTGGAAAAAGTAAAGTGAAATAAAAATAAAGTCACTGATGAACCAGAATTCACTGACTACTCTGACTGAACCACTAGAAAGCCTGAACAGGGTTGAACTGAAATACTTCCATATCAAACACTCCTGTGCTACAAGGATTTCAGCCTCAAACTCATAAAACAGTTTTAGCCTACACTAGAAACTTGAGATTGTTCACAGCATGATTGGCTCTGAACATCTTTAATACGAACTGATTAGGGGTTTTCTTCTGTTTTCTTTAAAGGGATTTGAACAGAAATCCATTACCTTTTTTTTTCTTTTTGAAGAGGTGAAAGTCAAACAAAAATCCTATTATGTCTAAATGGAGAATGAAAGAAAAAAATATTAGGCCGAATTTCTGTACTGGTAGAATTAAGGAGCTGAATAAAACTGCAATCAAAGAAGATACTGGATTTAAAAAGGTCTATATTCCCACTGACATACTCTGAGAAAATTAAATCAGAGCAGTAGCTTCTACTGGGTCTTCTTTCATTCCAGTGCACTTCAGACGAGTCACAGTGTATGTATTGGAGAAACTGACTGTGGCAGGCCAGGAAACAAATGCCAGTGCCACACTAGCAAACAAAACTTTCAAAGATTACTTCATCATAGTGATAGGACAACGGGCAATGGGTTTAAACTAAAAGAGGGGAGACTAAGATTTGATATGAGGAAGAAATTTTTTAGTGTGAGGGTGGTGAGGCACTGGCACAGGCTGCCCAGAGAAGCTGCAGAAGCCTCATCCCTGGGTGTGTTCAAGGCCAGGTTGGATGAGGCTCTGAGCAACCTGTTCTAGTGGAGGTTGTCCCTGCTCATGGCAGGGGGGTTGGAACTAGATGGTCTTTGAGTTCCCCTCAAGCCCAAACCATTCCATGATTCATTTCCCTGAACAATGCATTTTTAGTTCATCTATTTTTTCCAATTAGCAGTTTTTTCATCTAATATTGTTATGGTTTAGCCCTGCCCAGCAATTAAGCACCACACAACCACTCACTCCACCCAACGAGATGAGGAGGAGAATCAGAGGAATGACAGAGAGCACGTAGGTTAAGATAAAAGCCAGTTTAATAGGCCTGCAAGCATTAAAAAAAATCTATATTAGTAAAATATACACACAAAAATTTTTCCCCAATGTCAATGCTAAGTAAGACCTCCCAACTGCCACATGATCTCCCAAACTGCCCAGCCTCTCAGCTCACATGCACAAGCAAAGCAAAACTTCATTCACTGCTTCCTGTTGGCAGGCACACGTTCAGCCATCACTCCAAAGGTGATGCTGCAGAAGACCCCCAGCTGCCACTCCAAGGCCCACAACCCACCCTCAGCTATAAGAGGAACATGATGTCATATGGTATAGAATCTCTTCAGCCAGGACAGAGTCTTGGCTGTGTTCCTTCCCAGCATCTCAAATGCTCCCCACCTTCTCATTAGCAGGGCCAACATGAAAAGTAGTCCTTGACCACAACCAAAATCATCAGTTTGTTATCAACATCATTCTCATACTAAATCCAAACCACAGAATTACACCAGCTAGTAGGAAGAAAGTTAACTCTATCCCCACTGAAACCATGATACATACTGGTGACGAGCGAAGCTGAAAAATAATATCAGAAAGTATAAAATGCTTATTTATGTTCTTAACATATTTACTTCCAATTTCAAAATAAATATGGACTAGACATCTAAAAGTGCACAAGAAGTGTATTTCTAATCAAGCTATCTTTGGAGGTCTTGAAGAGGGGAAGATTTTAACTCATGCTTTAAACATACTGGTAGGGAATGGTACCAGCCACTTGACAAACATCATGGACTTACATTAATACAATTAAAATTGTTTTCCCTCTGCACATCAAGGCGTCTGTACAGTAAGAATTCCATAAGTCTGAAATTTAAGGATAACCAAATATGCCGCTAGCTTTTTCACAAGGCTTGTGTACAACATTAATTTTGGTAATTACTAACAATTAATAGTAATTAAGCAATTGCTAACCTGCTTGCAGAGTGTGATCATAGAATCATAGGGGTTGGAAGGGACCTCAAGAGATCATCGGGTCCAACCCCCCCGCCAAAGCAGCTCCCTAGGTCATATTGCACAGATAGGCATCCAGGCAGGTCTTGAATATCTCCAGTGAAGGAGACTCCACAACCCCCCTGGGCAGCCTGTCCCAGGGCCCTGTCGCCCTCACTGTGAAAAAGTTCTGCATGTTGGTGTGGAACTTCCTGTGCTCTAACTTGCAGCCATTGCCCCTTGTCCTGTCCCCACAGACCACTGAAAAGGGGCTGGCCATTTCCCCCTGCGTCCCATACTTAAGATATTTATCAACATTAATAAGGTCCCCCCTTAGTCTTCTTTTCTCAAGGCTGAACAGTCCCAGCTTACTCAGCCTTTCCTCATATGAGAGATGCTCCAGGCCCTTAATCACCTTTGTAGCCCTTCTCTGGACTCTCTCCAGGAGGTCCCTGTCTTTTTTATAACAGGGAGTCCAAAACTGGACACAATACTCCAGGTGGGGCCTGACCAGGGCAGAGTAGAGTGGGAGGATCACCTCCTTCGACCTGCTGGCCACACTCCCCTGGATGCATCCCAGGATCCCACTGGCTCTCTTAGCCACCAGGGCACACTGCTGGCTCATGGCCAACCTGTCATCAACCAGGACCCCCAGGTCCTTCGCCACAGATCTCTGCTCCAGCAGGTCATCCCCCAGCCTGTACTGATACAGATGGTTGTTCCTTCCCAGGTGCAAGACTCTACACTTGTTTCTGTTGAATCTCATCTGATTTCTCCCTGCCAATTAACTATGTCTTTATCTGGAAGATGAAAAGTTATCTTCTGGTGCTTAGTGGAACTACATCCTGGTAATCAAAAATTCTTGTAGCATTACCAACCTACAGCGAGAACAAAAATATTTCTGTGGGGCAATAACACTTTTTTCATTACAAGTAGTAGAAATTTGTATTACTTTATTTGCTTTACACAATAGTATTTTTCCCTGTTCTGACTGGCAGTGGGAACATCACCAAATTTTCCTCTACATTGATGTGCAAGAGAGGCAACCTTGAATTGAACTATTGGTAATACAATTTAAGAGAGTTTTAAAATTTTAAACTAAGTTCCAAAGTGTCTCATCAAGCTATTATTTTAGCCAATTTCCAATAAGACAAACGAGGGGGGAGTGTAGAGGGCTATTTTTAGCAACATTAGTTTCTTACAAAGAAAACACTTGTTTGGAAAAATTGTACATAATATAATGCACAGTTTTGCACGGATCATTTATTTCTAAACTTGATCCCTAATGCTAACATATAGAAAGTACCACCTCAGTTTGTAGATGGAGATCCCAGTCATGATAGGAATGGCCACAAATTTCAGGCATCACCTCATACAATGCTAAAGCATCTTTCCTTTTACAGGGCTAAAATTTCTTTGTGGCATTTAAAACGAGGATACTAACAACTTTTTTCTTCCCCCCTACTGGTTATCCCTGTTCAGCGACCATGGTAAAGTTTTATCTCATAAAATATCATCTCATAAAATTATGTCATTCAGCGGCAATGCTAACGGGAGTTAGCACTCTGGCACTGGCCAGTGGCTTCCTGCATTACTTTTTCCCTCCCCATCTGGCCTTCCTCAGCAAAATGCTCTCCCATTTGCATGAAGAAATGTTTTCTGGATATGCAGCCCATACAATAAAGTCATTTCAACTGTATGGATTTACACGGCCTTGCATGCTCTCAGTCGATTTCTTTAGACTGTCACAGACAAAATCAAAATGTGTAAATTTAATGTAACTTTTTTTATGAATACTTAAAACATAATCGCATCTTCTTTATGGGTCTTCTGCTAGCTTAGTCTCATTAAAATTCATTCTTATGAATGTGCAGTGCAGAGAAAAGGCTGCTAACATGTCACAATAAACCAACTGTCTGAAACCCTGCAGAAAAAAAATAAAAAAAGAGGTAACATTTGCCTTGTACCTTGTAGTTTACGAGAGAAGATATCTAGAAGCAGCTGTAAAATGGTCATAAAATAAAATTGGAATTTATATCAAAATCACTCTTAATACCTTGGGGCTTTTCTATCTCTGCATAGTTTACCCTGAGAGATTTAGTGGTGGAGTTTTATGTTAACGGGCTGAAAGTTATAGTGGAGTTGTCAGTAATACTACCTCTTTTTGGTGCGTCTGCCTATATATCAGTCTATTTATTTTTAAATAGCAAGATAGTAACCCCCAGAAGGTGCAATATGAAAATGCTATTGGCAACAGCTGAACAGTTATAGAGCTGTTAACCATCCTTAATGAAAATGCTACTGAATGCAAACATTTTTAGGTTGTTTCTTCCTCTTCCACCCTGCCCCACCACCAAGTATTTTTTAAATCAGGGATGTGAGGTAGAATTGACGTGCACACCACCCTTCTTGAGCAGGTTCCCAAAAAAACTTGGGCACCGTTCTGACTTCCACTTACACCTTCTGTCAAGGAGGATTTATTGAAAACAAAAAACAAATACATACACACACAAAAACCAAAAACCAAAACAAACCAACAACAAACAAAAAAGCAGCATGAGAAACCTCAAGAAAATTCACATACATCAGAATGAATTATGGAATATTTCCTCTATGGTGTTTTCTGGAGCAGCGGTGGAAATCAGTTAATATAAAGGCATTTAAAAAGAAAGATAAAAGAACCCTAAGTCAGATGTGTATGTGTGTATACAGGTGATAAGAAAAATGCAAGGAACAGGTTTATCAAAATTGAAGGACTTGCATTAGAAAACAGAAAATTTATTGTAAACTCTAGCATCTTACTCTATATCCTTCCTCATTAATAGCCCTGATGATTTCCAGCTAGGGAAAAAAAAAAATCCACACAAAATCTCAGATTTGTTTGGCATCAAAACTCAGATTTTCAGTTCCACATTGAGATGTGGCACTTCCCAATACCTGGTAAAGTTTTACAAGAGAAGTTTGTACAGCTTTACCATCTTGTCAGCTGAATCTTGAGTCTAACCTCAATATTTATTAAGCTCAACTTTTATCTGTTCTCTGTAAGATTGTAAAAATGTGTCACTACAGAAGTCAAACAATCAAAGTTCCTGTTCCCAGATGCTCTAGTATTCCAACCCAAAAATCTGTACTGGTAGCTTTCAGATAAGGAGATTGTCAGGAATAAAATTAATATGAACTTGCACAACTATAGTACAGTCTGCACTTATTTCTTATTTTGAAAACAAAATTAAGTGCAAATGTTGAACATATTTCCATTTCTTTGATTACTGATTTGTACAGTGTTGTTTAGCATAGATCAGTGGAGAAGTAAGGAACAAAAGAAAATAAACATTTACCCACAGCTGCTTATAGCATGATTAGACAAGAAATTGTCAGGCATCTTCTTTTGATTAGAGCAGAAGAATGTTATTTCAGATTCATGAAAGTTAGGAATGGAGAATTCTGCAAGGCATAAAAACAGATGATGAGCTAGCCAAGTCTCAAAAAGTTACCTGTTCTAGAGCAGGTCTACTGCTGCCACCTCCATGTGAGCACAGACCTCTGCAGCATGAGCTGAAACACATTAGCCTAGACCATCACTGATAATGTATCTGTACATGGGAGGAATACTCCACTGATGGACCATAGAACTACAACTCCGAGAACTGCCTGGTGCTGACCATGAAACAGCAGCTTTACAGTCTTCTGGACATACTTGCTTCTGAGAACAGTGCCAAACCTTGACGTAATACTTCCTCCTTATCTCCAGCCTCTCCTTTAAACCTGTATCTGACAGCACTGTTTTAAGACTCAGTGCAATGGCTCTTTTCTTATAACAGGCCATGCAGATTCATTTTTTTGGGTGTTGTGTTTCTACTCATGAAAATTACAAGTCATTAAAGAACCAGTGGTATGTTTTAACTATTCATTGCTGGGGAAGAGAGAATGAAATGAAAGATGGAACCACAACCACAGCTGGAAGCAGGGTGCAAATACCTGGTGCTAAAATACTTTCATCACTGAGAATGGCTAGAGCTTGAGGAGTCCACCTACATGCACAGTGCTTGGAAACAAAGCTTAACTGTTACACTGTGTCACGCACAGCAACACAAAATTTCAGTCTTTTTAAATCTGGTATACCTGCAGCAATATCTAGAACAGTAAGTAGGCATTGTTACTGTAAAGAAGACTTAGGAAGACCAAAGATACAGTAATTAGGCTGATAAAAGACTGTATCAGGGAGAGACGTAATCAAATATTTTAATATACCGTGCTTTGCTTGGGGTCCTTAAACACTATCTGAAATGACAGAGCTCCAGGCCGTTTAAGAATTAAAGCAAGAACAAAACCTGCACAGCTTTCTTTTCAAGAGATTAATTTCTACTGGGAGCAGAAATGCTGGGTTTGAGTTATCCTAATCCTCTTGAGCCACTACATGCCTTTAATGAAGTGTGGACAAAGCCAGACAGTGCTTACAAAATAACAGAAAAGACTGTGTAACAGCTCCAAGCCCACAGAGGATGGCACATTTCTTGTAAGAGTAAGGTTTAAAAATTCTGAAAAATTAATCAAATCTAAGTGGGATTTACATTTTCCATGACCAAAAAGTCTGATGACATTGGCTTGGCTACAGGATGACCAGGACTAACTTTAACCAGAATTTGATGAAGTTTAATAACCTAGGATTTGCAACTACTTGATTGCACATTGGAACCAAAGCCAGGTAGGTAATAATTCTTAGGGAAGTGTGGATGAAAGTATATTTAGTACGAGTTGACTTACCACCCATGTATGATACAATTTGAAGCAGGTTGGCAGCTTTAAAAAAAATAATCTTCAATAAAAAGAAATTCCATTAAGTGGTATTCGTGTGTGCACTAAATGATGTCCAATGCTTATTTACAAAGCTCACTTGATTTATTATACCCTGAGACTATATTAAAATGTTGGGGGGTGGGGCAAAAATAGTAAGTAACCTTTCACTGCAAGAGTTTGTTTCACATCAAATAGATTATATACAGCAAAAGCAGGATCACGCTGAAAGAAGCGGGATGCCACCAGTCTCATTTTTTGGACAGTATCAGCCAAGAAAACTTAGGCATCATACCCCAATGCCTAGTAGTGAGGTGCTCACTGTTGGGACTAGAATGGCCAGCATCTCAGACACATGGAGCACATCAAGGACCTTGGAAGAAGTATGTGGGCCAGGCTATTCAACAGCCAATGGGAAGGCCCAACAACACAACGTTTAGACACCTAATTACTTATGAGGTCTAAGTCCACACTAACAAGAGGCATATATTTCCTCTTAAAATTTACAACCATGATTCTTCACTCTCCTCCCTTCTCCTATGCCACCAAAAGAGTGTGAAAAGGAAGCCATGTTCAAGCCGAGTTGTACCTTGTTCCTCAAGGAATCAGCAGGAACACTCAAAGACCACAGTGCTACCACCACACTACTAAAGGTTAGAAAGCACGGCAGAGACCAGCCATAAATCTGAAAATATTTTCAGATATGGTATAAAACAAGTTCATCTGCAAGTAATTTAATTTAGTTATTTGGGGAGGGGAAAAAAAAGAGCTTAGAAATGCTCTGCGCAGCATTAGGTGTCTAAGGCCTATCACAAAAGCAATCAGATCGCTCTGGAGACCAGCTGTGCATCAAGTAGATTGCTTTTATCTAAGTGATAAAAACCTTGTAGACTGTGAACAATACTGGGCATAAAACGTAACATTTTTAATGAACAACATAAAAGATGAAAAGAATGAGCACAAGAAATGGCAATTTAGTCAGAAGATAGGGAAAAGGAGCCTCCCGAACATGACATTTTATAGCAAGCAGATTTTTCAGTAAGCAGAATTTAGAGGGGGAAAACAGTATTTTTCTCTCCTAATTAATCCAGTTGGGGTACCTTGCAAATCAATCAGGAACGTCCCAGCATCAGCTGACTGAACCTAAAGAAGGGGCATTAGCATATTTTGGACCCATTCCATACCTAGGATGTGTTGTTGAAACTCCATTAATTTCAATGAAGATGCAAAATTGGCCCTTTTACTGTAATCTTCTACATCAACATGAAAGAAAGAGCATAAACCATTAAGCATATAACTGCCTTTATATTTTATTTCTTTTATGAGGCTCCTAGCAGGACATTAACAGCAGATTATATCTTTTGCGAGCCATCTAACAGGACATTAACGATGGAAGGGTGCCCAATAAATAAAATCATTGTTATTACTACTACTTATAGTTGGCCTGCCAGCACCAACTGATAAAACCTGAACGTTTGGAAAGTCAGGAGCTACTTCAGCACTCTGCATTTCAAACCATCCTCTTCAAGTGTTAGCATTCTTTTGTTTGGCCCAACTTGAACACAAATAAAACTGAATTTTATAATAAAACCCTAAATTTTACTCCCAGATGCTGAAGATAAAACAGAAAATCTGAACTCTGCAATGACAACCAATGCAGGTACAGGCCAGCCCAGAATACGTACAATTGGGGAAAAAATAAGGAGTTTAAACTCAGTCTGACACAAGCGCAACTGGATATGGACTTGGAAAACATCTGCTTAAATATTTTATGCCCTTTCTCACCACTGGCTTTTCATCTGTGGTGCCTTTCTACATCTTTGGTGTGCATTCTCATCCACTACCATTCCTTATGTAGTAGGGCCCACTGCACCATTTCAATACATGTTGCTCACAGGCAAAGCAAAGCGTTTTGTAGTTCATTATAAAAAGCAAAAGCCAATTGAAAACTTGGAATCAAAATTTGTTTTTCTAGAATTCTGAAAAGATGAGTTAATAATTTCCAATAGCAGCAGTTCCACATCTGAAACCAAACGATACTTGGATGTACACTCACGTACACACAAACACCCTGTTCTTAGAGTTTAACCTTTGTTGATTTGGCCTACAGGTAGAAATCTTGGGTTTATGTTTTGTCCTTGTCCCTGGCTTTCACTTTCTTGTGTGTTTCAAGGCAGAAATATGATCATAAGCTTGAAAGAGTTATACTAGCAGTTATATCTGAGCAACCTTACTGAATTTACAGAGACTGCATCACAACAAAAGGAGAGCACATACCTCGGTGACGGAAACACGCAACATCTGCCTTGGTATCAAAAATCTGGAAAGCAGGTATTAGTCCCAAGACACCAGTATTGTGTCATTAGAGTAATGCTAACACTTGCTTTTTCCTTAACTTCTTGCTGTGGGAAGAAAAAACATATTTATTACACCCATTTTTTAAAAGGGTGGGAAGGAGGAACCTGGGAACAGCTGCCCTGTCAGCTTCACCTCTGTGCCAGGAGGAACAGATCCTTCTAGAAGCTATGTGGAGGCACATGGAGGACAGGGAGCTGATTCCAGCCAGCCAGCATGGTTTTGCTAGGCTTTACTGCTAGTGGCTTTTTACAATGGAGTAACTGCATCAGTGGACAAGGAAAGAGCTATGGATGCCATCTATCTGGAATTCTGCAAGCCCTTTGAAATGGTTCCCCACAACATCCTTCTCTCTGAGTTGGAGAGATATGGATTTGATGGGAAGACTGTTCAGTGGATAAGGAATTGGCTGGAGGGTCACATCTAGAGGGTGGTGGTCAATGGCCCCAAGTCCAGATGGAAGATGGTGACAAGAGGTGTTCCTCAAGGGTCTATACAGGGACTGGTGCTGTTTAATATCTTTATTAATGATATTGACAGTGGTATAGAATGCACCCTCAGTAAGGCTACTGATGACACCAAGCTGAGTGGTGAGGTTAATGTGACAGAGAGATGGGATGCTATCCAGAGGAACCTAGATACGCTGGAGAAGCAAGCCCAGGTGAACTTCATGAGGTTCAACAAAGCCAAGTGCAGGGTCCTGCACCTGGGTTGGGACAATCCCCGTTATCCATACAGGTTAGGAGATGATGTGCTGGAAAGCAGCCCTGATGAAAAGGACTTGGGGATACTTGTGGGTGAAAAGCTGGACATGAGCCACCACTGTGTATCTGCAGCCCACATCCTGGGCTGCATCAATTGCAGTCAGCAGATCAAGAGGAGACTCTGTCCCTGTACTCTGCTCTGATGAGATCTCACCTGGAGTACTGCGTCCAGCTTTGGAGCCCTCAACACAAAAGGGATGTGGACCTGTTGGAGCAGGTCCAGATGAAGGCCACAAAAATGATCAAAAGGCTGGAGCACCTCTCCTAGGAAGACAGGCTGAGAGAGTTGGGCTCGTTCAGCTGGGAGAAGAGAAGGGTCTGGGCTGACCTTACAGGTGCCTATAAGCAAGCTGGGAAAGAGCTGTTCATGAGGGCATATTGCAGTAGGACAAGTAGGTTTTGAACTAGAAGAGGGAAGATATTGGTTGGATATTAGGAAAAAGCTCTTCGATATGAGGGTGGTAGGTCACTGGATCAGTTTGCCCAGAGAGGCAGTGGAGGCCCCATCCAAGGTCAGGATTGATGGGGCTCTGAGCAACCTGATCTAGCGAAGATGTCCCTGCTCACTGCAGGGAGTTGGACTAGATGACCTTTAAAGGTCCCTTCCAACCTAACACATTCTATGATTCTATATTTTTGTTTTGGAAAACCTTGACATTTAAAATATATTAATTTTAAAACCCCAGAAAAGACTCCAAGCAAAATGTTGAAAAACCACTACACTTCTACATAATTTCTTTTAAAATACTACTGTTTTGGCATACATCAGTTAAAAGCATAAAAAGGAAATGTTTGTCCACAGTCCACAAGTGGATCTTGAGTATTTACTATTCTTTCCCTTCATGGTTTGTTTTTTTCCCCTGTTGTTTTGTTGTTTTTTTCTTTTGGTTGGTTGGTTTGAGGTTTTTCTGGGGTTTTGTTATACCTTATTGCATTGTCTTTGTCTCTTCCATAACCAGAAAATTTACTCTGGTTAACAACTAAGTGAAATACCGAAGGCCTGACTTCTTCCCATGACAAAAGGATTATTTTAGTAGGTCTTTAAAAATACCTTTTTTACATGATTAGTCCTAATAAAATATAGTAACCTCTGAGCTCATGGGCAGCAAGCCCTAGCCCTACTCACCCACGGTACAGCAGGGAGAGCAGCAAAACAAGCTCTCCAAGAACTCTCTCAGATAAGTTTTCCCACCACAGACAAATTTCATCTATTTTTTAAAAGATAGTGGAAGCCTCCATGTACAACTGCTTCTTGGCTGTTGAAGACAGACTATAAAGAAACCCCCAAAACAGCTCTGACCACTGCCAAACGGCAGACAGAGGGAAGAGCCTCTGGAAAACATGAAAGAAAAAGGATGTGTGGGGGATGAATAGTTTTGAGGCATACATATTAATCATCTTGATGCCTGGTTGTGCCTGTGCCTGTGAAGGAACAGGAAGGGGATATAGTAGGCAAGCACTGGCGCCCCAGTATACCTCCATCACTGATATGTTTGGACTCTGACCCACTACTTGTGCTAAGACCCTTATGTTGCGTGCAGTCGTTGGGACTGTATGCCCATCTAAGGCTTCAGCAAATGCTAAATCTAGAACAGCATTGTCCAGGTTGTTTTAGATGGCATCAAGCCCAGGGACTAGTGGAGACACAGCTTCACAGACCTCCATGAGTCAGGGACCTTGGCAGACCTGCCAGCCCTGAACTATACACCATAAAGTATTAAGAATCACATATGGACAGCTTCCAGAGTCTGATGAAGTCCAGAGGCATCTGTGCTCCATCTCCAGGTCTTTTCAGTTCATAATACAGACCCTATGCTCCAATATGGAAAACCCACCATTGGCAGCCCACATTCTGTCTGATTTCACGGTCTCAAAGATGCTGCAAATACATGCCAAAAAAACCTGTGAAAGCACAGTGGTGTCAGTTTACCGGTGACAGACTCCAGTTCACTAGCTGTGTTTGCCAAGTATTAGAAAGTTGCTGAAATATAGTTTCTGTTCACAGCAAACACAGAATTATAAACTGGGAGATAAACATAATGATGCTTTCTCATGCAGTTATGGTCTCCTATTCCCTGGTTCTGTCCAGGATGAAGTTTCTCATTGCTTTTCTTGTGTCCTGAAATCTTCATAGCTACAAACTACTGCGCTATATTCATGCAGGAGGATGACTACGGACAGTGTAAAGCAGTTGGTCTCTCTCATGTACAACTTCCACTGTAAGGCAGAGAATGCAGTAAGGAAACCATGGAAAAGCTAGAAGGCACTTGCTGGCAACTGACACAAAGGTTTACGGATAAGTGTGATGCCTGAAAACTCCATAGCTGTTCACTATGAACAAAACAAAGCCATTCTGATGCCATCCTAGGAGAACCCAGTGGTGGGTGCAACTGAGATACTCCTTTGAAAAGGTCTAATACAGAATATGTGGCTGAAGAATAGCAGCATAAAACAAGTACAAACTAATGAAGACCAAACTACCTGCATATCAAGTCTAGAAAATGACCTATTTGTGATTGGAAAAAACCCCAAAACAACCCACCACAGAAAAACCACCACACACAAAACAAAAAAGCAAAACCAAGCACCACCACACTCACCCCCTTAGGCAAAACAGTAACAGTTTGACAGTGACCAAGAAGGGAAGCCACTTTTCCAACAAACTACATTGTCCTACCTAGTGATTCCCACTGTATAGAGACAACCGGATAAAATACTCAGCCAAATACATGTAACCACATAATAAATCCAGTCCAGCTAATACAGCATATCTGAGAATAATCCTGACAATTGTTACCAATCAGCAGACATGAAATCAAGGTTTCTGCACCAAAGCTTCGGGGAAGACACAAAGTCACTACTTTTCCCCACGGAGAACCATCACCACAATAAATGCCTGTTCCAAACCACAGAGTCAGACTGGGGTTTTTTTAATTTACTTTACACTGTTAAGAATGGTGCCAATAATATAGAGGCTATCAGATGCTGACACAGCAGAAAAATGTAAACAGAAATATTGTTTTTAAAGCCTACTCCACAATTACTGAGGATTTGCAAACAGTTAGGATATAGACATGACTGTCATCTTAATTTAGTCCCAGAAACTGCCACCATTTTATGAAAGCAATGCTGTGCCAACTTTGAGAGGAAAAAAATGATTGTAAACTGCAGCCATGTCCAAATGGTAGCTGAGGATCTGTTGCCAAGGTCAGGTAAATTCTACAAAACAGTCGATAATACTTTGTCTAATTGCTCATAGCAAAGGAAGAGACTGCAACTAAACTCTTTTGTTATAAAAGGTTCCAGATCCATCATCATCACGGGTGGAACTGCTGAATTCAAGGATGGAGTAGTGCACACTAATGATGTGAGCTATACTGCTGTCTGGCACCTCAGGGAAGACACGAATGGCCACAGCACAAGGTATGTCTGAAACTGGTCTGAGAATAAGCAACCTAACCCCAATATAGATATTGAATAAAGCCTGCCATGTTCATAATCACAGCTGAAGAAAAGAACTTCTATTTAGCTATATACTTTGCTGTTGTGAGAACAACAAAGAAGAACTTTTGACTTAATTTTCTGCATGTTGGTTTGTCACGTCCAATACATAGAAATGCACTGTTTTGATGACCAGAAGATAAACTTGATTTATAAAAGTTGAAAAAACCTGCAGATTTAAAATAACCTAAACATAATGAAATCTGGTATATTGTTGGGATGGTTACAACTAAAACCTGCATGGGTGTTTGCTACTACTTATGACTGTATGCAATACTGTGGCACAGACAGCCTATGCAGAAAGGAGTTTAATATATCCAGCAGCATGAAATATTTTTAAGAAGGCGTGAGAAGTTCACATTTTGCAGCAATCTGCAAATAAGCAAAGCAGGAACTTTACATCCCTGAATCAGGGGCTGTTTGCATTGCAGGATCAGTCTCTGCCAGCTGCCACCGTCATGAAAGCAGTTGCGCAAACCTGACTCAGTCACTGCATAAGCAGCTACAGAAAACAGGAGGCACAGACAATTCTCAAGACTGCAGATTAATTGCTAGTTCAACACATGCTGCTAATAAATTAGCATGAATATTTACAGCAAAAGAAAGACTTTACCAAGTTTAAGACAACCTATAAGCTGCTTCTCCTACCAGTGTTTCTGACCAGTTCTGCTCAGTCCCTTTCCCGTCATTCTTTAGAGCCTGTTTGTCACCAATTTTTTGTTGGTCCTAACTATTTAGTGAATATTAGCTTTCCAAACTAATCACTCTTGAACAGCAGATTGATACTCTACAGCAGAATGAGCCATTTTATATGATGATCTGGCTTCTTCCCGATCATTAAATAAATTGTCCCTTTCAGACTTTATTAATTATCATCTCTCACTTTTATGGTTTTTAATTGTGGATAATTTACAAGCAAGTGATTACATTTGACAGCCAAAATTCAAGATGTGTTTTACTGGTTATTTGTCAGAAAAAATTACCAGGCTACTGATTTTACTCTGTTTACATGCTGCCAATACATTAAAAATGCATGCAGACTCTAGATTTGATTTCTGGAAGAGATCCGTGTGAAAATATAAAATTTATTTTCTGTGAACATTTATCCTATTAAAATTCACTCATTCACAGGTTCATGAAAGTCTAACACTGAAAACACACGGCCAAAAACCAAGTTCCCCATAGCACTTCGGTGATTTTTTCCATCTCCAGCTGATGTGCCCCAAACTAATTTCCATTTTAAAAAAAATGGGTTTTACTAAAAATTTATTATAGTAACATAAAACTGAAAGGAACCACAAAAAGATAATCTAATCCAATGTTTGGACCAGCGATGGATCAATTAATCTCATGCAATTCAGAAACCTCTTCTCGAAGGTCTCAAGCTTTTCATGGCATCAGATCAAGTGGCTAGGGTTTTGTGTTGTTTAAGGTTTGAGCTTTTGCAGGTTTTTTGCTATAAATTCTTACAAGTTCTCTTACAACCTATTCTAAATCATATCTTTGCTGCTATAAAAATCTATTATCTTCCATTTCATCCAGCATACAGACTATTCTTGCTCACTCTGCAGCAGCTGTTTATATAGCTGAATTCTGATGTGTCATCCTTCTGTAGACTTCACAAAGCTAATTGGCTTTCTTGAGGTCCACTCAATACCCTGATAGATCTCTGCTCATTTTCACCGTTTTATCTTCAGCTGGTCCTCCTTGAAGTAGAGCACCTAAATAGACACACTGATCCAACTAAAACTTCTACAGTACATCACCTGCTTTTCAGGTTACACTCCTGTTTACGTATCTCAAGATGGTATCTTTCACAGCTATAGGACACCGCTCATCCAGATTCAGTGCAAGTCCCATTAAGACTCCCCAATCTCCCCCGCAAGTTGTTCCCTGCTGTGAGTATCAAACTAAGGCTATAAACATGTGTTTACAGAATTGATTACATTTCATTTAAACCCCTGGCATAGTGAACCACAAAAAAAGGTTTGTTAAGATAAAGGCCACAGTGGTCTTTCATTTTTCTTTTGTCCTTTTTCAATTCCCTTTTCCTTGTTTTTTGAGGAAATCTTTTCAAGTCAGGTTCCTCTGAAGAGAGATACTGCTAGGGACTGAGCTCTTTCCATAAATTTTCATTCCAAATCATTGTTCCCTTTTTTAACAAAGCATATGGAAACTAAGGCAAAGCTGCACAGAAAAAAATACCTCAAAGAAAACACGCTTTAAGGAGAAAAAAAACCCAAAACCAACCCACTGAAAAATCCATCTCTCTGGATTCTGCGCTGGGAAGAAGGCAAACAGAGAAAGTTTAGATTTGTAACATGAAGCAAAGACATACATAATCCTTTCCTCCACCCTGTCCAGACAGAGAAGTATTTCTTTTGAGAAGTGTGTTTAACTTGGCATTTGCACCCTTGTACAGACCTCAGACTGTTCAAAAGTCTGATGCACTCCAGAGATGGATTTTCTGTTTAGGGAAATAGCAGCTGAGGAAGCATGTCACATTACATTTCATCAAGGCCTTCGTACAGCAGGCGCAAACATACCCTGCAGTTGCAACAAGCATATTATTTCCAAAATTTAAGAAACAAATAAAAAACTCCACTGAAAAACAGAAACTCATGGGTGGGGGGAATCTAACTGAGACACACTGTAGAATGTAAGACAGTAGTTAACAGATACCCTTTCTGAATGACCTACTTTAGCAAGGAAGAGCACAGCAGCATCATTCCAAGAAAAACAAGACTTAGGTTCTCTAAAACAACTACTTTATAGATAGATTATTATAATGCTGAAACTGTGTAAGACTACAGGCACAAAACTAAAAGATAATGCCATAAAATGCGTATTTTCTGAAAGACTAATACTCTTCTTCCACTAGGACCTGAACTAGAACCATCCAATTGTTATACGCTTCATTTGTCCTGAAGACCGTTAAGATTTTGTATCAGAGAGGACAGAACTTCTATGCTTTCTGAAAAAAATGCACTGTTTAGTGTCACCAGTGTGTTACTTCTGATGTAATGAGATTTTTTCGGTTTCAAGACCACAAGTGCCTCAACTAATGGAAGCAGTACAGATGTACATATAGAACAGCTGGTTTTCTTCTCTGCCATCTGTGACTTACAGTTTTAGAAGCAGACTGACCAATCACAACAAATTGGCAAAATCAAAGAGATGGTGCTGAAAATGCAGCTTAAACTGATGAGGCCAGCAGGGACCCAAAAGTTCCTTTTACCTCCAGGTATTGAAGGATGGCAAAACCACTTGGCAAATGGAGGCATTTTCTACCCCTTAACATTCACCATTTACAGCCCAAAAAATTCTGTTAGCTTAAGAGATGATGCAAAAAGTTGGGAGATTATACTACAATGCCAGAAATTTCCTGTTAGAAAGGGCTAATTTTGCAAAAGTAAGATTATGTACCCTGAATAAGTATAAATTATACTCAGTACAAGTATATATTTCTGCTATAAATTATAATATATCCAAATTATAATATATCCACAGAAAAGCATCAATTCAGTTGATCTATATTAAGTTTTCCCAAAAAAGCTTACAGAAGTACATTCTTTGTCCATGATTTGGCAAAAACATTTTACACATACATTTGCTAACTGTCAAGTTAACAGGAAAAAACATGGAAATGATATTTTCACAAAATCTCAGAGAAATTGGATATTACATGGACAATTTCAACTGGTCTTTCCTTTCCTTCTAGTCACCGACATAAGAAGCTTCGCAGTCAGACACAGAGCTTCAGCAAGCATCAGATATCTCTATAAGGACCTGAAGAGGGGTGGGCTTTTTTCCCCCAACCAGGTTATGCCACTAGACCCAAAATTTGCCTGTAAATGCTCAGAACTACCTCAATACAGTTATCCAGAGCATCCAATCACCTTCTCCCTAAGAACTGTAAGTATATTTAAAGTAGGCATAATTTCTTTCCAACTCTCCTGAGATGCTAACCTGCTACACATACCACATGTTTACCAGATACACAGGGCATCGGATCTTGACAAGAACATATCTTTTACTTCCGTGCACATGTTGTAGCACATCCATATTTTCTGAATCTCATTTAAACAACAGTCATTAAAGAATACAGAAAACTCCAAGTAAGTTTCTTCTTTGACCTACAAGAAGAAAACTGCCTATAAATTTTAACAAATCTAAGTTATTCCTGAGACATACAGGGACCAAGGACGCAGCTTTCAGCTGACTCTAAGCTGTGCTGCTTTACACAGAATAATTAAAAAGTCACTGGGTCAAAAAAGGTAGAATATATCCTACTGGTTAGAGTATCTCTCTGAAAGGAGGATTTATTTATTTCTATTCCATGAATCATTTTAGGTGTTTAATGCAGTGATTGCTCAGACTGCCTTTATAAGTTCTTCACATTGTTGGGGCATTCTTCTGAGAAGCAACAGATACGCCCTTGCATTGTCTGGAAGAAGACTGTGCAATAAACATCAGAAAAATATATGTGACCTTCAACTCCAGCTGTTCGACATAAGAAAAAAAAAGGGGGGGTGGGGGGGAGGGGCACTACCAAGTCTTCTGCAACTTTTGGAAAAACATTAACTTCTAACTTCCTTGCCTTCAAAGATTTAGAGCTCAGCACAGGAAAAGCAGGCAGATTTCAGCAGCCCAGAAATCACCATACAGGTCCCTGAAATGAGGATTTAGCTGAAGTCATCAAGCTCAGCATTTTCTCCTGGCTACCTGAAACAACTTCATGCTCAGTCTCCTGGCTGAGAATTCCATGATGTTTGTTCATTTTTTTCACCCATGGGAAGGAGGGGTATGACATGTCCATCAAACTAGAATTCCAGGGTGACTTTGGAGTGATTAAAAATTACATGGGTCTTCAGTGTCATCTGCTCAGGTCCTTTTACAAGGCTAATCTTCAGTCTCCTATGAGACTGATCACAACTTTTTTCAGAATATTAATTAACACTGAAAAGTTAATTTGTGGCAGCCCATTTGAAGTTAAGTTGGAGAGTTGAGGTTGAAAGAAGCCTTCTTCCTTCTATTTTAAGGAATCAAGATGAGTAAACCCACTAATCCCCAGGACAACTCCTTTCCAACACAGACATTGAAATAGAGCAATCTCCCAGCCCCAGCATTAGTGGTTAATGCTTACTTTAGGAATTTGACAATGTCTTTGCATACTGTATCATGTCCAATTTTACACACAAAAAGATACAAAAACATTTACTGTAGCAAGCTCCTTCCTATTTTTCTAGTACCTAGAGCAAAGGCAGGCTGGGTACTGTCAAAAATATAATGTCTGGTATTCAAGGCTCTGGAGATCTAAACTAACATGCAGGTGAGTTCAAACACTTGGAAAATGGTACAGAAGAGTCATCATCAAGATCCTGGTTACAGCTGTCACAACAATAGCCAACAACTTAATAAACAGGGGCCCTTCCTCCAAAATTTCAAGAAGAAATGCTCCCGGTGTGGCCTGAAATACATTTAATAGCATGTATTATCTCAAGTGGCTTCTGAAGGATGCTTAGCATACTCAAATTCATCAGAGTCCAAGTAGATCCTTTGTTATGGCTTCAAGAAATGAAGTTAGTCCCATCTGCTCTATTTTCCAGTTGTGCCAATTTACAAGTTTTTGGTTAGTCTGTGTACAGCTCTGTATTTTAAAGAAATAACAACTAAATTTAAATCTCCTTTAGGGGGAAAAAACACATTAAAACGGTAGCTTGCCTACAGCAACAATGAATCTTTCTTGCAACAGAGAAAGAAGACTAAAGCTAGTGAAATTATATTGTTGTTAGTTTGCCCTACTGGAGAACAATATCAACTCTGTGGTTTAAAATTGCTCTCATCAAAAAATAAAAATCATCGTTTCCAGTGGGAAGATCTCTTCCTGTTGAAATTATAATGAATTTCAGTAATATTTTTTTCATGGATTTATGGGTTTTGATTCTTTATGAGTGAACAGTTTCTCTTGGAATTGAACTAGAAAACCATGTTGTTGTTGAATTTTATTAACATTCCCTGCAAGAAGAAAGACCATAGGACTAAGCACACATCTCTCTGCCTGGCAAAATCTCACATCAGTGCAATTCAGAAAGGTGCACTGCAGGGAGGAAGAAAAACCTGCTCCTTCTTATATGCTTTTTCATCGACGCATTTGAGCGGTGCCCATCTTCTCTGACACCTTAGCTGTGTTCTAAAAAATCAAAATAATGCATTTAAATTGCTATAAATTCTTTTCTTCTACAGATTTCAAAGCAGTGTTAACAAGGACGCATAGCATGAAGAGCAAGGGTCGCATCAGCCTTCCAACACACTAGCTTTGTGCTTTCAGACCTGCAAACACACCCCTTTCTTCTGTTAATAGAAACAACAGACACTTTAATTATTTGCAGATTGAAAAACCTCTACAATGAAAACCAATAACTGGCTGAAACATCCAGACAAACAGGCACTGTCCTTCAATGATCATATTTCTTCAGGTTAATTCCAGCAAGGGCTCCTCCCTACGCACCATTCTGTGGCAGAAAGCTCAGAACTGTACCATGCTACGGGGACAGGATTTTCTGACTTCCTGCGATTTCTTCCTCTGAGCTCAACTACCAAAGCCTCACCTTACAACAGTCACTTATTTGCTTCTTTAATGAAAGCATTCACAATCACAACATCAGGACTGTCTGTTAAGCTCTTGCGTCTGGAAAAAAAAAAATTAAGGCCAAGAACAGAGATTTTTTTTTCAAAATTTCAGAGCCTTAGCTTTGAACAGTTGTATTACAAAACAAATAGCTAAAACAACATTCCTTGAAGTTAATACAAACTTCTGAGGTGCTGGTTTAGTCAGGGTAACTGGTTTGTTCTCATTTCTTATGCTCTAATACATTTACTCACCAATCTGACTGAAATCTTAGACTGGTTTACCACACTTGTCATAAGGAAAGATTTATAAAAAAAGACAAAAACACCCCGTATTTTGGAGGCCCCACTTTGAAGTATCTCAAATCGGACATAAAAAAATAGCACTCAGCTGAACCTGCTTCAAACAACTACATCCTGCATCCTGGTCGGATCTAGTAGTCTAGATTTCCTTCAGTCAAGTGAAAGAAAGAGACACTTTAGGAAGGGAATCCTGGCATGCAGACATAAACAGTCTTGCGTTCACTGACCACACAGAGAATCTGTGAATCATCCACTATAGGGAAATACAAAGCAGAATCCTATAGCTCAGGCAAGATGAATCTCTCAGCTATCCCTTGCATGTGATTTCCCCCCACACCCCAGCAGGTTATACACAACCAATTGAAATGTTCAAGCATGCTAAAAGTCCCTATAGCATTTCAGCCTGGAGATTACCCCATATATGAAGCACACATATGTAATCAACTCCTATTTGTGAAAAGTGTTGGCTTAGCTTCAGAGTGGATATAAACTGGACTGTTTCTAATTTAGGAATGGATCCGATTGTTCTGTCCTGAAGTTTAGGCTACTTGGGTGGGTGGGATCTCTCACCCATTTACAGCTCTGCTGTAGCTGGTTCGATGCTCACTTGTCCTTAGCTTGATAGAGCACTTCCTTACAGCTGCAAGTTGTCTGAAGGAATTCACAACTCAAACTTACTGCACATCCAGTAAACATCAAAGATGGTGCATACAAGACCCAATCTGAAAAAATAACCAATTTGCACCGCCTAATTTTTTTCCAAGTTTTTCTTTAATGTTTCCTCAAAGATCACGCTTACTTCCAAGAAGCACATTCCTTACAACTCGTTTTGAAGTTTGAATTTGTTAAACATTGAATGAAGTAAAGGCTAATTTGCCAAAATTGATTTCTTCTGGTATCAGTTTGATGCCCTCCCATTTTTTTCCATACAGATCTTGCAATCATTTGTCCAAAGTTTAAAGCGATGCAGTAAGAATGTGCACTTTTGATACTTCACTAATTCCCAAGCTTCTCCTAAATTGTGCAAAGAACTGAATTTAACCTCCAGTAAGAATCTCTCCTTTGGGTAACTGACTCCTGATTTTATTTTTTTTTTTTTTTTTGTTGCCTTTCGAAGATTTGAGGAGAGTTGAGGACTCAAACTGCATTTTTAAAATCTATTATGGTCTCGGTTTCTCGAAATTCTTTTTAATTTTTCATTAGAGAAATTAATAGGCACAAATGCCCTTTAACATGGTTGTCTTCACTAACTAAAATAAAGTATCTACAAAATAAAAAAGTGGAGATAACGTATTAAACTCTGTAACAAATCCACTTAACTGCTTAGTCTATGTATTACATGCATATACACATTTAAAGACTTGACTAATGAAAGAGACTATGGTTATGTTCATTTCTGCTCTTCAGGAAATGCAATAACAACTGGACATTTCTTTGCTAGCTGCAAAGACAGACATACAACACTATAAATCGACAGAAGAGAGAGTTCCCTAGTTTGATCTTGCTCTTCTGACTTTCTTCACAGGGCAAGAGTACAGTGAAATATATTTAAATAATCTCAAAGAAGTCTCACAAGTATCATCATCATCCATATTCCCCACACAATACAAGAAAAACACTCTCAAGCCTGTCAAGTGCTGACTTCCCCTCTCCTTATTTGAAAAAAAAAAAAAAAAAAAAAGCGCCATTGAGAAAGTCTGGTGAACATGGAGCACAGGACCTGAGCCTGAGAAAGGTCAAGTCTGTTCTAAATGCAGAGCCAGTGATGTTCTGACAGAGTTCAAAAATCCACATCCTCTGCTCTCCCACTACCAAATATAAATCCTGAATTATTTAGATAAGCTTTCTGGGACAAAGGTTAATGAGCCTCTAAGTCAAAACCCAGTACTAATCAGCATTATCAAATTAAACATTATTTTTGTTGTGTTCCCCATTTTTACTCTAGGGAAAAAGAAAAAAAAAGTGCTGTTAATCCAAAAAAATACCCTAAAAGCCACAAACCAAAACCAAACAAACTTTTCAGAGAGTATTTTTCCTAAGCACGAGTCCTGAACACACACCCTACAGTCTCTGCGTGTTTCTATTTGATTTTTCCAAACTACAATCAAGCTGTTAGCTTGTTTTATACTTAGGAAAGGCACAATCTTTCCTGCCTGAAAATAGAGCTTGGCAACTAAACTGACAAAATAGTGCTGTAATGGGAGAGAGGGACGTGATAAAAACATGCACAGAAAGTAAAATGAACTCTACATTAAATGCCTGGAAATAAGTAGCAAAACAATAGTTGTAAGAGTTCAGGATTCAGGGCTGTAAGCACATTAATGACCATCACAATGAACACAACATCCTTCAATGAACTCCTGTAGTTGCTTGTATGTGCTTAAAGTTAAATGCCTGCACCACAAACACAACTGTCTTTTCAGTTGCATCTCACCATTCTAGAGCATTAAATTACATACTACAGGGAATGGGAGGGCATTAGATTTATTAAAGAGGCCAGGGAGTCCTGGGCAGCTACAAATTTCTCTGCTCCTACTCAGATCACAGTAAAAAGAAGGGTTGGTTGGTGGTTTGGGATTTTTTTCCAGGAAAAGCTTTCTGTGGAATTACAAAGGCAATGATCTTAACACAGTCATATCGGACAGGATTTATTTAAACTAAAACATTAGAAATTTGTAACACAGACTGCATTAGGCAAGCTATTTACCAAGTCATATCTGATATGGGGGTTTAACTGCCTGTTCTTCAAGCCATTTCTTGAGATGAAAGGTTGAAACCTTCCGCCTATGCTTCTCCAGAAGACAGAAGAGACAGCACTACTCCTACAGGAGCAGCCCAATAATCTCCAGTTACAAAATCCTGACTTCAGTAATCACAAAATTTTCGTGGACTATTCATTTTGGTTCATATTTTCCAGCTGCTTGTCTTTTCTTTTTCTTTTTAAAGTACTTTTTACAGTTCCATGTAACAAGATGAGAAGGGGAAAAAGAAACAAACTAAATCCACCAAGTGAAAATATTGGGGTAGGGGGGCTGTAAAACTGCCATGCTATCACATGGAGATTTGAAGGCTGGCAGGAATCAGCTGAGGCTTCTGTTTCAGAAACGTAGTGTTTCCACAGCTCATGTGAAACTCCCTTCATATCTGAAAAAAGAAAAAAAAATACAGTTCCTCCACCAAAAACTTTACATCTCTTAAGTTTAGGACTGGTTCAGATCTCCAACAACTGAAAGCAGTGCACATGCTCAAGCTGCTCAACTCCTCATCTGGGGCACAGACTAATCCCACACAGTGATAGATAACCACACTTCAGCCAAAAAATGAGCTGGATTTTTACTGCAGTTGGCTCTCTCCCATTTAGTAGGGGAAAGAAATAATGAGAATCCAGGCTGCTTCCACTATATTCTCAGTACTCCCGCCACTGGTCCTTTAGTATCACAAAGGATCAGGAAGAATGTTAAGACAACAGACGAATGGGAGTAGAAACAACAGGCACTGCAAAGGCTAAACGAAGAGACAAGGTGTTGCTCCTTCTGGTTTCAGGAGCCATGGAGCTAGATGCCAAGAGACTACATGAGAAAAATGTCATGCTTGCAATGGTCCTCCACTAGTGTCTTGAGCATCATCTCCTGGCCTCCAAGCTAGATGTTCAATCTGACCCTGCACACCTATTTTCGTAATTTTATATTCAAGATGGCTTTATAATTCATACCATAGACCACTAGACAAGATGACTGTGCTTTGGACACACTACGGTTGCAAATTCTATCAAAGGCTGAAATTCTGCTCTTTTCCTCATGTGCCATGTAAAGTACATAAATGCAGGTCATGAGTTATGTTAAAAAAATGCAGCTATAAAATATTGGTACACTTGTGAAAAACTAGAGAGATTAATTCTGATTTCACATGAACCACTGGAAGTTAAGAGAAACTTAAGCCACATTACCACAGTGCCAGGAGTAGCACAGACCCAGCATCCAACCCCAAATGTCTCTAACTCTTCCAGATAGGAAAGTTCAAGAAATATCAAATCACTGGAAATATAGAACAAAGTTTTTTCAAGGTATTTTAATAGCAAGCTTTGGGATTAGGAGCACTGAAGTATCAAACATTAAAATGCTTCCTTTGCATCTTCTGATCAACTCTCAGCCATGAATTGTAAAGTCTCATGGAGGCATTGTAATTAGCATGCTTCCTTCCTTTCTGGAACCATGCTGATTTTTTAAAGGGAAGTGTAAGACATTCTTCCACTTACAATCGAATGTAAATTGTATAATTTATTAATTATTTCAGTAGCACTTGATATTTATTTTAATTAATCTTTAAGTCAGACATGAGCACTGGGGAGTAACAGCAGGACATCAGAAGCAGAAAAAGTTTTCTTTCTTTTTTACTTGAGAGCATTTTTAATGAAAAAGTAGATAATGCACTTTTTTTTTTTTAAAGTAAGATAAATAAAGTTTGATGAAAATAAGCCACGTACAATAGATGTTTCCAAACAAAAGAGAAAGCTCTTGAGCTTGATACCCATACAAGCAGGACAAGAAATAAAAGCCACAAGTCCCACTTCATCTCAGCCTTCCCTACAGAGCTCATCAGGACTGGCAGTCTGCTGGGACAGGATTAGGGAATTCAGTAAGACTCTTGCTTCCACAGGCAGTGGCTGGAGGTAAAGCTTTCTGCAGCACCCAGCAGAGTTGTGGGGGTCAGGACACATAGCCCAGGACAGCTCCTTCTTCCCCTTGTCTTCTCTACAAGCTCTGAGCTACACACAGATGCTACAGACTTGCTTTTGGAGCTAATCCTGAGTTGAAAGAAGTCAGGCTTGTACGCAAACTTCTGGATAAAAGTCCTCCCTGGCAGAAGGGAATTCATGTTGACGATCAGTCCACAATCCTTTCCGTACCCTGGAGCTGACCAGTGTGAGGAGACCACAGCTCAGTGACCTATGGCCTCCTCCCTCCAACTCATATCACATGCTGCTGGAACAAGCCATGGCACCAAGATCATGTTTGTCAGTCGCAGGAACTTGTAGCTGAACTGCAGCCAGCATGCCTAACTTTTTTCATGAGGTTAATAACCTGAAATAGCAGTAGAGTGCACACTTTAATTTTTAAAAAACAGGAATCATTTTTCCTGGTCAAACTGAGCTTCAGCAACCCGAAATCTGCTGAACCTTTTATTACAACTACAAAATGGGAATTACTTTGGTCCTTGAAAACACCGAGTACAAGATTCCCAAGTTTTAAGACCATTTTCACCTAGCCATATGAATTATTCCTTACAAAGATGTTACGGGTTTTGCATGAACACTGGCCAGTAGTAACTGCTTTTGGCTTCTACAGATACCATAAGTATAACAATATTTCTGGGAAAACACAAGCCCCCTTTTCTTAAGGAAATCTGAATCAGGTTAAAATAGCAGACAGACTTCTCTAAAAATAGTGTGGTTTTTCAGTGTTTTGGGCTTTTTAAGATACCAATAAATCCGCTTAAATATTTTGGCTATCCAGTACCCTAAATAAATCACTTAGTGTTGTGTTTCGTTTTCTCCCATCCATCAAAGTGCAGCTAGAATAGAAGGGAGAAAAGAGGAAAAGCAATTTTGGCATGACTTTTGTGACAGAGTCATTCAGGATCACGCTTGGCCCCATGGACAGGGTCAGCTCGACATTTTCTTGGGACACTAACTGACAGGAAGGATGCCCCATGCTCAGCATATCAGATACCTGCCCTCCACCCCCCCTCTCCTTCCCTGTGCCATGCACTGTTACGGCCCAGATCTGCAAGCAAAAACCCTGCCTTTACCCAACTTGAATTTGAGATGCACAGAGGGCAACTACTGTCTGGATAGCATTTCTTCTACTGTATACTGCCATCAAAATGTAAAAGACATCTCAACATAACTGGAAAAAGAGAAAAAAACACAACTTACACCCCCTGCAGTCTCAGACAGTGCTTTCACTTAAAAATATTATCTGATTCCTGCTATTTTACCTGACTCAAACTTAACAAGATAATTTTGAATTTGAGCATGTGGAGCAAAACCCACATTCTTCCCTACTGTTGACAACTTATCTGAAAGAAAAGTATCACATGCTATTTGCCCTACCAGCTAAAACAGAAGAAAGTCACCTTCTCTCTTGAGCAGAGACAAGCTCAGATGGTTGATCTTCCAAGTATCTTTTCAGAAGCGATTGATGACGGTATGATGCAGAGATCTGAGAGTTTCCTCGCAGCTGAGCCCTTTATCTCTCCACACATTGCATCTTCCCCATCTTTATTGTTACCCCTTGATCAAGGGCAGCAGCTCCTTCAGGCCTTTCACTTTTGTGACCCACTAGAGAAAGGCTCAGCAATATAGTGTTTAGATGTACTCAAACTGTAACTCACAAGTGGGAACTCCATGGCACAGTGCCATCTATCCCTAGTTGTTTCATCATTCTAATAGTAGCATTTGCTTTTTAGGCATGAACTACTACTCAACATTTCACACAGCTTCAGATAGTAAATATTTCCACCACTCACCTAGCCATATCGCTCCAAAAGCCCCTCTCCGCCAAAGGAACACAAACCCTAAGATTAACATGAAGATTTTCCCATCTTTTGTACAGTACAATAAAGTATTTAAAGTAATGGGAGACACGTGCTTAAATTTCAATCCTATCCCTCCTTTTTCTAATCAGCCCGTGGAGAAATACGGTGGAGAAAGCAGCTGCTCTTCATAGGCAGGCAATGGAAATGCCACTTTCAAGGTCACAGTCCAGATAGGAAGTTATGGAGGGCAAACAACATAAAACTTTCCTTTTCATAATTGTTTTCTGCATCTGTCTGGTCATTCTGAGTTCATGCCATCATTCCCCTTTTTTATGCGCCTTGCTGCTTTGCTCATTTCAGTGAATCTTCACTTACAATATCAAATGCAGACAATATAATGGAAATTACAGCTCTATCAAAGCCTATGCCCTGAATTCAATTAACAGTATCAAGAATATGATACTTAGCAGCAAGTCCAAAACATGTACTAAGATCACTTGAGAATTCACTGATTAATTGTCCACCCAAATACCTTCTTTTGTGCTTTTTCCTCCGCTAGAAGTGATTACAATAAAGTAACTTTTTTTTTAAGTCTAGCCTATTTCATTATATACAGTGGCATTTCGGTAGGTTGAGAAGATAAAGTGGGATGCCCACCTACCTCATTGCATAGCAGTTCTTCTTGTACCGAAACCATATTCAGCTGGAACAGCATACATGAGCAAATGTTGCAAAAAGCAGCCAGCACTGGGAATGATCACATTATGTCTGTACCCCTCAACACCTACAGCCTCCGATGCAAATGTGTCCCATCAACAACACACAGCATTTGGTTTGGGTTGCCCATAGGCCTTGCCTTGAAACAGGAGGGCTATCATCGCTTCCCACTGCCTGATGCCAAGAGCAAGTGCTTTCTGTTATGATGAAGTGGAGATATTTGAGGATCCAGGGCTTTCACAGATAGCCTTAGAGTACTTTATAAAACAGAGGAAGCCAAACCTGTAACAGTCTCATCCATACTACCAGCAAAGACTGCACCTTGGAGTAAAGCATCTCCAGAGTCATGCCTTCAGTTAGTCTTGGAAAGATCTATTTCACTTCAAAGAAAGTCCAAGACCATGGTGACAAATGCCATGAACAGTCAAGGAATTTTGTTTCAGTTTCTACAATTTAAAATTATCAAAGTTAATCTTTATTAAGATAATTTATAATATGTGTATTTGCTGCCACTTCCATCTCAGAACACATTGTCTATCCAGAAACATGGAAGGACAGCGAGAATAAAATTCCATACACTGCCACTATACAAGAGAGTTCTTCCAGGCCTGAAATGATGACTCCCAAACTCACAAGCAACTAGACCCAGAAACAAAACTGCAGAGAAGAGGTGCCACTCACCAAATTGGAGTCAATCCCTGGAGAAATGCCAACCTAGTATGGAACACAGCTTGAGAGAAGTTAAGTTTCAAATAGCTGTTCCAGGAATCAGTTTGAACAAACCAAACTTCATCTAGCACAGCCCTGATCTGAGCTATAAGAAAGCCCAACTCATTAAAAGCATGTAGCCAAGCATGTATCTACCACACAGACTAACTGTCATTACTTTAAAGAAGTCAACTTTTCCATCTCCTTTGCAGTGCTCTGGTTTCAGCAGCGTGGTTTCAGCGCTCTTCAATGCCACACAAAGGTAAGTCTGTGGGTTGTGCTACATAGGTACCATTTAGCCAGAGAATGCCTTTACTATGTCTGCGAACTTCCCAGGGAGTGAGATATGACATATTCGCCACTTTAGTGTATCAGGAAGTCTGGCTTTTGCTGATAGGAGTCTTCTCTTAACTGATGTACTGGAGGAAAAAAAAAAAATCGAGCTCTTTGGCTGGAAAGAATTCATGAAACACTGCAGTATTAACACACCAGAAGGGGCACAAAGCTTTGATGTAATTATTGCCAGTAGGTGGTATGCATTAACTACTATTTTCAAACCAGCAGGTTATTCAGCAGCTTTAGAAACAATAAAACCCTCAAGACTTCAGGCAAAAAAAAAGTTTTTAAAAAATCATTAACAAATCTTATGCATTCATGATAAATTGCAATTATAAGCAGGCATTCATGCTGGGAATAATTAGCAACATACCTCAACATTATTGAATGTCAATGAAGTCAAGAATACTCTTCATGAAAGAACAATACAGAGGAGGTGGCCAAGTTGTATTTAAAAGGGGGCATGAGCAATTTTCTTAATTGCAGAAAAAATGCCAGCTATAAATAGCATGGGCTCACAGCTTGCAGCATTTCTTCAAACCAGGAACCACACAGACTGAAATGCAACAACTTTTCTCTAGTGACTTGAAGAAGATAGGGTCCTTGCTGTCCATTTTTAAAATGCTTTCCAATAACATGACATTGTTGCTCTAAATTAGGTCTTTGGTGAATCAGTGTTTTGAGTCCTGTTTCTTTCCACAAGAAACTCATCAGACCATAAAGTGTAGATCTAAGAAACATTAACATGAATAAAAAACGTACACCACAATGCTACATGGGCAGATAAACAAGGTAAGATTGCTCAGTTCCTGTTGAGCACAGAAACAGAAAGAGAACTTAGTAGTTTCGACTGTTGTTACTTGCAGTACCATCAAGCCTCTTAGTTCTTAGGCATGCTCTAGTAAATGCAGTAATTTCTTATCAAAGTTGCCAGTGACAGTGTCTGGACAGTTGTTTAGGCTGAGGGTTTTTTCTCCCCATAATACACTGCTGGGTTTATTTGATGAAGATACATTATTTGATTGCAATTATATACTTTGTAAACACAACTGCAAAAACCTGAAGAAACCTCCATACAAATACCTAAAACCCCAAGTCTGTAGCAGCTTAAATGTCTTTAAAATCTGTCTCTTAACTTTCATTAGCTTGGACCAACTCATAACCTGTGAAGAAGCCAGTAACTTTAATTCAGACCTCTTAATATCTAAACATCTGCTGCTCTAGTTTAGATTTTCCAGCCATTTATATGAGAAGAACTAGAAGAATTCCTAGCAATAGGCTAATTCCTGCATGAAGACAGGAACATTTTTTAATGTAGTAGTAGTTCAGTACATTTCTCTTGCATGCCTGAAAAGCAGGATGATGAGCTAGTATCACAACACAAGATGATGAAGTACTTTCCAGTCCATTAGTAACTAAGGAAAATGTTAAACAACATCTACAAGAAATAAACATTCTTCAAGTTAGTATACTCTGATAACTCTCAGGCAATATTTGAAATATATTCAGCAGATGATTCTCTGGCCTACTTGCATCCAATTCTAACACAGATTATGCCTTGAATATATTTTATATATATAAAAAAAGTTTAAAGTCCACTTGTATTCCAAAAGGAAAGCCCAAATCCAAGCATAAAACCCAGACTATAAAAAAAAAGCGCCCGCAAAACACATCATCTACCTTGCTTGGCTGAACGTCAAACCTGAACAAAGTAGTGAGGGCAATAAACAAAGACTTCAATAACCATCCCTTGTCAAAAAAACCTATGTTGACCTAAACAGCCCCACACCCCTAAAACCCTAACATGGCTCTTGTATCACTGTGGATTCTGCAACTAGATTTAGACTTTCCAATACCACATTTGAATTAGTACCCCATTACATTCTCAGTAGCTCTCTCTTAAAAGAGAGTAATATTCTTGATTAAAATAAAAATACTTTTAAAGATTAAACACTTTTTAAAGAATTCTGAAAAAATTGAAAATTGTGCTCAGAAGCTGGAACTCGAGGAAAAAAATCTTTTAAAATACTTAAGCCTTTGAAATCATTTTAGGTCACCATCATCATCCTGCTGCAACGCACTATGTAAATACTTTCACAGATAGAACTTGCTACGTACTAAGCTGACCTTTAGCGAAGGCTTTGTTTACACTACCAGGCAGCACAGTCCCCCTAGGAAAGCATCAGCAGGGTGCTGAGGAGCTAATGCCCACCCATTAGCGTCTGCTGAGGGGAAGGAGGTAACAGAAGAGATACGGCAGAGCAGCCATAGCCTGCTTCGCCAGCCCCGAACGCCTCTCCACAGCTGGAGCGCATTAGCTAGGTACGCTCCTGCTCCTGGAATGCATCTGCTGGTGGAGGCTTACTCCCAAAAAGTCTGCTCAACGCCTCCAGGACTTTCTCTGATGCAACCAGCAGCAGGAAGGGGGGTAAAGATACTTTTTTTTTTTTTAATAATTTACAAAATTAAAAGAAAGAGCAAGCTTGTTTCAAAACACACTCCATATCTGAATGGACATATGCACACAAAAGATTTGACTGCTGGAAGTTGAAGTCATTCTGAAGTGATTGCATAATCATTAGTTTTGAACTGTAGGAGATGGTTTTTTTCTTACTTGAATCACATACCAGCCTGAGAAGGTCTCCATGTCTGTCTGTCTCAAAACCAAGCCTGAAAAACGTTTCTGCAAGGTATGAATAGCTTTGACTAAAACTAAAGTTAACAGAAGTGGTGGAACCTAGTGGGACAGGTAAACCATGTCAGACTGAGGTGACTATAGCAGGATTTATAACCTATATATGAATTAGACTATACAAACCAAAGGACCCTGTCTGGTTTTACATGCACTGAAGTTATGAAAGCTCTCACAGAACTGATACTAAACAACTGCAAATCCAATTGAATTTTACAGAAATGGAGACTACTGAACACCACAAAGATTAACAATATCATTAACTTTGGGCGAGTTGCGCTTTACACAGTTTTACAATAAAAAAATGAGGTGTTTTCTACTGATTAATAAAGTGTTAATTCTAGAAAACTTACTCTGCAAGCCATTGAGAAAGCTAAAACCGCCTGAAACTGACAGTAGTACAACTAATACATTTGGGCAGATTTTTAATCACTAAAAACTAGAAAGCTTAAATAATGCATTTTAAAAAAATACTGGAGAAATTTAGCTGTCAGTATTTCAGCATCCACTTGATGCATCAAGATTACTTACTGAAAATGCCACATCAACAGGTACTTTAACAGCCATAATACACGACACTGAAATATTTATATTAACTCGTATTAAATGTATTGGCAGGAATTACTTTAAATAATCACACACAAGAGATATGCCTAGAGAGCGCAGAGAACTCTTGAGATGGTAAAACTCAGCCTTCCCTTGCTTATTTCGGCAGCTATATGTGACAGTTAGTTCTACAGAGGTAATCTTTCACAACTTGGAAGAGCAGCCTAGCAGAGCTACGCATTACTGATGTTTTGGGGAAGTCAGGTGACATGGAAGCAGACCTAAATCCTAAAACTTCTGGCACACACTTGGCAGTTTTTAACTAATGTAGCACCTGGTTTCTCATCCCCCACATTAACTCCATATAGTTACCTGCATACTCATTTCTGCAAACTCTACTATAAGAACGGTATTCACATAAGCTTGGATGGTAGTCAAGATTTAAATCAGGTGTAAATTAAGAACTGGGTAAACTCATTTGCTTATGTATAGGAAGAGCATATTACTGTTACAATGCACAAATTAGAAAGAGAAAAACACCATTTATCTGCATTTGTCTAACATCAGTAACACCATAAACACACACTCAAGCTCTGTACACAAGTATTGTGAGAAAGAGAGAAGTAATATTCATGTAAAAGCAAACCGGGACTGACTTTTTAGGTTTAATCCTCTCCCTTGAAGAAAACCTGGGGCTGTCCATCTTCAATCCTAAACTACAATGACACTTCAGCCTTACTAATGTGGTATCCCTGCTCATAAACAAATCATTTCACCAGGAAACTCACGAGACCATATGAATAAGTATGGTGAGGACAATAATAACTTCTTGGCCCACAGAATTGGATTAATGGCACAGATAAGGGGATGAGTCATTACAAACTGCTAAAGCAAGGGCTTTTTTGATGTTCTGTCAGCAGCAGAACTTAACGCATTTTACATTTCCTGATCACGCAAAACAGTTTCTTATGGCTCATCCACCTCTGCAGCAGGATACAGGGCACGCACAACTTGTATACAACACACCTCCCAATTAATGTCTTTACACAACATGTATTACTATCTTTCTTTGAACAAGCAGAGAAATCTGAGTCAATAAGCTTAAGCACGTTTTTGCTCTGTGTATGTCTCTAAAACATAAACTTGCTGTTACCTGAAAGATTTAGGGGTTCTTTTATCAGAGAGGAACCCTTGGATGTTCAACTACTGCACAAGCATAGAAGCAGAGCTGAGGTTAATATGCCATTAACTTGAGTGATTCCATACACTCCAGTGATTCTGTTTGTTTGTTTTCCCAAGTGGGGGAGGGAAAGAGGTTTTAGAGCATTCTGTCCTTCCTTCTGGGTTATTTCTTTTTTGTTTGGTTGTCTTTTAAGGCTACTTTTAGAAAACAAACTTCATTGTACTACAGAGCTGAGCTATGCATGCACAGCAAAACAATAACATGGGACAGAGTGGATCGATGGATTTGATTCATCAAACTGGATGCATGCATAGACCATTTTTACTACATGCTTGAAAATAGGCTTTTTTACATAACGGGAAAGAGATCACAGTTGTTGAAAAGACCACATGACTCAATACAGAGGGAATACAGGATGCTACCACATAAACACACAACCAAACCTTACCACAATGTGAAAAGCAAATCACCAAATTTCTTTAAGAAATGAGCACATCAATAGACATCAAACACTTGTAACTTCTGACTGGAGGGTACCCAAAATAATTAATGAAAAGAAAAAGAAAAAAAAAAGCCCCCAAAAGAAATTCACATCTGTAGGGTAGGACACTAAACAAAAACGTTTGAAACCAACCTGCAACCTGAGGGCAGTGTTCTTAAAGATGAGAACTCAATCAGCCTTTCCTTCTCATTCAGCAGCTGCTGGCTGGAAGAAACCTCCTGAGCTCCAAAAAACCCTCTTTCTACCACCTCCATATCATTTCTGAGAATCCCTCTTAAAGGAAAGCTCCCTGCTCTTCTTCACTTGCTTTTACTCTCCAGCCTCCTGCCTGCCTCTTGCTTCCTCTATCCCATTCTCTGTGCCACCCAGCTGTCTCACAAAACTTTTCTCACCTGCCCATGCTCAGCCATTCCCTGAGGAGGGGCCATCTTCCCCTGCCCATCAAAGGCTTACCAGCAACCAAGGCTGTAGAACAAAGCCAAAACGCAGCTCTTCCCCTATCTAGCCACACTCATTTAAAAAAAAAAGAAAATAACAAACCAAACCTTACCTGTAGTAGATGAACAAATTCCCTAAGCAATTCTGCAATTTACAGAAGAAAGGAAGAACTCTAGAGAGGAAGACAAACACCAGTCCTTTTGTGACCCTTCACTGGTGGCGAATTTGATGAATGAAAAAAATACCTAGAGAAAGCAGGAAAAAAAATCTCCCACGGTAAAAATCTGACAAGATTTTGTAGCTTTCAAAGAGCTGACTTAGCATATGCTCACATTACAGAAGACACATTAATACTTGGCTGCCCTTAAAAATAGCTATACTTCCAGACAGCAGGCTTAAGTTCCACAAAGCGTTACTCAAGAGAGGATGTGTGGTATAAAGTATGGTAGAAATTAGTATATGTCTTTAAAATATGCATCTGTCATAGGCACATCATCATCAATAAGCATGCACACAGACATTCAGGCACTGGAATGACTACTGTTCTTTGTGATAACCAACAAAATAAAGACACAGAAGAATTTCTAGAACAGCCCACAAGCACTGCAAAAATCAGGAGTGGAAGCTACTTTACTTTTTTAACTCTGAAACAGTAGTCCTGGTTTATTCCTTTATTAGGAAGATGACATGCTGCTCTGGACTATGTTAATCACTGCGAAGCTTTAAAGAAACCTCTTTGTCCTTGGTGCGCTTGTGATGGAAGGGAAGAGCTCTGGCCTTAACTTCAGCATTAAGCATACATTTTAACTGCAGTATATTCATCAAACAAGCAGTTTACGATCAGATGATGTATGTGTTTTCTCAGGAGCCTAATCAAGATGCTTGAGGTCAGGGTCAGATTAAGGCACAGATATGACAGACCAGCATCTGCTGAATTTTCTCCTGTGATCATATAATGCTAAGAGCTTTTAAAGAATAAACTGCATTAGATCTCCAATCCATGTCCCCGTGTAACTCAGTGAATCCTTAACAAAAAATATGTCCTAGGAGAAGTCACCTCATTCAGTTGTGGTTTCTGAAGTCTTAAACTGATCTTGAAATCATTATTTTTATAGTAAAATTTAAGCACTTCTGGAAAACATATTTTACAAGTAAAACAGTTTAGACTCTGTAGTCCCAGACTAGAGCAATCTGAAAACAATGAATCGTTACCATGGCAGAAATTAAGGACTGAAGTGAAGGAGCAATAAGAAGAAAGTTTTATAAACGGCTCTTACTTCCTTAGTATATCTCCTTACCTTTACAAGTTTACTCTCAATTTACTTTCCTAACAAATTTTTACTGTGGCAGGTCTCACCCTCCAGAGCTAGCCAGGGCAGACGTAGAGACAGACAGGCTGTGTTCATTCATACATCAGTTACATGTCAACCATGGTCTAAATGCAGAATCTTGTGCAGACTGAAGCAGAAGTAAGAGGTTTGGTTTTTGAGACTGAGGCTGACTTTGCAGTTCTGGAAGTCAACAAAAAGTGTTTGACTTGTAAAGTGAGCAGATTTGGTCTGGAAATCACTGAGAAAAAATAAATGTAGTGCTCCCAGGATGTCAGCTTGACAAGTCACTTTGCTTTTCTGACCACAAGTCTACTTTAAAACTAACCTTTCAGCAGCTGCTCAGTTTCAGCCATCAATCCTACCACCATTGAAAAGCAATAGCAAAACCAGCCACCAAATTCAGCAGGAACGGGATGAGGCTCTTGATAGCACTTATTTTATAAATCATAGTCTTATAACACACAAAATGATCATAAAAAATCTCAGTATGATTTAGACAAGCAGAAGATATCCTTGTTGACCTAACTCAGGTCACTAAAGACCTACATCCATTTGATTTCTGTTCAACAAACAGAAGGGTCTATGATTTTTTTAATAAACCAAGCCAAAGATATGATAGGGAAAAAAAAAACCCAACCAAACAAACCAAACCACCTACTCTATCTCAGCAGAATCTGAACATCATTTGTATAATAAAGTAGAATATCTGACTTTAAGCCATATCTAGCAAGCAAGCGCAGCCCACAGCCTAAGGCTGCATTTTACAAGCAGCGGTGGGTCTACAGTGACCTGCAGGTTCTGGACAATCAGAATCTAAGGCTGTGGGAGAGATGATGGAGAAGACATCACTGAAGTCAGTTTGGTACAGAGTCACATACTCAGCACAGCCATGCCCAAACCTATTCAGCAACAGAACAGTGAGACAGTGAGATTCCTGAGAAGGAAGGACTCACAAAATGCCACTCCTGTCTGCCCTCCAAAAGCTAAGGTAGTTGTTTTACAATTCCTGACACATTAAGGTCATGATCTGTGGGCTGCAGGGAACTTGCTGTTCCCATGTAAACTAAAATGTGATTTATCATTATTTCCTTTAAGGAAAAAAATCAGGCATATAAAACAGGGAAAATCAGTAATTGAGGTTACTTTGAGAAAATAAAGAAACATATCAAAGTAAGTGCATGGAAAAGCCAGCAGCCGCACTTTTTCTAACAGGTAACGTTGCATTAACCATTCCTAAACCGCAGTAATTTCCTAGATGCCTCAGGACCCTTTCAGCTGAAAATCCGCTTTTGCTAGTTGTCATGCACACTCAGTCACAAATCACAAGGGCACAGTCTTGTTTTCCCTCCTGACCTGATAATTTCTGGCAACGTCCTTGCCGTTTTATCAGGATACTCAAAGCAAAAATGAATGTTCAACTGCGGATGTATTAGCATGTGCCACGTGTGCTCCCAGGCTACTCCTCACCACCCTCGAAGTTACCTGTCACAGGCGCAACAATCTTTACTCACCAAACTCGGATTAATCCCCAGCTGCTCCCCAGCTACAGTGAAAACACTTGAGGCCTTTAGATGTAGCAGCAACATTGTAATGCAAATCATTGAGTTGCAGGGCCACTAAACCTCTGCCATTTCATTGCCCTCTGGGCAGTGATTGATTCTGAGAGGCCAACAGGCCTCAAAAGGGAAACAGAGCTAAAAGAGGAGGAACGACGTAATTAATTCTTATGTAAGTTTCAAATTCAAAATTCATAACCTCCACTGCAATAATTTACCACAAAAAGTGGTCCGCGGCATAACATGCTAAGATGGATGTCTTTCCACCCGTTTGGTTTGTCTGCCACAGCAAACCCTTTCAGTAACAGCCTGTTGGGCTCCCGCTTTTCAATACATCTTTTTCAAGTTGTCTACCTCTATTAGAAACAAAGAGGATCTTCCCACTCCACACGCTGAGTTGTCATCGCCGCATCCAAGGGTTCTGAGCAGTTACAGTTTTCTATACACTAATTCAAGCTTCATATAGAACCTGAGCTTATTAAAAACCCTAAGAAATTAAGTATGAAACAAACTAGCTGTAACTGAGTATTTACATGATGCAGGTACCTGCTGATGAATGTGTTTCTATTCTTTTCCCTCCTGCTTCTTTTAGCAGCTGTCAACAGCTGTGGGCACATGAAGCAAAGATAACAATTCAAGATTCAGATGTTAATCCTAAGGTATATTTTTCCTCACAGTCATAAGCCCCGTTAATGTCTCTACAATATGCTCGGTAATGGTATATATGTGGGGCTTGTGTCTATTCCCCAATTCCACAATCCTACAGCTACATTTGATTTTTTTTTTTTAACTATTATCCTCACTATATTCATGAGAACAAAATAATTTATGATTTTCCCATGAGAGCCTATGTGCAAGAACTTCTCACGGTCAAATAAAGTCCAGAAAATGGTTCAGTAATAAATTTATACATTGCCCTCAAGAAAAACAAAACAAAACAAAACAAACCCAAACAAAACCCCAAACAAACAACAAAGGCAACCCAAACCCAAAAGCTTTCTGTGAACATGCTGTGCTTTCCCCTTTTCATTTCCAAGCCAGAGAGATGCAAGATCTCCTAAAAAAGTGTTTTTCAGTACACTGCCACTCAGTAAGTTTTAATAAACTGGGTCCTTTTCAGATCTTAGCAACAAGATACACTTTCAATGTGGCTCTGTCAAGTCAATTTTGAGTCAGGCCAGCTCCTGCTAAATTTCAGACCAAGAAAAGTATTTTGTGGCTTTTGTTTTAATTCCAATGGCAACGCTTAGAAATTTATCACTCTAACCCTGAAATGCTCACATTCTCCACTGCATCAAGCAAAACAAAACCCCTAGTGAGAACCTGAAAGTAATGTTGGCCATACTAAACTGTAACGTTTTCCACTGCCCAAACAGAGAAAAATTCAAAAGGTACATAAACAATATTATTATTAATAGTAATTTGGATCATAATAACTTCAGAATGTCAGTTTTTATCTACATATAAAACATAACCAAAATAATTACTTGGTACTATTTTTATCTGCAGCAGAACTCCACATCTCAGGACTGTAAACATTTTATTCCAATTAAACTACATTTAGTAAAACATTAAGTTGCATTAAATGAAAATATGATGCACTTAATTAGAAAAAAAAACCATTAAAAAATTAAACCAAATTGTAGGCTTTAGTGTCAGAAGGTTTATTAAAAAACCCTCTAAAATTCAAAACAAAACCTCAGGGTTTTAACTGCTAGTTTTCTATGGTTTTCCAAGGGCCATTCTACTGAGAACTGCTGGAGTGTTCTAACTAGAATGACACTACAACACGTAAGAAATAACTGTATTTATACTTTGTGCAAATTCCTTGGGACTATTCTAGAAGGCACACATGCCAATTAAAGAGCATAAGCAAAATCACATAGCTGTATTATGACTTGACTATTCTGGCTAATAGATTTTAGAGTGCCCTGCACCTTTGCATATGAAATACATCTTGGAATAATGGTACCTTAAAGAAGACCTTCCACGGTCTTTTAAAGAATTTTTTTTTTGTGTGACTCAACCATAATTGCAATGGAAATGAACTCAGGTGGACATTCAACTAAGTTTACAATCAAATAAAAAAGGTTTCCACAAAACTGGGTATTTACAGTAAAGCAA
Organism: Gallinula chloropus; assembly: GCF_964237585.1. Classification (NCBI taxonomy): domain Eukaryota; kingdom Metazoa; phylum Chordata; class Aves; order Gruiformes; family Rallidae; genus Gallinula; species Gallinula chloropus. The sequence continues at coordinate 78,669,926 of NC_140085.1, forward strand.
ATATAACCATTTCTATTTGGACAGTCTTGAAGTTTTAGATACTACCAGAAAAAAGAGTGAAACTAGCCACCCTGTGGTCCAATTCACTGTATTTTTTCTTACAGTTTAGATTTAAAGGGCAGGACTCTCTCATTACATGTTACAGTTCTATGCACAGACACAGCATTACATTGCAAAAACACATTTCTATATGCCGTCTCAAATTTAAATGTAATCGGGTCAACTGAGTTCCTCTGCTTGAAGTAACAGAGCACTGCATTTGCATTTGTCACCTTTGTCTATCAAAATACTTTTTTGGAAAGCAAATCTTTTAGAATTATAGAATGGCTGAAGAAACTGACGGTTCCTAGAAAATCCTAGGAATATTTGGAAGAAACCTTTGAAGGCTGTCTAGTTCAACTCCCCTACTCAAAGCAGTGGCAGGTAAAGCAGGTTGCTCAGTACTCCATCCAGTTGAGTTTTTAGTATCTCCAAGGATGAGATACTAACCCTGTTTCTGGGCAACCTGTTCCCATATTCAGTCACTTTTACAGTATTTTTTTTCCTTATGTTTAAATTGAATTTCCTGTATTTAATTTTGCCTCTTGTTCTGTCACTGTATATGACAAAATAGTCTGGCTCCATCTTCTTCACACTTTCCCAGCAGATGATGACAAGGTCTTTTCCTAATGCAGCCCAGGATGATGTTGACTCTGCTGCAAGGGCACATTGTTCATCACATGATGAACTTCTTGTCCACCTGGACCCCAGCACCTTTCCTGTAAAGCAGTACTTGGCTTGTCCATTTGTTGGAACCTCATGAGGTCTCCAACCTGTCCAGGCCCCTCTGAATAGAAGTGTAACTGTGGTTAATTAACTCTCATTCCAGTTTTGCACCATCTACAAACTTGCTGAGAGTACAGTGAGAAACTGTCACACCACCTAGGTTTTTAGTGAAGATAATAAACAATATTGGCCTCATTATTGACCACTGGGGTACACCACTGGCAACTGGACTTGTCCTGGATTTTGTGACACTGATCACAACCCTTTGAGCCCAGGAGTTCAGACAGTTTTCAGTTCACCTCACTGGCCATTTAAGTGGCTTATACTTTATCAGCTTGTCCATGAGGATGGGTAATCTGTTTCCATTGCCTGACTGTCCTTATGACAGAAATTATTTTTCTTATATCAGGTCTGAAACTCTTCATTTTCAATTTAAGTCTGCTATTTCTTGTCCTCCCACCATGCAACACTGTGAGTTGCCTGGCTTCAACTTCTTGATAAGCTCCTCATAGCTACTAGGGGTCTGTTAGGTCCCTCTCCTCACAGGGCAGGTGCTCCATGTCCCTGGCCATCTTGGTGGTCTTCTGCTGAGCTTGTTCCAGTTAGTCAGTATTCTTGCATGGGGTGAGGGAGTAGAGAACGGCAAAAACAAATGCATTTTTCCAGAGATGGTCTGACAAGCAGTGAGCAGCATGGTCAATGCCTTTCTTCCCACAAGTGACTGCCCATGTCCCTGTGGGTAGGGCCCACTTCTGCTGCCAGGGCCCTGTTGGCTCGTGCCCAGCCACTGCCCGCCAGGCTCCTTTGGGCAGAACTGGTCCCCAGGGAGGCAGGCCCTAGCCTGGTGCTGGGGCTCAGCCTCCCTGGAGCAGGGTGCTGCCTTCAGCCCCGCTGAGCCCCACGAGGATCCTGGCGGCCCCTTCTGATGGCCTCTCTGGGTCATCCTTAGTGGCAGCTTTGCACTCAGATTGCTAACTAGTACATCCAATTTAGTGTCATCTGAAACTTACACAAGAGTGCAAGCTGCCACCTCTTCCAGGTGATGGAGAGGTCTCAGCTTAGCCCTTGGGGGACTCCATTGTTACTGGCCATGAGGTAGATCATGACCTATTAACCACTACCTTCTGAACCCCACCATCTAACCTGGTTTTTACCCATCCAGTTTTCTACCCATCCAGACCATGGTGCCCCAGCATGAATGGAAGAATACTGTGGGACACACGTAGGCATTTTATAATAGAAGGCAGTCAGGCTGGTCAAATGTGAATTGCCTTTGGTAAATCATGGTACCTTTGAAATCCACACTCACTGACCCCAGTCGTCTTTCTCTCTTGTGAGCACAGAAACAACTTCCCAGTGGAAATCTCTCCAAGACTTTGCAAGAACCAAAGTGAGCTCTGCTTTTCTTGATGATAAGCGTAAGACTTACCTTTTTCCCATCATCAAAGACATGCCAATCTCCATGACCTTTCAAATAAGATAGAGAGCTGTCTCAGCATCTTGGGGTGCAGACCAGATGGTCCATGGACTTGTTAAGCTAATATTTGCCCAAGCTGTGTCAACTGCAGGCTGTTTCTGAGAGCGGCAGGCATGCTCTTCATCCTGCTCGTGGCTAGATACTACACACCCTTCCTTATACAACTTCTTGTGATCCAGTATTGAGTCAAGTCAGTTGATTGATCCAAGTTAAAATCAAATGCAATAGCATTTGGGGTTTTTTAAAATTTATTTTTATATCAGATTAGCAAGCTGATCTGCTCAATCAAGGGATCACAAGACTGTAATATTTAATGCTATGGAAGTCAAAAGAGTCCACAGGAAGTAACAGGGGAAGAGCTGGATGCAAACTATCTTCTATCACCTTAAGATGAACACTGAATCTTGAGTGTTTCCTTGAATCCAGACCACAGCATCCACAGAAGCAGAAACAGCTGTTTCATAGATTCTGATACATTTAGCACAGAGACTGAACATCTCCCGTAGAACAAGAAGCTATGAGTAAATGTTGATGACTATTTTAAGTTTCTACTTTATTCCTCTAATAGGTGCTGGACATAACTTCAGCTTGAAAACACTCTGAACTTCAGTCACAGTACTAATCTGGCAGAAACAATGAGTTTAGTAATTGCTTATTTATATTGGGATCTAATAAATACCTCAACTAAAAGATAATGTGTCACAGCGCTTACAAACATGATAAATTACATAACACAAGCAAGCATTAAAAACTATACTAAATATATAATATGAAAACATAAAATGTTTAAAAAGGAACTGTGCCCCTCCATTTCATATCCCATAATGATTCAAGTCATGAATTTATAGACAGATAAGCCTCACTGGGGAAAAAAAATAACATCCTCTGCCATACTGTTCAAACACACAGATTTTTCAGAAACGTATCTACAATCAAAAAATGCAGGAGATGTGATTTTGAAAGCTGGGAGAATTGCAGATGACAAGAAACATGCTCAGCTGGAGTTTTCCTTCATCTCTAAAATGATGGAAGCAACCTGAAGCATCTCCTGATTATTGCAAAGAGCTGACATTAAACTTGAAGGGCCCCAAGCAGAGGGTAAGACATTATAGCTCAACACTAACATCTTAAGTACCATGCAGAAAGACCTTATTTCATTACAGATCAACATATCTTACGTTTGCTTGAGATAAGAACCTACGTGTTGGCATTTTACTGCAGAAAGATTAAAATGCTGTAAACTCAAACACTAGTTTATCTCCCTGTAACTTATTGAGAACTGGCAGTAGGACTTTAATCATGCTGTAGATGGAACAAACATCAATGACCACTACAAAGCATCTGCCATCACAGCAGGAATAGGTTGGGTGTCATTTTCAGCCCTAAGCTTTAATAGTGATGGGTTCTCCAATCAATTTCAAAGTTCATGATGATCTGTTTCTCCTACTTCACTGTCAGTGAAAACTTGTAATGTAACACTGTGCTCATATCACCTCTTGCCAGGGCCCTAATTCTTTCCTATATTTTGAGGAAAACAGATCAGTTGCAGTTTCTGCAATTTTTGTGCAAGGGACACTTCTTTCTAGATTGTAGGAAAAGTAATGTATATACAAGTTGGATTGCTTTTCTGATATGCTGAATACTCTTCACATCACAAACCAACCTATTTCTTTCATAATGTATAAAAAAAAAGAGACATTAAAGTAGATAGTCCCTTCCCTTCCCTTCCCTTCCCTTCCCCTCCCTTCCCTTCCCTTCCCTTCCCTTCCCTTCCCTTCCCTTCCCTTCCCTTCCCTTCCCTTCCCTTCCCTTCCCTTCCCTTCCCTTCCCTTCCCTTCCCTTCCCTTCCCTTCCCTTCCCTTCCCTTCCCTTCCCTTCCCTTCCCTTCCCTTCCCTTCCCTTCCCTTCCCTTCCCTTCCCTTCCCTTCCCTTCCCTTCCCTTCCCTTCTTCTTTCCCTCTCTCTTTCCAGAAAGTAGTCAATTCTTATTTGCTCATAGGGTGTCAGTTCATAATTTTTTTCTCCAGTTGATGGAAATGGTGTCAGTACTTTTTCACTACGTACTTTTCTGAGTATGATTTTTTTGACAGCTCACTTTCTTTACCTATGAACATCCAAACAGGCTCATGAAGGTACGCAGTACTAATCTTGTATGTTATTATAGGCAGGACAGTGCCAATGTCTGTTAGTGGAATTGCCCTTTGAAAATCAACAGTGTTCATCCTGAGGTGTTTTTAATAAGCCTTCTGACCCTTCATCCAGACACATTAGGAAAACCAAGATAGATTTTCTGTAGTTTTAACTGTGAATGAGAATCTGAATGAAATTATTCCCACTGTTTGATACTGCTTCACAGTTTCTCCATACTCACAACAAAACCTGAATGCTTGTTTTTTACTTTAGTCTGTCAGTGAAACCAATGGCAACTCTTTCAGAATCTCAATCCGAGTATTAAGAACCAGAACCAGTTTAAAAATAACAATTTGCCTTAGTCAAAATTCTTCTCAACTAAGAGATGGAAATTTAAGTGAGGAAATAAAATCAATGTACCCATTAGCTTGGTGGCAAAGTTTGTTATTGCCTCAAATGTGAGGGCTCCTTACAATATTTTTAATGTAGCTTTAAGTAAAAACAAAAATCCCACCTTCTTGTATAAATAGATCAATGACAGAGAATAAAAACAGTTATCATCCCCTAAGAGCACTGCAGTCACCTGAAATGTAGGAGGTAGGTAGAATTTAAAATCTCTGTTCTGATTCAGGACATGAGCTTTCTAAATCTTAAGCAAATACTCCTGAATGACAAGATTATTTAATTACTCTAAGATGATACTCCCTATTTGATTTTAAAACTCTGGTAAAGCTTATCTGAAAAATAAGTATTTTTCTTCCAGTACCAAAGGGGGGAAGAAAATCTTTAACACTGAATTATTTCAACCAGCAATATTGCTTTCTGGACAGCTACAGAGAGAGATTTCAAGGTTTTTTACCTCTTCTGAGATTATTAATAATTTTCTCTGTATGTGGTGTTTAATCTGTTAATGTAAATTAAAGAAATTAGATACATAGTTAAAGATGTGGTTTGTATTTTTGTTACAAATAGAACAGCTTAATTTGAGATAACATTCCCCATGGCACTAAAAATAAATAAATATAATCTTTATATTGGGATTTGCATATAAGCACCCTCTGCAAGCATTCAGCCTTCCAATCAGATTTTACTGAACTTAATTCAAGTTGAATGCTTAACTACATAGAAAATTCTCTTACATGAGAGTCAAGCAGAGCAGAATACCATCTACAATTAGAATTTACAATTATTATATATATGGAAGATATATATCATTTAAAATCTCTTGCCTCTTGTCATTAACACCTTAATTATTCAAAAAGGCATTTTTAAAGCTTCCATAGGGCAGTCCAAGCCATATGATGGGACCAGTTTTATGCTTTAACATTCACATTACAGTGGAATGTAGAGGCCTTTCCCATGTGCTAGTCGTCCCTTCATAGTTACAGATTCAAAAGATAATCTGTGTCGCAAAGTTTGTTTAGAACAGATGTTAAACCAGTAGATGTTTTATGTACTTAATTACTTAAGTAAGAAACTGAAAAGCAACTTGACAGTTGCTCTTTCAGTAATGTAACATTGGTGTTGATGCTTCCATAACCCAAAGTCCTCTGTTTACCCAAGAATCACACAACCCAAGGGTTTTTTTTTTTTTTATTTATTTAAGATTCTGAGCACACTCTTCATGTTATGAAGAAAAGACATGTATTTGTATCAACAGTAGATGATACATGCCGTAAGCATTTAGGTTTAGATGCCTCAGATTTCATTCCCACAACCACTGACCATAAACTATTCTCACTAGACAATGTGGTATCCAAACTTTAGGAGCAGAATCCTAGAAGTGGTAACAGCAGCTGTAACACAAGTGACTCTCTCATAATGTCCTTACTGCTAAGCGTTATAACTAGGAGGCATATCATGAGACTGCCAAACCTTTCATGACACTGTGGGGGATATGAAGTTTCAGAGGCAGTGAGAAATGTGTGAGATGCTACAAAGTTTTGTTTTACAATGTGACTCTTCCTGAGTACTAGCAGCAATTAATCACACATCACATTTGTAATTTCTGATAAAACCTCCACTTTCCCATGGCTAGCAACATAAAATTTCAATCACTAAATATAAAAACTTACCTCCAAGACCAGCTCACCATTTTCAAGAGGAGAAGAGTTTTCATCTTTTCCACTACACCACACAAAATTACTGGGATTATGCTGTATCATGTCTTCTTTCTGGCATAAACACTTTTGAGTTTTGTTAGTTCTGCTGTGGTTCTAGACCTGTTCACGTCTATGGAAGCAGTTTAGAGTAACAGATGTAAAATTTACCTGAAGATTTGGTGGCTAGTGGGCTTTAAAAGACAGGTCTTCTCTGGAAAACATTACTTCACAAGCCAAAAGGGAATTAATTCTGTAGGGATGCAAGCCTCAGCAAGCTTTAGAAAACCTGAGCCACACCTAGCTGGCACCTACTTCAGCCTGTGGTTTCTAACTCTGCTTTTTGGGTCAAAGCCTTATGGTTGTACACAGAGTAAAGATCACAGATTGTGATATATTCCCAATTCCACCTTAATTCCAGCAGCTAAGCTGCATGAAAAATGCTAAAACAGAAAGTAATTTTTTTTTTCTGGTATTAATTTTCTCCACAAGCAGTTTTACCTCCCAGAGGTCTGGCATCAAGGCACGGAAGTCCTAACCTATAGAACTGGGAATGACATGCAAAGTGACCTCACCTGACCCACTGACCTGCAGACTTGTGAAAACTTTTAGCTTAAACAGTTCAAAATCAATCCTCCACCATGCTCATCACCAAAGTCATTTATCTGGTTAATAATTTATTTCCATTATGGCTGGCAGAAGGCTACTATTTTCATAGTAGAGCTTTACACATGTAAAGAAAGTTTACACGTTTCTAACATGAGCGGCACCGAGCTGACCCATTTTTGACCACCAGACCTGAAACTTAACACATAAGGTTCTGCTCACTAGAGGATGAACTCTCTGCACCTCTACCCTTTTACAGACATTTACAACTGTGGGTAATGAAATCAAAACCATTCCAGTACACAGGGTGGCCAGCATGGATTCAGTACTGGAAGTTAACTGAAACAGACAACTGTACAAGTTGTTTATAAGGAAAGGCACACTCAAAGCAAGCAAGCAAGCAACTGAGGCAATTTAAAGAGGTATTACTACTGCATCCACCACACTGTTCAGCCACAAGATTTTATATAAAAGGCCAACTCTAGGCAAATAATTTATAAAGCATGTAGGCTTACTTTGCAGTATTTCCTCTAACAGACAGTGCTTTCCTTTGGGCTGGCTGTTACTCAAGGTGCTTCCATAAGCTGATCAACAAAAGTGTTCATTGTGGCTTGAAATCTAAAAAATGGAACTACTGAGATGGGTGAGGAGCTTCTGCCATTGAGTTTTATGTGGGTGCTCATGTAAAAGAAATCTGAGATTTGCCCTCTGTGTGCAAATGAATTAAAAAATATCTTTGTATATACACTTGTAAAATGCAAATGCAGCAGAGAACTGATAGAAAGGTTTATGAGTAAGATGAACTAATTCAGAATGGATATGAATGAATTCCTCACATTATAAATTTTCTCAATTCCGTTTAGTTCTGGGACGTGGAGTCTTTCAGAAAAGAAACATCCATGCTGTTTAATATTCGATTAAAACTTCATTTCTCTAAAGTTTTAAGAAATATTCATACAGAACATACGCAACAAACAGTCTTCTGAAGAAACTTGTATCATTAAAAGAAAGAAAAGTTCCTGGCACTTTATCCTGTAACATGGGAAACACACCCATTCAGTTATCACATCTGCTGTAGAGGTGAGAAAAGCCTTCATGTAGTTCAGTCCCAGTAATGGGAACAAGAGAGCTGGATTCTGGTTTTCACTTTGTCAAGGGTATAAAACAAGTGTCTGTACAATTTACACCCCAAGTACAACACTGAATACTTCAGCATTTGTTTTGAATGAGCTGCCACATCCTTAACATTGATGCCAAAGCCTCCTGTACAGTGAAGTCTCTCGCCTTCTGATTTTGCTTGCGCTCACTCAGTTGCAGGAGTCCTGAAACAGACCCGCATCTTTCCTCAGTTACTGGGGAACATCCACTATGGCCGTAACGTAGCATTTATTGACCTGCAATGATGCGATTGTTTCCCTGTTCAGTGTCACAACACACCTGCACAAAAAGCTGTGCTGCCCCACCATGCCACAGGGGCAGGAATGAGTGACAGGACTATAATAAGCCAACATTGCCATGAAAAAAAAAATATCTATCAGGGAGGAGAAAAAGCCAACCTGAGTAGTACATCTTGAGCACACTCTGTTCTCCTGTACCACGGACCATTTAAAGGGCTTAAAATTGTGTCATTCAGCCTTTCTATGGCAGAGCAATAATCTGCACATACAACAGGAACTAACATACATTCCCAAGCTGTGAGAAAGCCAGGTTCACACCTCTGCTTAAAAGGAGCAGCAGAACCATTTATTTGAATCTCCTGCAGAAGTCACAACCTTGATAATGGGTGCACATACATAGTAGTTTTAGACTTTCCTGTTGCAGTGCTTTAAAAGTATATGCAGTAATAAAACACAAAGTTGTGCCAGTTATTCCAATACTGACTCCAGTGATCCTTATATCAGCATCCTGATATATACAAAAACTGATATTAAAATAGCTATTAGGGGTCAGACTAAAGTTCTTATTACACAGTAACTTCTGTCTTTTGAGTTAGCAATAGCAGAAAACTACCCAAAAAACCCCCATAGAACAAGACAGGGGCATCTTCTGAACACACCTCCAAACATGAGAAACGTGTTAAGTCAGGGACTTCAAATCTGAGTTGTGTCTGCATGTTTATTCTCGAAATATATTTTCCTCCACCAAGTATTTCCTTCAGCTGTAATAAACATATGTTCAAGTACCTTGCCTACCTCTTTTTTTTGAGCTCGTGTAAATGTGTTGTATCTGTAATACTGACTAGCATGCATACTGATGCAGTGCTTTATTGAAGCACTTACAAAATGCACAACAGCTTCATCAGAAGAGAGGAAAAATATCAGAATAAATAAATATAGTCAAGTTATATAAACCAAAGAAAATAAATGTGAACAGAATAACTACACAAGGGTAACCTGGATGTTGCACCAGTCTACTATTCACTAGTGACCTAACTAAACCTATGTACCCAAGTATTTTAGGTACTTTCAGAGCTAAATTGCTATTAGAGCACTTGAAGAACCTCACCACAAGATCAGACACGGTCTTTTCTGTGGGTTTAACCCTTTGTGCCTCACTTTCCACATCTGTCAGACTTTCCTGCTTCAGGGGAGCGCTGTAAACCTTGGCTTAGCACTGTCCACCACACGAACTTTAAATTGAATAAAAACCCTCGCAAAACGTAAAAAGGCAGGTCCTCCTAAGGTTTTGCAAGACCAGGGGTTTAGTGAGTGAGTTGTGAAACCTGGGGCGAAGCCCAGAGAAGCAAAGAACACCTATTTTTGGCAGGTTACCTGGGAAGCGCTTAAAATAAATACTTTCGCGTTCCTTCTACAGCAGGATGACAGCCTGCAAACAAACTTTCAGCAAAAACAAACACACACCCCACCAGCTGGAGAATGTCTTTAATGTTCTCTCCTTTCCTTTCCTCCTCCTCTCTCTCTCTCTCTCTCTCTCCTTTCCTCTTAGTTTCTAACCGCTTTGGGACGGCGGAGCCCGGGGGTGCGAGCGAAGGGAGGAGGCGGCGGCGAGGGACCTGCCAGCCAAGGAGCCGGAGAGCCAAGGAGCCGGGCCGGGCGGCTGGAAAGCCGCCCGAGGAAAGTTTTCGCGGTGGGGACCGAAGCGGGGGACAACGGGAAAGCCAGCAAAGAAGGCAGCGACGGAGGGGGAGAGGAGGAGGGCGCTTGTCAAAGAAGATGAAAACTCCCAACCCCCCCGCGGGGAGCTGTACCTACCGGCTTCGCCGGCGGGGCGGGGAAAGGCGCCTGGATGGGGGGGAGCATGGCGGAGGCGGGCTGCTGGGAGGTGTCGCCGGAGGGGCTGCGCCCGGTCCCGGCGGTTATAAATAAATGGAGGCGGGGGGGCGCGGCCTGGTGGCGGTATGACTGAGGTGAAGCTGGCCGTGCTGGGCGGTAGCGGAGCCGGCAAGTCGGGTAAGGCGAGGAAAAGGGGGGGCGGCCCAGGCAATCCTTCCCCCCCCGCCCCACGCCTTTGCCCTCCGCCCCGGTTCGACTTTATCTTAGGTTTAGCGGAGGGCGGGTTGGGCGGAGAGGTGGCCAGTGGGACCTCGCTAAATCTGGTGTCTCTTTCCCTTCCGCAGCGCTGGCGGTGCGGTTTCTGACCAAGCGGTTCATCGGAGAGTACGCGTCCAACGCCGGTGAGCGCCGCGGCTCCGGAGAGGGACGGGACGGGAGGGGAGGGGGGTGGCTGGGACAGGGACGGCTGTGTGCGGCCTCCTGGGGCTGGGCGGTGCGGGTTCCCCGGGGAAGGCGAGATGCGACGCTTCAAGCGCGCACTCGAACAAGAAAGCGGGTGGAAACGCCGCTTCGCCGAACTTCCTAGAGAGATTTAAGTTTTTACCCGCTTATCGGCGAGAGCTGCCGTTGATGAAGCGTGAGCTTTGAAGACGGGGAGAGGCGGGGCCAGGTACCTGCGGGGGGATCGCTTCGAACTCCACTTAGTGCTCCCGGGCCGGAGGCTGCCGGGGCGCTCGTCGCAAAGCAGCTGTGAGGGGACTTAGGCCGGAAAGATAACCGGGCTGCGTGTGCGAAGCACGGGTAGATTGTAGTAAGCTCAACCACAGAGGAGATAAAGAAGAGAGAAAAGAAATAGACTATTTTTTAAATTAAAAAAACCCCCACCCCAAGCCAGCCAACAAACGCCTGTTCCATTGCCTATCTTCCCTCTGGCTGTAGAGAGGTGAGACGGATCGTTTATCAGGCAGTACTGGTTAACCAAAGCATGATGCAAAGCCGCCTGCTTCGGCAGGAGTTGGATTTGATAGCTCTGTGGAAAGCGGCCGTGCTGAGGATCGAGTTCCTCATTCATGCCAGAACAAACATGCTGATCCTTAAGACACTACTAAGATCTTGGGTGACAGCAAAGCAGGGCTTGAACTTTCACGTCGTGGGTGGAAGTGGTATTTGACGTGCACCCTTGGAAGCCTGCTGCTCCTGCTGGTGGGCTGTGAGGAGTCCCAAAACTTAACAAGGAAAGGAGATGCCCATGTACCTTGCTTTCCCTGCTTAAGTGAAGGATTTTATCTAAAGCATATTTTAACAAAGAACAGGGTAGCATTCTATGGTCCACAAATAAAATTGAAAATTGTAGTACTAAGATGAATTACACTGAATATATTCAAGTGAACTTACTCTGAAAGTAGTTACATAAGTACTTTACCAGTGTTACTACAATATATACAATCACAGACTGAGAGTACAGTTTATGTCCTAGATGGTTTATCTAAATCTGAGCTGTCACATGTAAGTACATAGTGTGTGTTCTAAGCCACCGACAACTAAAACCAGGTTTCCTTATTCTGACCCTCTGATAGTGCAGTTATTACAAAAGACATGTCAACCTCCCAAAACTTCTTAATTTTTAAACAAATATTTGTGGGAAGATATGTTTAGCTCTGGAGAGAAGGAAGGAGGATACAAGCGGGAATATGGGTGACAAAATCCTCCTAGAATACTTCTAGTGGAGTCAGAGTATTAAAGGTTTGTTTAATCATGGAAACCACCAAGGGACTGCAGAATTGATCTACTGGGATGCTTGGGACTGATAGTCCATCAGATGAACTCTTAAGACATGCATGAAGAATGCCTAAGATTAACATGGTGCTGAATTGAAGATGCTCATTTCCAGAGGCCATAGCCCTTATTACACGGTTTTAAGTGTTTTTTCAGTAGTGCTAATGCCAGTTCTTTTCTCTGTAGTTTGGTCATTCTGAGGAATTGTTGGTGACCAGTGCCATGAACATAAGTTGGTTACACTTGCTTAGAACAATTCACTGCTTAAAATAGCAGCGATGGTGTCTCTGCAGTAGAGTTGCCAGGGTTCCTAGTGCTGGTAGAGAGTCCTAAATCTGAGAACTGACAACACAGAAATATTTTAGGATCTTGTCTATAGGCACAATCCTGTCAGTACTATTGATCTAATGCTACTGAGCATAAGAAGTATTAGAGCATCAGATTTCAAGGTAAATGAAATTTTTAGTGAATAATGACTTTTGTGCAGAATCAGAACTTGTATAGACTGGATTACTACTTTTGTAGTCCTGAACCTTGTTAGCAAGCTGAGTAGTCATCAGTGTTTAGCTGACTCTGAGCATTGTGCATCCCCTTTGCCTCCATTTTGGAAGAGGAAGACTAGGGTCTAAAATAACTGCACCAACCCTTCCATGGGAACACCACAGTGAAGTGGTGTTGGTTGGTCTAAGGGCTTGGGGAGCTCAGATGTTGCAAAATGAAGTAAGTTTGTTTCTGTCCCATCAGTATCAGTGAATCTCACTTTTGCCTTTGCCACCTTGTTACCACCATCTACAGACACTCTAATGCTGATTTTCTTTGAATACCTTATCTCTTCTAGAATGCATCTATACTAAACATTTATGCCTGGATGGAAGGCAGATACACTTGGAGATTTATGACCCTTGTTCACAGGTAAGAATTTAAGGGGGTAAAGAAAAAGACTTGTCCTTGTTCTACCTGCCTTATGGTAGAAAGGGTCAAGGGGATTACAACCCTTCTGTCTGGTTCTTGCAATTTGTGCTTGCTGGGGTGTTTGATTTTCTTTTTTTTTAAAAAGACTGAAATTCTATACTTGCTATGGCTCAGAGCTGCTGAGTGCTTTTGCATTTCGTGGGAGAAGCCCTTCATTGCTTAAACTTTCTGTAAATGCATTTTGCATTTATGGAATACTACTAACAAAACTTTTGCCACTTAGGCATTATATAGGTAAATAAAGAGATAAGTTCTAGCACTACATGCTGTTTTCTCAAGTGCCCTAAATGGATGAAATTTAATAAACTACTTGCTTTATGAACTAAATGTTGGCAGAAATGGTCAAAGTAAGTAGGCCTTGGAAGTAAGACTAACATTCACAGAGAGATCCAAGGGAGGCCATAATGCCGTCTTGTATGTGTTGACAGCTCAACTTCTATCACAGTAAGCTGTGTTCTTACAAAGATTTTTGTATTAATTTCTTTCCTGCTTTTACATGAGTAGAGAAACTTGCACTGTGTAACACCTACAGACCTAGGTTGGTCTCTCTGATTGCACTAGCTCGCAAAGATCTCTTCTGAGCAGTGATCTTGCCTCTTACCAACCAGGATAATCATAGCATCATAGAATGGTCTGGGTTGGAAGGGACCCCAAGGATCATAGAGCTCCAACCCCCCTGCCACAGGCAGGGCCACCAACCTCAGGCCTAGATCTACACAAGGTTGCCCAGGGCCCCATCCAACCTCACCTTGAACACTTCAGGGATGGGGCATCCACTACCTCTCTGGGCAATGCTAAAGCACTGAAAGTCTGACTCAGACTTAAAAGTCAAGGATGTAAAAACTTGATGCAGTGGGCACATGAAATGAACCAACAAATAAATCAGCCTTCCTTGAGATAAGCAACAGCATTGCTTGTGCCAGGGCAACAGGGGTCCTGAAATAGCCACTGTGCCCTGTTACACTGTTCCATGGAGTCCTCACTTGACATATAGTTTGTTAGAAGCTACTGTTCAGTGGACTTACTTGCACCTCTCTCAGACCTCTTTTCTAAGCTCACCTGTGTCTTCTACTTACTGTCATATGGAATCCTGCGGCATGTGAACAGCCCTTTCCTGAGAGACTTGAAATATTAGGAGTGGCAGCTAGCTATGGTGAAACAGATTAGACCACATTAGGTTGAGACTTTGGTTGCTACAGTTTGGGCACATTTTTGCCTTTAAGACCAGTTGTGATAAGAGCAGCTCCTCTTGCCAGCACTCTTTGAGCTGTCTTGTACCAGTTCCTCCTTAGCAACAGGGTCTAACCTTATCTGTATGCGTTTTTCTTCCTGAGTCTTCTTAATGTCTGAAGAAGAGTAGGAAGCAAGTAGTGGTGGTATTGCTTTCCATCTGATAGGACTGGTGATTCTAAGGAGAGATAGATAGGGTTATGGAGGTTCTGTATCCTGTGGGAGCTGGGAAAGTAAAATGAGTCCTGAGGGGAGACCAGAGTGGGGAAAGAAGAATCCCCATTTTCATTTTTGCTTCCTGAAATCTTCCTGCTCTCTGAGGCTTCTCTCAAGTAGCTGGATCCCTGTTCTGCAGAGCTCAGTCTCTTCATCCATCTGGAAAACAGCTGTGACACACACAAGTCACCTTTCCTGCCCCTAAGCCTGCTGCACAGTCATCACAGCATTAGAAAACTCTTGTGTTAAACGTACTGAAGCCTTCAGACAGTTCTGGAAACTTATTTAATCTTTTCTTTCTTGTGTACCCCCTTTCACTGCCAGCACTCAGTTACCATCCCTCATGGCATAAGCCATAGCCTTCACAGTGCAACTGTTCATGATGCTACAGAGCTGCCCTGACACTGAGCTAATCATGGCGGCCAGGGTAGGATGTCAGTGGAGGTTGTGTGTTGCAAGTAGTAGCATGCTAAACTGGTGAAGGAACAATTCAAACAGGCCTCAAATTACTATTCAAGATGGGTTTTCCACAGAGCAAAAGTAATTTGTTAGGTTTTTTTCCTTGTCAGCTTCCAGTATTTTACATATTTTGGGTCACATGACTGCTGCTAAATCATCTGCAGGGATAAGCTAATTTAAAATAGTTAACAAAGTTACATTTCTTAGCTTAATGGGACAGTTTGCAGCTGTTGCTCTCTAGAAATCATAAATGTGACAGTTTCTTGGGGTGAAGGGACTCAAGGATTGGTATAGCCCCACTATCACTTGAGTGACTTTTCTCAGTTCACTAGTTTAAGTCAACTGCACACTGAAAGGTTTTTTTTTCCCAGCTCACTAGAAATTTGTCCTGTGGGTAAGTACTGTTTTAGGCTTGAACAATGCAACAGAGAGACAAAACAAATGAAAATAACTAAGCTTACTGTAGTCAGAATATTAGGAACACACAAAATAGCTATGACTAGAAACCGTGCAAATACCAACAGCTCCTCTACTTATCATTCTCATGTAACTCCACAGAATATTCATCATAAGCAATGGCTGTACAGGTTATGCAATCTTCCTGCTTAAAGTGTAAATGTTTCATAATGAATTTGTCAGAAATTCAGAGTGCCATCTGTAGTGATGGTTATTTATTAGGCTTTTGGAGCAGGACTCACCTGAATTCAATGCTGGCACTTAAGACCCATTAATATCTTTTGCAATAAAAGATACAACAGTCTCACATTCACAGTGACAAAGAAAATGCTCTGAAGTGACAACAGCAACATTCTTTTCTCATGTGTATTTGAACTTCTTTCAGCCACAGCGGGGGAAGCTCTCCCTCACAGATGAGCTCCACTGGGCTGATGGATTTATCATTGTTTACGACATCAGTGACAGAGCATCATTTGCATTTGCAAAAGCATTGCTGTACAGGATCCGAGAGTCTCACATAGGAGCTTGTAAAAAGTAAGTGGTGTTCCCCACCCCCACCCCACCACCAGCAAAAACACAGAAAAGCTGAGACCATTTCTGGGAGCTGTAGGCACCCTGGTAGCAATTAAAATCCAGCAGCATCCTAGTGGCATAACACAATACCAGCAAAAAAGGTACATGAAGGTAACTGCTTTGCAGCTTGGAATCTTTCTCACTGTGTCCAAAGTCAAGTACATTAGGATTTTTGCCTGCTGTTCAATAATTGCAGTGAATCTGTTGGCTGTGACTTAACATGTGTAAAACTTGGCATAATCATAGAATCATAGAATGGCATGGGTTGGAAGGGACCCCAAGGATCATACTCCCCCACTGTCTTACCAATGATGATGCACCAGTGTGGGGGTTGAGGAAAGCATTTCTCACAATAAATGAATGTAGTACCAAGAATGTCTCTTCAACCAATTTTAGTGATTATACCAGCATTACTTGTGCACATGGGCAACAAGACTGTGGCCAGAAACAAACTACTTTCAAAAAGAGCTGTTTAAATGAGTGAAATCCTTTCCTTGTATCAGAAGAGGAGTATTAAACCACAAAAACCCCCAACCCCACTCCCACTTTTTTCTCTGTTTTACTGCTGACTTTTCTTAATTAAGATTTCTCTGGAAGGAGTAATTTAACAAAAGCTTGAAATTGGGATTCCTGTGTTTTCTTCTGAATTATGCCACTGACACATCTCTGTGATTCTATTCTGTTATCTACAAATGGAGATAATGGTCATCTTGCTGCTTCATGAAGTCCAGGAGCTGACAATATAGTCAGCCGCAATGAGTATGAAAACTGAAGTGGAAGTGAAAAATGCATGACTTCAGTGAGTAGAGGATCCAAAATGAAAGCTTACTAGGAGAGAATACCTTGTCTAGAAAGTCCTTTGATGTTTGACTGTGGCAGATGAAAAACTGAAACTCTGCCTGGAAAGTTTATGGGGTTAGTTTGTTCTTTTGGGGTTTTTTTGCAGTGCCCATTATCCTCAACATACTTTTCACACAGTCTGAACACAGCACAGCATACAGCACAGTATTGTAACATCTCTTTTCTCTAATTGAAACCTTTTTGATTTCAGAATGGTCGAATCGTCAGTATTTTTGGTTGGTAATAAACAGGATTTGTGCCACATGAGAGAAGTTGGCTGGGATGAAGGACAAAAGCTGGCCATGGATAACAAGTGCCAGTTCTGTGAACTGTCTGCTGCAGAACATTGCCAGGAAGTTGTGTCAATGTTCACAAAAGTCCTGAGGAACATCACCTCGAATTTCAAAGTGAAGGAAAAGAGACGACCAAGCGGATCAAAATCAATGGCCAAGTTAATCAACAATGTCTTTGGAAAGAGACGGAAATCGGTGTAAAAGGTGGTTAGGTTTGAAGTAGGAACAAGCTGAACTAATGGAGCACTGGCCGCTCTTGGGATTCAGTCAATTTCTTCTAAAGGTCAATGTCTGGAGGAGTAAGACAGTGGAAACCAAAGGCAAGAGATAGTATGGTCAGGTGGACAGAGTCAAAACCTAAAAGACCTGACATTCTCTTTCCAGGTCAACAGACGTACTGTGCTAGGGCTATGTCACTTTAAGAGTTAAAGATGCTCCTCTCACCATTTATCTTACAAGTTTTTCAGAGAGGGAGTTAGTCTAGGTATGACTGAAGTATAAACAGTTATTTCCAATAAGGCCAACCTTTGGTAATAAAACTTTTCATTCAGAATTCTGAGAAAGCAGTTTGGGGCTCTTTTTGGTGCAAGAGTACTTGCACTGAAGGAAAGCAAAATATCACCACTGTATGTGATAATGTATTTGTGTTTAACTCAAGGAGGAAGGATGGCTCAGATCCTTGTGTGCCTAAAGGTGCCTACCACCTGCTGAAGTTCATACGAATTAAATGCTTAGACATCCAATCTGCAAAAGGTATTTTACCCACAAGGCTGCCTTGCAGAGGCACCACAAGTAGGGAAACACATAAAATGGTAAAACTGATACTGTCTCCTGATTAGGTGTCTCCTTTTTTGTGACTAAAGAAAGTAGAGAGGGTTGAGTAGGGTGGGAATTGAAATGTAAGTGAAATGCTAGTGAGTAAGTGTTGGACTGTTCTGGCAAGATCATTGTTTAGTGAAATAGTTCTGTGGCTAAAGCCAGGGTAACATCTGGGGCAGATCCCTTTCACAGAGTCTTTTTCGTGGGCTATAAAAAAGTTTCCTTACCTGTAAGGTGAATGTGACTGTTCAATTTTAGGTGGGAGTGGAAGGTTGAAAAGCACATGGACTGGTAAAGAGCACAAGTTCTTTAGGATGCCTGTCTGGATTTAAAGGCCAGCCTGCTGGTCAGACCTCTGCTCCTAACTTGCCTAGAGTGGGGTTTTTTTGAGGACCAGTGCCTTTACAACTAGTCATTGCTCTGGTATTGAAATGCCGCTTGAGAGCACACCAAGGAATAGGCTAGCTACACTTCTCAAATGTGGGTATTAAACATCAGATGGGTCTAAATATATTGCCAATTAACATTCAGAGCTCTTACTGTAGACTTAACTAAGGAAGGGCTTAGCCCAAAGTGTTTGAAAGTGCTGTGCTCATACAGAAATTATGAAAGGGAAGTGATCAGAAGGTGAATTACTGCCTCCTACTCATTCCAGCAGTCAGCTGGGACTGAGTTTAAGTTGCTCAGTTGAATCCTGTTTTTGCTCTCTTACCTGTATTGAAATTAGTAAGATTACTTTATCAGTCTCAGCAGAATACTGATACTTAAATGCCCACCCCCATAACTTTTTAAGTTATATAATCTTAGCATTATTGTTGTAGAATAAAACTAAAGCACATTTTAACAAGTGATGACCAAAGATAATCTTTTAAAGTAAAAGATACTGTTTATTGCACTTGTTTTTAAGACTACAAATATTGGAATATAGTTCTCAGTGTTGACAGGCACAGTGTTGCTTTATTTCTATGCAGATGCTACTCTGCTGTATCAGGAATAATGTATTTAACTGTATTCTCACTGTCTTCCGAACTTGAAGACTACTCATGTACACCCTTCAGCTTTCCAGAACACATGGTATTCCAGAACTACTAATAGAGTATTGATCTGTCAGGCAGCTCTAGCACTGCCAGATTGCAGAACTCTTACCTGTATTTACTGCTACAGTATTAAATAAACTGGATATAAGCTGGATGTACTAATGTGCGTGTGTGTTTTCATTCTTTACTGCGGGTATAAAGCTACAGACTTTTTTTTTTTTTACTACTGTAAAAGTGAAGCACCCTGAAGTTCTAGAATTCAAATTAGAAAAAGTAAATCAGAGAATTGGACACCTGTACAATAGAGAACCTCTAGCTGTGTTTCCTGTACACAACAAAGCAGCCTTCATGTTACCTTTATACAGTGAACACTAAAGAACTGTTAAATGCTTCAAAAAAGTTGCCAAGCCAGCCAAGGAGAAGCTAATTAGTTTTGATTTTCTCATATTAACAGGACTGCAGACTTCAGATAGGTGGAACCTTCAGTATACCCCAGTTTTCATTCCCTTTTTGGCCAGATGGGGTAAGCGTTGGCACACAGAGTGGCTGTCTTCTGGCCCAGGTGCTAGGTCACACTCATCTGAAAACCAGCTGAAACAGCTGAAGGATGCATTTGGACTTAAGCATACTAAAACATCTGGTATAGGCATCATTTGATTTTCTTAGGATCAGGATTTCACTTGTCTCTTATTGCTTATGAGTGCAGATGAACAACAGTGAAGAATTTGTGAAGGAATAATAAAGCAGATAGATGCATGTTCTACCTTTCTAAGTGTATTTCATTAGCTGCTTTTTTCAAGGTGAAGGCTGATAAAGTATCTTTCTTTAAAAGACTAGGATACATATATACATATAGCTAAGCTTTCTTATAGTTTTGACACTGAAGGTAGTATGTTACTGGCTGAGCCACAGTTGAAACTGCAAGCAAGAACACCGATTGTATAACAAAGTAAATAACATAAGTTATGTTTCATGCTCACCCTTGACAGTGATATCACCTGGAGCATCTCCAACTCATTGAAGAGGGTGGAAACAGCTATTTGTGTTGCCACGGATTGCTTCAGCATATGACCCCATCCCTTCTCACAAAAAGATTTTGAACTTGCTAGATGAGTTAAAAGTTTCTTACTGTCAGATCTGGAAGTCCTTGTTTATGAACTTTCAGTAAAATTTTGCCTGAGAAAGGCACTCAGAATTGATCTTCTTTCTCCCTGTCTTCAACTTTTTTACTTTAGAAATAGTGACATAAAAGCAAAGAGATTCTACTGAAGTATAAAGCTAGTAGCCCCTGGCTCCCAAATGCTGTCTCTCAGCTTTCAGGTGGTTTTTGAAGCTCTTTCTCACTATAGTTTTGAAATAAACAATCAAGACAAATACAACCTCAGCTCCTTTTTCTGCTGTCATGCCTGTATGCATTAAACTCTTTGTTTTTGTAAATCCCACCATAGTCACATTCACAACAGGGCAGAGGGGAAAATGGTGCAGAAAAACTTAAAGCATGGTACTCCTGGAAGAGGGATTAATTAAGTGTAGTATTGAAGAGACCAACCAAATGCTGTTTCTAATATATTTAAATGAGGATAGCAAAAAAAAAAAAAAAAAAAAAAAGGTGGATCACAAGTTTTGATGCTGTGCTGTACTGTGAGACAAAAGTAACTGCTGTAGTTTTTTTAGTCCTTGCTAGAAGCTGATTTCTACAGTGATCATGAAGGGTGAACGGTGAAGCTCTGAGGGGCCCCTGAGCCATGCAGGGATTCCTTGTTGCTTGCTTTAATTTTTTCTCTCTTTTTTTTGACTGCACTGCATTGAAGATGGTGCACCAGTAGATAATACCATGGTTTGGACAGGAAGGAGACCATCTATTTCCAACCCCACGTCATGGGCAGGGACACCCTCTACTAGACTGTTTGCCCAAAGCCCCATCCAACTTGGCTTTGAACACTGCCAGGGAGGAGGGGGCAGCCACAGCTTCTCTGGGCAGCCTGTGCCAGTGCCTCACCGCCCTCACAAGGAAGAATTTATTCCTAATACCTAATCTAAATCTACCCTCTTTTAGTTTAAACTTGTTACCCCTTGTCCTATCACAACACGCCCTTATAAACAGTCCCTCTCCCACTTTCCTGCAGGCCCCTTCAGGTACTGGAAGGCTCCTATAAGATCTACTCAGAGCCTTCTCTTCTCCAGGCTGAACAAGCCCAGCTCTCTCAGCCTGACTTCAGAGAGGTGCTCCAGCCCCCAGTGATCTTCATGGTCCTTCTCTGGACTTGTTTCAAATACTGATATTTGAAGATAGCTGATCCTGGTGTTCTGTCCAGCCAGGAAGCAGAGATGGATGGATGCATGAACAGGTCTGATGCTCTCACTGACAGCTGGGTCCAAATCACTCAATAGTATTTTCAGAGGGCACACAGTAAAGAAGAGGGTATTATGAATACCACTCAAAGCAAAATTAAAATGCAACCCAGTATTCAAGAATGCACTAACTTTGTAAGAGCAGGTGCTTCAGGTCAATGACGTTTTCACACAGATCTGCATTGTTTATGGATACAGGAACTTCAGCTCTGATAAATGTGCTTGAAAGGAATCCTTGTCTATCAGCATTGAAGCAAGAAATACTTCAAAGCAAGAGGAAAAAAAAAAAAACTGCTAGACTGCTAGACTACAAGAATAATCCAGAGCAACATTAAACTGTAGCTGATTTTTTTTTTTTAAATGAACCTTCTACCTCCTTAAAACTGTCACAGGGAATATAGGCCTCTCATTGCCTTAAGCTGCCCATGGAGAATAAACACAAAGGGAAGCTAAATTTTAATGTGTCATTCAGACAGCGTGAAAACCAAATCCTTCATTTACATGCCTAAATGTGGATCTGGGCATCTATCAACTTCTATATTTTTAAAACGTGGGTTTTATTTTTCCATAAAGAAGTAGTGCTATAAATGCCTGTTGTCCCCCACGATTGTATACGATGCAAGACAGGCAGGCTGCTCTGGGTAGGAAGTTATTTTTAAACAGCCATTACTCTTTTCCAGAAACTGACTAAGTTTCTGTCTTCTTTTAATTGCTTTACAAAGTAAATTGAGTCCCTCTGGTTGTATTATTAATATCCACATTTAGCCCCGTGTATTTGACATGACTTGAGCCTGTTACCACCACATTCATTTTTTAAGACTGTCTAGGAGTTCAGAAATGCATCTAATTCTTTCTGAAGTCTGTAAAACATCCACAGTTTTTCCAGTGGAGGACTCAACAGTAGGGAGAAATACGTACTACATGTGAGGCAAGCAGAGAACAGAGTTGTTATCGTGGGCTTGAGCCAAATGGCCTAAGCAGGTCTGCCCCCTTGTACACTCCTGTGTTCATATTCAACAGCAAAACAGCGTCACATCTGTATTACATAGTATACCACTTAAATATGAGGGAAGTAGAAATTAAAACATTTGGCCTTAAAATTATAGGCATTTTGGTATGTAGGGGAGATTTCATTTTTAAAAGACACAACTTTTTAGAGGAGCTTCACACAGGTTTTGTGGGGTTTGGTTTGTTTTCCTCAATAGTTTTTTCTAGCTTTTCAGGAGGGTAACCTCCTAGAAGAAACTTTATTTAGAGGTGCTGTAAGCCTCAAAGTTTAACAGTTTCTTGCCGAGCGCCTTTTACAAGCAACCTGCTGCTTAATGAGAAGAAACCCGACTGCTTTATGCTTCCAAGAGCTCCCTCTCGTGGCGTTTTTCCCTCACTTCTCCCTCCTCTGTGAGCAACCAAGTCTCTTCGCTTCTCTCGGATTGAAGCATCAGCGCTAATAAACCCAAGATCCCTGATCACAAAGTACAGGTAAGCACCCCCACCACCACCACCTTCCTTCCAACGCTACAAAATTCTGCTATCGATTATGCTGAGCTTAACAATATGACATTTCATAGGCTTCGTTTGACAGCATCCTTACTAATGAAACTGCAAATGTTGATAAGGCTTTTCTCACGACTGACACTTCTGAGCTCAGCTGTTTCGCTGAAATAAAGTTCAGCTATCTCATCTAAGATGCTGAAAGCTTTCCTGTTAACATACTTTCCATGCATATTAATATCCTTAAGAAGGGCTTGAAAGCTTCTATCATTTTCCCAGCTACACCTATTGGTCTGATAAGGGGTCTGACCTCCAGCTTGTCTTTCCACAGCTTCCTGATGGCATTCATTCCCAGAACATGACAGGGAGACATAGCAGGGAGCTAAAGCAGAGTTAGGCAAGAGTGTTTCTTCTCTTATCTTTAAGCTGTAGTACAGATAAACTACTTCAATCTTCAAATAAGCAAGGTCACTTACCGGAAAGACACCGAGGTTGGATTTACCTGGCCCAATACAGAGGTCTGCTTCTAGATTGCCTCAGCTAGATGCCTTTCTACTTAACAGTTTACCTCATCAAGGTGATGCCCTGAATAATGTAGATGAATCACTCTCCAAAAGGCATTAAACTCACCACTAACTACAAAAGTAACTAGGGTTGGGGACCTCTAAAGTTAGGCGAAATGAATCATGTTCCAAATATGGCCTCTTGGGGCTCTTTGCTAGCTTTTTTGCCTTCACCTTCACCCTACAGAGCCCATCCTTACAAAGTCAATTGAGTCCCTATGGTTAGACAATTAACATCTAACTTGAGCTGACCAATGGGTCATTTAATGCTAAATTTATTTTATATGATTGATCAGGGTGCTGGATTATATTTGATCCCTGATGAACTTCACAAAACACCCTGAAATCCAAGCTGTCACGCATTAAATTAATGGATGAACTGGAAGTGAAGCCGAGGATCAGTTAACTGAGTACTGCCACAGATTGCTTCTAAGCTAGCTCATTAAAAACTAACTAGCAGACCTTGATGCTTCACTGCAGGCTGCAGCACAGCCATATTTTAATCGCTTGCCTCTGGTAACACCAAAAGACTAAGGTGGAGCAGAAAGTTAAATCAGTTCTCCCGAATCCCAAGCTAGTGACTCAACTAATCGGTTGTTTTCTTCCTTGGAAACTGTGTTTCAACAATTTGTGAGTAAAGACACTGGCTCACTTTGTGACTTATCCTGATAGCAATTACCAGCCACATGGAATGCAGGTCAGTTTAGTCAGTATCTAGGTTGAGATCTAGGCTGAAATATTACTTTACACATCTTCCCTAACCTCCTTCCCCTCCCCCCCCAGC
Source organism: Gallinula chloropus (assembly GCF_964237585.1). Lineage (NCBI taxonomy): Eukaryota > Metazoa > Chordata > Aves > Gruiformes > Rallidae > Gallinula > Gallinula chloropus. The sequence continues at coordinate 78,694,096 of NC_140085.1, forward strand.
CCCCATGCAGTTAAATTGGTAAAATATAACAAAAAAATGGTTCATAGCTTCTTCCCTGTGGGATATTACCAGGGTTGCATCTTTTATGTTGCAACAAGATCATAGAATCATAGGGGTTGGAAGGTACCTCAAGAGATCATCGGGTCCAACCCCCCTGCCAAAGCAGCTCCCTAGCTCATATTGCACAGATAGGCATCCAGGCGGGTCTTGAATATCTCCAGAGAAGGAGACTCCAGCACCCCCCTGGGCAGCCTGTCCCAGGGCTCTGTCGCCCTCACTGTGAAAAAGTTCTTCTGCATGTTGGTGCTGAACTTCCTGTGCTCCAACTTGCAGCCACTGCCTCTTGTCCTGTCTCCACAGACCACTGAAAAGGGGCTGGCCATTTCTCGCTGCATCCCATACTTAAGATATTTATAAACATTAATAAGGTCCCCCCTTAGTCTTCTTTTCTCAAGGCTGAACAGTCCCAGCTCACTCAGCCTTTCCTCACAGGGGAGATGCTCCAGGCCCTTAATCATCTTTGTAGCCCTTCTCTGGACTCTCTCCAGGCGATCCCTGTCTTTTTTATACCAGGGAGCCCAGAACTGGACACAATACTCCAGGTGGGGCCTGACCCAATTAGATGTCTAATTTAAACTCAATCCTCACCTACAATAATAGTTTATTAGAAATGTTTCTTGCTGGCATACAGCTAAGCCTCATTCTTCAAATTCTCTGCAAGAGAATGCCTTCTGAGTGAGCTTTTCTCCCTACTAACGACAAGTCACATAGGTAAAGCTACTTGTGTGTAAGGGTTCTTATGACTGCTGGGCTGATCTAAATGGATGCACAATTATATGATTAAATACAACAACATTTTTTACTAACTACATATAATTTGGGCTGTCACTCAGAATTCAATTGCATTAGAGGAGTCAATAAATGACTGAGGTAGTCTGGGATGTGTCCTACACAGACCTTAGGGAATATTGCAAATACTGAACTAAATCACAGATCTTAGATGCAAATGGAAAAGCTTTACAAAGGAATTAATCTATACTCATCTTTTACAATGTTCGAAATCCCCTTCTGTTTGCTTGTATTTTTGATTATTAATACATATTGACAAACAAATACTATTCTGTATGTAGGTGCTTCATCTGCTAATCACACAGGGTTCATGCAGCTTAGCCTATGTTAAAAAAAGGCCAGTATATAAAAGTATGTCTGTCCTGAATGGTCTAGACCGGCTTCACAGAACTAGTTAAAACTTACCTTTTTTTTAAAGCCATCTAGCCATTAAAACAGTGCCTCCAAAGAGATTTTCTCTGTACGGCTGCTCTAAGTCTCCTAGGAATCACACCAGTTGCACTCAGCTTAGCAAGTTACTCTTTCTCCTTTCTGTTGCTTCCTTCTCAGTCCAGATTCAACCTCTGGATCTTATCATAATGAATTTAGTAGCAGAGGGTATGTACACTCCAACTACCAATACACAGAACAGGTATAGTTCATCTTATTATCATGCTCTAATCTATTTTTAACATAAGGCACTGATACATATCTGGGGAAGCGGGGGTGTGGCTGAACCATTTCCCTTTCTCTTCTCTTTCCATGGGATAAATCTGCTCTGTTTTTGGAAATCTGTGCTAACATATCCAAATACAGGTACACCTGAATGGAGGTCAAAGAAGGGCAACACATAAAGCATTTTAAATGTGTGTACTAGTACTTGTCAGGCACAAGTCACAGGGTGAATAGTTCTGATACATGGTCTACATTATGGTTTGTATTTCCATTTTTGCTGGGGGGTACGTATGCCTACATGCAGAAGGGGAGTGAGAGATGCTGGTCTAAGAGAAGTTCTAAAGGGTGTTCATAAGAGGACACCATGATCAGTAACACTCTCTGCTGCTCTTAACCACTACTTTTTCTTCCTGTTACCCCAGATGAAAGGGCTGTGTTTGCACCAAATCTGTTTGATCACCAGTTGCTTACTAGGCAATGCTTTGGGCTAAAATTCCCATCCAAGTAACACAGACATATTCCACGTGGGCCCTGTTGAGAACTGCATGAAAACAGCTAAGCTACATTTGAATGAGTGGGTCAGAAACTAGAAACAGTCCAGCCCAATCCCAGATGCACTCTTCACAGCAGGTATCCACTGAAAGGGTTGGAAGGTGTGCTGATAAATGAAACACTTGTCTCATTTGTTCCACACCGCTTTTCTGAAATTGCCATGTGTCCACATCTGCAGAGCAACCTCATACCTTTGGAAGGAACACACACAGAGCCTTCAGTCCAAGCCCTTTTGCTTCTCAGCACTCTCCCTTCCTTTGCCCAGCTGAGTACAAGAGACACAAGCTTTTGTTTTAAATCTGACTAAACTTGGGGTCAAATCCTGCTTGCTGTTATTCTGGAACAAACCCAGAATTACTCCAGATTTACAGTTGTACAAGTGAGAACTAAATTACGCCCTGAAAATTCATTTTAAAAAGTCTTTCAGACACCTAAACAGATGGATAAATCAAGCACAGATTCTCAGGTCAACCTCTACCAGAAGGAATCTCTCATCTGACTTACGGTAGAAGTAGGATGCTATGATAGCAGCTAACAATAGAAGACAAGCTACAGTATAGAGAGGGGAATATTTTTCCTTACCAAACTCACTTGATTTAATACAAGGCATGCAAAATTAATGATGGCTTTGAGTGATACCTGTATGTTTTATAGGTTTATAAATTGGTTGTAGTAAAATCTTATACATCTTATATCACTAGGTATTGTTTCAGCCTATTACAGGAGATATCTATCTAGAGTTGACTGAATTGTATTAATCTGATCCTAGTTTAATGATGCCTTAACATTTTTATGGGAGAATTTAATGTTTGCAATATCCATGTTCCTTATTTGAAAGTGTGACTTATAGGTTCTCATCTTCCTTAAATTATGAAATCCTTCAGCTAATAAAGGAAAATGATTATGGTTTGCAAAAAAGGCAAAGTCATTTAACAATCCATATAACTGTCTATTGTAGGTCTTTGCATAATAATTGTAATTTAGCTATTAGGAGTTCTAAAGGCAGTTATCAGTCATATGCTGCAATTCTGAGGAATAAGGGAAAACTCAAATTATTTAAGGGCTTTGTACTTTCCAATGTCAGAAAAAAATACAGCAGAAATCAATAATACTTTTAGCAACAAAAAAAATGTTCCACTGAAATAACCAGCTGTTGATGGCAATTTTTCTAACCATCCAATTTTAAAATTCTCAGCTTTCCACCATCTCACTGTCACAAAATTATCTTAATTTTGTACAGGTACTTCTATAACCAAGGAAAGCAAAGTTAGAAATAGAACCTACTATTCTTGATTCCCAAGATTTTCCATTTTCACTCTAGTTACATGAAAAGCGGTGATCAAACAATTCAGATGGGCTGTAAACCTGGCGAATATTTCTTTTTCAATTTGAAATGACTATAAAAAGTTGACTTCATAGCTGGGGTATATCTTGACTATTCCCTTCACTGATGAGGAAGCTGCACACTTGAATCCAGCTAAGCTAACTTCATGTGATTTTTTATTTCTTGTACTACAGCTACACCTCTGCAGTGGTAAGATTCTCCTTAAAAAAAACACTTCCCCCACCTGTCAGCTGTCCCCAGTAAGAGATATACTGGCCAGGTGGCCACCTGGATGAGGTGGCCACCCTTACATCAGTCCTCATCAAGATTATGTATCAAGTCTCCCTAGAAGCCAATTCCAGACACATAAAGGGTAAGAATACAACCAGGAACAGACAATACATGCTCACCAAGGAAAAAATTGTTCCTGACCAGCCTGATCAGTTTTTATGATGAAATTAGCATCTACGTGGATGCAAGCAGAGCAGCAGATGTAATTTACTTTGGATTTTGTAAGGCTTTTCTTCATTCCAAAGCACATTGGAGAGAAGGACTTGACAGGATGACTGGAAAATTGCCTCAATGGTCAAGCTCAAAGGATAGTGCTCAGTGGTTTGAAGTCTAACCAGGGCTGGTTTCTACAGGCATTTGTCAGGGGCTGATGCACTGTGTAGCCCCTGCAACAGGAGAGAACCCACCCTCAGCAAATCTGTGAATGACACTGAGTGGCGGGTGATGGTTGAGATGCTGCATGGCTGCCATTCAGAGACACCCCAGTTAAGAGCCAGAGACAACCTGGAGGAGTGAACTAACAAGGAATCTTTATGACGTTCACATTTATGTGATGTAATACAATAACTTCATGCACCAGCATGGGCTGAGCAGTTGAGAGGGCAACTCCAGAAGAGGAGTTGGTGGTTCTAGTGTACAAGTTGGACCTGAGTCAGCAGTGTGCTCTTGTCACTATGAAGGCCAACTGTGTCCTGGATTCTGTATGAACACAGAGTTGTCAGGGTCTGGAACAGGCTGCCCAGTGAGGTGGTTGAGTCACTTTCCCTGGATATGTTCAAAAAAAGGGTAGATGAGGTACTTAGGGATATGGTTTAGCTCAGGATGGGAATGGTTGGACTTGATGATCTTCAAAGGTCTCTTCCAACCTTGTTATTCTGTGATTCTGTAACACAGTCAACAGATTAAAGAGAGAAGTTGCCTTCTACCTGGCACTTGTGTGGCTGCTTCTGGAAGACACTGTGCAGTTTCTGGCCCTCCAGCACAAGAGAAACTGGCTGGAGTTCGTTCAACACGGGGTTACAAAGCTGGTCAGTGGGCTACAGCACGTGATGAGCAAACAGAGGTTGAAGCAACTGGGTTAATTTGGCCTGAAGAAGAGAAGGTTAAGGTGGGATTTAATTGCCCATTTCAGCTACATGCTAGGGGGCTACAGAGAAGACAGAACCAGCTTCTTCTTCTCCAAGATGCACAGCGAAAGGACATGGGTCAACAGATGCAAGCGGCAGTAAGGGAAATTCCAACCAGATATAAAGAAATAAATGAACAGTGAGAGTCATTAAGTATTGAAACAAGTTTCCCAGAAACACTGTGAAACCTCTGTCCTTGGAGAGGTTCAAAACTTGACTGTAAAATGTTCTAGCCTTGACTAGAGCAGGGATTGGTCTACATGACATCCAGCTATCCTGTCCCACCATATGATTCTGTTACATAAGTCTTTCCTTTGCTCACCTCATTGCTGCAGTGGAGATAGCATAGCTCGCAACATCTGAGCTAGTGGGAAAATTCCGCCTGTCTAAAAGAAAGCTGGTGAGCTAGGAGGATACTTTCTGTGGACCACCTGGTTGGACAATACTGACAATCACTGATGATTCCATAAGAATAGTCATGGACAAATGTCTGGTCATAGGACAACTACAAACTTCCTCTTCCTTGCAATATCCTGTTGAAAGAAAATTTTCCCATTTATTCTTAATTAAAGTTAAGACAACCAGATGAAAATGAGCCAAATGAGTATGTTTTGACAAGCAATGTGAATAGCCAGAATACAAATCATCATGGTATTCAAAACCCATTGTGATAGGATAACCCTGCCTTCACTTCATCCATGACATTTTGTCTTCTAAACACAGTATTGTCCCACTCCACTTGCATTTGGGATACAGTGTATTTTTGTAGCAGACTCGGAGGTCAGGACACAAAATTGACAGGTATGCCAGGTACACAGCTACTCACAGGCACTGCAGCATGCAGCATCCAGAAAGAATGCAAATCTTGACTACCTACAACACAGAGCACCATTTGCCAGACCAAAATATACAACAATATAAACATATTTTGAGTGCCTCCTCTGCAGTCTATATTTACTATAGCACTAACTATCTGTTGTCAGTAAATGCTGACCACCTAACACACCAATTGATTTTTGCAATAACAGGATCCATTCTTTAGATGGATCTGCAGAACCTGATGAGAAAAGAAGTTGTAATGGCCCGATGGAAAATGCATTACTTCTGTGAATTACTCATCTTTAATTCACTTAAAGTAAGTGTAAAACATACAGTAAAGTTAAAAAGAAAAGAGGTGCCAGGTTAGTAAAGGTGAAGACAAAAATAAGCTGTTTTCATGCATCCTGTGGATGTCAACTCCCTTGAGAAAAGTGGCTTTGAAGAGTCATTCAGTTTCTTACCTCTTAATTACTTCACTTTCTGTTACAAAAGGTTCTGATCTATCTTTTTGAATGGATATTCTCTGCTTAGAAATCCAGCAACTTATTTAGGAAAATGTTCTGCATGTTGTGTGTCCTTAAAAAACCTCAAACATCAACAACAAAACCCCCCAAAGAATAGAAAACTTTTAACTTTGATTTTAACATTTAAACTATTTAAAAGGGACTAGCTAATGCTGTCTGTGTGGGCATTAAGAAGCAAAACAGTTTCTAAGGAAAGCCTTTGATAAAAGCATGATTGCAGTTAGTAAAAAAAAAAAGGGAAGCTCTTAAAGTGTCACCTTTCAATTCAGAAAAGCTATTCTCAGTGACTCCCTAAAACATATCAGCCCTTGTGGCATCAGAAGAGCTTTTGTAGGATCCTCAGACAATTTAAAGCCATGCAAAGTTCTCAGGTGCCCAGCAGGTGTGATAAGGACACAGACAGCCACTTCCACCCATCACTTGTTTCTGAGAGGAGTCTTCCAAATTGTCCTTTGCTGTTCTCATTTTTCACAAGCCCCATAATGTTCACCTGCATTATTCTTGTTGCTTTGAATCTCATTTATTTCCTCTCAGATGACAAACAGCGCTCTTCCCAGCACAGATGTCAGTGCTGAAGAAATTAAGAAAAAGCACATCACACATCATCTTGGTGGCACAAGACCTAGAAAATGTGTTATGCAAGGTTTAGGTGGTGAGAGACTTCATCCCAACGTGTTGGAATCACTGAAAATTTCTTGACTGGCATCAAGGTGCTGTGCATTGGCTTGAATTATCTTCAGTTCAATGAAGGGTCACAAACAACCACAGTCTTTCCTTCTACTTTATGGAAAACTCTATCTGTTTTTTTCTGGTGAGGCTTTCCATTAGTGACCTCTGAGTAATTTAGGGTAAATAGTGTTGAGAGTTATTTTTACCTAATTTACAGCATAATAAGTACTTAGATAGAACTCCTGAACGCGCATCTTAAAACCCAACTATTCTATGATTTAAGCTAATATAATACACCATTGGAAGCTGATTACTTTAGTTAGTTAAGCCATAAAGCTCCATTTAAATATGACTGGTAAGAAACTGGGCTATTAATAATAATTATTGCAAATGTCACTGATTTCAGATTATAAAACTTAATAGACTATCACCATTAAAACATGTGCTCTCCATAATTACGCTGTGTACCAACTTGTGCTTGATTCTGCCTCTGTGAATCACTTCAACACTCAAAGCTTTTCTTTAAAGACAAAACAGGTGTTTTCTGGGCAGCTGGGGAGATGTTTAAAGGAAGAGCCTTCAGGACAGAAACAGGAGTTTAAATATATTCCTTATTGTAAACACCTGTGTTAAGCCTTGACTTGTGTGTTTTTCTTTAGCAGCCAATCTCTAGGAAGCAAAGCATAAAGCATTTTATGAGTGACATCTTGACTGGTTCTTGTGTTTCTACAGACTGAGCTTAGAGTAACAATCTTTCAAAGTTGGGTAGACCAAAAACTCAGGACAGATCTGGCATCTGCGCAACATTTCATTTCACATCACAGCAAGGGAACGTGTAATTGGCCTGATGAGGTTCTGTCAGCTGACCCTTTTCTCTGGTCCCTAATTCTTCCTTCCAGCTTCCTCTAGTGTCATGGACAGGTAGGTAAAGGTGAGCTATAATACGACATGAGAATGTTAAATGACAGACCCAGTGCTTATCCTGATTTCAAACACAGGATGGCCCCCGAAGAGCAAAGTGCCACAACAGGAAGAACTTTTTTCTGCTTTTTGACTATTCCACAGAAGAAATAGTTAGGAGCTCTAACAATGTGTGTGTGTGTGGGGGGGGAGGGGGGGGTGGGGAGAGAGAGAGAGGTGGGAAATACGTGCTGTTAGATTGTACATCCAGGTTCTGGAAAGCAGGAAACACAGATTTTTACATAGAAATACGTGTTTCAGAACACCCAAATGCATGGAACCTCAGCAGCTCACTTTGCAAGTCTTTTATGAATAGGAGGATTAGCTGCTTGAAAACATACCACAGAGAATCTCTTATAGCTGCATGCCTCAGTTTCCCAGACTGTAAAATCTGCCTGCTACTTCAAATGTCTCTTTAAATAAGGCTTGGAAATGTTCAGCCTAAAACATGCCATGCCTCATGTATATGAACACTTGCCATATTATTACTCACAAAATTGGAAAGTTGTTAATATAAAATAAATGAGGCTCAAAATTATGCTATAAAGCCAGAAATACCTAAAACCAAAGTGACATTTTAACATGGAACAGACGCATTTGCAATGAGCAAAGCATCTAGAAATCAATCCGAGGGGCCTTTAAGTAAATAGCTGAGTTTGTCAATTTAGAACATTAGTGCACCTAGCAAATCATAGCTGCTAATGTCAACATATCATCCTAGTGCAGGGGACATACAACAATAAATGAGATGGTAAATATTTTCTGAGGAGAGGTCAATATTTGCTGTGCTTGATGCTGTTTAATTCCTCAAATCCATTAATGCTTAAATGGCCAGAATTCAGAGGTGCTCTGAAGCCCTTGCAGCTTCCTACTGACTTTGGCTGGAGCTCAGGTGCAAAGCACCTTGCAGAAGGGAGGCACCCAGCCTGTCTCACACAACATGCATGCCATTTATAAATCCCAAGTTATTAATATCAGAATTAACCCCTTGTAGAAAGGCCCAAGACATTTCAGATCTCTTTTGGGTGTTCAAGTGCAGTCATCATTTCTATGGAATTTGTGGTGGACCATCTCCATGCACAGGGAATAATTTTACTTGAACATCAGAGATTAATTTCACGTGCTGATAAGGTCACTAGATAAGAACATTTATGGTATTTTTTGTTTGTGTGGTTGGTTGTTTTTGTTTTTTTTTCTTTAGAGAGAGGTTATCTTTGAAATTCCTGCTGGTAGAAATGTGTATGTAATTGAAACAGAAACTGTGACTAGAATATATGGATATTATGTGTCATCTTGCTTTTCAGTTGTTTTGTGGGGTTAGAGAGAGTATTATCTCCAGTATTAAATTAATACAGCTTCCAGGACACTGGCATTGCTAAGGTAATGGGAAAGAACAGGTTTCCCCAAGCCACATGTTCTGATCCACACCCAAATGTCAACCATTTCAAAATAGCAGTATGTTCATATTTGCAAGCATGAACCCATGTCCATTTCATAATTTGCAGCAATCTGCTATATAAACAAAATCAATTTAGACTTAAAGTTTTTTTTTTTTTTCCAGGCAGTTTTTCTTCTTCCACTCCAGATACAGTTATTACTCATAAAAAGACATAAAAAGTCTGCAGTTATACCTAGTTAGTAACTCAGATCTTCAGAAAACTGGTGATTACAACTTCAGATTCACAGAATTGTAGGGGTTGGAAAGGACCTCCAGAGATCATCAAGCCCAATCCCCTGCCAGAGCAGGTTCCATAGGAAAACTTCCACTTTTGATTATTTTTTTTTAGTGGTGGAAGGCTGACATATAGTTTGCTGCACCTTTCAGAAGATTTTATTTGCCAAAGTACCGAACACCTGTCCTCCGAAAATTTGTCTCAAACTGCATAATCATTATCTCCAGTAACTTTAGAAAAAATACAGCTCGGTGTCATATATGAAATTCCAATCTAAAGCCTGTCATGTTTTTATGAGTTCACTTGCCAACTACCCACACAGCCCCACTATTTCCTTTCGAGTTACTCTCTCCGCCAGCGAACACCAGTCGTGTCATGTAACGCAGCAGGATGCTTTTCTGACTGATTAAGTACAGATACGACTCTTGGAGGAAGGAAGATGAGCAGGCTCCCGCGGGCTGGTATGATGTGCCAGCTTTGTCACTTCTAGCTGCCGGTGTGTAACAACTCAGACTTCCCATGAGAACTCGGAAAACGTTAATACTCAGCCCAACAGCTCAACACCATAATCTCCTCAGAGAAGTAAACAAACTAAACTGAAACAGAGAGAGAGTGACCTTGGGTAAGTTGCTTCAGCGACCTGTGCCGCTTTGCACTCCCAGCCTCCACTGCCCTGCCCATTATTTTGCAGGCAGCCCAGAATGGGATGCTCACCTTCACCTGGCGGGATATTGGAACCTCCTGCTGTGAGGGCAATGTAAGAAGTAACCACTGATTCAGGTCCTGCACACCAAGAGTTTCACAAAACACCCTTTTCCGACCTTTTCAATACAGCTTTACCAAAGCCCTCACAGAACATAAGCACACAAATATAAAGACACTCAATTTCCAAATCTATCTAGAAATGGAAAGATTTGGGACCAAGGAAATGAAGCTGCCAGAGCTGAAAAGAGCCAAGACATAATGGCTTAGATGTTTGCCTTTGTGAGATTCTTCATTAGGCCTTAATGTCCATGGAAACATCTGCAGAATTACTCACTTCAGTGTCTAAGTAGGACTGTTTATGCTTTCCCACAGTAGCTTAAATTCCATGCTAAAAAAAAATTGTCTCGCTGTTAAGTCATTCAAACACTTAAGAAACATTTTAAAAATACAAATCTGACTGACCATCTTTGATAGTTTTCAAAAAAATTTAAATTTATTGCCTGCTGTCAGCACTAGTCCCATACACCCTACTCCTGATCAATCTTTTCCTTCTACCTCCAGTTATATATAACTTGATATCCAGACACTTTTTTTTCTCCCCTCTTAACAAACTGTTTCTGGGAAATGGGTCCTACAGTCAGGATATTTTTCTCCTCCTTTTTGACAGGCCTATACATGAAGATAAGAACCCTGTTGGGATGCTGAATAGACTATCTGTGTACAGTGTTGCTCTAAACATATGGCTCTAAAATTCAGAACAGATATATCATTGGTGAAGTCCAGATAATTGATTCATAAGTCAGCTGCATCAGGCAGGTTTTTTGATGGTATCTTTATAAATAGGTCGGTGCTTTCAAAGTGCCTGATGGTATCTCTCATATTGACATGAAAGACATTTGGAGGTTGGAATATGCTAGTCATACAACTTGCATTCCCAGTGCAGTTCATGGGGGCTGTCAGCTTCCGAGAATGCGAACCTGAATATTTGTCTAAATGTCTTTTTATGTATTTATACATTTTAAAATCTAGTCTGTTAGTCTTTTTAGTATCTCATTGACTTTTGTAAAATTTTGAGTTCTATATGACCATGTTGTAAAGAAAAAGCACGGCTATTCTTCAAAATTAACATGAATACAAACAGTTCAAGACTTAAAAATCAACAAATCAACAAATCACAGTTCAGTTCAACAGAAAACTCTTGAATTATCCTGTAATATTTTATGCTTTTTTGCCTGCCTTTCAGCCTCCCATTTTCAAAACTCACAAATACCAGTTTGCGTAACAACAGAAAACAGATCACTAAGTCCTTTAAAAACAATAATTTAATGGACCCACACATTCTCTACTCAGTGAAATTTTGCGCCAAACTGTAGAGACAAAAAAAGTCAACACACAAACACTTGACGTGGTTCACTCCAAACACACAAAAGTACTAAGGCAACCCACACAACTTGGTTTGCAAGCTTTAAAAGCAAAAGCAAGGTCAGCAGCTGACAGAATTGCTTTAGCTTACGGGAGGAGCTGCCTTCCAGGTGTGGTGTGCATGACGCCCACAGCCTATTGTGAAAACTCTTACCTGTACTTTTTCATTTTGAAAGAGGGGATACCACTGGTGAAACCGATAAGGATGTTTTTTCCTCCTTCTTAAATATAGACACTTAAATGTTGACCACTTCTATGCATGGTCTCTCTCTACTGCATGTGATTTGTGTACATACAAGTGTATATACAAGTATATATCAAAGCTCTCCTGACGGAAACAAAACTATTGTAAAGAGAAGGGAATCTAGAAAGAATGAGGTACATTCACATCTCCTGGGTTTATTAACTGCTAGCAATGTGCTTCTTTAAAAACAAAAAGATGCTATTTTCTGGATGCCCTGGCTACTGATATTACCTACATTGCATCACTGATGTTTTCAACTATTCCATAACATAAAAAAATGAAGCACTATCTGGTACACACTGATATGCCTTACCTAGTGCTTTTCATGCACGCAAACGCTCACTAGTACTTCAGACTGTATTAACTGTGGCGAACCCTGGACATACAGGTCCCTAGTCCTAGCCACATGCTGTAACACTCCTGCAGACACCCCATCAGAATAACATGCTAAATGTTTACAGAAGCAAGATGTAATGAAAATGGATGGTTTGAAGAGCTAGCAGCATCTCAAGAGTTTTGTGATGCTGTCAGGGAATCTCAGAAAGCGCTTCAGGTGGAAAGGGGTTCATATCTCTTTTGTGAGATACACAAGCTATGCAGTCACTATGCATTTATCACTCTCTTGAGGTAAGCTACAAAGCCATTTCCCTAATTAAATTCAGCATTACAGTTTGCAAAATAAATGGCTGTCATCTTCACCGAGAACAACTTCTGGTGAGGCTCAGCCACTGTATCTGTACCTGCAAACTGAGCAGGAGCGTTTTGGCTTGCACCACACCACAGTCCCTGCTGGCACTGGAACACAATGCAGGGGGCAAGCTAGGAGGAGTTCCCTCTAAGTAACATGAATGAAACCCTAGGTGGGCATGTACTTTTTTGGGGGGACAAGCACATGTAGGAGTACATCTGATTATGGCTGCAACGTTCTGCATAGTTTTAACCTTGTGGGTCAGGTTACAGCAGGAGATGAATTTTGCTTGCCTCCAGGGCCCATGCTGCTCCATCTAACTGCAAGCTCAAAGGCAAGAACTGCTGGAACCCAAAATTTAATGCAAACTAGTATTTGTGCAAAAAACCCAACACAAACACTTCTATGGACCACACAACTGGGAAAGTTACTGGTATTTCATGAGTATGGTTTGGACTGGGCAGCAAAACCTGGGGAAGAAAAATCCAGCGACGTCTCCACAGGCTGAAGCAGAGTGGGTGCCATGGGTGGGAGCAGAAACTATGATCCCGGGCTCATGACCATGGCTCACAGCCCTTCTGCTGGTGGCAGCAGCTGATGAAAATACTTGGAAGGCACCCGTTTTCCCTCCCACTCCTCATGAGTGCTTCTGGTAACTTCACAACAAAAAGCAAGGAAATGTTATCAAGGGGGGAATACTTGATACTCTTCTCTCTCTCTCTCTTTTTTCCTGTCCCCTTAAGTTCACACAGCAATCAGAAAACTTAGAAGGTTCCATCAAAGCAGCCTTTGCTCCCACCTGTGAGCATCTTTTAAAAATGTGCAGTGCTTAATTTGAATTAAATCTCCCATCCTTGGCCTTACAATAAGAGCAAGGGGGTTCTCTGTTGCTGTTTGAAATGAAAATGTTGGTTTTCAATGAACAAACACGTCCACAACTAGTGATTCTTACACTCCAGAGTTAACATTTCACCTCATTAATTTGCCTCTTTCTAATTCAGGGTTCCAGAGAGTGTGTTTTAGCAGGATAAAAGTTAATTTTTCAGCATACTCGTAAGTGGTACCTTTCAAGCGAGCTTAACAGTATTGCATCAAACCTGAAGAGGTTTAAATCTTCTGATTTAATATATTTCTATTTTCAGTAGTATATGCAGTAGGACCAAACACAGGAACATAAACAATCACACAAGAAGCATCTTTCTGAGCAGCCTTTTGCTTGCTATCCTAGTTAGCATTTACAATAAGCACAGAAGAATACATAGCCTTTAACTCAAGAGTATCAATGTAATTACTGAGATCTTTTCACAATAAGCTGAAACCACTTATGATGTAACAAAGCAAACCATTCAACAGTTCACGTTTCTACACCAACGTAGGAGCAGTAAGAGAGGGCACGTGCTCTGACCACTTGCACTGCAGAGGGTCCCAATGGAGTCTCTCTCTGCACACTCCCAAAAAAGCTTCCAAAAGTGCCAATCTGGGAATTATTTTCCCTTGCACTCATCTGAACTGAATCTTTCCAGGTGAACATCCCAGCAGGGAAAAACTTTAGGGTCAAAACCTCTGATAAAACAGGAGGAGTGTTGCAATACTGTAATGCTGCTGCTAGAGAGGGATGGAGAGCAGCACCAAACCCCTCTGCTTTTCCCGGCAATGAGCTCATCCTTTTGTTTGCGATCTGAAATGCTTTCCCCTGCCTTGCAAACACTTTAGAAGTAAGTCCACCTCTTCAAACCTCCATTTAAAAGGATTATCTGCAGAGCTGGAGACAGGCAGGAGTGCTGAGCCCTAGCATTCGGCTTCCACAGCAGGGGGTGAGATCCAGCACGGCAGTGAATTTAAATGGACTCTCCATTTTCATAGAAACAATAAAGAGGAGTAAGGCAGAGACAGAAATTTTATTTACACAGATCGGAACTAGATGAGAAGGGAACTAAATGGGAATAGGCAGCTGAAGAAAATAAGACTTGAAGGATGGACTGGAAGATTGTAAAGGTTTAGGCTTCCTCTGCAGCGTGAGTTTACATCTTTTGCTCCTCTGAGACCGCTGTAAGGAGCAAAGGACAGCTGATTTATATTCTGTTTTTTCAGTGCCTCATAGATTATTTTGTTTCCTGCAATAGCTCTTGCTCAGCATTTTTAACTATTTTAAACCAAATTCACCCAAGCACATCTTAACCACCATAAGACCTTAAAACAAGGCCAAAGTCTCAAATCCAGATGAAGTCCCATGGATTAACACTAGTAGGGAAGAGTAGGATAAAGTTGTGTGTGCTACTGCTTTCTCAACTCTGAATTTTAAGTTTGTACTTTGATGAAAACTGTGCACTTATCTTCCAGAAGACCCACGTGCTCCTAGAGGCTAGGATTCATGCATTTTTGAAGAAGCCTCTTTTGCACCCATGATTATCAGCGGGTTGCTGGAGTACATGTCCTAACGCAGCAGCACAGCACCTCTGTCACACACTACAGCTTCACTCTGCTGTGTCAAGGACACGTAGAGCAAACATTCTCCAAAAGTCAGTGCCCATTAACCAGCTTCTTGGCAGGTCATCTGACCCACCTCCATGCTATCTAACTCAGGTCTCTGATGGGAGAGAATATTAGGAGTAAACAAGTTGTGTGTCATAGCAGGGACTCCACACATAGCCAAATCCACTTCTTTTGGAGAACTCTATACATGAGTGGTTAATCACCTGACCTCCTTTGTCTATCCTGCAGTCCAGCCCTTTCTTCCTTCCCAACCGCCCCCTCTTTTCTTTGCCTGGCCCCTCAGATCCTGAGGTCATGAGCTGTTGTCTCACCCTATCAAAAGAAGAAGAAATATTTTCCCTTTCTTCCAGTGTTGTTCCTATCAGAATGATGGTATTCACTATCTTTTGGATCTGTTTGTTAGTGGCCTGCTCAGCCAGGGCCCCCAGGGATACACACTGTTATCTCTGTGGTCTGCGGTATCTCTTCTGAACTTATGCAGCTTGTATTCACACAGAGCTCTAGTGTGAAACTTTTCACTAGAGCATCCAAAGGACCAGAAATGCTTTCACAATCAGAAAGACTTAAATTTGTCCTTAGACCATGCCTAAGGTCAGGTTAGAGCATGCTTCTGGTCAGGTTTTTTTTCTGTACCTTATAGTTCATACACTCACACATCTAAGAGAGTACTTTTCTACTCTCTTTAAGAATTAAAATAAAACTTATCAGATAAAGTGGAAGCCAATTCCAACTTTGCTTCGGCCCCACTTCCTCACCCCCCAAAATCTGCAGATTCAGAAAATCTGGAGATTCAGATCCAGAAAAAGTGTCATGGTATAATTTGGACCACTGGTGATCAAGACTTGTTCCAAGCTCAACTGATTGCATCTCATGAGTTTGACATGCCACTGCTAGAGCTATGATTTAGGGACGCCCATATTTTTTTTCTCCTCTGCACCTTATCGTACTTCTAGGACTACATTATAATACCTGAGTGCCTCACAGTCTACAACGCATTTAATCCTAATGACATCTCTGTGAGGGATGGTGGTGCCATAATTTTCATTTCATAGATGGGTAACTGGGGCACATTACAGACTAGGGTCTTGTCTAAGAGTTATATCAGCAGGTAAGATTCCAGGTGGAGACCGCTACAGCAGAATAAGGATATCCACAGAGAGGATTATATCAGCATAAGTATATTATAAAGTTTCTCAGTGCAGCTGCTACTCTCAATAACGTCCACAGTTTTCCAAGGGAGGCAATAAAGAAGACCCTCTAATGCCCAGTGCCTGACTCCTAAGCCATCCTTCCTCTCGTATATCATAACATCCATGAAGCCAGCATCACAGTAGCTCTTCCGTGCATATCTGCCACAGTGCAGCAGAAAGCTGGTGTGTCTCAGTGCTGTGGGTGCAGCAGGGATCCTTTCTCTGCTGCCTCCTCTCCCATCTCCACACACCTATCTGGGGCAGCAGCACTCAGGGCTCTCCCATCTGAGGAGCACAGCTTGGGCTACTGCACTCTGAGGATCATTGCTGCTGTTCTGCCTGACTGAAAGAGTCCCATTCTTTTGAGGAGTTGTAATGCCTACATACAGTGGCAAAGGAGCCCTCCAAAATCTAAGGGGGTTGGGATGTGTGTTGATTCAGCCCCAACCAGCAGCTGAGCACCACACGCTGCTCCCTTACTCACAAAGAAGAGACAGAACCTCCTGAGGTTGGGATAAGGGCAGGTTACTGACAGAAGCACTGTGACAGTAAAACAGTAACAGCCAATTGCACTCGCATCCAGTGATAACACAGAGAACCTTACCAGCCTGACCATCAGGGAGCTGCACCATGCAAGGACCAACCTGATGCCCTAGCTGCACTCACACTGCCCCGGAGGTACCAGGAGTGCCCCACCCCAATCAGCCCCTTTTGTGGGGGAGTGATGTCAGGTGTTGTGGGAACAGCCCCTGACACAGCTCACCTGGGCTGACTCAGCTCACCTGGGCTGGCTGCTTGGGGAGGTTGACTCTGGCCTGGCCAGAACCAGGACAGGATGTAATAAGGCAAAATTTACAAACAAAAAGCAGGTATTTCAGAAAACTGCATTACAAAGAGTTACCATATCTTGATGACTGACGGGTCTAGCTTTTTCAGATTCCTACTCCCCGAAGAGGACCTGGATCTCAGACAACTCCTCCTCTTTTAAAGGATGGTCCCTTTAGTCCCATTAGGGTCTTCTGTTCCTCTCTGCTGGCAGGCTTTCCCCTACTCTGGTCCAAACCAGATTTATAATTTGGCCAGAAATAGGGAAAATCTTCAAAGCTAATAATGCTGGCATTATCCCTTCATAATCCTTCCCAGTATGAATATTACATTTGCGGTTTTTCAGTCAGATGGTACCACTGTTGGCTCAAATGGTTTATTAAAACTTCTTTCTACTGGACTTGCTTTGTCATGCACCATTTCTTGTACAGTTTTGGGATGGAGATTATCTAGTCCTTCTAACTTGATAATATCAATGAATGCTTTTCTGTTTCAGGCCCTCATTCCCAGTACTTATTTTGCCTTTGCCTCCATATTTCACAGCAGCATCCTCCCTGAAAACTGGTACAAATTATTCATTAATGTTTTGAGATCTACCCAGAGAAACTTCTGAGTTGTCTGAAAGATGCATGATTTGAAACAATTTCCTACCAGTTTTTCCAGACAGGTTCCTGCAAAATATTTTGATAGTAAGTATCTCAATAAGCACATTGTTGTGTAGTTTCCATAAACCATTACAGCTCCAAATTCAGCAGACACACAAGGTTATCTGAATGCTTTCCTTGAAGCAATGACTGAGGAGAAATAAAAAAAAAAAAAGGGGAGGGGAACCCCCAGACACAAACACTAGCTTTTTTCCACTTAAAATACTGTAATTCAGGAATACTACCATCATCAGTCACGTGACCATATAGGGTTGCATTCTTCACTGGTTCTGTTTTCAGATTTTAAAAAATCGTGAAACAAAATTGAGAAGCATTGAATAGCAGATTATAAGCACCTGAAACTGAAATCTGACAAGGAACCAAAATTCAGCTGGGGGTTACCGTAAGCAGCCTTACTGAACCTGTTGAATCAATACTTTCAAATATGGTGCAGAAAATAGGGGTCAAATTCCCATTTTTTGAAGGATAAATATCTTTATACTGAACAAATACATAAGCGCATACTTTGTTGATATTACCTAGAAGATTTAATGCAGCTCCTAATTCTAATGATCTTTTTCACACAAGGACAATTATTTTTACGTAGAAATATGTTCTACTTTAAGAAAAAAAAATGAAATAATAATATGTTTATAAATATTAATGGCATAGCATCATTCAAAGACAGTAACTGTAATAACACAGGTTATTAGTTATTTAAAAAAAAACACCACAACACCGAAGGCTAAGAGCTCAAATCAATAGACACATTTGTCTCTCTTTTTGTGCATGAGATAATTGCTGTAATGATCTATATTGATTTTGTTTGTTTGTTACTTTAGAAAAAGTGTCAGTAATAAAAAGAATCCAAATGCCTGACACCAGATTTCCTTGAGAAGTTCACGAACCTTTTGTCAGACCTGATGTGAATTTCACATTATGGATGAAAAAGAAAACTTAAACGTAGGTTCATGTTTACTCATAAACATTTCTCATAGTTACAGTAGAGAAGCAAGAACCCCTTTAGCACTGGCTTTCTTAATCAGCCCCCTACCAACATATCGCATTTTCTTTTTCTGCAGGAATCTCAGATTCTCCCATCTATTTCTTTATCAGTAAACTAACTTTTCACACTTACACCAGTTCCTTATGTGAATCCCCTGGGTAAATAAAAGTGACTAGCTGCTCCAGAAAAAAAAAAAAATAAAAAAATTAATGAATCATAAAGCACCCAGAAATTTTAAATAAAGTGAATGGGCTTTTATGAATAGAAATTTGCTCCATATTGCAGATTGTCTTTATTTTTAGGTGTTGCAGTATAAGTCATGCACTATTAAGTAAAGAGCCCTGAAGGGATACCATACAAGTCCAAGATTTGCTGGATATTAATGTAAGGATACCCAAGGTATTTCCAAACCTTGACATTGGATAGGGAAGTCAGCTACAAAATTCAGTAGATTTGAAAGCAGAAACAATCAATGCAAAGGCATGCAGTCAAATCATATCTTTAAGTTATAGAGATAACAACTTGCATAAATAGCTTCAGTTAGAATGCAAAACAGGTTGTACCCCTTCACAACTTCACAGGAGCAAAGCAGAAACATCCTTTACTGCCACCATGAAGTGCAGTTAGAAACCTCTAAAGTCTCAAACTTTGTAGGTAAAATAGCAACGGGATGTTTTGTGGGCATGCAATCTATCAAGTGTAGAGACCAATTCAGTAGTGTTTACAGTATGATACATTCAGCCTCTGTTCAAGGGAGACTGGGCTTCCAAGCCAAGCATGTCAGTGCCTGACAGGCATTTCCGGTGTAGCTCCAGTCTCCAGGTTCTCACAGATTATTCTGGAGAAAACTAAAACTTCAGGCAAGTTTAAATCCAGCTCCGAACTGATTCAAGATGCAGGGTTAAGGGAGAAAGCACAATAGTTCTTCAAAATGAGGAAAACAATACTACAGAAGCTCAGTTTCCCTGAGATCCATTTAGACATTTTCAACCCAACAAGGCTACTACCAGTCCAGTTTTGTTAGCCTGGAGATTTTAATAAACCTGAAGAACTAAACCAAAAGCAATAGTTATGTGTTTCACCTTTTTTTACGAAAATGCCATTTCACAATGTAAATTTTCCAGGGTAAACAATAAAAAGTCAAAGAAGTTTGGAAAAGGAACTTACACGATTAAAACAATATGTACAATTACAGAAATCGAGTAAATCTGACCTGCATTTTGTGTTTGTAGCAGAACCAGTTATTTCTTTTTAAAGAGAAAACTTAAAGACAGATAAGGTTTTTTATTAGACCAAATAGCATAGCTGGAAAAACCTACATCAACTTTTGGGCACTCAGCCCTTCTTTGAGACCAAAGAAGAGCAACAGCCTACTCTAGTTTCACCAAAAAGAGAAGAAAAACCTGCAGAGACTCAGTTACACACCTTTACACAAACTAGCCTTACAGCAGCTTCCATTTCCTTTATTTGAATTATTTTCTGGGAGTTTAGAGAGGTTTTCTACCCCTTGAACTCCTTCTATTGCGTCTTCAGTGACCCTATGCCCTTGGGAATGCCTGTTGTACGTGAGCTGTACACATGTACTCTTGCAAAGCAAAGAGACTGGCAACCCATGTCTCTTGGTGAATGGCTGCACATGAAAGCAAAGATGTTTTGTTCTGTTAAGAGAAAAAATTATGGAAGTTTTAATCTTTACCTGGTTTTGCATCCCAACTGCCAAAATAAAGAGGGAATTTAGAGTAAAAATAGCAATAGTTCAGCCAGTACATTAAAAACCACAAGACCCATTAAATGGAGTTTCTAATAAAAATTCTTCCTAACTGGTTAATTGCAGTTGCTAAATGATTTCTTTTTATAGTAAAAGCTTTATAATTAACAAGCCAGACATTGATTTCTAGTCATTATCAATTTCTCTATGATTATTATTGCTTCTATAATAATCTTCACTGTATTAACATAGATTAAGAAGCTCTTTAAAATAGAGCAGCTTCATTAGCTCCTGCTATCACAGGAGGACCTGCAGAACTCGGCACTTCAGCTAACCACCATGCAGAAGCTGAAAATAAATGCTGCAAGACTCTATTCCTGGGGGCTGACGTGCACAGAGAAGTGTGAGGAACCTCAGTGCTCAACTCTAAGCTCTTAACTCCCAGTCAGTAAAGCTTCTAAAATCATTAACTTGGACAGCCATGTTAACAATATTTCTGCGTTAATCTTTATTGCTACATTAATGAAACATCTTTTATCCTATGGACCTACTACATTTGAAAAACTTTATAAATCCAATTGTAAAAGTGGAAAAATTTCAGCTGGATAAATGAAAGTGTAGTAAAACAGCCTTTGAAAACACAGCAGGTTAATGAAGCACAGTAGCATGGGAGAGGGGATGAATTACTCACCCTGTGTAAACCTCCTGTCTTACAGGGGTTATGTCTTTTCACTGACCAAACCAAGAATTGGGATGGGACCCAGGCTTCACAATTTTGGTCTTGTGAGACATTCCAGAGAATCTTTGCAGACTAAGAGGCTATGTCTTATCCAAAAAGGAGAGCTGCTCACTGATCTTTTCCATAGAGATATGCAAGGACTGTTAATAGTTTTTTTATGACTGTCAATATCCCCCTCCCCCCATTTCTGCCCACAAATAACTGAATTCAATTAAAGTTTTGTTAACAGATAGAAGCAGCCCTATGCAAGTTTTCAGTACCTTGACACAAGCTTACAGCACATGAAACTGGTCTTCGCCACATTCCCAAAGATGTCAAGATATTGAAGATTTGGTTTGGCCTCTCACTAAGACTGAGCATAGATGGGCAATTCAGAGCCTTAAAAATGAGCCTTAAAAAACCAATTCAGAGCCTTAAAAAACCAAGTTGAGCTCAGACCTAGCCTTGCTCATTTTACCTAAATATTGTAATTGTGGATGATAGAATGCAAGAAGAAACTGCACAGATTGAAAAAGAATTATGCTGATGGATTGAAAAGAAGTATTCAAAAAAACATTCTCATATTTGAAAAATTGCTTCCGTTGCTCAGCACAGTTTAAAAAAAAAGGGGGGAGCTGCTTTCTCTACTTATCTACAACAACGTTTCTGCTCCTAAAAGAGACAGTCATTGGGGGATTTTAAAATAAATCTCATAGACATACTTTGTCAACAGTGGTCTAAATTATACTCAGCCTTCTCTGGCTTTTACAGGAACTAGTAGAAAGGATTCCACCCATCCTGCCCCAAAATTGGTCAAGTGCTAAAAGACAACTTTTTGCAGTTGTGGCTTGTCCAAGTTCGTTAAGATCTTAGAGTGATGCAGCGCTTTTTAAATTATCATAAATCTCACTTCATAACTCAGAAAATAAACAGGAAAACTCTGCTCCTTTCATAGCTGTGTTCCATTCAGAGTGACATAAATATGGAAAATTATACAGGAGGCACAAAGTGCTGGAAGATCAGGTCCTCGGAGATCCTGTTCAAGGAAGTACCACACACATGCTTAGCTTTAAAATAAACCTAAGCTACTTATGAATTTATCAAGATCTACATGTGCATGTGAGGGACCTTTGGGAGGAAGGGGAGGAGGAAACTGTCTTGAGTAAAGCCTTCAAGAGGGAAGAGGCTGGGACTGGTCATTCATTTTTCCAGAAATTTTGATTCGATCATCAACAGAAATAAAACAATAACAAGGAGAAAATCAATCATGGTATTTCACAAACTTTGGTTGCCTTTAGTACATTTTTCAGATGCTACATGGTGATATGAGAGCCCAAATCCACATGAGAGATTGTTTGTTAAGCTTACCTACAGCATGCAGGGGAGGACTAATGCAGAAAAGAGCTCTGGACCCAGCAGCATGCTGTTTTACTGCAAGGCAAGGTTAATTTGTCATATTCACCTGCACACAGGCAGAACGAGTCTTTGTGCCAACTGCATGGAATTGGTGCACAGTCACACACCTGTTACTGCATCACGTGCATAGCAATGGGCATACCACCAGGCAAAGGTAAGGGGTCAAAGAAAACACAACCCTCATTGTTCCTCCCCTTGCAAATTCGCTGCAATTATGCATTTGCTGATACAGACAGACCAGACCATTCAGAGCTAGCTTGAAATTTCTTTTATAGATATATATATGTATGCGTGTATGTGTGTATATATATATATATATATACACACATACACATACGGGGTGGTGTAAATATACTCCAAGAACCTTTCCCACCTGCCTGTTTTTAAATATTTTAAACCAAACTTTACTTCTTTGTTACAAGACATGGAGATACATATTTCATGGTCTTTATTCATGATGCTTAACTGAAACTTGATTTAGGAAAAGTGAAACTTTGCCATGCAACAATACAAGACTATTAAAATTAATTGATTTGACCATAATCATCAGTGAATGACTGAAGACATAACCAAGGAATCATCATACCTTTTGAGAACTGTCTAGGTAAACTTAATGGATACATACAGCAATATGATCTAAAGGAATACATGCATTCATTTCCCTTTTCCATTCACCTAAGAGAGTATTGCAACTTTTATCTGATGCCACATTAAGGTATAATGTGCACCAATATGCAACAGATAAGGTATTCCCAAAACTTTCTCTCATTTTTTTCAGTCATGTTTCCATCAAATAATTCAATATAGAAAGAATATGCACATAAATTGTTAACTACTTAATAACAAAGCAACTGTTTTAGACCAAAACCATGCTATTTCTTTTGCCTCGTCAAACCAGATCTTTATCATTGTTGGTTTATGTACTTGATCTAGAGAGGAAAATTGTGCATATTCTTCTGAAAGTATTAGAGTGAGAATTCACATATGAGAAAAAAGTCCAAGTTTTTCATCCTGCAATACAGAGAACATCAAAGGACCACACCTATGAAAATATTATTTCTCTTCTAAACTTTTTGTCCCAAGGCCATCACAAGTCTCTCTGCTCTTGTCTGATTTATGTTTCAACAGTGTTTTCAATAACCTCTACAGCTCAATGTCTATTGAGCAAATACCCTGGAAGTGTTGCAGAGAATTGTTATGTCCTAATACAGCATATATAGAATAATAAATATGTTGAAACCAATCTATTTTCTAAGATATGAGGAGTACATGAATGTAATTGGTATTCTAATTTATGACAAATATCCTGTGGCTGCAGTAACTAGGGACCCCAACCGTAACATAAAGAAGAGCTTTGCATCTTCAGCATCTCGCTGGATAGGGCCATGCACTGCCTTTTCTAAATTCAGAGCACAGCTGGTTTAGATTCACCCTACAGCATGCAAGCATTTCTTTATGTTTCTAAGTAAATTCATCCTGGTCCAACTCTATTAACTTCTTGAGAGACATCTATGTTTCATCAGGGAGTGGATTAAATCAGTTATAAGCACAAGGCATGTAATGATGTAAATGTGTCCTGTTATGCTGTGATCCTACCCTGTTCATGGCACTGGAAAGCAAACGGCCAGGCTGCTGTCCTCCCGTTCCTACAGGTATAGAATCACAGAATCATAGAATGGCATGGATTGGAAGGGACCTCAGGCCTGGATCTACACAAGGTTGCCCAGGCCCCCATCCAACCTGGCCTTGAACACTTCCAGGGACAGGGCATCCACTACTTCTCTGGGCAGCCTGTTCCAGCACCTCACCACTCTTTCTGTAAAAAACTTCCCCCTAATATCTAATCTAAACCTTCCTTCCTTTAGTTTAAATTGATTCCCCCTCGTCCTGCCATTGTCTATCCTTTTAAAAAGTTGAATCAGGTACTGGAAGGCTGCAATGAGGTCCCCCCATAATGAGGTAAAAGCATTAGCGGTAGCAACTCTGGTTGCATTTCCTGGTCATAAAGTTAGCACTCCATTTATAATGATTTTCACTTTTGCATGAGAAGACTCAGGTTGACAAGAACATACCGGTCTCTCTCTGGACATGTTCAGAAGAATTTCTTCACAACTACCAAGAACAGGAAAATAAATTAAGATGGATTACTACCTGTGTTGAGATCAATGATGGTTGATTGCCTCACATAGATAATTATTTAAACCCCCTCAAACTCAGGATATACATAGGTTCTTATCTGAATCCCATATAATGCTTGATTTGACAAAATAGAAAGATATGACTTCTATACCTTTAACCTAACCATGTATTAATTCTATAAATTCACTTATGTTTGTTCCATTTCTTCATGCTATATTTATTCTAGACATATTTTTAATGCAAAACCAGGTGCAACAGAATCACAGAGACCATTTCTAAATCTGTTTCTGAATTTCACTAGATTTGCTTTGCTAATACAGAATTCAAACCTAAAGCCTGTGAGCTGTGACCACCAAATTGCCCATGGTTCACAAAAGCCACTCATGCATACGTTCCTCCCAGCTTCCAAAATCCCAATCAGATCTTTACTTGTGAAACATGAAAATGTGAAATAATTTGCAAGATCAGAAATTTAGGCCCCGTGCATTAGACAATCTATGTCACTAGGTATTTATTTATCTAAGCGTAGTACAGTCTGACAGTCCTTCACAGATGTGATAACAAACAATAAATTATTTTATAGTCTTATAAGTTATTGAAGTTGTATTAAATGAAGTTAATAAAAATATTCTGTCAGTATAGAAAAGATCATTTTTGACATGAATCTTGAAGGATGAAATGATGGCTTTGATCATAAAAAAATTTTAAAAGAATCATTAACAAGAGGGACTTGTCCAAAGGACAAGGATTCCTTAAATTTTATCTATGGATGGCAAGTTATTGGGTCAGACTTCAGAACAGGAGATCCATAAAAAAGTAATTCTGTCAAGAAATGCTTTTATGTCCTGTGCTTGTAGCATGATTTGCCTTGAGATCACTATCCTATCAACTTAGTGCCTCTCAAAGAGGTGATGCAGTAGCTTCTGGTGTGAATTAATAGCTAGGAATAAAATAGCAACCATGCTATTGTGCATTAAACCTGAAGAGCTCTACAAGATTTTACAATTCCTTGGTTTCAAAGCCCTTTGGATCCTTATTTTTTTGGCAGATTTATACCAATATTCCCTTTTTCTCTTTCTTCTCTCTCTGCCACCCACACTGGATTTTTTGCCTCAGTTCTGGTTCAGCTGAAAGAGATCCTGGAGGTGCCTTGAAGGACAGTTTGGGATAACTGTATAAAAATTTCCTAATGTCTTCAGACGCCCTGAGAACCACTGCCCTACAATATCCCCAGGCTGCAAAGACACAGATGTACGATGCAGTATCTCCCTGATATTACTTATATTGATGGAAGGAAATTAATTTTAAACTGCATGAAACTAAAGTAGCTGAATTTTGCATGAGAAGGAGAATGAACTGGGAAAGCAAAATCTGTGTTCCAGTCCGATACAAGGACTTTCCCTTTGCATTCCTGAGGGTACCTTGGGTACTCCAAGTACTGGGTTGGAGAAGCACCTGGCTATTTGCAAAGTGTGATGATGAAGAACCATGGACGAGGTCTCATGGTCTCTCCTCCAA
This sequence comes from Gallinula chloropus, assembly GCF_964237585.1. Classification (NCBI taxonomy): domain Eukaryota; kingdom Metazoa; phylum Chordata; class Aves; order Gruiformes; family Rallidae; genus Gallinula; species Gallinula chloropus. Next base: position 78,720,254 of record NC_140085.1, read on the forward strand.
TGTATGACATCAACACATAGTGCCATTTCCCCAAGGTCCCCCTCCATACCACACCAGTAGTTTGTGTGAATGGTTAGTTTGGACCCTGGTTCCAGCATCAGAAAGAGTCCCTGTCTGCACACTAATATCATCCTACCTTTTCCCCATCTGTACCTCATCCACAAAAAAATCATCTTGTATCTGATTTTTTTGTTCTGTTAATACAAACACATATTTAAGCTAAGGATTATGTGAACCTAGCCCAGAGTCCATTTTATTCGGTAGTTAGATACCACCACCTCTTCTAATGTTGAAAACACTAGCAAATTATATTCAGTCAGCAAAATTTTGATGGTGCATTTAATGGCATAATTGAGTACAAGTATGAATTATCCATTATACAGCTGTCTTCTTAAGAGAAATACACAAAAATGTTTTGGAAAGAAGATGGCTGTAATTTCCTAAGTTTTACTGAGTTAGTTTGTAAAGTTCTAACAGCGATGAAAATGCATGGCATTATTGACAGGACATGCTCAGAAAAAAAAAATAACAATTATAAAATGTAGTTGATTCAGCCATATTTCATTTACCTCAGTACCATGATTACTATCTCTGCATCTTTTATTTTTGACAGCTTCACAAGGACATAGTTAAGTACTTCCAATAATCTCTTAGACTTGGGTATTCAATATTTTTATTTCCAGTACATAAAGTTGTTTTAGGTGAGAATTTAGGAATAAAAACTGGTCATTTATTTCAGCATCAGCCAAAATAGATGAAACAATGAGAGAGAATTACAAAGGAAAACCCTTGGAAAGGATATTAAGATTGATTACTGGTATTCTGTGCAAGAAAGTCAAGTCCCTAAAACCTCTCAGAATGAATGTATCAGCAGGATAGTAGTAAAGGTATGCACTGAAATAATCAATTTGACTTTGACAAGTCCCTCACAAGAAGAAATCTAATTTTGGGTTATTGTATGACATAGATGAATTGAAAGTTGACTTTCCAAGAACAAAACACCACAAAACGAGCACGCAAACAAACCCAAACCAAAAAAGTAGTAAGTTCCAGTTTTTAACATGGAGCTCTTCCAGCTGATGAAAAGAGCAAGAAAACAGTCATATTCTTGCTCCCAGAAAAGCCTGAAGAGCCCACAACCTGATTCCATGGTGGTAGAGGGCTGACACCAGTGGAGTTTGACTGCAGATCAGAAAAGGGAACATAACCCCACCAGAGAGACCTACCAGATCCTCTGCACAAGGAGCATTAAAAGTGTTCCTTGACTGCCCTTGAAGGCCAACAACGCTTTGTAATTGGAATTAATTCTGATAAATACCAGATAGAACATATATATTGTAATGTGAGAGATATTGAAGATAAGAGGACACTTAAATGAAAAGATAAGAATACATATTTATTCTTAAGCATTCAAAAATATTTTGCCTGAGACATACAGATTGTTTGAAATTTTTCTGCTCTTGTCCTGTGATATGAAATCTGAAGTAGATTTTACTAGCACAACAGAACTACTGTCATTATTTCACTAATTAGTCCCATTTCTGCTGTTAGCACCGAAAACACTGCCTTTTTTTCCCAGTTTGCCTCCTTCAAAGACGTGCCAGATGAGTTCAGACTCTGTTTTGAGACTGTAAATTAATAGCAGTATTTTGATCAAGCTGCATTTAAAATGACTATGATCACTTAAAAAGCATATTAATTCAGAGCCACTGAAATGAATGGCTGATGCTCCTCAGCTTTCTGTTTCCAGTGGGCAGCCACAGATACACAAGGCTACAAACAAAAACCAGAGTGACATTATCTGTCCACAGTAATGTCAAGCAACAAATAATTTGATTTCTGTACTATGGGTTTTTTCCCTCAGAATGAACACAGAAACTGACAGCCTTTTTTGTTTTGCATTTCTGTTCTCCATCAGCTGTAAAAAACACTCATTGTGTTTGGATATCATATGATGCAAATGGCATGCAGGATCACACTCTCCTCTAAAAAATCTGCCCATACCTCAGTGTAACAAGATGAGTTATTTATAGAGTCACAATTTTACAGGGACTGAATTTTTCTTTGCTTTTGTGGCCTTCAGATAGACTCTTAAAAGAACACTGTGTCAATGCCATTTGCAAGAGGCACACATATGGTAGTCATAGAAAAAGTACTGTATAGCTAATCCTCAGCCATATTACTTTAGCTATTAAAAGCCAGGGAAAGATGAGAACAAATACCTACCAGAGCATATCTACAGTAGCAGAGCTCCCAATTCAGTCATATACATCCTGAAGGTCTTTTTAATTTTTGGGGAAACAATTAAGGCAAGTGTCAATATTTGAAGAAACATTTGAGATTTTTCTGGGTTTTGTATTTTCCTTCCTAGCAACAAGCATTCTTCCACAAATGAGGTGCTTTTTATTAATTTCTAATTTTTTTAATATTTTTAAACAGAATTTCTGAAAGCACTGCCTCCCAGCTTTTCTAGACAATGCAGAATTTCTTTGGACACCTTTGGAGTATATGATCTTGGCAACAGCTACGTAATGAGCTCAGTAGTTGCGCACGCATGTTATAAACAAATATGGTGGGGTAGGTAAACTTTCAGAATGTAAATACCTGTGTAAAGTACGTATGGAAGAGAGATTATTTCTTTACTGTAGTCTGCAATCAGCCAGTAGAATGCTTGAGTTCCATTCAAATCCACTTCAGGGTTCCAGTAAGATTGCTCATGAAGCAATACCTAACCTATCTTTTTGCACTTTATTCCCTTAGACTTCTCTGCAAAATTGGCTGAGTCCCTCCCTGGCGCCATAAACCAAGGGAAATGATTGCCTTTAAGAGACAAACTAATGGTATGAGCCTGGGGGAATAACCATACCTGTCAGCTTGCTGAGAGCTAAAAACGTGTTAACCTGTTTATTGTAGTGCTATATTATGGGGGGGGGGGTTCTCCCCTAAATGTCTGAAAATAATATTTCTGTATGAGAGCTGAAGCGCGCCTGTGCGTGCGTGCATGATGCTTTTGCTTCTCTGAGTGGTGGTACCCACCTTTCTGCCTTGGTCCCCTCCTTCTGTGGGAGGAATTGGTAGTGCGCAGCCTGGACGACCACATGATACCATACAGTGAAATTCCTTCTGTTTGCAGTCCCAGTGCAACACTAATGCCAATCAGAGTAACAGCTTTGCCTCAGGAATTGATTCCAGTTGGAAACCAAAGGGGTGTGTGTGGGGGGGAACCAACACAAAAACCCAAAAAGGTTTTTCAGCTTACCTCTTTTTCAAAGCTGTCACCACATAGACACACAACTAAAACAGAGGGTATCTTGAACAATAAAAATGAGGAATATCCTAATGTCTCTAAAGGTAAATGCCAAGCTCCCATAAACCTCAGCAGGTCCAGGATTTCATCTACATTTTTTTCTGATACTCAGTATTTGTTCCCATAAAAAGAAAAATATAACTTGGAGAAACAGGTGCAATTGTATCACTCAGCATATCTCAACCACCATTCCTCTGTAAACACACCCAGCTGCTGACAAAAATGGCATAAGTCATGTTGACTCAAATGTGCTTTAGTGTGAATTTTCCTCTGGACAGGTCTTAGTTTTCTTCCAGCTCACACTTAAGCCTGCAGACATTGCCAAGCCCAGCAATGCACAGGCCAGAACAACATTGTTCCTCTCACCCACCCCATAGCTTTAAATGCAAAACTAGGAAAAAAAATTAACTTTTCATGTCCCTGAGCTGGTGAAAAACTTTATGGTATGTTCTAAACATCTGGATGTTTTCACGTTACTTCACCATACTTCACACATGCAGCTCAGTAGTATGGAGAGGAGGAGAAAGAATTCAGACAATATTGAAACAAAAAAGCTAATTCCCCACAAAAGATGTTTGGGAGGAATTTCCTAGATCAGCAAGTCTATTTTATTTTTTAAAAGTTGAAAATAGAACTCCTGTATGGTAACTGATCACACTATTATAAAACTACTTCATTGAGATGGGTTTTTGCATCCCATCCAGTTGAAGTCTGTTCTACAGCTCCATTCTCCTTGTTTACAAGCCAATTTTATTCAGTGTTAGTTTATATCTAGTTCTTAGCATAGTCATTCAATCCTGCCCAATAGCTCAAATCTTTTTCTCCTGGACATATATCTGTGGGTGTTGATGATCTAAGCTAAAATTCACCAGAATGTATTCTTTTTTTTTTTTGGTTCTCAATACACATTAAGTCACTTAATTATGCCACTGTGCCCTTCTGGGGCCGCCATTCAGCATGAGAGCCCAGTTGCAAGATAACCCTGCTCACAGCATGACAAGCCTGCTTCTCTAATAGGACACTTTCTCCTGAGTTGGAAAGAGAGAGCCCACCCATGTTCACAAGAGGCACATAGGCTGGAAGAGACCAACACTGTTGCAAGAGGTCCATCAGGACAACTTAGTGAGCACGCACAAACTAGGCACTAACATAACACAGCTGCAGGGCTGGGGCCACAGCCAACTTAGGGAGGTGAGGCCGTGTGGAGGAGGCAGGGTGGGGACCAGTAGATGCAACCAGGTACTTGGACTTTGGCAGCAGGTGGGATGGGACCTGGTCCAAAGGAAAGGGCGAGGAAGAGATGCTCATTTCTGTCCCCTTCTACAATCTTTATTCCCGAGGTCTCAAGTTTTGCTGGTCCCACCTCCTCCACCCTTTATCACACCCTGCAAACCCCAGCTGTCAGGAGATGTCTGTACAGGAGGCTTGTAAGAGACAAATTTCAGTTGCTGAAAATGCACGTGCTCCTCCTGAAGTAAATTGAGCTCCACCAATTTACAGTCACCTCACGCTAGAATGTAATAGCCATTAAGCTATTATTATAGTCTGCCATAAACCATATGCTTAGCTTGTGTATGGCTTCCTAAAGAAATTGTCACCTTTCTCCTTTTGGAAATGCTAGACCTCTTTAAGGGCTCTGAAACACATTGTTTTTCTTTTTTCTTCCTCAAATTGTTCTGAAGCTTAACAGCAGTACCACATTTCTAATTAAATGGACAGATAGGATGCTGATAACATCTGCTTTCTGTAATAAAAACTATTGATATTGTTGACCTGACAGATTATCTGCAATAGACAGAGCACAGTGGCCAAATCTAAAAAGCAAGGGAGGAAGAGCAGCTTAGCACAAGAATACATATTACTATCTGTTCTTCTGCCTTTTGGAATTATTAAGAATGATTATAGAAATTATCAGTTATCTCTGTTTCTTGTTCTGGCATATGAAATGGAAACAGTGATTGAATGTTACAAAGAACTTTAATCTTTTTTTTTTCTTGATACAATGACTTTGTAAGGTGAGCTTTTTTTTATGGTAGCATCTCTTAGAGGAATCCCCAAGATTTATGGCAGCAGATGCCATTTTTCAAAAATTTTGTCCCATGTTTTATGGAGCAAAACTTCAAACAATAGAAGAATATTCTAATAATATTTGACATCTCTAACAAAGCTTTTTATTCAAAAACCTTAGCACTCCTATCACAGCCCAATCCTGATTCCTACTTAAAAGTTACAGGTTTTCTGCTCTTTGCCTTTAAAAAACCAAAAATTCTTCCACAGGACGCTGTAGCTGGAGTAAAATGGCTGGATTTCACTGATTTTGGGGGAACTCAATTCATTTATACCACAGAGGTGACCTTGGGTCAACCTCAGCTTTCCTCTTTGGGGCTGGAATAGCTGCCATTTACCCATTCCAAGGGGAAGCACCGTAAGCTATCGGTACCGCTCGGTTTTGTGTATCTCTGGATGTTTGGAGGTCATGGTAAAGACAACAGCCATCTATTTATCCATAGCTACTGAATTTCCACAGGTAAATAAGCAAGCAAACAACATGCTACCATAGTAGATTTAATCTCTTCCTTTTGCTCCCAGTGCCAAGCAGTAGCACCTTATTTTCAGAAGCCGGCCCACATAATTTGCCAAGTATTCAATATTCAGGGGTTAGAAAAATACTTTAGCCTGAAAAATATTTACCTTTTTTTTTTAAAAAAAAAAATGACTTAATGAAGGGTTTATTTGTGTTTTATCAAGTAATCACATAAATCAAGAAACGTGCTTTAAGAACGAAGAAAAACAAACAAGTATCCTGATGACTGGCTGTGTAGGACCCTTATTTTTGGGTTAGAGTTATTTGTGCAGTTTTTCAGTGCATGAAAATATTACTGCAGGTGGAGAAATCAAAACACAAATTTAAAAAAAAGACACCTTAGAAATGCACCACATACACTTCAAATTACCAGGCCTTAAGAAAAAACAGGGCAGAAATGTGTTTAACTTCTACCAATTTTTCATTAACGCTTCCTGAAAAAATGTACTGATTTCACAATACGAACAAAGAAACTTCATTTTAAATCAAATGGGATTTCCCAATAGCCATTTCATCTTAATTGTCTGTAATCTCCCTCATACTTCATAATAGGTTCTCCTGTCACCTAATATATATTATTTTTTAAATTAAACAGAACACTGGTAAGATAACTCACTTGCTCATGGTATTCAGTAAGCAAGATTTTTAAAGACAGCTATTTTTAGTTCATATCATGACATTTCACCTAAATTCCATCCTAAAGAGAACTTTCGGGGCATTTCTAAGCTAGAAAAAAAAATTAAAATGTCTACCTACCCTCTTCTCCCATTTCAGTGAACTAAAACTCCAACAACCTGTCTCAATTTTCCCAACTTCCAGAGGCCTGAATAGCTGCCCTTCTGCTCTAATTCTGACCTGCTGTTCTATGATGAAAGTTTGCTGACCATCCAAAATAATCTACTGATCAAATCCCATTTTTTTCTCTAGTAAAGCAAAACAACTAATGTGCTTATAAAAAATTATTTCAATGTTTTCTTCTACTACTCATAGTACTCAAAAGGCCCCTGCTGTTTTGGTGAAAAGAATCTATCAGTTGTGTAACTGCGCAACCCTTGCTCGTATTGCATAGTGTTCTCAGCTTCTGCTCCGTTCTTCAAACGTGGGACCTCATATCTGACATCATCTGTAATTAAAGCCTGAATTCATAAGTTGAAGACTTTTTGATTACTTGTTTTGGAAATGTCATGTTTTATTTTCTTTCCTGTTATCTGCTATGTAAAATGAGTTGCATACTGCACCTTGGGGGAAGAGTAGAGAAAAGGCACTTGTTTCCAGACAGGAATTCAATGGGCACGTTAAGGGTCAAACACCGAGAACAGACCTCTGGGTGACTACTGAAACTAGGTAACTTTTCTGATATTCGGCAACACCTAAGAATATATACAGTATTTTACAATTCTAAGACTATGAACATGGCAACTAATTCCCACTTTTGAAAAATCTTGTTCTCTTGTAATACTTGTTTTAACTTTCATACAATGTGTGAAGTTGGAAGGGACCTTTAAAGGTCATCTAGTCCAACCTCCCTGCAGTGAGCAGGGACATCTTTAGCTTATCTTACACATGATGCACTGAATTGAGGTAATTTTTGAATAATCACATCAACACATTTTTCTTGACAGATGCATGTAAAAATACGTCTGCAAGATCAACAAAAATTACATGCAAATTTGCATTAACTCAAAGGGTGAAATTTTTCCACTAGACATCCATGGATGAATTTGATCCCCAGCATACAGATGACTAATATCAATTATCTACTGTTACACATTAAAAACAGTAACTATGGGCTTCACATGAAACATTATAAAGTCAGTGTCATGGTTTTGATACTGGTGTATCCTTATGAAAACAATATGAAATAGCTACCACATTTAAAAGTTGTATTTCTATGTAACTAGGTATTAAGGGACTATAGCTGTAAGTATTCAGCATATATAGATATAGCTATATAGACAGATTTCACATGGCATTTAAGATATGAATCACAGTCAACCACATCAAAACTTCAGTAAGTGTTGCATTATTTACTACATGAAAGGAAAATAAGAGGCAGTGGAAAGTGCAGCTGCAAATGTTGGAACCACTGGAATATTTAATGAATTGCGGAACTCTAAAGAGATGACCTTGATTCACTCTTTGTCAGTGAAAGACACGGAGTAGAGGAAAACAGTCAGATTTCTGAGGCATTGTGTCACTTTCCGAATGGAGATATGGTAGAAAGTGATTGATGGATATATTGATGTATAGAGAGAAAGAGAAAGACAGAAAAGGATCATGTGTGCCCACTGAATAATGTGTTTGCACACATATCTGTTTGCAGATATTGCTACAGGAAAATTATTCTTCCCTCCTTTCAGGCTGCCCAGCGAAGTAGTAGATTCCCCGTCCCTGGAGGTGTTCAAGGCCAGGTTGGATGGGGCCCTGGGCAGACTTGTGTAGATCCAGGCCTGGAGGTTGGTGTCCCTGCCTGTGGCAGGGGGGTTGGAGCTCTATGATCCTTGGGGTCCCTTCCAACCCAGACCATTCTATGATTCTATGATTCCTTTAAATGCTAGTTTTTAATCCTTTTAAGTTTCATTTTAAGCATAGTCTTGTAATTAGGATTACCCAGCAGCCAGTAATGATTACATTATTCTCAAAATTCATAGAATAACAGATTTGGTTTGGAAGGGACCTCAAAGACCATCTAGTTCCAACCCCCCTGCCATGGGCAGAGACACCGTCTCTAGACCTGTCTGCCCAAGAGCACATCCAGCCTGGCCTTGAACACCTCCAGGGATGCAGCTTCTACAGCATCTATGGGCAACCTGTGCCAGTGCCTCACCACCTTGATACTGAAGAATATCTTCCTAACATCTAATCTAAATTTACCCTCTATCAGTTTAAAGCCATTACCCCTTATCCTATCGCTGCATTCCCTAACAAAGCATCCCTCTCTATCTTTCCTGTATGCCCCGTCAGGTACTGGAAGGAATTAATTGAAATTGTGTCTGATGACTGCAAAATTGACAAAGTTTTTACTTCAGAATGATCTCATACACATTAATACTACAGGCAAAAATAATCTCTAGGAGCCATAGCATTAGTATTATTAATTTTAATAGTAAAATAGAAATATTCAACATCATGTACTTAATAGTGCCATAAACTGGACTGATACCTGCTTGAATGGAGAAGTTTTTAGTTTCTCAACTACCAAAGTTGAGAAAAAATGCAAGTTAGTACCAAAGAACAAGAAATTGGACATGAAAGGTATAGCAGATAATGCAAAAAACCCCAAACCAAACCAAAAAGCCCAAAATGGCACATGTCAGTATATATCGCATTTTTATTTTTCCTTACAGAATTGTGGTCTCTGTAACTAAGGCTTTCCAGATGCAGATACTGACTTTGATGGAAAATGTATCTTGCATAAATATCCTTGCAGTGGTACTTTCCTGACTTCTAAAGGCATATAAACTGACTCTCAGAGGACATACATCAATGTGAACACAAGTAATCATGACAAAGTTTAACAAAAAAAGATCCAAAGCAAACCTTTCTCACTTGGCCACTTCCTTGCAGCTTATGATGGTAAAAACAACCACCTCTATGAAGGCTGCACAAAATGTTAATGTTACTTAGACACCCCCCCAATAAACAACCTTGCTTCTTCAATGTGTCAACTCATTTTTAGGTGAGCAGGAGCCATCCTTCTTTGGCTAAGACAACAGTTCTCATTTGGCCCCTGAAAACCCTTTCTATCACAGAACCAGCAGAACAGCACCTGACAGTCCTGTTTTGAGGAGGAGCTCACCATACCTCCACTCTGCTGCCAACAAAGGCACTGTAACCAAGGATGGGAAATGAACTACCACTTGCTTCGTTGTATCTGGTCGGCTCTTCAGAAATATTATCATACCTTGCATAGATGCACTCATTTCGTCTAAAATATGAAAACCACTCTTTTTAGTTTAAAATTGTAAAACTGCATTATTTCACAGTTTATCTATGAAACACGTTATGTCTCTGCTTGCCAAAACAAAATCTTGAGTCTTTTTAGAAGGAGAGAGAGTTACAGGAAGTCAGTATAGACACTTTGTACAGCCTAACACTGTCTGAACTTGAACTTTCTTCATTACAGTGGAAAGCAAAAGACCTTCAAGCTTTTCTGTATGACCAGGCAATTTTTCTGAGGACCATTCACAGCTCTTGAAGTCTTATTTTTCTTAATACAGTGTAAGTTCTATCAGCAGCACCTTCATCTCTGACAACTTTCTTATTACAGCTTTTGCTTTCTAATCAAAAGGCCCTGGAATATGCCTAATCGCTAAACTCATGCTATACCTTTCCATCTAAATAGCAACGACTTCCATTAAGGAGCTCTGACAAGCTTCAAAATACTTTTAACTGAATTTTTGGCCATCTAAACTTTGTCAACTTGTTTATGCAACCAGACAACTTTTCCTACAAATTATTTTTTCTTTTGCAATGCACAAATAAATCTAAAGCTACTAAAATTAAAAAAAAAACAAACCACCCAAACTAACCACAAACAAACCAGAGGTTTTGAAACATTTCAGGTAAAAACAGATTAGTTTCTTTCTTTTGAATGCATAGGCCAACAAGCCTTATTCTGGCTGCAAGCGTACTATTAAAAGAAGGAAGATAACACAATACTCTTGGTTATCTAGAAGAGACAAAATCTGAAGTGAAACAGGAAGACAAAGCCACTAGTTTCTCCTCTGCCCCTAAGCTCTGTTTACTCTGTCTTTGGTCAAGAGGCTTACTCACAGGGCCTATGGTGCAGATAAGGTTATGGAAGAAAAATTAAGATAAAGATGTTCACAGTTTAGAATATGAAACGATAGATCTAGTTGATGTATACGAGTTGCATGCAAAGTAGATCCAACTTGAGGGAAACAGTGAGAGGGAAAAAAAAAAAAAAGTAGGTGGAGCTTGCATCACATTGAGACACTCTCCTGAATTCTTCTGTGGTGACAAAGTGTCTTTAATTAAAAAAAAAACCCACCACACAAATTGATAATCTGCCATTTGAATCCCCAACTCTTTTTTGGGGATCCTGTTTTAAATTTTACTTTTGTTTTTTCAAACATCTCAGGCTTGAAAAGCATTTGTCTGCTACAAAAAACAAAAAGTCCCCAGGAGCTCTAATTGGATTTTTTTTTAATGGGTTTTATTTACTTTAAAGTCCAAAACAACATCAGTATTGGCACACCCTGCTTGACATAGGACTCAGTCAAGGACATGGAAACTCTTCTGCCACCCATATCATCTGCTCATGTTCCTGCCACTGCATCAGAATAAACACCCACAAGGATATTTTAAAAAAAAATAAAAATTGAATTTTTCAGTATATTTCTTTGGATCAATAAAATGTAAACTTTTTTTTCCATAGTGCAGTTTAAAGAAAGAAAGACTTATGGGGGTTGACATGGACTGAAAATTTAACCTCATGCTCAATCCTATATCTGGGAGATGCTGTCCTGACACTAACAGTCACTGACTAGAAATCTCTCCTCTCTCCATAAGGAGAGTCCTCTCTGTTCTGACTTTCAACAGATAACGTGTGGTGGTGCATGGGTAATCCCTAATGGCTTGATAGAGCCAGGGAAGGTTGTTTGCCTCCATGTTATGGTCAGACCAGGAGCAAAATTGAAAACACATCTTCCTATCTTTCACACCTGCATGTACTCACACGCTTTTTTTCTTTTTAACTCTTCATCATATGTGAAAAAAAACCCTGAAACTAAAAAAGAATCTGGCTGTGCTATCACCTGGATATTGCTTACAGAAGTGCTAAACACAGCGGGGTCACCCACCATCATCAGAAAGTGGTGTTTGTCAGTTAGCGATGTTCCACTACGAACGTTAATGTGTCAACTCAATTGCTTCTAGCAGTGTCTGAAAGAAATCCTAACGCTGCCAGATTAGCAGCAACTTCAGCAGCACCACTACCCAAGATGCCCGAATGGGCGATAGCTGGTGTGTTGTGTGCTGCCTCTCACGCCTTGCCCCAGGCTCCCTTCTCACCATCACTGCAGACTTTGTAGGCTTGATAGGACTCATGTGACTTGGCTTGATATTTTCCTCAGTTTTTCCTCTGGCAGAAGCACGTAGCATACCAGGCGTAAGGTTTGGTTTGGCCCCCTTGGCTTTCAAAACTCTGCTCTCCACAGTCTCTGCCTGTGGCACTCTCAGTCGCACAGGATTGCGTTAGTAGAAAAAGCGAGGCTAACTATGGATCATTGAAAGGTAGACTTGCTGTAATCCCTAAGAAAGCAGAAGATGTCAATACCATCCATCTTAATGGCTTATGTGTTTCTCACAGCACAGCTGCCAAGCAGCTAGCTTAGGGGGAGGAAAATGAATTTAATGGGACAAAAAGACAGACTCTGTGCTGCCTGAGACGCTTTCAGAAGAGAAGCCAGCATGGGACAGCAAGGGCAGTCCTTGGTGTGGCATAAGACTGGAGGAAACATTCATTGAAGGTGAAAATAAAAACAGTTTATTTGCATGAGGAGAGGTGAAAAATCCATTTTCCACAGAAGAGAAACAGCTGAAAGAAAGGGAAGAGCAGAAGAGGAGAAAAGAAAACCTTGAGGACACACTAGAAACTACTGCATTTGGAAATCTATTCTTCATGAAGTAATGGAATTGTTGGAAAATATATTACCTTAGTGCTGCCCCCATAAAGCTGTTATAATACAGAAAAGAATAGAAGGATAGCTGGTTTTTTTCATCCCACAAATTTAATTTTCATTAAGCACAATCTCACTAAAATAACTAAAACGTCAGAAACTATTAAACAAACTGAAGTCTGCAGAGTTCAGAGGAAGAATCATACCAGAAATCTGTGGACATAGAAAAGGAATGGATAACTTTGTTAACATAATGATGTTTTCAAGCTACCTATTTAGGGGGATAACTGCATCCCTGCAACATTAGGTTTGATGAATTAAAATGAAAAAGAAGCCAGGAAGCAATGTAGTCAACCCAAATTCACGGAGGTGAAGCATTTGTAGTAGAAGAAAGCCCTCGTTAATATCTGTGTATTAACAGTCCTGATTAAGCCACAGTAAACTTGTGCCTGTCCTTCCTGAAGGGCTGTGAAGCTCAGCATTACTCCATGTTCTTGCTTCTAGGTATCTATACACACACACACTGATCATTTTAGCCTGCACAGAGAACTTATAAACAAGAAATCTTACAAGTCTTAAGTCCTCCCACATGAACCAATGACCCCAAGGGTTTTTTGGTTCTCTCTCCCCACAAACAGCAAATACCATTATGACAAGACCAGAACAATTCAGATGGCACAGTTCATCCACAGGGTTAGGATATTAGGATTAGCTATTAAGCAACCCTTAGTTACTATCACCACAAGTGCTGTGAAGAAAAGGGGAACACTGGAGCAGGGGAAGAGCGTGAGTCCTCCTCCTCTTGGGGAGGAAGCAGCAGCAGAGACGTGTGATGAACTGAAGGCTTGGAGATGCTTTCTGCAGATAAAAATCAAGATTTGTAGCTGTGGAATGGGATCATCCAGGAATTCCTTCATTCTAGTGAGTACAAGGAGCTCAAAGTTCTCAACAGTTTAAAGAATGGTAAAGAGAAATATTGCTCCTGGATAGCACACCCATACAGTTCTGCAGAATCTAATTTCTATTCCTGATCAAGACATTGCCAAATATTTTCAGTTTTAGAGTAATTAATTAATGGCCAGTCTGGGGGGATTTGACTTTCGATTCCCTCCTAGAATGGCACAGATGCAGAAGCTGTGTGACAAGGATGCTTTTCCTATCACATCTCATCCACTGTGGTGGATGAGATATCCTGCTCTGTGATCTCCTGCTGAGGATGAAGCTGGACAGCCGGTACATCAGCAGCACCTATTGCATGTGGCTGGTGGGGCTGGATCAGAAAAATAAGCAGCATGACAAGCTAAGGCAGGGTAAACTTTGGAAATCTGTGCCTTAGAAGAGACAGAATTAAGTGGAAATGCTTTTGGGTATCATCCAAACTTTTATAGATGCAACACGTACAGAACTGGCAACAGAGATATACCGTATGAATTAGAAATGAGACATGATTATTCACATAGAATAATACCGGTAAGTCAGTCCACAATGGATCTCTGAAGTTCAGGGCATCAGGAAAGTGATGATTTTTTTCAGGCCTTTGTTATGACTCAGAAATTTACATCAGAAATGTGTGTATTACTATTGATAAAAAGAATGCTGCAGGAAGCTTGGAAAGGAATTGACCTGTCACTCAGAGTACTGATTTGTTTTTAGGTTGTAATGAAAATTAAATTAAATTAAAATGTTCATAGGAAGTTTTCAAAAATACTTAGCTCAGTTACAGCATATCCTTTCAGCTGAAGTAATCTCACCATAGATTTTGACTTCTGCAGAAAATAATATCCAGGAACAAAAAAAAATGTGTTCTCAAACCAAAGACGTGTGCATTTTGACTTCATTTGACTGAAAATATCTGAATTTCCTAAACACTGGCCTATTTCCAGAAAACATTTCAGTTTAAACATGATGAGCATTTTCCAGAAGTAACTGTTTTCCTGAAAATTTTCTCTCCTCCCTAATTACCAACTCCAGAGTCTTTTTGTCATTGAGTAGTTCTCTTCTTAATCCAATTTAGCCCTGAATCACAAGAATAACTGTCAATTCATAATCTCATTGATGCATGTAAGATTTTTCAAGCTTGTACTTCTCAAAAAGCAAGGTAAAATGGACAGTGCTTAAATATCGTAATAAAGAGATTTTGTACTGAATGATAGTTATTCTCTTTATGATCCTGGCACTGGAGAAAAAGGACTGAACTGATTATATTTCTTGTTTTAAATATTCATGTGACAATGTTGAAGAGAGAAATGAATATCAGAATGAAAAAATGACAAGAAAAAAATGGCTGCAAGAAATCCCTAGACATTTATCACAGGCCTAGAGGATACAAACCAATCAACTTCTAAAATGTACTCTTTGATCGAGATGCCCAGTTAAAGCCTACATTATTAATATATAACTCTGTTTAAAAAGTCTATTAATCAACCAGGGATGAATGATTAAGTAGATAAATCGCTAGCCTTTGACCTGACAGACAACTTTCACAAATCTCCTGTGAATTCAATTCATAAAAAGAAAGGGAAAAAAAAAAAGAAGAAACAGAAAAATACTACTTCGATATCCGTATAAATTATTTGGAAACAATAGTTCTCAATGTTTCTTTTCCTTGTCATTTAATCATTTTCATTTACACAGTAACACTAGCTTTATCCTCTCTCTCATTGAGCATGGAATTTATATGGATATACAGCAGTTATGGGCTTAATGGAGAAATTCCTGATGATTGAGGCTCTGTATCTGTGCTACCCTGGCAGTTAGTTTAGATCACACAATGATTTTTCTGTTTTGAAATGTCTTTAATAAACACCCTTGGCAATCACTGGGTTTACCAGCAACAGTTACAAAGCAATGGAACTTCCCAAATACATCTCACACCCCAGGTCACTGTAGTATAGCGTGGTGGTTCACATGCACATTTGTCCTTTATTGGAAGGGTTTGTCTAGAGAACATTCAACCTCCTACTTAATTTGTAAAGTAAATTCCTAAGTATTAATAACGACAACCAGCAACACAAAAAATAAAATCTCCACTAATGCAATCGTATCTTCCATGACATTCTGTGACAATATTACCGTAACCACCTTTCTAGATGGAGGTTGATTGGAAATTAATAACCAATTTTGTAGTTGAGGAGAATAAAAAAGATACTATCTACCTCACATTCCCTCCCTAGGTGAATGGATCCTGAATGGAAAACAACATGAAATATTTGTTGTTAAAGTAAGCAACAGTGTCCCTGGACACATACAGGAGGAAGTGTTTTAAATGCTTGTGATCATTTTGTAAATCAGAAGTTTTTTATTCCTATACTGTAGAGGGTTCTTTGGTTTCGGATGGTATGGACAGCTTACTCCCTTTTAAAAGACTGAAAGTAATAGGATCATTTGAAAGCAATACAACTTTTCCAGTGGCATAACTAGTATTGCTCTCTACTCCAGCATCAGACCTCTTCTCTACTCACTTTAATATCAGAAAAGTGTCACTTTTAATTCCAAAAAGGAGGCTATATTGATTTCTGTTCCTTCAGCAGGGGTGACTGGAAAGTTCCCAGTGTTTATTTATAAACCCTTTAATTCACTTCATAGAAGTAGATTGAAATGTCTCTTCTCCCTAGGAATAGTTTGAGGTGGAAGATAAAACAGATAAATCTCTGTCAACTCTCTTCATTTTGAGCAAAAAAAATGAATGAATGAAGTCCAGCTCACAGCAGAGACCGAGCTCAGGCATTAGTAATATTTAAAAAGAGTATAGTCATTCCTATTCTTAACTGTAAATCAGATATCTGATGCCTAACTTTGGTATATACTTAAATGACATAGTTGGCACAGGAAATTTTGCAAGTTACATCAGCAGACACTGCACAGACATCGTGCCTTTCTTAGCGAATGCCCCACAGGACTGTCTTGATCAGAATTGGGTGGTCACAGGGAGTGCCAGAATATTCAAGCCCAGATATGAAACACCTGCTGGTACCTACACCACTCACACTGCATCCTCAAGCAACCTTCAGCTTTCTGTGTGTTCATTTCAGTACAGAAAGACGAAAAATGAGGCGCTTGATATGAAATCACCAGTTTCCGTAGAGGTACTCAGCTAGGATTCAGCACTGACTCCACAGTATTGTTGTGACAATTCTCTGCTGACATCGGATATATAGCGACAGAATTAGTTACTGACGCTAATGAATAAGTACTGCTTAATTCTATAATGCTAAATGTCATGATGTGGTATAAATAAGATCTGATACTAGGATATGTTATGGCCAGGAAGGCTGAAAGTGAATGCCGCATCCACCATTCAGGTGGAGGATTTTAATGGTTTGCATGTGGAAGAATAGGGATGGTAGCCATCCTGAAGTCAGTTATTTCCTCCTCCCAGATATCTCAGCTAAGGTGCTGGGATGAGGAAGATAAATAGGCAAGAAGGATTTACAGACCTTGCCCACATTGAGGATTATGGACACATTTTGTTTCAGATGTGAAGAAAGAGAAGTGGAGTTCCCATAACCTTCATCTAATGAGGTTGGTCACAGAGAACGGAATTCCCATGAAGAGGCAGCAGAACATTGCACACTGTCCATGAAAACTTCAGATTAGCCAAGGCCAAATCAATTTCCTTTGCATTTTTCATCTCATGAGCTAGAACTGAACTATTAACAGAATGGATAACATCATTAGGTTGTCACAGGCTAGTTATTACAGAGAACTGACAACTGTGAAGCAGAAGAGGTAGAACAGGTCTAGTATTGTCAGATGACCAGATGCAGAGGGAGAAAATGAAACAACCTCAAATCACTGAACTACTCTTGCCTAGACACTTGTCCGGGGTTCAGTACCTCTGGGTGATGTAAGTTCCCAATGCTTATTTATAACACTTTATAAAGCAAGTGCTCACTGACCACATTAGATTCACAGTGATAAATCTTTAAAAAAAAAGTTTTCAAAGATATAAAACTACTAGAAGGAGTGTTGAGAGGCAGTTATGGTTGAAAGAAAAGGATAGAAACTTTAGTAAATGTCAATCCTCAAAGTGATCAGCAATTTTCACAATATGATGCCTATTGAATTGAGGGATTTTTTTGCTAATCCCAAACTAGCCTCCCTTAATTTATGGGGAAAAAATGCCGTATGCCTCACTGAAAACAGTCTATGGTCCATCACAAAACTTGGAAATCGTATGTCCTCATAAACAGTACAGCTCTCTGACTGGATGTTGTCTCTGTAAAAAGCCAAACTAAATTCTTGCTTAGATATCCTCCACATTCCAGACAGATTCATATCCAAACTAATTTTTTGACCTGTACAGATTGGGCTTACCTTTGTTGAATATCCAGCAGTATTGCTGCACCGCATTGCTTGACAATAGCAACACTGCCACAATGTTTAGGAACATTTGTAATGTCCATAAGATGCATCTGTCATGGGCAGAAATACTGACAAAGCCACTAGGTGGGATGGTACAGATGACAGGGTTCACTCCCACTTAGACAGCAGGTAGGTTCAGTTGAAGGCTGAATGTAAACCATGAACCATATTCCAAACCTCTTGTTACAGTTAGAGAAAAAACTCCTCTCACTATTAGACCTTAACAGGGGCTCGGTCTGATCTTTGAACTTGTTTATCTACAGGCAGATACGATGCTTCTTGATCATCACCTATCAACTGTGATAAGTAACCATCACTATTCAATAAAGAGAGAAGATACCTGCTTTTGGTACAGAAGGAAGTCCAGAGGAAGGGAGGGGAATTAGAAACAAATACAGAGATTCCCGTGGTGGTTTCGAGGAAGGATGAGCTAAGAGAAATTTTTTTTTGAAACACACTGGTCTGCGGACATGCTGAGTGACTTTCCTTCATGTTTTGGCTACCTAGGTTATTTGCTTACTCTCTTCATTTATGAGAGACATTTCTTGAGAAACGTGTAAGTAGGTAAACATTTTGTAAAAGAGTGCATACAATATTCAGAATTCAGAAATGCCAAGAGAGTCTAAAAGACAAAATCCTATATTCTTTAACCATCAAAAATTCTGAGTATATTCGTAAGCCTCTGCGTAATCTTAAAAGGTCAACAGACTTGGATTTTTTTTAGCCTGAAGGGAATAAAAGTTCCAGGGTGTACGTTTGTCTGCTTCTTGCCCATTGACAGCTCTCTGAAAGTGCTAGAACTACAAACATGAACATCAAATTAAGAATATTATTTCTGTTTAGTAAAAGTTAAAGTTCTTTACACCTACAACGTGCACAATACATCATACAAACTGTAACTGGTTATAGGAAAAGCTCAAACCAAAAAAAGTTAGCTCATAATCCAAACTTGAAGCAAGTCAAGAGAGCAAAGGAATTCCAAGTTGTGATTTGAGCTTCTCTTCCTATTAAATGTGTAATTTTTCAAGATTATTCTTCTCACTAAGTTTCACCTCTAAATATCAGTGAAGGCAATAATGCTGTACATAAGTAAAGAAAATAAGCAAATGAAAATCAGTTTATAAACTCCACCCCATGCTTTGAGGATACATTTTAAAAGTTACCCCTTCATAGTAGAAAAATTAATCCTACTCTGTCAACACATAATATTTTATAAATTTACTAAGCTGTTTTATAGTCTTTGCATAAGAGTTATAAAGGTCATTTCACTGGCAAGTATAATACATGACTACTTTAGCACACACAGAAACAGTTCCCAATGATTTAGAAAAGAATAGGCATTACTGTGTCAGATCTAATTGAGATTAGAGGGTGGTTAATCAGAACTGCACAGGATTGCTTTGGAAAAATAAAATTCCTGTTCTATGACTATTAAGGAAATTTCATGTAACAAGAGCAATGAGCAGAAGTTCAGGGTTTTGTTTAATGCAGTAAAAAGGAGCACTTTGGAGTATTGTGCACCATTTAAGGCCTGAATTTAACCCTGGTTGTATTTGACCTACTGATCTGGCAAACAGGCTTTTTGATGAATTTGATCTACTTTCACAACTGAAGGGAATTATCCTCTGAGGTACTCTGGTAGCCAGCTTCGCTTCAGTTTCCATTTCCATTTTTTTGTGTTTCTTTGTGTTTTGTTTTTTTAAAATCTCCGGGCAAGATGTTAAAATTTATGAGCTCTACCCCTCAATTCCAGATTATTTAATTTTAATTTTAAGTGAAAATCTGGCTTGATCAGCTTTTACACATTTGGTGTTTCTGTATTTTCTGCTGAGCACCTTTGCTTCTCTGTCATTCAGCAAACTTTGAACCGTGCTTCTTATTTTCAAACTCCTTGATGCATTTGTGTATTGTTCTTAAATTGTGGTTCCACTTTGCTCAGTAAACCCTTTTATCTGTTCAGGACCGAATATCCCTATTATCTCTGCAGTATTTATGTACATCTGGTTGTTTCAGATACATTGCAACAACAAGTTATTCATGTTACAAAAGAAAGCTTAATAAAGATACCGCTATAAATATTATTGGGTATTGTTTATAGTTACACGCCTGGTTTCTATCTAGTTCTGTTGAAAAGAATGAATAGAAATCATATTTAACACTTCCTTGTGACAGACGCCTGAAGACTGTATGGTAAAAAATATCTGTCGTTTGCAGCAGAGCGTTTGTCCTCACTCTGAGCGCTGGTCTGATAAGGCAGGCTTAAATAATCACTTCCCCTTGCCTGGTTTTAATTAAAGTGACAGTAAGTAAACACTGACTAGAAATCGATCAGAATCAATGGCCTTATGGCAAACTGGCGGAGAAAAATCTAGCACGTCAGTCAAGATCAGCCCAAAGAGCCAGTTTTCAGGCTGACACGTGGCCTGTGCCAGGGAGGGAAGAATTTAGATCCTGAATTGCTAACAAAAAGGGGAAGAGACCCTGACTCAGCACGTGAATGAGATAAACCAATTACAGAAAAAATGGCAACGTAATAGTCTATTTGCCTGTTTGTACCCTAGTAGCCTTTCGTAAGAAGAACAAAATGCTTTGGTATCTGCTCTCTGATTTGCAAGTGATTAATCCGGTAGAGCAAAGTTATAGGCTTCGGGTTTTTTTCAGTGTACACTTAAAATAAACAGAGCAGATGAGTACCAGTACATATCCAGTTGTTTTGCTGCCTAGTCACTTAACAAAAAATATTTTCCCTTCTGTCTACACACTCATGCCCTAACCCTGCACTTACGTATTCCTTTTTTCCAGTGAATGCACAATAGCCGCTAAACATTTAACAAAAATATCTTTAAACCATGTTGTATGTGTCTCACATTCTTACCTGTTTTGCTGAAATAAGCCTGGCCTAAGAAAAGATTAGGTGATTTGGTCAGGGAGAGCCCCAGCTCTGCCATTTGGATCTATTTCTTCCATCCAGTCCCAGGACTTCCCTCCCCTTCTAGCACTACTTAAACATATCTTCCCTTCTCTTTCTCTGTCCAGACAGGAGGGAGCCTATCTATTTCTGTGGTAGAATATCATGTTTGTCTTAAAGATAAATGAAGGTACATTTAAAGTCTAATGATTGGATTTTACTCCTTATCAAGGTACCCTTTTTTCCCCCAAAAAAAGTGAGATTTTAATTTTATTTTTAATGCATTTAATGCTAAGGAAATTACACTTCTAAGTAACTAGTTTGTAATTTGTGATCATGCATGATTCTGATAGTGAAGGAATTTCATTACAGGTACGGTAAAAAGAGTAGAATGCATGTACATTTGCATGTCCATGTGCAGGTAAATAAATAGTAAACCACATTGATAACAGAGGCCATTATAATTTGAATAAGATTATATTCTCTCTAGGAGAGATAAAGGGTAATGAAAGACAATTCAAAGCTAGTTTGTTATTACTTCATCAAATACCTCAGCCGCAAGCTGATAAAATTCCCTTGTATAGCTCCCATGAGACATTAACTGCAATGATGCTGCCAACCATTTGTAGTGATCTCTAAAAACATTAATATCACTATTTAAATGAGTTTGTGATGTAGTATAACAGAGGGTAAAGCTAGAGGTGAAACTGCTACATAAGCTTTCATAAAACGACTACAAGTGTGTTGCTGGGCATGACAAAATGAATTATTTTCACAACAGACAGGTGCTCCAAAGAGACTTCAATAGACTTTTACAGAAGACAAGTTGGAAAGTGCTCTGCAAAGTAACTTTGACTGTCCTCACCACCCTCAGTGAAAACCAGAACTTTTGTTTTCATTTCTTTTCAACCAAATAAGGAGTGTAAGACTCCAAACTCTTAAGGATTTTAACTCAAGGCTATTTGCTCCTGTCTTTCCCTAGCATTTTGTCATGTTTTCTTATCCTTGTTATAAGAACCTTCCCTTTTGGAAATTTTTGGCCCAATGCCTGTGAAAGTTTGGGCAAGTGTCCCCACGACATCCATAGCAATGTGAATGGTGCAAAACAAAGCATATGTTTTGGTCCTTGCCACGTAGCAACTTTAGTGACTTTCTGCACAAAGACGTAGAATTATTGTGAGGGGCTCACATCATTCAGAGGACAGAAATCAGAAGCGTGCCACTGCTTTGCATCAAGGGCTTCAGAGGGAAATGTATTTATATCCATTATATTACAGATCAACAGATTTTCCCTGTGTTAAGCCCTCCCCTAGAACCAGAAACAGACAGCTTCAAATAGAATTAGGAAGTTGCTGGCGCTGTTGACTTGCAAAATAACTTGTAAATCTGAAAAGTAATTAATTCACATTTTCTGAACCAAGCAAGCGATGGGGAAAATAAGGCAAGTAGGGCAGCTGTTTGTCTTATTTTAGATCAAAATGTTTGTATACCTAAAAAAATTCATGCTTGACTACCGACTTATGTTAAAATCTTTTCATTGTAAGCCTGTTAACTGAGACTTTCTCTTGGGGAGTATTTCATTAACATTTGGAAAGAAGAGGCACAGAAGCAAAAAGTACTGTTGTCACACTGTGTCACTTGACAGGCTGTGAGGGAATTTAACATTCTTTGGTAGAAATTGAGTCCCTTCCAATAAAACCAAAGTCACTTTGTTAAGGGGTAAAATAGGCTGGGTTGAGGAATGTCCTGAGGCATACACACCTTCCCCAAAATATTTGGGTTTTTTTTTCTTAAAAACAGAACCAATCAACCAAAAAAAAAAAAAAATCCACCCAAACCACCCAAAATAAACAACACCACCCCAAAACAACCCCAAAAAAACAAGGGTCAGAAGCTTCTTTTGGAAGCTAAGCCCATCAGTTAACATGCTTGTACAGCACAAGGGTTACTCTGCTCCAACAAATGAGGAGTCTGTCTGTAAAATAACTGTTCCTCCACAAAGACTAATGACAAGGCTGCTGACCAAGACTGAGCCACTGGCCGTGAACTTCACTTATGAAAACCATGGATATCTAAGTTAAAATCAGAATATTTTGACCTGAAATTTTATGTAGGAAATATGGTTTGCTTAAAAGTCACAGTCATTTAAAAACCCATGAAGGAAGAAAGAAATAAAGGAGAGAAATTGTTCAGGCCTTTGCTAATTCAAAAAGAAATGAAGAAACTATTTGCAAAGTTTTCTGGTGTATTTGAGGACAATATTTTCAAGACCTTGTACTGTCTGGTTTACTAGCTAGCCTCTTTATTTCAATGTCTGAAGTGCACATAATGTCTATAAATGCTAGAAAACAGTATTGAGTTTTATTCATACCCAGGTAAGGCAATTTTTTTCCTCTCTCCTTCTGCCCATCTATAATACTTAAGGCTTGATCAGTAAAATAAATTCAGGCTGTGCTTAAGTTGTCTTCCAAATAAAAATTCTTACTGGAATCATGAGGCTTTTGCAAGAATAAGGTCAAGGAGAATGTGAATGAATATGAATGTTAACATGATTATTCATTGTTAGTACTACCTTAATGGGTTATTTTCCCTACAAGAATGGACATTATAAATTGAATACTAAAAAACCAAACCCAGAAAATAGTTTTAAACATTTGTAGACTTCCTTTTGGAATAACAGGTAATATTTCCCTTTTCCCTCCCTTCATTGGGATTTTTATTTTCTTAAAGGGCAGAAAAATTTTCTTAAGACATATAGTCTCTCTCATATCCAAAAGTAACATAGTCACTAAAAAAAAAAATCTGGTTGCACTGAAATGGGATTTTCTAGTTCCCATCTGTTCTTTGTTTGTCCTTCTACAATCACCAAGTGACTAAGAATATTTCAAACTATATGGTAAATGCTGTATGATTTTGCATTCAAAGCTGTCCCTCGCTCAGAGCTTACAAAATAATGAAGATAAGCAGTGAAGTTGCAGGGAACAGCTTTCAGTAATAAATATTCCCTCCCCTCCCCAAAGTTGTGGTTTCTTAAAGACATCCTACATCTTCTTCTCAGGGTTTTGTGTGCGCTTACTCCTCCCCTCTCCCCCCCTGAAAAGTAATTAAAAGATGTAACAGTAAGCATCAGGCTAATAAAATACATGTCCAGCTCTTCAAGGACTGATATTTCAATCCCCACCATACACACAGGCAGACTTAAGAGCTTAATTGTCAAGATTGTTTCTGTCAGCAACTGAATCACACCCTTCTGTCGAAGACGCGTTGCGCCAGGACTCCGGCGGCACTGACTGTTCTTTTGCAGCAGAGAGGTGACACTTGCTCTGCTTTTCCTCTGCTTCCCGGCTGCTCATACGAGGAGTGACTGCTAAGTGGCAGCGCTCTTCAGTGCAATATGTTTAAGGGTATCGGCCTGGCACACCTAAGGAGCCCTCCCCACTGCATGAAGCAAAAGGAGAAATAGAAGGAAGAGCCCCTATGGGATAAAACTCAAAATTCTGTGAAACCAAGCTTAATTTCTTCCTGCAAGAGTACCTCAAGGTGCATTATAGAGACATGACGCATCTGTTCTGTAGGAAGCTTGCAAGTTCACTAATTCTCACACTGTGCAGACTTAAAGTTTAAATTACGACAATTAGCAAAGTCATTATGTTCCAGCAGGACATAGCAGAAAGCACAGCTTTGTCCTCATTGAGGTAATCAGTAAAATACTTCCATTTTTCTCAGTAAGAGCAGAACTGGGCACACAGCTAATACCAAAATCCAGGAGGGAGGAATTAACAAAAATATTTACAATAGAATTGCCTTTGTAAAGATTGGACTAGAAGCCAGAGACAAGAGGATTGTCATTTCAGACACAGAGATGCACCTGAAAACATATCGGTATGACAGATGACACTTTCTAACAGTTTACAACTTATCAAAATAGATATTTATAATTTTTTTTCTTCAGACTATGCAGAAACATTCTCCTTCAGCATCGGAGACAACTTGCCAGGTAAATCACCTTCCCATGACAAAGCACTTGCAAGGCTAGGGTGCATCACGCAAGCCAAGCTTAATTTGTAGAAAGACTAAGTACTACTCTTCAGAAAACTGTCTTGTGATGGAGTGAGAAATGACACTTTCTCATTTTTCAACAGAGGACCATGTCCTAGCATCTTTGGGTTGGACAAAAATTACTTGGGTGGCTCCGTGACAGGATTAAAGAGCAAGGTCGAGATTGGCCTCAAATCCTACCCAAACTGTAAAACCCCTGAGGGTCCCAGACAGTCCTTAGGAGCGCCTCATCCCTCAGCCAGTGACCATTCCCTCAGCTCGCTCACCTTTTCTTCAGCCTCCTTTCCAGAGGTACAGCTCTGAGGACAGGAGCAAAGATGGCTGTGAAAAGCCACTCAAGGCACTCTGTGGGATAAGGGCGGCAGCAGTCCTGGCTCTTCCTATAACACAGCCCCTCAGCCTCCAAATTCCTTAAAAATGAGCCCCCCGTGTAAGTGATGGGCACTTACAGTGACACGCTTTAAAAGGAAAAAAAAAACCCTGAACAAATTGAACGTGCCATCTGCATAAGAAGAGACTATTTCAACATCTAAGTGCAGGAGCGGATTTTTGAGTCCCAGCCCTTACAGCTGCTCACTCTGAGTTTGAGAGATGCATCCAAGTTTCAGGAAAATGAGCCTGAATTTCAGCTTTTCCTTTCACCAGCCTTTCCCTCCTAATGCAGCCAGGACAGTCCAGGTGCTACCAAAAGAATTCCTCTGCAAGACTAAAGATCCAGCTGAGGTCTGTGTATCCTGCTCCCAACAGTGGGGTCCTGCTGGTAGACACTGCTACACATATTGATCCTGACTGATGCTGCACCACAAGTCAGCCACAGCTGGTTTCAGTAGGACTATTAATGGAAACTTCAGAAAATGCTTATGAATCTTATCCCCAGCTGGTGATGAGACTTTCACAGTAAGAGGATATGCAAAATCAGCACAGATCCTTATTTTCATTAAACAGCTCAGATGTTCTTCATGTTCAGCTCTTTCTTCCACACTGATCCACAATTCTTGGTTGCAAACCCAAACTCCCCAAATCTGTTAGAGATTCAGCTTTAGCTGAATACCTCAGTATTATCTTTGGAGTCTTCAATAGGGGTAATATCATGTTTTCCACAATGTGAAAAAAAAGACCACTAAATACATGTCTTAATGCCCCAAATAAGTGCTGTTGCATTTATTGAAGAGTTTGTTCCGTGGGGTATAGGTTAGGTCAAGATTTTCCAGTCATATCCCAGACCTTCTTAAAGTCACAGCAGATATAATCAGTTTTTGAAATGCCCTTTATACCTGTCAAACTAAATAAGATTACAGATTTGTCTGCTCACAAAAGTGTGATGTCATATAGTCCCATTTGCTGCAGTTCAAGTCATTATCTATCTTGTCTGACAGTGTAGCGTGCATGATCTGCAAGATCAATGTTGGGTTTGTTAAACCAAATATGACTGTTACTGAATTCTCAAACGGAGAGGCAGGAGTCAAGATGCCATAAAACATGTCTGTCCCTATATAAGTTAACTAGAAACAGATAATTTCTTAATCAGCAAGAGGCAACTAGTTTAAGGCAAATACCAGGAAACACAACAGGAGAGGAGAGCATCGGAGGAGCTTAGCTACATGTGCTTCATTTGCAGGCTGATAAGCAAGATCAAAGCGGTGAGCATGAGAGAAAATAGCATGCCATTTTTGCACAGATAACCAGAGCTGCTCTTAACCCATCTCTCCAAGCATCCCTGGGGGCACTGCGCTTTTGAGTGCCAATGTTTCCCTCCACGCCACTCCCACATTAGATACACCTAGCCACAGGAGACAACTGACTGGTATATAGCATCCCTGCCAGCTATAAGCTGCAGGGCAATAATTTGGCCTATGGAAGACAAGTGGGAAGACTAGATTCAAAAGTTGAGAGATTGAAATGCTTTTAAGTCAGAAGCTCTAAGCAGCAAAGGAGTTTTTTGTGCACAGAAGAAATTAGAGGGTCCTGCAGCGTATTGCTTTTAGATGAAAAGTTCTCCAAAGAAGTGCCTGAGCTGAATCTCTTAGCCTGAATTTCACGAAGATGTGAAGAAATTCATACGTGAATCTAGCTGCCAAATCTGTTCATCACTCGGGGCCTGTTCCATCCTCTGAAAAGTAGCTTTTTCAATTGTTGCCAATTATGTATTACCCTATTTGCATGCCAAAAGCCCTCTTCTTTTTTTGTTGTCCTTTTGTCCCAAATACATCAACAATGTTTTACCATCTGACCTGGTCTCAGGCAAAAAGCATCATAAAATGTCACTGTTTCTGTAAGCTTTCTTTGGCTAGAATGACACCTGTTAAGATTTCAGTGTAAGTCTGCATCGTGGGAGGGAGAATAAGGCAAGGCCAAAAGTATGGGAGGCAATTCCTGCCCTTAATAGCAAGGACCACCCATGAAAACACAGCACTGACTTTGCTTAGGGGTCTTCAAATTTTGCTGTGCAAATAGTTTCGAGAAATTAAGAATTTTGTTAATCATTTGCAGTGACTTCTAACCACTTAGTACACATGCTTAATGATACAAGTTGAAAAGCTGCTGTCAGCTAGATGAAAAAATGGAAGGGTAAGAAAAAGACTGAGTTTGGAATGAAAATACTGAGGTAAAGAGTCATCTGTGGTAAGGTTAGTAACAAGAACTGGAAAAATCTATGGAGATATATCCACATGAATCAAAATTATGTTGTTGAAATGTTATAAGCTCAACATAGGAAGAGATTCACAGAAAGAAAAACATGATTCCTAGGTTCTCTATTATTAAAACAGACCTATTCTCCCTGGATAAATTCCTAAACTTGAACCCCACTGTCTCTCTCCCATGTTCTTTCCATATTTGTGTTTGACACAAACATGTTTAATAATACAATATTGTGGTAATTTATTAGCATAGATTTATAACAGGTGAGAAAGACATGAAGTCTGACTGTTGCTCCAAAGTCCAAGCTTTTAATGCAGAGAGTACTTTATACTCTTCAGGGCAGAACTATGCTTGGGTTGCTGATTAGCAGAGCTCTTAAATGAGGATGCCCTGCTTTGAACTGGGGCATTCACCTATCTTCTTAGAGGCCAACGAATTCCTAAACCAGCTTGGTTCATCTGTTTCTACAAATAACACTTTATGAGAGCTCAGATACACTTGACTAGGCAGAAGGGAATCTCTTAATTCCTCCCATTCAGTACGGACTTGGCTATTTTACAGTGCATTAACCATACAGAATATTTTATTTATTTTGCTGTCAAAAAAAAAGAGTATGGCCTGCCAACTTTATTTCAACTTATCTTCAAACTGGCTTCACCCTTGCATGTGACTTTCTGACAGTATTAATCTCATGGGCTGTATGTACCATAATATATATATTTCTGGCTGTTAAACTCTAGAGTACAATTCCAATTTTCTTCCTGTAAACCTCTGAAAGTTTTCACTAGAAATGAGCTATAAGCTCACCTTCATATTTGTTAATGAAATCACATACCAAGTCACATTATTCACCCAATGTCTGTCTTGAGTTATAGCAAAGAATTAAAAAAAAAAAAAAAAACAACATTATTTAGTATTTAGTTATCATCACCATTTAATTTAATAAAAGCCAAAACTGATGCTGATACATAGAACCTTGATTTTCCATCTTTGGAGGCAGAATGGGAACGGAGAAAGAAAGCTTGGAATGTTAAGCTTCAGCATTTTCCTTTGTACCTGAATATTTAGCAGTTAGCCTGAGGTACTGATGATCTCAATATTCCAGTCCTATAAATGGGACACTATGAAGAATTACAGAAACGTAGAGTGAGAAAACTGCAGTAGAAACCCTAATTTTCTGACTAAAATAACATGTGTAAAGTTTCTGAACAAAGATGTCTTTCATACACACTTGATACTGAAACTTCTATCATTTCTTTGTTATGATAGTTTTGAAGTTTCTGCTATCACAATCACTTCGGCAAGGTCTTCTTTCCCTGTCCCGGTTACAATGGTTAGCCTAAATATAAGTTTTTTGAGAGGCGTAAAGAAAAAGAGACTCAAACACCCTCCCTAAGTTATTTCATCATATATCATTACACACTGGTGTTTTGTGGTGTTTTCAGTCATGTTTAAGCAGATAAAGGGACACAACATTGACTTTTGGTGAAATTATGGGCCTCATTGACAAGCGCTACTGAAAACAACAGTGTTTAAGTGTACGTAAGAGCCAAAGCCATAGGTGCCAAATTGATGTGGGCACATAGCTTCTCCCTAATTCTGCCATTTACTACCTTCCAGTGATTGCCTCTCTGATAGACTCAGAAGTACAAAACCCCCAAGTACCTTCAATACAAAAGTTATCTGGCTTAGCTAAAACTCAGCTTTCTCAGCTGTTCTTACATGTCCTGCCATGCCTTGCCTACCTAATTTTATCAGAGATGAGGCAACCAAGTCGCTGATGGATCAGTAACAAACAGTACCAGAGACAAGGACAGGGAAGATGGGTAATACTGTTAACAGAGTATCCTGTTTCTACAACTGTTTTTATTCTTCCTGAGATCACACACCTTGAAATTTCTAATTTTGAACGGAAAAAAAGAAAAAAAAAGAAAAAAGAGAAGAGTTTAGCATGCATGTTAAAAAACAGACAAAAAAGCATACTAAAGTATTAAAAAAAGAAAACAGCTTCCCTTTTCTGGAGTGATTCCAGTACATACTCGTGTTGGGGGTGGTATCGGTGGTGTGTTCATTAACAATTTTGTCAGGTGCACATATTTTAGAATAGGTGTTCTACCGATGTAAACACTTAAGTCAATGAAGTTTCATGTTCATGAAATAAAGCTATAATTAATGAAAGTTCAAATTCAAATGTGCAATTGCAAGAGATTACTGAAAAAAAAAAAAAGGTCTGGCAAAATGCAAGCCACCCCTAACTCCATGATCAACAGGATTGCGTTAAGTCACTCAGTCATGCTAATTCATCCAGTTTTATTACTAGCTCTTCATTAACACTCACATTCTCTGTAATTATGCAAATATATCTCTGAAGAAAAAAAGTTAATTTCAAATCTGTTTTTTAGTTCTGGGGGGAAGTGTAACAACATTTTTTTTTCAGGTACTGAAAAGTAGCACCTATGAATATACCACCATTAGCAGCATCTCACTGACTTAAACTGAACAGATTCCTAGCATCAGTGTGGCCCAACCTTTTTGTATACCAGAATCTAACCTTGACCTGATGCTGAAGTTCATATTGCCTTGTGGAGGGGGTTGGACTTGATTAATTTTTTTCTATCCTTAATTATTCTAAAGTTACATCATCGCTTAGGAGATACTTTGTTGTATTTGAATCTCATGTTTTTGGAACTGTATTGGCTTTCTGGTTGCAAGTGGCTGTCATTTCTTCACATACCAGGCATGTTTGCGATGTAAAGCTAAGTAGTCTGAGAGGAGCAGTGGCGTTGCCTTCTTTCAGAGGAAAAGGAAGATGCTGTCTGGAAAGGTGCTCCAGTGTCAGACTGGAGGCTTTGACCTACCAAATGATCTGATGTAGCTGGCTTGCCCCCCTCCATGCAATTGGATACAGTACTGTTTCACACGTGAGAGAAGATTTGAGAGCTCTGAGCATGGTAGGCCCAGGATGAAGAGGTACTATGTAATTTAAAGAAGAATAGTTTCTCTATATACTCAATTTTGTGAATAGTTCAGTCAGAGGCATTTCAGTACTGACTCTGAAAACCTGAAGTGTGCAGAGATTTGCTGTCTCTGCTCAGTGATGCTTAGGTCTGCAGTCAATACACAACCCAAAAGATGTGAACATGAGTGTTAGCATCAACCATTTGCAAGCCCAGGCTGGATCCATCCAAATGCTGAAGCTGAGTTTGCTCAAAGATCAGTGCCTGTCTCATTGCTGACGAAGGAAAGGAAAAGGAGACATGAAGGTCATTTACTGCCAACTAGTTATCCCAAAAGCAATTGCAGCCATGTGCCCTACAAGAATCTCCAGCCTTCTGCGACACTCTTGGATCCCATGTTGCATCACAAATCACAAGGGGTAGTAAACAAATCATGCATGTATAGTTCTGCTTCAATGCAAAGTCATCCTTGTCATGCAAAGATGTTTCTGGAGTCAGTACGTTAAAGCATTAATCCTAAAAATGGAACTTCTCTTTTGTTTGTCTGTTGGCACTGACTCGGTTCGTTACCCAGCACATTCAAAACTGAACCTGAGGAACTGCAGAGCAGTAACAGCCCAACTAATTCTACTGTACCAAGACCCCCCAAAAAGCAACATTAATTTTCTCTCTGCTTTTTTCCTTTCCTGTATGAAAATGCAGGAGATCTTAACATTCTAATTAACTGTTCTGCTCACTGAACAGCTGTAGGATCAGGTTCAAGTTTGACTTAATTTTTAAGGAAGGTTTGGGGGTGTGCAATTTTCTTTTCCTGTAATAGGGAATATAAAGACTGAAGTCTTGGCCACAGCAAATGGAGAAATAAATCTTTCTGCCATGTTGTGGGGGTGTCAAGTGAGGTGGAACTTCATTTAAGACAGGATGTCTAAATCATAGATGCAACAATGTCAAGTAAACCATACAATGATGGGGCACTACTTGGTCACAGCCACGCCCCCACAATCCCCCTCTCATCTTGCATGAGTCTGAGGAATTTCCTACCAACTCTCCTGCTCTGTGTATATTCACCTGGCTAGCCAACTGCCAAATACTGCTATGTGACAAGCATTTGAAGTTACTTGCCTCTTGAATTTGGCTGATAACATTATTTAGCAAATATATTTTTCATCTTGTAAGTCACTAAGGAAAAGAGCTGGTTCTACATAGGTCATGCTATTCCGGCTTCCTAGGACACCATCATGGATAAAATACACACTCAGTCCCCCCACCAGCAGAAGGACCAGTGCACAGCAGTAACCTCAGCAATAATCGAATATATTATTATTATTATTATTATAAAGACAAGATTAACATGAAATGCTATATCCCTGGGCACGTGCACACATATACTTCATTGCTCCGTGATCTCACTCCTCACAAAAAACAAACTGTTTAATTCTGATTTTTAAAGAGCAAAATCATTTGCTATATTGAAACAGCCCATTCATCACATAAAGCATTTGATTCTGTCACCTCAAGTACTTGTTAAATCACTTCCAGCTGCTACAATCAAGGGCTAGGTACTTCCAAGGTCTGACACTTTCTGAGCTCTATTACACCTTTAAGTATGATTCTTCAATCCAATTCTAGCCTTCATAATAATCAAGTGCCCACTCCACTTAACTTCAAGGCAACTGGGGAACCTGGAATTCTCCATATATGCCTGTATCTGATTTTCAATCAGATCTCTTCAACCCAAGACTGAAAGCTCCCAAATATCAGCTAAATATTAAAGTGGCGTCATTTGCAACTGCAGCAGTGTCATCGGTAGCTCTTTCATTGTTCAGCTCCAGTTTTACCCAGGTCCAACGCAGCATGCTCAGACCAAGGCTGAAATTAAATACACAAGGCAGAATTTAACGCACAGCACTTGCTACAGAAGCAAACTGTCTGCTCACACAGTTTGGGTTACAGGAGTATTAACTAACCTGCTGCATGTTGCCACATCATGCTTTGTGTGCTTACAAACAGGGGCGTCGCATGCACTCTGTAACCACTGGATTAGGGAGGTTAGCAAGAAAGGGTGACTGTGCCTATTAGTATGTTGCTTGTAATAACAACCTCACTGTAGCAAGTCACTAACACGAGTCATTCTGAAAGGAAGCACCGTAATCCCTAGGAATTTTCCCCAGTTCTGTTGAAGGCGCTGGAAGAAAACCTATTGCCTTTGCTTTTCTCTCTCTTGACGTGCTATCTCCTGTCCACCTCGGGAGCCAGGCACTTAGGCGCATTATTGATCAATGACTCCCAAGCCCCTCCAGCTGTTAGTACGACAGAGACACACATAGGTTACTGTCCTCAGCATCCTTGATGGGTGTCACCTGTGTTTGCCTGCTTGTGCTGTCCTGCAGTTGAATAGCCCTGGCTGTGCTTGTGTTTTTTTTTCCAGAGAGAGGGAGAGGGGGGATTTCTGTTATGACAATGAGTAGGAGACAGCAAGAAAAGTGGGACAGCAAGACATTTTTCCAAGACACTAAAGAATCCCACAGAACATTAGTTTCCTCCTCTTCTGAGAGGACAGAAAATACCCCAACCAAAACAACTAGAGAACAGATAACATTTGGCCTCCCTTTCTCAAGTGCTAGGTAGTAAACTGCTGAAATTTGTATTCCTTTAATAAGAATTAAAAAAAAAAAAATCTCAAATCCTGCCCACCCAAAAAATCCTTAATTCAAAAACCCTCTCTCACGAGGAGCAGCACAGAGCAGATCTTGTGTGGCTCCATTTCATGCACTGTGGTTGGATTCCTTCTGCTAATATGGTACAAAGGGAAGTTTAATATTTTCTTGTGGTTGACTCCAGCATTTTCAGGTATTAATTCTCTGGGGGCTAATGAAACTGAAGTTCTCACTGCAGAGGGACATTTGTGAGACTCTCCCCTTTCTTGAAACTTCTAGGGAGAAAATTTAAATTTAAAAAAATCCCAATATATTGCAAAATCTTCAAATTCTTCCAACACAATTTATTTAGGCAGCAAGCTACTAAGCCCTCTTTAACAGACTTAATTAAAAATGTTTCGTACAATCAGTTCTGATGTTTAAGAGGTCTGTTTCCTTCATTTATTTTTTTTTAAAGTGCTTTCTACACTCTAGTCTGAACATCACTGGCAATCTGAATGCATTTTACCTATGAAGCTGAATATACAAAACAAGGGCACACCAGCTAAAATTCAAGGTGTCAAAGAACATTATAAATATTTTTTGAATTAAAAGCTTCCTGTGATGCATCACTAAAGCATCCAAACACTCTTAGAGCAAATATATAAGTAAGATGCTTATTTTCAAGCGCTCGGTCTGATTCGGCTCCAGCTGAAAGCGGCTGCGCTCCTGGCTCCAGGAGGGGCAGGAGCACATCCTGTATCCCTTCAATCTTTCTGACTGGGAGTAGGAAATTCCAGCCGTGGCACTTCTCACTGGTAACAGACACACAATAGCTGTTTAGTAAAGAGAAAGAAGCAAGGGATACGGACACCATGAAGCATGGATGAGAAGAGCTACGGTTTGACACAGATGCATCGACTGCTGCCCTGAAAGGGAAAAAACAAAGCACTATAGCTTTTCCTAGTCTAGTGAATGAATAAATAGAAGATGACAGAAAGTCTTTTGGATGCTTATGAATGTCAAATACTTCTAAGTGGCTGCCTTTCCTTGTCACTTAACATTAGAGAGCCATACAAAAAGACACTTATGCTCAGTCACTTGGTTAGGGACATAAGGCTTAACTGACTTATAACTTCGATATCGATTAGATACAAATGTTAAGGTTGCCTTTTCTTTTAAAACAGTCCATGCCCATCCCCGTCCCCCCAGCCCTTGCAAGTTTATCCATTTTCTTTGTATAGTTCTCCCACCATCTGTGTGTAGTAAACAGATTAACAAGCAGAATTGTAAATTAGTCCCAAAAGAGACCCTCTCAAAGTCAAGATCTGTTGTTTCTTTCATTATTACTATTATTTTTTCTTTCCAAAAAAGGTGCCTCTAATGGATATAGACATAAATACATTTCTCCAGAAGGTTTTGCAAACCAAGCATTATACCATTTTGCTGATGCATGAAAACAAAACGACAATAAATAAAAGCAGCTAATCCTTCCTAACTAGAGATGTAACTGATTGGAAAAAGAAAATCATTATTGTTTCCCATTCTCCTGTTAGAAATTTCCCTTCTTTCATTTGTGCTAAGATGTAAATTAACTCTTTGGTGACTATTCAAAGACTGAGTGAGGAAGAACAGGTTGTCCTAATGAAAACAGGAGTAAGCAAAGGCCAGAACGTCTGCAAAGACAGCAAACACCTGATCAGCTGCTGTCTGCAAAGGCTGGTTGGGTGGTGCTAATTCTAACACAATAGATGGAAAAAACCAGGACGAAACCAAACATCAATAACTATACCAATAAGGAGTTAAAAGTTTTCCTTCTTGTAACAATGAACTGTGTTATTGCTAATTAGGGAAAGGAATTATTTTTATCTCCTTCCCTTGTGCCAAGCAGGCATAGTTCAGCTGCACCATTCAAATCTTTCTCTGTCACTCCTTCCCCCGCACCCTCCATTTGTTCATCTGCGTGAGCAGATTCTTTTTCTTTTACCATTCAAACTCACCTCTGCATTGTATCTGTATCAACAGCTTTATACTAAAATTAAATCTGGTAGCTATAGTAATACAAAGCCACTTAAACACCCCTCCCCCCAAAAAAAAAAATCAACAAACAAAAAAAAGAATAATTAACCAACAAAGAAGCCAAGCCCCACCACTCCTGGAGACCTCAATATTACTAAATCTTAGTGTGTTGTGGTTTTGCATGGTGGGGTTCTGGTGGAGGAGGGGGGGCTGCAGAGGTGATTTCTGCAAAAAGCAACTAGAAGCTTTCTGTCGCCCAAACAGAGCAAACACTAGCTGGCTCAAGGCTGGACGCTGACCAAGGCCAAGCCAATCAGTGATGGTCACCTCTATGAATCACACTCAAGAGAAAAAAAAACCCATCAGCCGTGTTTTGCCACCAGAGAAGGGAGTGAAAAGATGTAAGAAACTGTGCAGGCACCACGGTCAGTGAAGCAGGGAGTCAGAAAGATGTTCATAAGGCTTTTAAGAAGACAAAGCCCAAGCCTAACTGGAGTCCTGTGCAGGTATACTGTTTCAGAAAATTATAGTATTACTAAAGAGCGTTAAATGCACAGCAGGATGAAATCCCCATAGCTGTCTTACTCTCTTCCCTTTATGTTAGGTTCCTATTAAAAATGGTGCCTTTAACTTTGTTTCATGTTTATATGATTAAGAGTTAAACTGAATTGCATTCTTCAGCTTTTTTTTTTCCCCTTCTCTTTTTTTTCGCCTGTGCCCTGAAGTTCACTGATGTACAGTAGAGGGAGGACAAGGCAGGAACTCACCACTGTGTGGCAAGTCTGACTGCTTGCCACATTCATAATAGATTTGGAGGCGGGAGAAAGCAGTGATGACAGAGTGTTCACCACAAAAATGACCCACTGGCAATACTGAATTTAAGGGTAGCAAAACCAAAATGCAGTTGTAAAAATTTGTGAAAGAATTTTATAATAATAAGTCATAACCATAATAAACTAGCAAATTATATTCAGTGCACAAGGTGAAAAATAGGCCACCCCCTCATCTCACAACGACTGTATACTACCTATAACCATTAAGGAATAAGATCTTGGAGCTACTTCTGTGAGTTCAGTGAACAGACCACCTCAGAGCTAACTAGTGGGCATACAAGCAGACAATGGTAAAAATGGGCCAGAGAGGAGGATCAAACAAAACGTAACACGTAGTCATGATCCTGTATAAGTCCACTATGTATATTCATATCTCAAATCATCTATGCAGCTCTGGTCTGCTCTTTCAACAAGGATATTACAGGATTAGAAAAAAGTCATGGCAGGAAGGCAATAAGGAATAGAAAATGTTGCACAACTTCTTTTCAAGGACTGATTCAATGGGATTCTTCAGAAGGGAAGTGTGGTGGTTTGATCCTGGGTGGAGGCCAGACGCCCTTAAAGTTGGTCAATCATCCCCTTTTTCAGCTGGACAGAGGAGAAAGTATATATTGGGAAGTCAAGATAAGGACAGGGAGAGATCATTCCACAATTAGTGTCATGGGTAAAATAGACCTAACATGGAATAAAGAAAACTTTCTAATTTATTCCACTGCACTGCACACCCAGTGACACCAGAGTTGGGTAATGAGAAGTGCAGCCAGATCTTAGAGTACCTCCCCCCACCCCTCCCTTAGCAGACTTCACTTCAGTTGTAATTTCTCTCCTTTCTTCCCCCCGCATTGTGGCACTGGGAGGGGCAGGGAACAGGGTTTCCAGTCATTTCATCACAAGTTGTTTTCCTTCTTAGCCCAGAGCGGTGGCGAGTAGGCATGGGGGGTCATTCCTCACACTCTTTCCCTGCTCCCATGTGGGGACACACCCATGGGAGACAGGCCTTCACGGACTTCTCAAACACGAGTCCTTTCCCACAGGGCTTCAGCTCCTCACCAGCTGCCTCAGCACAGCTCCCTTCCATGGGTGCCAACCTTCAGGCCCAGACTGCCCTAGCCTGGTCCCCCACGGAGTCACAAGAAACCCCAGCAAACCTGCTCCTGCATGGGTCAGTCTCTTCACTGGCTGCAGGTTTCACTGCCAAGAGCTTGATCCAACAGGGGCTTCCCACAGGGTCACAGTGTCGTTCAGGTGTCTCTACCCGCTCCAGCATGGGGTCCTCCACAGGCTGTAGATGGAATCTCTGCTTCCTGTCATCATCCATGGGCTGCAGGGGGACAGCCTTCTTCACCATGGTCTTTTCCACGGGCTACAGGGGAATCTCTCTCTCTGGCACCTGGAGCACCTAAACCCCCCCCCTTCTCCTTCTTCACTGACCTTGGTGTCTGCACAGTATCTTACATCTTCTCACTCCCTTCTCTGGTGGAAAAGAGCAGTTGCTAGCATTTTTTCTCCTAAATGTCATTCCCAGAGGCACCACGACCAGGGCTCAGCTTTGGTGAATGACTCCAGCCTTGAGCCAGCTGATGTTTGCTCTCTGGGGCCTGCAGAGAGCTTCTGGTTGCTTCTTGCAGAAGCCACCCCTGCAGAACCCAGCCACACAAAACTACCACAGGAAGAAGTGTCAGAGAGGAGGAATAAACATCATGAGAGCCACAGACAGAGTGACTGTTCACAATTGCTCAGTTTGAGCCGACACATTGAAAGGAGTTGTCTCAAAGAAGAAAGGTTCTTTGTTTTGGGAAGGGACGGCAGAAGAAAAAGTTAATCTGCTCACTGGCAGAAGACACTGTTTTTCCATTTCTTTCCCCTATCCTGACATTAATTTGTCTAACCCTCCTAAATCTTTTATCATTATCAATCAAGGGCTTTTAAAGTAAAGATGCATAACTTAAGGCTCACAAAAACCCTAACCAGCTGGAAGGGCAAAATGAGAGGACACGTCACTAAGTGGTTCATCATGTGTGGCCACTGCCAGGAGCTGAGCCAGATGGAACCCTCAGTTTTCACTAAGAAGGAGCTTCAGAAATAATCATGTAAATTTTCTGAAAGTTGCCAAATATATTGTAGGTGTGAAAATAGGCATGTGTTAGTAAGACTATGTCTAGCTGCCAAAAACTATAATGTCTTAATGTTTCTTGGGGGTTGGGAGGAGGATGGGAAGAGCACAAAAGGGTCTTTTAGACCAAGGTTTTTTTAATAACAGACAGATTGTAAAATAATGGATTCCATGATTCCCAGACAAAAGAACAAAGTATTTCAGACCTCAAGACTGCACTAACTGGTGGGAGATGCCATGTGAAAAGCCACACAAAAGGCCCCTTTCCCCATCCTGTGAAAGACACATTCTTTTGGTAACATACTGCAGTGCTGTAACAGTACTAAGGTACAAGACAGTACAGTAAGCCAGGCACTTGAGTCCAGAAATATTAATAAAAAGCTAGAACAATACTATGAAGGATTACTCTTCTTGAAGAGGGAACAATCAAGTATTAGGGAAAGTAGGGGGAAACGTTTTCGAGCTTTTCATCAACAACAGGACAACAGGCATTGTGCATTCGCCCAAACCACATGAATACTTTCCTGTGTTCAATATGCATTAACCTTCTTAATATAAATCATATTAAGTATAATCAGCTGAGCATAACTAACCCCACAAAGACACAATACTTTAGCAATAGTCTGCCCATCCGAGTAGAACAGGAGGGACACACACCTACCCATACCCCTACAGATCTTGGGGAGCATGCACAAGCCACTTCTCTAGGAGACTCTGCTTCCTGGCTTGGATTCTGTTCTGCAAGACAGAGTTAGTTATAGAGTCCTCCTCCTCTGTTTTTACAGAATCCTTTGAACTGCATCACTGAAAAGCCATTGAAGAGATCAAAACCAGACTAGAACTGCCCGCACAGATCCATTGTCCCTCAAAGTTTTGATTTGGACCTCAACTTCGGACTCCGCTCCTTTCTCTCAGCTGCGCTGGTGGATGGTATAAATATCCCCACCAGCTTCAAGAAGGTTCAGATGCAAACCAGAAGGTGAACTCCATGGCTCTTGCCCTTCTTCTGTCTTTAAAGCTGGTCTCAACAGCAGCCTCCTGCACATGGTACATTTTCATTGAAGTGCATATTTTCCTGTGTAATACCAAGCACTTCAAAGCTGACTCCCCTGTTTCTCTACTGCTTATTGGCTTCAGCAGTGAGCAGCAACTAAGTTGCTAGTATTATGTCTGGCGTCTCCTTGGATGCAACATCAAAGGAACGTATGTATATTTTAAAGAATTACAACTAGAGCTGTGCAAAACTTGCCTTACAAGCCCTAAACCTTAGTAGTATGTTTGTATCTTCACCTTTCTTTATATTATCCTTTTCATGGGCTGTGTTAGGATCACAGAAAAACTGTTGATAGAACAACCCCAATTATACCAAATAAAACCAAGACGCTTTAAAGGTTCAGATAATGAATGATGTCCTCGGTGTTCACGGGCACTGGGGAGATTAACTCGTTTCAGTTTAGAAGGAATGCCAAATAATCACACAAATAATACATGCCTGAAGTTTGTTACATGCTTGGTCTCCTTCCTTCCTTACTCTGTCTGATGTGTATTCCCCCAAGTTCTCTCATTCTCTCCAAATCATTTGCATGACTACTCTGCCTCCCTGAAAAAACAGCACAAAAGAACTCCCCACCCTGCAAAAAAAAAAAAAACCCAAACCACAAAACTCAACACACAAACTATTTGAGAAGTTTTTAAACATACACTTGACATTTTTGAGTGTAGGGATGCAAGTGGATGTTTTTGCTCGAGTTGTTTGCCTAAAGGTACTTTAGGTGCCCCCATTACTGGGTCACTGTGCAGTAACTACAGCACTTTCAATCTTTCACGTACTCATCTTGTCAGTGCCCCATGGGAAGCCAACAAGTACTATTATCTCTGGTTTATAATCAGGAAAATGAAGACAAGAGAAGCACAAAATATAGTTTCCAAAAGTACTTCAGATCCCAAATCACTTAACCCTCGTTACAAGTAGTATTGTGCTGTGCTTCAGTAACAGTATGGATAAAGCCAGCGGCCTTTTCTATACTGCTCAAGGGAACATAGCAGAGCACTCTCCTGGGGAGCAGCCTGCATGCTGCACCTGGAATGAGAAGCATCAGATATGTTTATGTATCACTACACCTACACCGGAAATGCCTTTTGGAGAGCAGCTGGCCGTTTTCAAGCTCCAGTTTGAAATTTTAGCAGAGTGCCACGCTGTATTACAGTGCTCCTACCAGCTCATGATTCTTGCGCTGTGCTGGCTTTCTGCCTCATAAGTGCACATGTATACGTTTACATATGGGTATATAGTGTCCCTGGCGACTTCTGCCTATGTTTATTGATCAGAAATTCAGAAGGAAGCTAGTGGCATACAAACATGGCTTGTCTGGTGCATTCTAAAGTATAAAAATTAATAAAATTACAAGCTTTGAGTGCTTTCATTTGCACACATGAAATCCATGAAGTCAATTAAACCAGTATAACTTGAAGCATTTTTTCCCCTCCTCCCTAACAGGAAGGCACGTTGACCAAAAAAAACCCCAACAACAATAACAAAAAGACCAACCAAAAAACATCCCCCCCTTCCCAAACCCAAAAAACCCACTCAAAAACTAAACTTAAGAAAAGCAGAACATCATAAAACTTCCCCTCTTACTGGTATTTTATAGATGACAAGGCATGAAATGATTGATCATGCACTGTAATGACGGATAAGGACAATTGGCTGAAAGGTCAAAACTATTAAGTAAATAATAAAAAAAAAAAGAAGGGGAAGACGCTACATTTCTCTGAGGCATAGTAAGTTTAAATGGCAGGAAACCTTCATGTCATAGCCACGCTGCCTCCACCTAAGCATAAAGAGTACTGAACCGAAATACTAACAATTAGTTAAGCATTTCTGTTGTTAGTTGACAAGGAAAATTTGGGCAAGATTAAGAGTGTTTGCATTACCTCCAATGCATATTAACATTTTCAAATTTATACCTTTTTTGCAAAGTTTTTTCTTTAAAATAAATATACCATATAGTATGATATCCTTATTATTTTCATCCTCTTCATTTTTGAGTATGCACCTCCATAGTCAAGCACAGATTAAATAAAAAAGAAATGATGAGGACAAGCCTGAATTTCAGTAGTTATAGATCTCTCTACGTGTTAATGTAGGTATTCCAAGGCAAATCTACAGGTCCAATAGTTTGTGTGCTGCTAAACTACAGAATGGCTTTCAGTGATAGCAACTCCAGTCTACTTTTTAGGCTAAGCTCATCTACTTCTGTTAACTCCAGAAGTTCAGGGAGCTCAATGGAGTACCAACAAGCTCAGCACACAGGAGAACCCTGGGGAGCTAATGCTGCGCCCAGTGGTCATGACCCAGTTCTCCTGGGCACGACGACCCTGTGGACCAAGAAGCTCTGTAGAACTTCTCAGTACCCTACTCTGTCAGAGCAAGACTGCTTTATAAAGGCAGTTTCTACCCCTACCATTAAAATGGTTTATTTTAATTTTCTAAAATCCTAAGTGTTTTTCATTAACATTATAAATGTATATAAATAGCAGTTTGTGTTTGGTTTATTTTTTTTCTTCTCTTCCTAAGGAATCCTCTGCAAAATTATATCTGTTACACCCACAAATCACAATCTACTTCGTATTCCTTGAAGAGGTGCAATTTTATCTTTTTTTATTTTTCTTTTTAAATGTGACTTTTTTGTGCTAGTGCATTTGTCAACATTAGGGTAATTAGCTCAAGTTTCATCAACTAGCTGGTGCAATCTGTTCAGAAAGCAACTTGGAATGTTAAAAATCCTAATAAGCTTTTCCAGCTTCACAGTTAAAGCCTGAGGGATTTGATTTCAGTTCTGTCTAAAATCAGAGGAAGCCTTTTAGATGCTAAATCAATACTGCTAAAAAACATTTTTGAAATTACTAAATAAGAACGATGCTGTTAAGTGAAGATTTTTTTCTGATATTTTCTGTTGCATGCTTTTCTTCAAATTAAGCAGTATTTTACACAAGAAAAAAAAAAAAAGAAAAACTATAGCAAATCTGGAGCTCCAAACCTGCAAAAGCTTCCATCCCTCGGTAACCTTGCATTTGTGAGTAATCCAACTCAATTCAAAGATATTTGAATCACAAATGAAAAGTTACCCAATATCTCCTCCTAGTAAAATAGATACACAGTGATTTATTTGTTCCTAGTACTTGCTTTTCTCCAGGCTGTTTGTGTCTGCACATACATGCATTCATGTGTTTTAAGTGCAGACAAAGTCACTTAAGGCAGAAACAAGAAAAAACATGTTTTTCAATAAATAAAAAGAACTTACTGATAGGGGTTTGTCTCCACCAAAAGGCAGCACAAAAAATGAAGCCCCTGGAAACATCTTGAACAGCCGCCTGATCAAAAGGGGAAACATAACTTTAAAAATGCCAAAGCAATCTTGTAGGCATTTACTAACACATCTCAGGATGGTGACATGCTTGCGAAAAAACACTTTCAAGTATACAAGTCACTCAAAGCAACTACCTTGACAGCACTGGATTGTTCGGTAGGAATGACTCGGGGATATACATTACGGTACGCAAGGGTACACATTGTAAGGCGTAGGGGAAAATGAGTGGAGAGGATGTGAACACCGACTTGGCTGCTTCAATTCAAAGTCCCACAAACCATGCGATGAAAGCCGACAGCCAGGCACGATCTCAATGGGTACAGAACGGGAGAAGGGAAAGCTTCACAACTGGTACCACATGATGAAACTGGGAATAAGTCCTTACAGCATCGTTCAAAACTCCTGCTTTGCCCGGTATACCATCCTCTGCACGGTCTGATAGAGCAGAATTAATAAGCTTCTGCATGTAGTGTTTGCATAAGTAATAGGATCAACAGACAAGGAGCAGGGAACAACTTTTCCTGAAAGGCGGAAGAAAGCGGACAGAGCTAAGGAGAAGGTCGCTAACAGATGCCACGGGTATAAAATAAAAGCACCGTGCTTTAGCAG
This sequence comes from Gallinula chloropus, assembly GCF_964237585.1. Taxonomy (NCBI): domain Eukaryota; kingdom Metazoa; phylum Chordata; class Aves; order Gruiformes; family Rallidae; genus Gallinula; species Gallinula chloropus. The sequence goes on from NC_140085.1 coordinate 78,763,297, forward strand.
CACAAAGAAGAAAAAACCCTGACAATAGCCTCCTGCCTGTTTGATCACTTCACAGAAAAATATCTTTTTCTTAAAAGGTGCCTTCTCTGAGAGATCAAATTAGGCTACAATACATTTGCTAATTAGCAGTAATGTACTAGAAATTACAACTTGCAGGGTTTTATCTAGTACCGATTATTTCTCTTGCAAACAAAATTAAACATGCTTTTACAATCTGTTCCCTGACAATTTTCCTGGCTTTCCTTCTGTTTTGCCTCACACCAGCAAAAATAGAGGCCCATGTTTTGATCTTTAGGCAATACACCTGTGCACCCATCTTCTGAGCACCGCTGGGCTCCAGAGCTGGGAAAAGCAGGGAGGAGATATCCTTTATTGTAATGCTGGGTAAACTCAGGCATAAATTCTGAGTCACATTTTGGTCCATGCCACGCTTGCATGGTGTACAGATACCATAAATCCCATCCTCAGCGGTGAGCTCGTAAAGCTGAATCTGCAGCATCTGCTTCCCAAGCATGGCGTGGGGATGCCAGAACCGTGCTGTTCTGCAGCCTGCACAGTGGCAGCATCTCACAGGCAGCCAAACTGCTGCCTTTAAAGAGCAGCTTTAAGGTTGCTCTGGATTAGACTGGGAACTTAGGCAACTGCCAAGGACTCTCAGAAATCCAGGGAAGGGGAGAAGCAGGTTAAATCTCACGTCTCCCTGTGCTGCAGTTATGAGTGGGGCCAAGCATTCATTTCCTTCCCCTGGGCATTAAAGTTGCAGGTGAGTGGAATAGTGACAGAGGAGTAAAGAAACTACCACACCAATCAGCAGCCCCAGTAGGCTGATGGGCACTGTAACTGGGGACAAAGTAGAAGTCCTGTTGCTAAACACAACCCCAGCAGGGAGGGCTGCAGGGGCACAGATGTCCTCTGGGAGAATCCTTGTCCTCAGGTGCCTGTTTTTTATCTCACTGATCAGAGTCTGGGGAAAAGTAGTAAGTTTTCCTTTTCAGATCATAGCAGAAGGTGCTGTGTAAAGGTTGGGGTTGGTGGGTTTTTTGTTATGGTGGTTGGGGTGAATGGGTTTGGTTGGTTTTGGTTGGGTTTTTCAGTGTTTGGGGTGGGGTTTTTTTTTGGTCTGGTCTGGTTGGGTTTTGGTCTTCTATTTTAGCATGGTACAGATTCAGTTATTCACCATGATATTGACAATGACCTCTATTCTTTTCTGCTTCTGTAACACAATTGTGGTCTTTGCCACAAAATTTTGGGGAGGCTGTTTTTCTGCTTAATGCCCACTTCTTGTTAATGCCTTTTGAAAGCATGAAATATATAGCCTATGTGCCACTGCTCTCTTGCCCTTTTAAGTACCTTATGGTGAGTTCAAGAACTTCTTCCCCTTAAGAGGAAGGGAATATGCAATTCAGCCATGCAAGTGGGCCTTGACAACCAGTCCTGGGACTGACATTTTTTTTTATCCAGTCTATGATAAGAGAAACAATGTGAGCAAGCATATACAAGTCGAGAGGAAGCAACACTTGTAAGTTCTGTTTGGGTTCTTTTTCCTGTTTGTTTTTGCAGATCTGCATGAATAAGTGGCAATGAATAGTTAATCATACATTACTTATTGCATACAGAACATCAATAAATAAATGTCAATTTCCTAAACTACATTTATTGTTTGAGCTTGTTTAACATGCATTTTTTCAGCTTATTCCTGGGTTTTAATAAGAATTGCAGTGTATATTATTACTTGTACTGCTCTGGTTAACTGGTTTTCCTTGCATATATGGTAATTATACAGGTAACCTCTTTTTTCCCCTGAGTTGGTAAGCACAAATGTTATAATGCACACTCTGGTGTAGAACTCGGCAAGACTGAATGTTTAAAATACTGTCACAGCTCAACTTACTTATTTTTGCTTATTTTTTATTTATTTATTATTTATTTCAGCCCTTCATGGTTGAACTCTGCTTATTAGGTACTACCTTGAATGGAAGTTTATTTGGTCCACTATATGCAGCAATTCAAAGGTGGGCACAATCTAAGATGACATCAATAGTTAACAAAGAAATTAAATTCAGTATTAAGGGTGGTATTCAACAGGGTGATTCAATCTCACAGGACCATGGCAATACTATCCTTTCTTGCCAGGATGTGGCAAACAACAGTCAATATACAAATAGTCAACATCCTGATCTGAAATAGGACCAGACTTCAAGTTTGCTTCCAGGCCTGTTTTCTGCATTAGCAAAACACTGCCTTACATGACTAGTTGGAGATGCCCTTCGTGCAGGGGAAATCTAACATGATACAAAGATGCTTCTCTGATACTTTTCCTTGCTGATGGTGTAGGACATGCAGCTAGGCATAATATTATATGGAAGGAAGGTTTAACAACCCCTGATTATGAGAACAGTGCACTGCCAGCAGTTGTCCTAAAAGGGAAGAGCCCTGAGATTGCTCTGATTTATGCTTCTTCCAACAGCCTAAGAACTCTCCCTTCAGAAGAGGGCAGGTACTGAGGTGCTTTAAAATCCTTGCACACAGTTTGGTGGCATCTGATGAACTAAAGAACAAAGTTGAAGATACGCGCACACTGAACAGCAAAAAGGATGTTGGGTAACAGTCTTAATAGTCCATCCTTTCTAATATGGTCCACTGCTGTAGTCTTTTAAAGTGGTACAGCATGCTGCATTTCAAACAAGATTAGGTTGTTGACTAAAGAAGTCTTCTAACATCTGTATATTTTATTAGAGTGCTATAGTTTCTAAGTTACCATGAAATGTTTCTTTTCTCCATCTAAGCAAAAGTCTTTTTGAATACCACTTGATCTGCCAGAAGATAGCTGAGAAGATTGGATATTCATCTGCAGTTAATTTAATAATTCCATTGTGGTTGGTTATTACAATGATAAAGCTATTATTAAATAATTCAACAGTGTTCCTAAAGTCAATGGCTTTTCTGCTGTCAGTATAGTCAGGGGGTAAATCTGTATCACAAGTACAGCAGCATAACCAGCAAATAGCATATATATTTCTGACCTGCTGTTTGAGAAGAAAGAAAATGGAAAGCCTAAGTATCCTCCTTCAAATGTGATTTTGCAAGGTAAGACTGCTCTTGATATGGAGCCTCAGTGAGGTGAAAAGAGCCAATTCAACAAATTTGAAATGCAAGAATAATTTATTGTGTTGTCAGATATCTAGTGATTATCCAACTGAAGTAACTAGTAAAACAGAGTACAGGTGGCTTTCACATTTATATTTTTTCTTGTTCACCTGCTTGGAAACAATATTGAGCAGAGAATATTTCTCGAAGTGCTTCTTGGCATCCTTACTCCAAGAACAGAACTCTCCAAATTCCCAGCGTGTTACCCCTTATTTATATTACTGCACTCATGCTATCTGTGGGCCTCCCAGATTCTAAGTGCTACCAGGGTCTCCCTTGCTCCCACTATAAATCAGAGCAGCCTTAGAGAGTAGCTGCTTCCCAGGATGCTGTAGCGCAGGAAGAAATCAATTCTTAGCTGTGCCATGGGTTCTGTGCCAGTGGAGGACACCCTACAGATATTTGCAATCAAAAACTTGCATCCTCAGAGCAGCATATGATGTCTAGGGCGAAAAATGAATTGGTCCCTTTTGTTCTTCCCCCTTGGAAACACAGAATTGAGTCCAAGCTCCAAACACACCAAAACTTTGGAGAAAGTTTGGATCTATAGCTGTATTTCATAACACGAGTCCATTCCTACTCCTGACATATCTTGCTGTGCCTGTGATTAGGAAAGGTTATAGCTGTGAATCATGGCTTGAGGAAATGTGTAGTACACCTGTGTACAAGAGTAAACTAAATTCAGTTTGCTATTTATCTACTGTATTTATCTCAGTTAAGTAAACTTTGAGTTTGTCAAGATTTCCTGCTGGAAATTCTCATGATAATACGAGTATAATTGCCTTTTTATTGCCACAGACATCTGCTACAGTTTTCAAACAAAGAAAATGCTTCTTTTCTTTTTTTTTTTTCCTCTCCCCTGGCTTTCTTTATAAGAGAAAGATCCTTTCTTATTTTGTGTGTAATAGATTACAAAGCCAGCTGAGGGGCAGTAGAAACCAAGAAGCCAACCCTTCTTCCTCCAGACCTTTTAGGAGGACAAGAAATAAAGAGTTGTACAATAAAGGTTATAGTTCCTTAAATGATAACTCCACGCACTAGAATAGGGAAAGGATCAATTAGTTCCCTCCTAATCCTTATTTTCCTACTAAGGATTTTGGATACAGTCAAAAAAAGCCTCTGTTGAAGACAACATGGCCAAGAAACCATCTCACTTAACCCACTGGTCCTTCTGCATTCTACAAATAAATCCAGTGTTTGAAATGACCCTACGGTGTCCTACTGCTGTTTGAACAGACCAATGTGAAACTACAGGGATACTCCAGGCAAGGCTGAAGGTATTATGTATGCCCCCCCCCCCCGCCCCCCATGCCACCTGGTCCTACAAGCAGACTTGTGCCCTCATCCTTCCTGAGGGAGAACATAGGGATTGCATTTTTGCACACTTCGCTCTCAATACTTTTTTGTACGAGAACTAAACTAAAGAAATCAAAACAAAACTGAAGAAGTACCAAGGAAAGGCAAATCATGTCCTTCAGCTAAAAGGCGAGTGTTTTTGGGAAAAAAGTGCATGATATCCATGCAGATATGTATGTCTGGATATCCATCCAGGGAGAATTTGTCTTTATTGTATAGACTTCACCCTGCAGGGAGAGCTGACAAACAGAATCTTCTCACCACTAGCAGAAAAGCATTTAGAAAGGCATTTTCTGACACATGGTGTATAAGAGCAAAGCAGTCAGCCTTTTATCTGTGGTCAAACATCAAGAAGGCTAGGTGCAAAGAGAGTGCTGTCTGTATCCAAATGATTTCCAAAGGTGACAAAGAATTAGAGACCAGACTTCCCTGTCCAGCCTCATGTCTGCTGTTCGAGCAACAGAAGGACCTGTACACAGCACAAACGGGAAAAATCAGACTGGCACAAGACAAATGGGGAGATGTTTGAGCTGTTTCAGATTTTATTATCCTCTCAAATTCCAAAGTCATAGTCATGGAAAATTGAGTCTTCCAATGATATACATGAAAGATTCCCACTTGACAGTTGAGCTTGCTAAGTGATGTTCAGTCTTTTTCTTGGATGGTTTAGAGCCCAAGAGGTGTATCACCTCTGTGTATTCTGTCAAGGACAGAAACACTTGGGTTAGAAGAGCTATCCAGTGTCATCACACAGACTAACTCCTACACTGTCAACCATGTATCCATAGTTGATAACTGGATGGTTATCCCGATATCCATCCAGTTCAGTTAATATTGTAATGAGCAACAACAAACCTTGAGGTACCCATGTGTATACATAAAATAGACTTAGAACCTTGCTAAACTTCTTCAGGGACTACAGCTGATATAGGTCTACAAAGACCTTGACACTAAAGGAACAGATGTGGCATTATCAATGCAATTGTGTGTACGATAAGAACAAAGGAGATTGGTATTTACATTCTAGAAAAAGGCTAAGTTTGAAAACATGCACATAGGTAGTATGATGACATTAGAGTAAATGAAGTAAGCACAGCCACCAGAATATGATGGATTATGGTATTATATGCTGTAGTCCAGTACAACCCTTATTTAACAGAACATCGATTTCAAACTGTTGAATCACAAGAAACATTTATTAGTCTTATTAAAACATAACATGGAAGTTTGCTCTAGATATTTCAATTCATAGTTAAACTAATCCTATGAAAAAGTATAATTCTGCCTTCCCCCACCCTCAGCCTCTACACCTCAAATTCACAAGAAACTTCACTGACAATAAGATCCGGCCAGAGTCTGATATGTAGGAAATGAAAGATCTGATCCTGTAGTCAGACAAAATTCTGACATAGGAAAATGGAAAATAATACAAGTTATCACACTTTTTTTTTTAAACCTATCTCAACCTCTGTTCTCTAGTTTATGATCTCTGTGGTCAAGTATTAGTGATTTAAGGTGCTTTTTGTAGACTATTCAATATAATTCTCTTAACACATAGAATATTTAAAATGAGGTTCCCAGAAAGACAGCAAACAGGCATTCTCTTCAGAGGCACTGTGGTGCCTCAATCCCTACAAACTCAGCATTATGTTCTCACAGCAAACCCCAGAACACAGAATGTATTAGCACAGGCAACGATCATCTTTTGCTACGATGGAGATCATGGGTGAAGTTTGTATAGGTGAATTATTTCACTGTTCTGTTCATATTATATGTATTAATTTGATATACAGTATATTAAAATTCCAAAGTTCATGACTTCACACTTAACCTTTTTGAGAGGTTAAGCTTTTCCCTCACCTTTTCATTAAAAGCAATGGTTAAAAACACACATTGGAATGCCTAGTGATTCAATATAGACTACTGTTCCGATGAACAAGCATTAAAAACCTGGAAACAGTTCTACTTCTGCACAGCGTTAACAGAGAAAGAACACTTAAAGTGAAGTTTTCAAATATTCTGGGCTTTAATCAAATACATTCTCAATGATAAAAATCATTCTTACAGTCAGCTACCAGGGACAGAAAGATAAGTTAGACAGCTAGCTGGTAGCCTCGGATATAAAAATATAACTGTTCTGTTTGCTTTGTTAATAGCTCTGGAAATTTGAACCAACATACTAAAAAAGCAGAAAAGGTATTTGGCTGTCTGCAAGTCATCATATAGGACTTGTATGTACAATGCTCATTTTAAATAAAGGGTTGACACCCCATTATAACATTACACACCAGTTACAATTTTTCAAGGGACAGAAGTGATTGTTAAGTCAGGAATGACCATATACTTGGAGCTACTTTTCAAGGCATTCATCACTGTTGTCCCTCGAGTAGCATAACCATTCAAAAGTCACTGCAGCCTCATTAGAGACTTGACCTTTGGGTGATTTCACCAAATTACGAACTGAAATCCAGGGGTTGGCCAAGGATCTCTGAACAATACAGCTGCAAAATAGGCCACTTAAGAACAGATAAGATGAAAAAAAAAAAAGCTTTAAAAAAGTGAAATCACAATAGCCATGAATGGACACCTGCTATACCTTTTCACCTCATTTTTGTTGTTTGGCTTTGCAGAAGAGGACATGTATCCCCAAAACCTTAAACGTATCAGAAACTGTTCCTAGTTTTGTAGTATCTGTGAGGATATATTGACAGAAAGGAAGCAAAATTGATCAGCATGAAGAACCTACTTCTTATATGTTGCCTTGTACACCTTTATAATTCTTTCCCTTAAAGCGAAGAATAACTTCCACCTTTCAGATTTAAGAGGGGCTTAGTAGAATAGGGGAAGTAAACTAGAGGAAATTGAGTGTATCCTTTGGGTTGTCCTTTTCTTTGAGTAGACATTGTCTCTACCCCATTCTCCTGCACACTCTTCCAAGCAAAAAATGTTTGGATGTACAGTGAAAAATGCCTGGTCACTAAAATCAGTACCAGTTTGGCTTAACGTGTTGGGAATATAACGTGTACAGATTGAAGGACTTCATGAGACAGAGTCACTTCTGGACTGATACAGCAAGCACTAACTGCTTATCCCTCTCCTTCCCTGTACCCTTATTTCCCATCCACTCAGCTTTGCCAATGCAAATGTAAAGCTGCAAACTAACTATATGGCAAAACCAAGCCAAAACATCCATGCCAGGTGTCCCTTACTGCAGTAGCAAGTGTATCCAAGCTTATCTTTCTTTCCTAGTCCACCATTTCAATCATAATTGGAGGAAAAGGCAAAAAATCAAGAGAATCCCTCCCCTCTTCACACCAAAATTATAATAATTAATAATAAAAATCACACAGTAAAGAAATTAAACACCACAGGTTTGAATACAAAACTGACTGCTTTACTATCTCTTTGCCTGTAACCATCTTGGACAAAACTTTATTAACAACCTTAACAGTCATTGCTTCCCTCTGCTGTGTCATGTTGTCAGTCTTCCCCGCTCCCCGGCAGCAAAATTCAACATCCCTGTGTTTATACAGACTTAAGCTCTTGTTAGTAACATTAATAGCAGGGGTCTGGGGTAAGAGGGGCTGCATAATTTCTAGCACAGTCAAGTCCTGAACTAGGACTGGAATTACTACTATCACTGAAATTCTCCTATTCCTATAATAATAAATTGGAAATGACTGCTTGGATTATCTCTCTAAGTAATGGGATCACATTAAGACAAGTGCACTGAAGATAAATACTGGATATAAACTCTTGACAGCAAGACATCTTAGAATGAGAGATGGCAAGAAGTTCTCTTCCTCAAATTATACTGAACTGGAAAAAGAAGACCAGAAGTTGTAACACTAGAAAAAAGCATTGGACAGGCCAAAGTACAAGGGGAATGGAGAAGAGGGAGACAATATCATGACCTAAATAAAACTTAGACTATAAGCCTGAAGCAATCCAAAGTAAGTGTTGGTTTAAAATCTTTTGTGTGGTAACAGATAGACCAGTGCTATTGAAATTCAAGGGGTGGAGCATGTGTGTATATAAGTCAGGAAACAAAAGAACATTAGGCCAATTAATCTTTAGCAATCCATCCACTTTAAAGCAATCTAAGTGTTGAACTCAAACCATGAGGATCTGCCTCTTACATGAACTTTAAATATTCTTTTTGGGTACATCTGTAATTACTGATACAGGAGTTCTCCGAATGAAAGGAAAAAGGGGAGGTTGGTTGTTTTTTTTTTAATATAGAGACCAACAGACACAAGAGAAATTGCCTTGCTTGTATGGAGGTGTATGGTAAAAAAAAAATTCCCTTTAAAAGCAAGTATCATTTTGTCTTGGGACTGAGTGTTAGCCTTTTATCAACCTGCCAATTCTATTTCCAATTATTAAACAGAGCAGCTTTCAGTGAAGAGCCAGTCTTCCTTATTTACAAGCACATACTGTAGGATACTACCTGCACCTTTTACCAAGTAAGAAGAAAAAAAACCCCTAAAACAAACAGTTGCCAATTACTTTGTTATGATTTTATGGGTAGCTGCTGACTTTCAATTGAAGATTTTCAGTAATTACCATTAACCTGAATATAAAAGTACCCAAACCAGGAATGTGATATCTACCTCTTTACCTAAATTTTATCCCACATTTCAGTTACTACCTAGACATTTGAAACTCATCTTCTATACAGTCTTGTACAGTCATAATAATTTACAGGTTTCAGAAAAATAACTTGTTTTATCATCTCTAGGTTTCACCATTAAGCAGTTAAGTAGTTGTGCCTATGGTTTCACAATACTCCAGTGTTCATAGGTAAAATTGGCCTCAAATTCCTTTGATTTTTTTTCTGTTTTTTTTTTTTTTTTCCAGTCTAGTTCAAGGGGTTCTCGTTTGTTGGTTTTTAACCTGGATCAGTGAATTTTTCCAACTTGCATTGTAGACCCATGGTCAGTTGTAGCAGCACCAGCAAAGGGCAGTCTCTCTGGACCGAGGAAGCGGAGCAGGGAAGCGATGGAAGGTAGAGAGGAGGACTAAGTGGCATGATGAGAGAGTCACGACTCCTTCACATGCTGGTGTTACCCCAAAAAGTAATAAATGGTAAAATTACATATTGTTCACCTGTCAAGTGGCTTGAGAACTCTGTCAGACCCTCTACAATAAACAAAGTGATAAAGAGAAGGGAAGAAGATTTGTAACAAGAACTTGTCATGTAATTCACCTCAGAAGATCCCCCTATGTGTTGTAATGGTGGCCTTGATCAGGACCTACCTCTACAGACACTTTCCAATGCAAAAAAACAGCAAATCTGTGCATTCCATTAAATCTTAGAATGCGTTAGGTTGGAAGAGACCTTTAAAGGTCATCAAGTCTAACCCCCTTGCAGTAAGCAAGGACATCTTCACTAAATCAGGTTGCTCAGAGCCCCATCAAGCCTGACCCTGAATATCTCCTGGGATGGGGCCTCCACCACCTCTCTGGACAACCTGTTCCAGTGACCTACCACCCTCATATCGAAGTGCTTTTTCTTAATATCCTACCCAAATCTCCCCGTTTCTAGTTTAAAACCGACTTGTCATATTACCACATGCTGTCATGAACAGTTCTTCCCCAACTTTCCCACAGGCACCTTTCAGGTACTGGAAGGCCGCTATAAGGTCGCCCTGGAGCCTTCTTGTTCTCCAAGCTGAACAAGACCAACTCTCTCAGCCTGTCTTCCTAGGAGAGGTGCTCCAGCTCTTTGATCATTTTTGTGACTCTCATCTCAACCCATTCCAACAGGTCCACATTCTTTTTGTGTTTAGGGCTCCAAAGCTGGACACAGTATTCCAGGTGAGACCTCACCAGAGCAGAGGGACAGAATCTCCTCTCAATCTGCTGACCATGCTTGATGTGGCCCAGGATGCGGTTGGCCTTCTGGGCTGTGGCTACACAGTAGTGGCTCATGTCCAGCTTTTCATCCACAAGTACCCCCAAGTTTTTTTCCTCAGGGCTGTTTCCAGCACATCATCTCCTAATCTGTATGGATAATGGGGATTGTCCCGACCCAGGTGCAGGACCCTGCACTTGGCTTTGTTGAACCTCATGAAGCTCACTTCTCCAGCCTATCTAGGTTCCTCTGGATGGCATCCCATCCCTCTGTCACATTAACCTCACCACTCAGCTTCGTGTCATCAGCAAACTTACCATGTAGTAAAGCCAATATAGATCTCGTAATTAGTTTATGGAAGTCTCCTCACCTTGCCAGGGTTCTACTACACGGGTGGCTTCTGGCACCAGGAAAACAGCAGGCCAAACTTACTGAAGTTGTATGGCTAAATCAGCATGGTGGGAATTTCACTGTTATACTCCATTTCTATTTTAACGACAGCTCCTACTGACCGTTGCCAGCTCTCCTTCCCCATTTTTATTAAGTAATTAATAGTGTTAATATCTCATTCTGATTTGCATAATTGTGGACAGGCTAATTTTAAGATACCTGATAACAATAAATAATTTAAAACTTTACAGGGACTTAGTGTTTTTTTCTAGTGCTCAAGCAGTCAAGCAGAAGCTGGCTACTGCTGAGACCAGGATTCCCACAGCAGCAGCAGGGGGATCAGAAAATTCAAAAGCAGTAATGACCCAAGATCCAAGCTATCCCAGGCTGATCACGGCTAAACCTAGCCTTTCAAGTATATTTACATTGCATATAGGCACCTCACTGTGCTGACCCTTGAGGGCACAGCAATTTTCAGAACATCTCAGAGCAAAGGAGCACTCAAATCTGGTTTTAACAAAGTCAACAGGAAGCACTTCAGGCCTCAAACCTGGGGATCATCTGGGCTTCATTTGCAGTGTAAACATCCTGTCCCTTGGCCAGAGACAAGTTGGGAAAAACTAGCTGACTAACCTACTGGTGGGTGAGCTGAGCTTGTCCTTAAATCGTGCCCGCTATTTATTATGGCCTTGAACTTCTGGCTTCCAGTCAGGTCAGCAAGACCACAGAGGATGCCCTGCTTTCCTGGGATATGCCACCACGGTGGAGGTGCAAAAGTAAAATAGGTACCTACAAATATCTCCGCAATGTCTCGTACCTTCTAACTTGCCTGGTCCCAGACACCAGCTACTCTACCAGGAAAACCTTTCAATTCTTCATACCTTTTACCCAAGACTGCCAGCAGAAGATTTGATAATGTCCTGCTGCGATGGTCTTTTTATTCACCATACATTAGGAGAAAATCCAGAATCACTTAAAATTCGTTTATTTCAGACTTACAACTAAATACCTGCCTCTGTTTAGCTACTACAATGCTGCTATTGCAAATCTGTTAGGACACAGATAAATATATACAAATGGAATATATACATACAGATATATTTTCTTCCTGCATCATAAAATCATTGGCAATATAATCTGTGAAATAAGATCAAATCTACAGCAGGAGTTACTCATGCAGTAATCACAGGAAAATTATGTGGCAAACCTGTATTTCTAATTTAAGCCTGGTCAGGGTAGACTAATACCACTGAAAGAAGATTCAGATGACATGGCTCTGTCCATTACCTATAGATAAAAAAACCCTCTTGGCAGACAGGATGTTTACAACTGCCCTAATCAGATGCTTCTCACACATTTTTATTCCACCCTGCACCTTCTGTTGTAAATCAGGCTTTAAAAGGCAGATAGCAGCACTGTGATCTTATGTCAAGAATGAGAGATGTTTGCTTAATGGGCCTTTAAATTGTTTGTTTTAGAAAAATATATATATACCACTGCCAACACATTAACTTCCAACAATATTTTTTAACTTTCTCTGTCTTTCTGTAATAAAATTTAAGAAAAAGGGAAAAAAATCAGTATAAGTAACAGTAAAGCTCTGCTTGTTTGCATTTTACCAAACCACTATGTCCTAGTTTCTCCATAGCCTGCTTGTGGTTGCAGTCAGGTTTTGGAGTATGCTCTTTTCAACAATTCAAGGACAAGAAAAACCACTGGCTGTGTCACTCTGAGCCTTAATTCATGGTATGTCTCATTTTGGACTGTTAGCATGGCTTTGAGGTTAGAAAGAAAATCAGAGATCATAGGCCGCATGTAGGTGACAAAGCCACTGAACTAGAACATGCACAGGAGATTTAGGGACTTGGATTTTGCATCAAGCTGTCTCAGATTCTTTCAAGGCTCCTTTAAGGAGATGATTTTTTTGTTTTTAATAGTTATTTGAAAGAGTGTTTAAAGCACAACAAATTGTTCAAGGCTTGCTCAATTGTTTTAACTGTCTAAAACACTCCATAGTTCTGATGAAATATATTTTATTATGTACATGTAACATTTTTCAGAGGCCATTTCCAGGTTTCTATGTAGATTACTGCAAATAGAGTCCAGTTGGCTTTTGTTTCCCTTACACAAATGAAGTGAAAGTAATTTTCAGTTTTTCCTACAGGTTTGCACATTTTGCATGCTTCAAACACTTGGAAGTTTTAAATGAATTTATTCTTAAGGGCAGAATAACTTGTTTTGGTATTGTTGGGGTTTTTTGGGGGAGGTGGTGGCAGTGTTTGTTTTGGTGAGGGTTTTGGGGTAATTTTTAAAATTGCCTGTGGATGTATCTATGCAAACTCACTCCAGTGGTAGCAAGCCATTTCAGGTCACAAAACCTCTCAGTATATGGATAGGAAAAAAACAAAAAAGAAAAAAGTTCTGAGGGCCTAATGTTTTCCTAAGGGTTTTTATTCCTAGTTTTCCTTAAAAGATACAAAACTGCAATGGTAAACCTAAACTAGACTAATATAGGAAGTTCCAGAACACTCTAAGAGCAGATGATTCTTTTTATACTCTCGAAAACTAAAGCATTAAAAAAAACTCATAAAAGAAATTACAAAGCATTTTAGAAAATAAGTGTGGCTTGGTCAATAATAAGCTGATTAAACCTAAATTGAATGGAAAAAGCATCGAAAACCCCTCCCTCCCTGTCCCATGAGTAAGGTTTCTACTTTCAAAAGTCTGGCGAACTAGTTGGCGAAATCAGTCAGAATGAAAAGATAAGTAGTTGAACACAGTTTATGCCTCTTACACTTGTGTACCATAAAGCACACAAACTAAAATTTATAATTTCTCTCTTGTGCAGGTACAACAGGATGAGTAACAGCATTTTAAAGAGTACTAGAAAGAAACAGAACACTTGCAAGGAGTGTAAGAAGGTATTTGTAGGAAAGACAGCTGTGTTTATAGCTGATGACAGGGATTAAGTGAGAATGACCAGAGTCACACTGAAAATATGGAAAGCAATGAAAGTAAGTAGGAAATGGTTCTTCACCCATACAAAATCAGAAGAAAAAAAATGGAGTGCTCTGCTATGCAAGGAAGGAGCAGCAGGAGTTGAAAATAATTTGGATATTTTCACATAAGCTAAAATTCAGCTTTGAATAAAAGTGTTATTGCCAAACCTGCTGTCAAAGGCAGGTTGGCTAATGCAAAAGCAGCAAGCTTGTATAGATCTGAAGTAGGAGAAAAACAAAGGAGCTTGCAGCATTCATGTCAAAGCACCAGCTAATATCTGCCGAAGTATTATGAGAAGAACAAGGACATGAAACAAGAGGTTATTTCAAGAGGATTAAAAAAAATAAAATCTAAGTTCAGGCAACATGATAGGCTATTAGGAACTCTAGTACCATACCTGTGTTTAAAGACTGGGGAAGCAGTGAGCAACTTGGAGAATCATCTGACCTTAGTAGTACAAAGAAGCTTCAGAAATAAATTCTGAAGTAAAGAATTTTGATAAGAAAACACATAAGAAAATAGTGACAGAAGTAGAGAGTAAGATAAAATGCAACACAGGTTTGCTAAAGGTAGGAGTTGACAAACTTGACATCTTTCTTTGATACAATTTTCTAGACAAGGACAACACAGCAGAGCTGATGTATTTGGCATTGAGAAGAGCAGTGAATTTTGTGTTACATGTGGCATTTATAGTTGAAAGGGAGAGGGTGGAAACTAGAATTGCATAGTTAGTAGTTATATAGCTTGTATTATACAGGAACCAGCTGAAATACAAGAGTTAACAGGGCTGGGCAGGGGTAACAGGGATGGCTGAAAAGACTTTCTCAGTGGCTGCCCTGCAACAAGTTTTGTTTTCATTCAATAAGCTTACACACAAAAGGGGTCTGTTGAAATTTCTCGACACCTGTGTAATTCAGGAATGATTATTAACATACAGGAGGAACAAAATACTGAACAGAAGGTGGGTATGCATCCACATGGGCATTTACATTTGGAGCAGGCACTTGCCCTATCACAGTGACTCTGTGAAGAGGGAGTCCAGTTGTTAATGGGCCTGTGAAGAAAAAGCAAGTGCAAATTCTCCTCCATTTTATATCCCAAAGGCTTAGAGCCTTTGTATTTGCCTCACTTTCAAGAGAAAACAGGCACAGCCATAGTTCTGGCACAGTGCTGGCAGTCTCCTGGGGCAGATGCCAGCTTTGCAGGATGCTCAGCAGAAGCTGGTTCACCCAGCAGATCTGCTCCTGTTGCATCGTGCTACTTGCTAATGCAGATGTAACACTGGTATCCTTGAGGATTTTAGTCACAGAAAAGATATGTAATGTACACAGTTGTAGGTCGTACATCTAAGATTAAGAAAAAAACCTCTCTCATTTGGAAATGCCAGAGGGGGAAAGAGGTTACTGCTTCATCAGAAGATGATTTTGAAACATAAATGTAACACAGCAAGCATATCTGTGAGGAAAGGGAAAGTCAGGGGCAGATCACCAGAGAGAAAGCCCATACCTGCACCTGCACTTGCCTACATTTAATTCCTAAGTTTGGGCTGCTTTATCTTCTGTTTCCGTGCCTCTGTCCTTTTGCAGCTCCCAGCCACCACTTCCAGGACTGAATGAACAAGTGCATCTGCTCTGCTCAGTCCCCGAAGGATGCAGCCAGCAGCCCTAGTCTGACAGGGACCACCAGTATTTGCCCCACTTTCAAGAGAAAAACGGGCACAGCCATAGTTCTTGCACAGTGCTGGCAGTCTCCTGGGGCAGATGCCAGCTTTGCAGGATGCTCAGCTCTTCCTGTTGATTACCCAGGTGTGGAGCATAGCAGCTCTACTTTGCACACAAGGGAAAGCAGCCGTGGCTCCTCAGGAGCATGGTACAAGTGCAGGCTGCCCATCACTCCACTGCTGGCCAGCCTCATGATATATTTATACCCATTTTACCCACTGTTGAGAAGAGCAAACACTCTGTTTTGATGTTTTTCAGCCACAAGCTGGAAAAAAACACTGCTATGGGCTTACCCCATCAGAGAGCTGGAGAGTAGAGGAAGGGCATGAGAACATGAGAAGTGGAAGGCAGTAGAGTGTGGTGTAAAATTAACAAGGGCCAGCATAGGCAACCTCCACAACCTCCCTCCCTTGCCTCCAATCTAGTAGTCCTGCTCCATCAGCAACAGTAGATGAAAGCTTGTGTTTATCTGAAGTCCCTGGAATCAGTCTGCAAAAGGGAATCCATCCACAGCTAGTATTAGGAACTATTTAAAATTACCTGGGAGATTTCAGGAATTTTTTTGGTTGGATGTTTGGTTGTGTCCCCCCACCCTCCCAGTATGCCTGAAAGATATTTAAGAAAGAAGAATTTTGATTCTTCTGTCCTGGTTAAGAATTCAGCTGGGTCTGAAACCTCTCTGAAATATGCCCTGAATTGTGGGATGTTAACCTACTTAAGTTACATTATGCTCAAAAGCTATGGTGCTGGATGACATGGAAAATCCAGAGGGAGCTAGATCAATCAGAAATTAAGACTTCCAGATGCCATTTTATAAATTAATGATTTGATTTCCCATTTGTACAAGTGCTGATGTAAACAACAATTCTCAGAAACTTCCTAGTACAGAAGAAACCAAAGGGCCCAGCAGCATATTTTAGTGTTACAGTAGTTCAATAAGTGTATTTATTGAAGTTCCTTGGGGGGTTGTGCAATATGTATCATAGATATAGAACTATGTTTTATGGGCCAAATTCTGCTCTCAAACTTCATTAGAGGCTTTACACTGGCATAATGGAAAATGAACATGCTTCCTTTGAGATCTTTAAATCTCTTTTGAAATAAGGACAAAAATAGGAACTAAAAATATTTACCATCAGGAAGGCACATATAGTCTACAAAAGAAAAAAACATACAAAATAGCCACCTACTCAGAGCTGATTACCTCCTCCAGCCAGATTGTCATCCACCTAACTTTGCTTCTGTTGGCAAGCTCTCCCATATGTTAGAATTGTCTTTGGCCATGATCATAGATGAGCATTGACTCTTAGTTTTGCTGAAGTCTTCCTACTTCTTACCCCACCTTCTCCAACTCATAAATACACAAATTTTGAAATCACATACAAGACTCAGATTTCTTCCTCCCCCTGCCAAGTAGTAGACTTCCAGCTGTAGCAGATGCCAAAACGACCATTAAAACCGTTAGCCTCTAAAACCAGATGAGCAAAGAAATGGTTGCTGTCTTTTTAAGCTCCACATTTTTTGACCTAGTCAAATAGAACTTGTTATGGTTCTTGATATAAGAGACATGAGCGGCTGGGCAGCAGTTGGGTCTACGTCATGTGTCCTGTTCTATTGTTGCACAGAACATTTGCTTTAGGATAGAACAAGAGGTTATCTTGTTTCCTTCACCTGAGAACTAAAAGGAAACCTTCACCTGAGAACTAAAGGCCTAGGAAGAAAACATCCTCAAGCTTCCAGAAGTAGATCTGTGTATGCTTGAGACATCTGCCCTTTGTTTTTCTGATAAAAGACCTCTATAAGAGTGTAATGGGAGTGTTCAGTTACTCTCTATGCTTACAGTCTAACAAACAGTCTGGAAATCATACTGCTCTTAAAAAGAAATATGGTTGTTTCAGTTACTTACCACAATCATTCAAACAGCTTTAAAAATACATGCTTCATTTTGTTTAATATGTTTAAGGCCACAGTGAAGTGGGGGGGGGGAAGTATTCCCCTTTCCCAGAAAATAGTTATCAAAGCTGAAGGGTCCCTTTCTTCCCCTCCAGGCTTGCAACAAATCAGAAGCATTGCCTGAGAAATGACCATGGATAACTAGGGAAATAGCTAGGAAATTACTAAGAAGCTATTTTATTATGTCTAAAAGAATCCAGATAAAAAACAATTAAAAAAATAAATAACTTGTTGCTGTACCATAAAACTCATTTGTCTCTTCACTGTTTTGAGTAAGTTAGGGCAATTTTTGCTCAGAGTGAAAGAACAATGCATTACCATTTCTACAGTAGGAGCCTGAAAGTGGCAGTGGCAATTTGTGCTAAAATTAATTGTCAGCCAATCCTGCCTTGCTGTTCAAGGGTAAAGAGACAACAAAAAGAATATGCTGGTTTTCTTCTACACTATTTGAGACACAAATTCTGCTTTGTAGAAAGGGACTTCTATGCTCTCTCTGCTGGAGGGAAGACAGGAAATTGGAATCTGTGTTTAAGAATGTTGGAAACAACACAAGTTACTGCATGGCAATCCAATGTTTAGGAATAATATTTCCATTATGGGTTAACCTACTGCTACTTGCCGTTTCCCCAAAGTCAAATGGTTGCTCTATTATGTTCGTAGAATCACAGAATGATAGGGGGTGGAAGGGAACTTTGGAGACCATGTAGTCCACCCCTCCACCAGAGCAGGATCACCTAGAGCAGGTTGCACAGGACAGCATTCAGGTGGGTTTTAAATGTCTCCAGCAATGAATACTCCACAGCCTCTCTGGGCAATCTGTTCTGGTGTTCTGCCACCCTCACAGTAAAGAAGTTCCTCCTCATGTTTACGTGGAACTTCCTATATTCAAGTTTGTGCCCATTGGCTCTTGTCCTGTCACTGGGAACCACTGAAAAAAAGAGCCTGACACCATCCTCCTGACACCCACCCCTCTACTTACAGTGCAGTACAGACAGACTGATACCTGATTAATCATAAACAATCTGGAGGAAAGAAACTCAGTAAAACAGACATCATACCGACTGGTAGATCCAAAGGGTTTGTTATAGGTGTCACGTGTTCCTAGCTGGGGATACCAGTTGGAATCAAGCAGAAACCAACAGGAGTTTTCCTCTCGTGACAGTTTTTTCAGTGCCTTGGAAAAAATACAGGAGGTAATCTCAGTACAGGAGAAAGCAGGTCTACACAAACACATGCACACATCAACTGGGTATTGGTAAGCACTGTAATATGTGGCGGGGAGAGGGTTTCTGCAGGAATGAAGAGATTAATAAAGAGTGAGCAGTAAACACTGTTATCATCTCTTGAAGCAGATCATGTCTGGGGTACATTAGCGAGTACCGTGGAAACGGGTTTGAAGAAGCAAGGCATCAGATAAAGGTAGACCCTGACTCCAAGGTTCATCTAATGGATGAATGGACTCAATGTTTAGCAAGTTCCAGCAGGTAGTTTTACAGGGTCCCCTGAAAGTGGAAAAAATAGCAGGGTTGGGCCAATAATGAGTTTCTTATTGTTGCTTTGTCAACTCTGATAATGCAGCATCCCTACTTCCCAAGGAGATGGGAACAACTAATCAAGAACAGGCGATTTACTAACAGATATCATCTCTTACTGAGATGAAGGCAATATTGATTTATGGTCTGGGTATAGTCTGGAATCTACCCCTGAAATTGCCCTCAGCAGAGGTAACCAATTAATGCAACTACCCTGAAACAGATCACAACGTGATTTAGTTTTATTCTGTAGACAGAGATCTTCAAATTATGACATCATCTAGATGCTAGCTTCACACTGCAAACTGTTATTTTCCTATCCTACTCAATAAAGAACTAAGAACATAATCCAAAGACCAAAAAAAAAAAAAAAAGCCTCCTGACCCACTCTTCTCCAATTGTTTATTATCTTAGTTTCATGTAAGCTTTGCTATGATAATTTCTATACTGAAACTTTAAGGACTACATGATATTTAGACAGGAACACCATTGTTATCCTTGCATCCAAATTCTCACGCTCACAAAAATAGCCAAAACACTTTGGCTAGAACTTTTTAACTCCACATGAAGGCAGCAAATGAATTACAGTATACACTGTATTCAATAACAGTGAATACTTCAAAGCTTCCTAATAACTAGGGCATGAATGTAAAATGTGTTGCTCTGCACATCTAAGAGTTTTCCCTTTTCTCATCGTGTTCTTTGAAAAGGTGGCTTTATTCAGATTTTTGTGACTGTTCTTGTTCTACAAAAGCACTTTTAGGATTTTATTGAGGTTTACATACACCAGTGTTCAAGACGAAAGGCTTTCATGTCAATTATTAATAACAAAATCTTTCATCTGTCTATTTAAAAAAATAAAAACATGATCCTTTTTTCCTCATTTTGATGTTTAATTTAGAATGAAAATCAAACTCTTTAAAAAAAGTTTTCCTCACTATCACAGGGGAAACTATGTTTTTAAGAATTCTCTCTATGAAGATAATGCCAGCTGAAAATAAAATAGAAAATAATAAAATAAAAGGCTTAATCCTGAAAAACGTTAAGCATACTTAATGATTTCAACAGGAGTGAAAAGGCGCTCAGGATCTTGTGGAATCAGAACACAAAATGCTGTTTCTGCCAATGTATTTGGGGATAATCATTTCATTGGCTTAGAAAGCAACTAAACAGGGACTTCAAGAGCTGTAAAAGGAATTGTTTCTAGCTTAAAGAAAACCCTATTTGGCTTGACATCTATTCCTCAAAAATAACTCATCAAGACCTCAGACCATCCATGTTTTACTGCTGAGTATGAGAGTTTGTCTTGTGATGACCTGAAAGTCCTGGTGCCCTTGCTCATCTTGCAGTGTAATTGCTCATTGACAGACCTCTAAGCCTGTTGTACATGCAATTGAAGTCACTGGTGCTCTTCAAGAGTCATTTTATAGACTTTATTGTAGCATTGCTGCCCACACATCATCTCAGGTCGCTGTTCAGGACCTCAGCCTGTCAGGTTTCATAGAATCCATTTAAAATTCTAATTTCAAAATGCCATTTCATTCATTTTTATTTCTGGAGCAATAATTACCATACTTCCCCAATACCCTCCTCCCTCCAAACAATTATCAGGTAAGCATCATTTCATTCAGAGTCCCCTCCAAAACTTCTTACAGTTTTATCAAATGTCACAGAGTTTGAAATTAAATGATTTCATGTGAGATAACAGTGCTTTCAGATCCTGCATTTTATTTTTAAAAGTTCTTGCCCTTGTACCATTTATGTTTCAATTAAGATGCGATGTTTCTAATGCAACTGCTTCAGAATTTAAACTTGGCCTACCAGTGTACCTTTAGGTTTAGTTTCAGTAAAATATGAATGAACTAAAACTAGCTGAACAACAGAAGTCAGGCTCTCACACACCTTCTCTCGATGTGGTCTCTCTCATCAGTTTCAGGAATCACACATATTAAAGGTTTTTGCTGCCACAGTGTACCCTGATTTCAATTTTCTTTCATTTGTTATTGCCTTCATGACCAAAAATGTCACTGTCTTTTGGTGAAGCAAAAGTAAACAGAAAGAGAGAAAACATGCCTGTGACTAGTGATCCCAAATAAATGGTAACAGAGTTGAGAGTGGAGGATCTCTGCTCTAGGAACAGTAAAACTTACTATGCAGACATATTTCTCACAGGAACCATTGTGTCATGAGTGATAGAAGTGAGTATATTTTTTTTCAGCATCATTTTGATTGGTTGTGCCCCCAGCAAGCTCAGGGGACATGGGGAATCAGGGGAGCTGTCTGCAGAGTTATTCCAAGAGCTGATTGCAGTGAGGGGGTGATACTTTTTGTGGACCACTTATTTTTGCTCTTAAAAAACATCTTCTAGTCTAATTCTAGAAGAATAAATATAAGTTTTCAGTACAAACAAGAAAGAGTAACAACACGCATCTTGTAACACAACATGATAAAATGTGACTAGAATTACTTTAAAAAAAGAAATCAGCAAATAGAAGCTTCCAAATATAATTTTTCCAAAACTTTTCCTCCCTCTACACAATGTAGGTACACGCCAGAGCAGTTCCACACTGCTTTCTTAGTAATCAATTATACACTCAGATGCTCATCAGCTAGCACCTCCTATTGACAGTACATGCTGACTTCCTTTCACATCATTGAAAACAACAAAGAAAAACCCACCACAAAACCAAAAGAAAACTATGTGAGTTTGGGAGTCATTCCAAGCATCCGTAAGAACAAGTCCATTTTATGTATTTGACAATAGAGAAACAAGAAAGATATAAAAGCAGCAATTGTTAATGGTTAGGTTAGATGATGGGGAAAAAATATTTGAGCTCCATTCCAACTTCAGTACTTACTAGTGATATCATCTCTGACATGTTACAGCCACTTTATGTCTCAGCCTTTCCTTCTGTATGATGAGGGCAATAACACTCACCACCATTTCTGAAGAGGTTTGGAAAGTTATGTACTAAAAATACCAGGTAAATATAAATAATCATCATCAATTTGGGTTAGTAGAAACCTTAAGGGGCTTGCTTCTCACATGACTGACAGTTACCTTGGGAAGAAAATTAAGTCTTTGGGCAAGATTCTGCCTTTTGTTGCCTGTTCTGCCTTTAATTACACACTCAGCTGCTCCTTATTTTTCATCTTCTGATTAAGCTAGTGCTGATCTGGAAAACTTAACCAGACTCTAAGTGAAATAAACCACTCACCTTTTTATTTGACAGCATTGGAACCCTTTCATTGTATATGGAGGTACATTAATTCCCTATTCTTATTTTCTTTCCTTCCCCCCTGCCACCCAAATGAAGAGGCTAATCCTGTTTTACTCTTCCTGAATGATGGCAAAGGTGTGATTCATCTGCTCTAATTTAGGCACCATCTGCCCAAGGTCTGAGGCAGGTACCTTCAGCTCCCTTTATTATCAGTAGAGAGAAACAGGCATCTCCAGAGAGCAATTTATCTTATCCCGAGATGGGGGTGTCTAAAACAGGTCAGAAAAATCACACTCTGGAGATATCTATTGTATTTCCGTGACTATTAAGGGAGCCTTCGGTGACTTGCTCAAACTTGGGCGCATAACTTTCAGACATCCCACCCAGAATATCCACAGGAGCTGTTAAAACGATTGCATGGTAGTTGATCTCCTCCGTATAATTCTCACTGCAGGCTGATACCATCTAAATGGGACCGATAGTGCGCTCTGCCTCTCGCAGCACAGATAAAGCCTGGCACAGACGGTCATAGTTAGCGACTGTGAATTTGATGCCCGACATTAATCAGGAGATAACAGTCAGATTGTAAGGTTTGAGAGCCATCAGATGAACTCAACCCAGTCATCATCCATCAAAACCGCCTCACTTTTACATTCCACACGTTGGGGCCACCGTGCGTAAGGCAGCAATGCTTGAATGCGCCACTGGGCATCTCTTTTTCCTCCAATGACAAGTTTCTTATTTCTAATAGTAGTAAATTGGTTACTATTGATTCTCAAACACCCTGCTTGTCCCAGACTAATCGTTAACCTTCCTGCAAGGTAGGAAGGTCCCCTATTAAGGAGAATCAATTTTAGATTGGGCCCTCACTTTAAAAAAAGTTGGTATTTAGGGTTTCTCACAATTGCTCAGGGGCTGGACTAGAAATACTTTTGACAAAGTGGTAGAGATGTAAGAAAATTTATTCTATCACATAACTCTGAAACACAATACACAGATCTCCCCAATATGTGGATAATCATCACTACAACCATTACTGAAATAAAATTGTCTCATAGGGGATGGCGGCACATGTTACACAGCATACTACAACAGCATGTAACAGTTTAGGATGAGAATTAGCTATATGTATTGAGCTGCTAACACTCCTTCCCAAGAAGCTTTGGTTTATATATTACTAGCCAATAGGCCTCAAGTGAGAAAATAAATTAACAAGGAAGCTGCCAACAAATTAAAAGAAACAACCATCCCAAACCCCACAATGCTAGAGCTTCTGTATGAAAAAGTTTATTGGTACTTCAAGAAAGCTGTCTGTATCTGTCTTTCCCTTGAGCTTTCCTCTCCTGCAATCCTGTTGCCATCCTAATCACTTTCTATTTTGAACATTATAGTTGCTTCTTTTACAGTCTTACTAAATCCCAAATCTTCAGGCTTCAGATGTTGAAGGTACTAATGATACTCTGCCCTAAAAAGGAACTATATTCACAGCAACAATCATTTTATTTACTTATAAGATAGGTTTAAGTTAGTTCAATGTGACACCACCACTCTCCCCCACAACAAACCATTGCCCTGTACTGAACTCATACCACTTTTTCCTCATTATTTCCCTTACTTAGTTTCAACTGACTCTCAGTCTTAGCAGCTGTCCCTCACAACCTCATTCATATTTCCCCCCTTTTATCCCAAATGAACATCACAACTCCAAAACGCAAAAGGAAACTTTTCCTTCTCCCAAAAATAGCTTTTAAGAGGCCTTACACTTCTAAGTCACTTCTGTTCACGAGAAATCAACTTCTTATCCTCTCTCTTTTGAGAGAAAATGTTCCCTATGAGATACAAAAAAAGGTGAAATGTAAAAAGTTTGGAGTACTCACCAGAGTGAAGGGAGCAGAACAACTAGCCCTTCAGCTGCTAAGGAATCACTTAGGCTACAGCTGCCCCCCTCTCCTACATTTAAAGGGTTAGCCTGGAAAGGGGTTGGAGGAAGGAGAGGATTTCTTTTCTCTAGGAAATGTAGATAAGAAATATGAGTATTTAAAAATATATTTTTTAAGAAACTATTATTTCTTTGTATTAAATGTTGGAAACTGGTGAGCACTTCCATTGCCAGTCTTGCTCTTTGTTTTATATAATTTCCCAGTTAGTGCCATTTTGCATTTTGTGGTAACATGCACAACAGGAACCCTGTGTAGAAGAAGCATGTATATTCAAACTCCTTATATTTTCACTGTAAATTAGTACTGATAAAATTTTTTAAGATGGCATTTTATTCAAAAAATCATGAGCATGCAGGAAGTTTGCACCCAAGCAAGAGCACCAGGACATTGCTGTTCTTGTTTACAAGAAACAAAGTAATTAATAGGCTTATGGTAAAATATATGTGTGTGTGTGTGTGTGTGTGTGTGTGTATGTGTGTGAATAAAGCTGAGAATTCACAAAATTAAATGGAGATTTGTGTACAGATATTTAGTAAGAAGTTAATTTAGTAAGAATGCTTCACTTGCACACCCATATCTTAATTTACTGTGTTTGTTAGGTTTAGATCTATGAGCACATCCTTGTCTCGGATTCAGCAATAATTTCCAATTTACATTTTAAATTAGTAGAATTGGACTAGAAAGATGGTTTCAAGGAATAAAATTACTTATATAGATTTATTTCTTGGGCAAATAATGGAAGTGGCAATAACACCAGATTCTCCTGATTCCTGATCTTGTGTCCTGTTACAGACCCAACTTTAATTTTAATCAAAGTTGTTGGAAAACAAAGCAGCACTTAGACCACACGGAGTGTAAAATCTTCGTGTCTTATCTGAATGCAAAAGAAGTCAGATTTTGGGCTTTGTGTAGCCATTTTATTTGTCTACAGAGGCTTGAGTGATTGTTATATACAAATTAAAATTGTGATGACTGGGAAATGCTGTTTTCTTTCCTGAGTCTTCAACAAACTGAGCTGGGTGCAGAAACACAAGTGCTACCACACCAAAAGTATAGTCGTCCTGACTTGTGTAGCAAAAACTATTCAGGTCACACCACAGAAGTACTCAAAAATCAACACTGCCCTGAATGTAAAATGAGACTGAAACCAATAGTTTGCCTGAACTTTGTTCACAAATTCAAATTGCCAACAGCAGCGATGCCAGCTCTCACTGTTTTCCTTGGGACTGTTGTGATATTTGTTATTCTTCTTAAAGTCCCAGCACCTGTGGTCAAGGGATTAGGTGATGATCTCTGCTTTCTTCTACAATAAGAGTAACTTTCTCAAGTTTGAGGAAAAGCTTCTGAATGTTGTCTGCGCATGGCAGGCTACAGACCAGTTCTTCCTATTCTCCAGATGAGCCAGACACAAATCAGCTCTGAAGCAGAAGGCATATAGAGTGTTGCTTAGCCCACATTACTAACACTTGCTGAAGTGTAAGAGCTTGAGCTGTCCACTGTTAAGACTTGGAAAGCCACTTTCTTGCATCTTGGTGGCCTAAAGCATTGTCAGAAGCAAATTCATATTTACCTGTTCAGACAAAAAGACAGAGAAACATAGAAAATATTCAAACCCATGTTTTCTCCAATATTTGCTACAACATAATGATTTTCTTGCCAGGTGAGATTTATGTGGAATACAGGATGTTTCTGTAGTGTAAGAGACTGTGAAATCACAGAGGACACTGAATATGGAAAAGCTTTCCCGTGCTGTCCTTTCTATGTCCTGCTCCAAGAGTGTTGTACAAAGAATGCACAGGATACAGTTTAATTTTTGGTCTTGCAGTTTCAACCCACTTACACCTTTAACGGAGATAAACACAGTCACTTTTCTAAATCTAAGCCATTGAAGGGAAGAGTAAGAAGATTTTGGCTATAATTTGATAGGCACTCCAAACAGATGCTGTACTAAGACACAGAAGCAATATAGATTAAAGACAAGAAAAGAGGAAACTTAAAATATTCTCTGTGAGCAGTCACATATACAAAATTTGCCATCATTGTCAATTTTGCAATGGTTGGTTAGTAAAAAAGACCCTTAAAGAAATCAAAGAGTGCAGATGACTAATGGTAGGAAGAACAAACTACATCATATATTTTCTATTTTGCATGATGCTTTCCTGGAAATACCTATTTGAATCTGAGTAGTTTTGTTTATTATGCTTCTAACGTGAAGAAATGAGAATTCTCCTATTCATTGTATATAAATGAGGCTTCCCATTACCTGTGGAACACTTCTTGTTCCTGCTGATGTTTGAATCTCCCTTTAAAATAAAAGGCTAAAAAATGAGAAAAAAACAGAAGTTCAGGAGTCAAATTCCAAATATTTGTCTAATTTTAAGATCTCTGACTTCGTCTCGCTTTCACAAAACATGTGTGACTCCAGAGGAATTGGGTTGGGTTTCCATCTTTGTAAGCAGTTCAGAGTTGATTCCTGCCTGAATTGGTAACACGTGTGCTAAATGTGATCCACTAAGCAAAGCATCCCCCAAATGTTTCATGTTCAAGGGACTATTATCAGAACATTCTTAACTGTCAAAGTTCAAATTCCCATATTCCCAATGTTTGGATGAACCAGATTATCTACCAATACCTTTAAGTGAAATCCCATTTCTGTTTTCTCTATAACCTTCATCCTGTCACATTCATAAATCTAGCTTTATGATTTTGATAGCTACTTAATCCAAATGAAATAAGCCAGGCAATGTACAGAGTAGGTTCTTACCTGCTGCTCTGCGGCCAGTTGTGAATATAACCAATGCTGGGAAAATACTTTTCTAATTTGTTGAACCACAAGACTAGAAATTAAATGAGAATTCCCATTCAGAGAGAGCAGGCTCCCTGTTAGGACATGAAGGGAAGATGTACGAGGTAAGAAAAGTATATTTGGGTATTTTCAGCCTCTATTTTACCATCTATCTTAGTTTTTCTAAGGAATAGAAAACTGTCTGGCTTGAATTCTCAGCAAGTTGAGCTCACAAACGTTACTGAAGTGTAATAGCTCCCCCTGTCAGGTTTACATTACAAACTACATTTCACACACGTGTGTACACACACACACACATTCACACACATACACAAGATAAATTAACACCTATGTTAGCATTTGCTGTCACTGCTTTACTCTTCAATGATTATTGCACCAAAAGAAAAAAATACCTACGCTTGAAAATGTGTATTAAAGTAATTTTGTAAAACTTAAAATGAAGTAGATATTAATATTAATTTGCCTTCAATGTAGGCGGGATAAGTATAAAATTAATACAAGCAGAAAGGGAGAAAAAACCCTAAGTACAAAATCTTACTTTTGCTTTTACTGTTTATTTTTCACTTGTCTATCAAATTAACCTATCTTTCCTCTTAAACACTTAATTTCATGCATGATAATTGTAGTCTAAAACTGTTAGTCTGATGGTAACCTAAGACCAAACTCTCTCTGCGTCACACTGTGTTTGGACCATTTTTGGCTTCAGTAAAGCTGATGGTAGAAGTTCAGACCTAACAACCTTACTCTGCAAATTAGAAACCTATGAAGATCAAATTTATCTTTCTAATAGAACTGATTTATGCGATCTTAGGAGGACTGAATTATACCTTACTGTTGCACTAATGCAGCGCTTCTTATTTTCTGGGAAGTCTACCAGCTTTGATTTACTTTTACAAGCAAGCATCTTGGAAGAAAGGTAAGTAAAAACATACATTTTATAGGTAGTTAATTTAAGAAAAGCTGTTAATTTAAAAGTATAGGATAATCTCATCTGATGTATTTTATCTTACATCTCTAATAGTGAAACTCCTGAAGCACACAAAAGTCAATTTTTGGAGTAAACTTTATGTGCATTTAAATAGTGTTAATTTCAAGTAACGTAGCCTATGTGGGACACACAGGTACATAGTAAATAAACCACACTGAAATTCAAGTACATGGGATATTTTCCTAATTCTGGAATTTATGTACTGGATTATTTTACATTTCTCTGCTTTCATTTCTTCTGCAACAAAAGAGTTATAATGCTAACAACTAGACTGAAGCCTTCAAAATCTGTGTGTGAAATTATGTGATAATAGTAATACATGATTTTTCAAGAAAAAAACAATATTTTGTCATAATCTACTTCCTCACCCCTGTGGTTTCTGAATGAATTAAGACCCAGCAAAATGTTTGATAATTTACAATGAGTCAGTCAGGCATCCTTCACCTTTAAATTACCTGTATATGATGAATTATTTTTTTATTGCTGACGGTTTATACTATAGCTAGTTCAAAGCATTCAGAAACTATAAATTAAGTCCCATGGAGATCATGGAGTTGTTCAGGAAAACACAGTTATAATGTCGTAAAAACCCCAAGTTCTTCAGTTTTCATCTTCAGCTCTTGCTAAGTCACTTATTTGGGGCGCTTTACACAATCATGATAAGACATAAGATTTTTCCAGTGAGTTTCCCAAATTAATTCAAAACCTTTTTCAGTAAGGAGTTGGAACCTGTGGTAAGAATGGAAGTGGAGGGTGTGTCATGGTGGTTGCGCTACTGGGTAGCTGTGGGAATAGAAAAAGGTGCTTGCCAGAAAAAACAAACAAACAAAAAATCTCCCCAGGAAATGTTAGTTATGATTTTAAGAGAGAAGCACTGGAAGAGCCAAGTGAAGCCTGTGGTGGAGTCTCTTTTGTTATCTCTGTAAAATATGTTGGAACTGTAAGTTTTTATACGAAACTGAAAGACCACTTTGATCTCACTGCGGTGATGGAGGTGACAACAGCAGTAAACAGTCGCATAGAGTCTATCTGTCATGATTTCAGATGCTGAGCTTTAAGAATACACAAGAGTAGCTAAAACTGAGATGAAGATAAATGTGCTTATTTCCTCACGGTTATTCCATTTCACTGTCATTAGCACAGGAATTCTCAGTCACAAACAGCACTGTATTCAGAAAAAGTTACTCAACAAGCACATATTTTTCAAGGCTGCCCATTGCTAAGCAGCAGCAACAAGGCCATGCTTTGACTTTTTTCCCCAATTGTTTCACTGTTACTCCTTTCCCCGCTTTTAAGGAGAAAAATATGGAACAAATTCCTTTCATTTAATGCTTTGATATTAAACCATTAAACACTTCTTCTGAGGCTGTGAACAACACCAAGCTCATATCGTGTGCTGCTGACAACTGAGTATGGATCCCAGAAAAAGCTGCAGTAAATTGAAGCTAAGAAATTTTGGCAGCTTGAAGTCTTGTGCCCATTATAAGTGAAATGTTTTTTTGATGCTGCTTTCTATGAAAATCAAAGGTAAAGCTCCTCTTTGGCACTGATTTATAAATAGGAATATGTTTTGTCCCTTTGACCAGAAGTTTGAGAAGTGAATACTGACTTTGAGTGCCACCAGATAAATAAAGGAGCCTGACTTCCAGAAAATACCAGAAATAAAATATGACAGCTAAAATTCCAGACTCCACAGATCATTAATCACTTTTAAACATCTTACCTTTCCCATCTAGCAACCGGTTTCAGGAACCTTATCTTGTTAGGAAGACACTCCATAAAAAGCAAATGAAAGTACCAAATTAAGCAGGCATTCGAGAGAAACCTTGTCTATTAGGTGCTTTGTCTTTCATAACGGCATTACAAAGACAGAAAATAAAGAAAACAATCTAAATTTTGATAAGAGGTAAAGAAAATACATAATATTTTGTGCACTATAATGGGATTTCATGATTGAGATGACTTTTCTATGATTAAGGTACATAGGCCTTAAAATACAGAAAGGTAAAATGGTCAACAGGTGAGCAGGAAGAATGAGCAGAGAGGCAGAGGACAAAGCCCTGTTCTCCATGTCTAGAATAGATGGTGGTAAAGTTTGATTTGCGTTTGTATCTGTTACTAAAGCATGTGAAATTTAGTAAATGGGTAATTAGCATGTCCATTTGACAGCCTACATGATCTGCCAGTACATCTGAGGAAAAAGATCAAAGTCAAGAATTCTCAGGATTGTGCAGGCAACGATGAAGTTATTGTATGATGTTTTTCGGTTTAACTACAAATTCTACTTGTACGTAAAAATGTCATTTACTTTTTTTGCAGAACTTCTTCTAAATTAACTTTCATTATTTATTAATTTAATCTGATGATGTTTTATAATTAGAACTGCAGAGAGATTGACTGCAGTATGGCACTTTCCTATAATTAGAACTGCATTGTTCATGATTGTTGAAGTTTTTAATATACTCACTCACACCTCTGATTGCTTGAGGAAGGATGAAAGGGGCTGAAGACACTGAAAATATGATCACATGTAAATACACATAATTGTAAAATTTTTCGTCCTTAATTCTGAGAGTAATGCCTAATTCTATTTGGGAAAAACAGGAGAGAAGAGATAAGGGGTGATAAAAGAAAATGATCTTCAAGTTAAGAAACAGGATCTGAACTTAGGTAATGTGTACAGCTCCATACAACAAGCATAAGGGCAGGTGTATTTTCATACAAAAGTGTTTGCATCTGTGTTCTGTACTACTTCACTGCTTGCTTGCTGGATCCTAACCTGTCCCAGGCCCTTTTACACAATGAGCATGAAGATCATAGAATCGTAGAATCCTAAAATAACCGAATGGTTTGGGTTGGAAGGGACCTTACAGATCCTTTAGTTCCACATGAAACCAGTCACAGCCATGAGCCATGCAGCCTGTTGCAGCTGCTCCACTTACAAATGATAATCAACAAGCACAGCAATTTGCTTGCACATATTAATCTGATTCTTCAAACAAGCTTCCTCTTTGTTTTTTATACCTCTTGGCCAAAACTCTCGATGATGTCTCATTTTTAAAAAGGAATCATACTGCTACTTTTCTTTTGACATACAATTTGAAGACAAAATTTCACAAGTTTCCATTGACTCTCACAACAGGCGTTAAAAATGTTACTTTGAACTTCTCATATGGAAAATTAAGCAGTTAAGTTTGTTACTGGTTAGGAGTTTGCCCGTACCTAGTTATCACAAGTGGTAAAACATTAATACATACTAAGTTGATTATGTGACACTGTAAACTCTGCAAAATGGACTGTGCATCTGAACTTCACAGTGAGGTTATGAACACTGCGTCTTTATGGCCCTGAGAGGTAATAGTGATTACAAACATAGGCCAAGAACTGTTTATTTTAAATGATTTAGTTGGCCAAAAGTTATTCTGACATGGAAAGAAAGACTAGCAAAGTGAAAGGTAGCCCAGAACTTTTTAAATTATACATACACGCTCCTTAGAGGTCTAGTTGTACAGCTGTGCATTTCAATGTAGCAATAATGACAAATGATAGTTGCACACTGTTATAATCATTGCTTTTTATTTATGGTAGTATGAATGGCCTCCATTTTCTACTGGAATAACAGAGGCATAGAGCTGGCCTCTGACATGCTCCAATGGCTCTTTCAGCCAAAGCTTGGCAGAACAAGAAATGACTCCATTCCCTTTTAAAAGGAAGAGAAATCACAGAGTAAAGAAATCGTCAAGCTATATATCTAACTTGATTCCCTTTATTACATATCTGACATATTGCCTTGTGCATCTGGGTTTTTAAGGAACCCAGCAAAGACAAAAGAAAGATGTTCTGTTCTCACTGACCTCCCTGGCTACGGCAAATCCCCGAGGTGTGAGGCAGGGAGGTGGGGTGAACAACTGAAGTTTTTCAAGAAAACTAACATGCTGGGATGGCAAAGCAGCAAAACCTTCCACTTTCCAGATGGAGCATTGTTAATATTCTGGATTTGTGGCACTGCGCTATTTTGAAACAAATAAAACCAAGCAATAAAAAATGAAGTTCATTTGCCATATGGCTGTTTATTTCTCTGTGCTACAGCTCAGAGATAAGTAATGTATGGTTTCACACACACACACACACACCCCAGGTGCATGCAGTATAGCACACCTAGATTAACACAAGCCAAACTCCTTTTGATTATGTTGAACATGTGGCATGATGGCTTAAGGGATTTTCTCCTTCAGTTGAAGTATAAGATACATTTGACAGCGAGAAGAGTATGAGGAAAGGATGCATTTAGGACTGGAGGGAAGTGCAAAGGGGGAAGAAGCAGGTAGATGCAAAAGCATGGAAGATAACACATGTGATTTGTTGGTCAACATTTTCTGGCTGAAATTAGTGCTCAGGAAGAATAGCACACTGACAACCCAGACAAAGAAAGATTTATCTAAAAGGGAAGTGAAACATGATCAGCAGCAGCCCCAGTTCACTACTATCAGCAGATTTGACTGGATGCATATTTGTGGTACCCAGCAAAGAATGACCAGAGAATGGTAATATTTCCATTACACCTCAAACACAGTTGTGTTCAGGAGGGGAGTGAAGGAACACACACACACACACACACACACACACACACACACTCACTCAGCTACTCCAAGATTGTAGTGGAAGGTTTTACAGGCATTTCATGGCATTTGAAATCACAAATATAAAAAGCAATATCTGGCTAATATTCATTTGATCTCCAGACCTTTCCTATTTAGTGTGGTGCAGCTACAATCTGTTGGCCTTTCTGTCCTCTCCTTTCTTTTCTCAGCATGTGTACCCTGATAATTAAAAAAAAAATTAAAAATTAAAGAAACTTACTAGAGATCATCAATTCCTTCATTTTTCTGAATTTGCCAAAGTAACCCTGACAGAGAAATGCCAACCCCCACACAGCTGCAAGAATATCACAAGTTTGGAGCATTTTGGTCTGTGTGTCATATACTGCTGCATGCATATAAAAGCATGACTGAGGATGCCAGCGTTGTATTATAGGTCATTTCATCTTTGCATTAGAACAATTCAAAACCCAAGCAGGTAACTTAGAACAGCTATTTAACTCCTGCTACCTTCTTTAGTCCTGATTTGAGGATTTCTGTCTTATTTCTAGGGTGTGACTGAGGTTCTCATTTGGAGCAATACCTTCCAATACACCATTGCCCATAGATATAGAAGTATATCAGGGGATAGTCCAACTTGCAGTCTCACAGGTCAGTGATGTAAAATTCTGGCAACATTAGATGACTGAGGCTTACCTTGTGCTCATGCAAGAAATATATATACTGAGAAGCTGAGTCCCAGAGCAATTATTCTCAGGCTTTCTTGCTGGTGTTCATTTAGGATAGCCATTTAAGAAAATCAGTGATAATATATAATACATATATCATATATAATATTATTTAAATGCCTTTACAATCAATGAAATCACAACCAAAGGCCCCAAATATCTGGGATTTTTTTGCATGAGACCTTCGAGATCCTGCAGGTTTCACTGCACAGGAAGTTCTAAGTAGGCATCAAGAGTAACTTGAGGGGAAAAGGCACTGTAGCTCATCCATTTTAATTCTGGATAACAAGACAAAACTTATCTCCTGTTAGCTCTCTAGCTATTCTGATGATAGGAACCTCAATACAAAGCACTTACGCATGCACTTAATTTTAAACCCAGCAGTAATCCTGATTGAATCAAGAGGTCTACCTTTGTGCTTAAAGTAAAGCATGTGCTTAAGTACCTTTTTGTATAGGGGCCTTAATTACATTATGTGTGTGAGAGGATATGATAATTTTAGTTGGCTTTCCCAAGAGAGCCTTTAGTTAATAAAATAACTAGGTTTAATACTCCACAGAGTCGTATGGGAACAGAATTCTGCTCCTCCTCCTATAGCCCAGCACAGGGTAGACTGTAATTTAATTGTTGGAAGCACAGAAAGTGCTGAAATGCTGTATGTCTTAATATTGTACTGCCAGAGCATGTTTGTTTCTATTATGGATTACCTTGGGAAATCCACTGCAATGGTACTACTAGTTATTCATAACAGCTTTTGAATTTACTAACATTCAGTACCAGACTTTAGCTATTTTACTGGATCAGATAAAGGAGAAAAAGATCCAGCCTACAGATTTTGGGGTTTTTTAAGTGAAAGAATTAAACCAAAAATAAAACTACTGTTCTTTCCCACCTGAATCACCTGCTTCCGTGAGAAAAATTCAGACTAATACAAAATAGACCAAAATAAAACTAGGGCAGATCTCTGTGTCTGCTTGCAAATAATTCCTTAAAATTCCTTTATGATGCTTATTGTATTTTATCTGTTTATGTGTGTAAAACAACATGTAAATTCAGCTTGTGAGGTGCATGACTGTGAGAGAAAACTGTAGCGAGCAGAGGAAGAACTGGTAAACTCATTGTAGATCACAGACATCATCAGACATCACAGACGAAATTGTACATTCACTGAAGTGCCCATTTCAACCTTTGACTCCCCACTTTACCCAAATGTTTCCTATAGAATCAGCAGCACCCAAAGCTGATTAAAAGAAACCCAAGGCAGTAGTTTGGGATGGGCAACTGCAGCCAGGTGGAACCCAAGAGCCAGGTTTTTACCTGAAGCTTTCATTGCACAATGTACAATGACAGCTGTGGAGTCCCCTGGAGGTTTTTCCTGTATGGTGGGCATATTTCAAGTGCTCATATGTACGTAACACAAGTCTTTACATAATATTACATTAGGTAGCACAGACAAGAGCCTCTTAAAAGTAGTTTCCCACAGGGGTAACTGACAATATGCCACTGACTTCAGAAGGAACAAATTCCAGTTACTCTTCTGAAACAACAGAAACAAAGATGATCCCTATCAGATGAGGATCTGACCTTCACTTTTCATCATTATATTTGCTCTGAGACACAAAGGTCATTATATTTTGTACTGTTTTGGGCAGGGATAAAATTAATTTTCTTTCTGGTAGTTGGTGTAGTGCTGTGATTTGGGTTTAGGATGAGAATAACATTGATAGCACACTGATGTTTGTAGTTGTTGCCAAGCAGTCGAGGACTATTAAGCTTCTCCTACTGCCCTGACAACAAGAAGGTGGGTACACACAAGAAGCTGGGAGTGGACACAGCCAGCACTGTGGACCCAAACTAGCCAAAGGGATATGCCATACCATATGTTGTCATGTTCTGTTTATAACTGGGGTTGCTCTGAGAGGTGTGGTCACTGAGGGGGTTGATGGTGTTTGTCTTCTCAAGTAACAGTCATGTGTGACGTAGCCCTGCTTTCCTGGAGGTGGCTGAACACCTGACTGTCCATGGGAAGAGGGGAATGAATTCCTTGCCTTGCTTTGCCTGTGTGTGTGGGCTGAGAGGTGGAGCATCTGGGGGCCTTGCACAGTAGTTGGGAATCTCATGCAGCATTGACTTTTAGATGATGAGAAATTGCATTGTTCATCACTTCTTTTGTGTATTTGTTGCATCATCATCATTATTGTTATTGTTATCTTCCTTTTTTGTGTGTCCTATTAAACTCTTTTTATCTCAACCCACAAGTTTTCTCACTTTCACTATTCTGATTCCCACTATCACATTGGGGCAGTAAGTGAATGAGTGGCTGCTTGGAGCTTAGCTGCTGGCTGGGATAAAACCACAATGGCCTGACTGGCAGACCAACAATTTCTACTACTTAATAAATACATACTTTAGTTTTATATCATAGACATTTTTTTTTTCCTGCTATATAGGTTTGACAGCATCATGGTGTGGTTTTGCTCAAAAAACAGCCCTCAGCTAGATAACTGAACTAAAATATTTTGAATAAGATCAAAAAATGTTAAAATAAAAAGTAAAATCATAACAAATAAGTAAGTATGCAACATTACAACTTTTTTTACAGATTTTTGTAATAGAAAGATTATCTCTTACTTCAAGGTAGAGACTGAAATTCTGTCTTTTTATTGTAATTCAGGATATGCTATAATTTATCATTAAAATTTACAAATTTACAGATTTAAAGAAAGTCCATTAGGAAGTGTTAATTTTAACAGTGGCTTCATAGAATTTTCTTCCCTGTTTTCTATGGTCTTGATTCACAAACAGATTTATGCACCTTAATATTAACTCACACACCCACCTTGCACAGCTTAGTTCCTCATGGTCTATCAGCAGATGCCACCCTTTGTCCAATCAGCTTGCCTGTGGCTCTACAGGAACAGATATTCCACACATTTCTTTACACTTGGGATGTCATGATTCTTTTACATCCATCCACTCTTCCTTGCGAAGGGGGAATTAACTAATAGCAATGACATATGCGTGTGGGTTTCCATAGAAGATGTAGGTAGTTGCAACTACCGTGGGTCCCCACGGTGTGCAGTGTCAGTGTAGCAGAGAGCTGCAGTCACTTACTGGACTGCAGAATAATGGAGAAATTACTTTTCTTTATAGCCATACATTCAGAAGCATCCCCCAAAAATGCGGGCAAAGCTGACTGTTTTTCCAGCAGTGTGTTTATAGTTGTGTGGGTGTACTAGCCCTCACACGTGATTTTAGGGGAGAGGTTTGACACAATGAGCCTCAGTGTTAGTCTGGAAATTGCAGTTAAAAAAGTGATTTTCAATAATGTTACTATTTACAGTCCTAACCTTGTTTCCACCTGAGTCAGCAACAGACATCCAATGATTTCAATACTGGAGGCTAAAGCACTCAATACCTTTCAAACTATAAGGTCAGAACACAAACTCTAGACATACATACCCCCTGACAGTGAGGGAAAGAGGGGAAGCGATGAAGTTCTGTAATGTGAATGTTCAGAAATTTGAGACCTTGGTTCATCTGCATCAATTATCTATTTAAATATGTATAAATTCCTAACCATAGAGGAAGTTGGAAAAATACACATATATTGGTCTAAACTCACTAAATTCAGATATGTGTAATGAACAGCTCCCACCTTTGATCACTTGAGTAGTTAATGTGCTTGAATAGCTTAAATTTGCTCATATACTTAAATCTCTGATGAGTGGAGGCTAGACCATGTTTTTTGGAAAGCTTTACATTGAACATTTGCCTAAACACTGGCTTAGTCTCCAGGACTTAAATCTATGAAAATTTTCATTTAGAAAGGACAGAAGTAAGAAGGGGAAAAGAAATTATTTCCTTCTTCTGAAAGGAGATGGAAAATTGTAGACAGGAAGGGACCCTGATATCCCATGTAACATCCCTCACCATCCTCTCCCTTAACTTTACTTGTTGCCATACATTTCACAGGAATCAACTAATTTGAAACCTGCTATTACATCTCCCTTCAGTTTTCTGATCTTCAGACTAAACAAGCCTAGTCCCCTCAAATCTTGCTTGTAAGACATTTTGCTATAGGTCTTTGATCATTTTTTTGTCACTTTCCTCTGGACTGCCTCTGCTTTCTTCACATCTCTCTTAAAATGTAGTAACCTGAACAGGAGATGAAAGTTGAGGGTTTTACTGGCAGATTGAAAAGATTACTTGCTGTGATTATAGATGTGGCACTTCATTTTATACATCCTAGTACTAGTGGTTAAAATTATTGATTAATGCACAGATTATTATCCCTTATAACCCCAAAACTGTTTCTGACAGAGCTGATGTGTAGGCAGCCCTCCCTCATCTTCTATTT
Organism: Gallinula chloropus; assembly: GCF_964237585.1. NCBI lineage: Eukaryota > Metazoa > Chordata > Aves > Gruiformes > Rallidae > Gallinula > Gallinula chloropus. The sequence continues at coordinate 78,800,894 of NC_140085.1, forward strand.
GTGCAGAACTCATGAGTTTGTTCAGAAAAAATCAAAATAAGCATATCAACTTGGACTGGGTCTTATTAAACTGTCTCTTGTCTTTCCAGACTACAATTCTAATTTTCTGAGACAACAATTTTAACCTCATCCTCCTAGACGCTTGTTACTCTTCCCAATTGGGTACAATCCACAAAAATTATTACATATGCTCAGTTCCATCCTTCCTTACTGAAAACAGGGAATAATACCAAACCCAGAACAGGCCAGAGTATGACTCCTCTCCTCCTTTACTGTATTGCTCCAGTTTAATAGAAATCCATTTATAACTTTTTTTTTTCTTTTTCTTTAATTCAGTTTTTGAACCTGATGTGCTTACTGTACTTACCCATTCTGCATTTTCTTGGTTTATTTATGGTAACATCTTTCAAATCATGTCAGAATCTGATGGTGACTCACAACTGCTTCGTTCCGTGAATCCTGTTACCCTGCCATTGAAGGAAATGTGATTGGTTTGACAGATTCTCAGTCTGATGTATCTGTCAGTTGTTACTTATCACTTTTACATCCTTTGCTTACAGGTGGGTTGAGTATTGCTCCTTATCTATGTGGCCTAGAATTCCTTTATCTGCAATTCTCCCCTGTTTAAAAATCAGATACGGCGTTTGCCCATTTCCTGTATTCTAGGTTTCAAATCACTCACTCATTTCCCTATTTACCTGTTCTAGATTATTTCAGCTCACCCAGAAATAATAGGAAAAATTCACAATTGCCAAAGTGATCTTTAATTTATTCTCTGCTTAAGTGACTCTTATTTCTTTGTGCTGGACAGATGATTTTTTTATTTTATGTTTTTAGTGAAGAATAGAGCAAAAAAACCCAAATTTCAACATCATCTTTTAACCAGTCCAGTAGCTAATGAGGAGACTAACAAGAGATTCTACTGGGCAGAATCAAAACTAAAAGAATCTATCCAAAACATACCCCAAGCAACTGTAGGAACAGGATTTACTTTATTTTTTTCCTAGTAAAATCAGTCATATCCTTAAAATCATTCCGTCAGCTGATAAAAAAAATGTTTGTGCATTTGATCTTCCTGGGGTTTTTGGTGTATAAAACAAAAAAGATATTTTGCATTTCAAAGAAGACACCTTATTGTTGAAACCTGGTACTGGAGCACCAGTTTAGTATGTTCACAGTACACCACCAGTTCATAACTGCATTGCAAATCTGAGCCCATTTACTCCCACTTATTTGAGTGAGCCCATTTGCTCTCACAGCTGAGATAGCACGATTACGGTGTGGGCACACATATGTACATGACTGAGATGGCATGATTACAGTGTGGGTACACATATATAACAAATTGCATACTGAGCACTTGAAAAATCAAATTAGCAAAAAGATGAAATAGCTAGAAAGCTATTTGAAAAACACCTTTCCACATCTGTAAACTTATTAAAATCTAGGAAAAACCCCTAGCTTTTACTTCTTCCTAGAGCTGTAAATATAGTAATCACAGTTCTGTGCCATGTTGTTCCCACCTATTATAATAAATTTTTTACATGCATTTCTTTTTCACTTTCTCATCTATTGAGCCCTATGCAAAAGTGAATTTAACATGAAGGCAGAAACATCAGTTAGGCAAGGTTCTCCTTTGTATTTGGTGGGAACAACTTATACAAGCTTCACTGATGTTTTCTCTACATTCATATGCATATTGTAATGTTACAGTATAGTTTTTGAATGAAGGAGCATACATTTAAAAGCGTTGGCATAAACCAGGTGACATGGTAGAGCTCTTATATTTTCACTCTGATGACCAGAGAAGAAGAGAGGTTAAGGAATAGGAGGGAAAGGATCTGCAATAAAGGAGTCATCCATTACCTGGGCATAAATGGAAAGTTTAAAATTTGCCAAAAAGCAAATAAAAATACATGATTGTAAGTCTGCACTATCACCCCAAGTTTCCAAGCCCACTTAAGACTGCACCCTGGAATCACGGGAGTTCATAAATGTTAAATTAGACAGACTTTGCTCAGTGATGCAAACCATGGCTGTGACCTAAAGCAAGAATATACAATGCCTTTCAGTTAGAGAGTCTGTCACTCTCATTCCCTTTGATGCTCTTCCCTCCCTTTCAGGAAGAGAGCACAGGGAGTTAAGGTTTGTGGCCTGCTCCCCTGTTGTCCCTCATTTTACAGGCACTGAAATCCAGATGAAACCTCAAGCCGCACAAGAAACACACACACAAAATCCCATTCACTTTCATCAGTAACTTTTTCCTTTATGAAAGTTTCTATCAGAGAGCTGGTGAGCCTTATTATACAGTCAACCAGTTCTAGTTACCACATAGTCATTCAAAACGAAGCATTATAGAAACTCCCATAAAAGGTTCCTTCATCTGAACGAACACTCGCCAAGGTCCTTTCTTCCTCCCACTTTGAGGTGCAGTGGAAGTGAATGAGTCTCTGCGGGCGCTCTGGCTCCTGCAGATCACAGGGGCCTCTGTGGCCCCTCATAACCTTCTCGGTTATCTTTACTCTAGCGACAGCATCCCTATATAGATAGGGAAGGCTGAGTCAGCAGCCTTAGACCTATCATCCCTTTGTTAGAAACTTGTCCATAAATATTAGCTGTAGGCCTACGTTTAGTTACCCTGTAGCAAACTTCTTTCTGTGTCAAGTTACACGCATTTGTCACGTGCCAAGAGTTTCTGGCTAAAGGTGGTACAAAGCTTGCAGTCCCTCCTGTAACTAAAACCAGTTAAAATCCAAACAAGAAACTGCACTTGGAATTAGTTGGAACTACCCAAAACATGTGCTATGGGGGAGCTTCCCTGTGAAATCAGCGTAAGATTATAGACTTGTTTTGTTTGTGTGCTGAGTAGACCGCTATCTCTGTTGTCTATTCTTCAGAAAAGTTACCAAGAGCAACAGCATTGTCTTTTGGGACTGGTGAGAACCTGCTCACTAGGGTTAGAGCACATGCAAAGCTTCTGGAGCTCGGTCTGTGCTAATGGCCCTACTGCTGCTGTGGCTGCTTGGTGGAAACAACTGGAGATGAATTACTGGTCTTAACTTCCCTAATTAAGGAGGAGCTGGAGGAAATACATCATGGACAGTAGGAAAGAAACTGAAGAAAAAGAAATTTTTCTGGCTTATGCTTCAAATGATTCATGAGTTGCAATACATCATACGCGGTCCTGATTCAACAAGATTTTTAAGCAAGTGTATTGCTTTAACTTGTAACCCTCTCTGAAAACTGTAGGAAATTGAGTAGCATTTAATTTCAAAAATGAAAGACTAAGCGAGGACAGAATTTAGACCCAAGAGGAACTGGGTCTGTTACGTTGTTTTCACCACTTGTTAGAGACGCTTTTTTTCACATCAGTCATGTATATCTGACCCCCTTCAGTGGGACTAAAAATTGAGGGGTCTCTCAGTTTACAAATAGATCTTGTTCCACTGTGACTTTAGCAAGTCTGTGAGATGTAATAAAGTTTTTAGGGATGCAGTACTCACAAGCAAACACAAAGTAACCTACTTAACATGTAGTTGTCTCCATGTTCACCTGAATACATGACACTATGTCAGGGTCTGTCACACGAAAGTAACATCTATATGGCTTTGTTCATAGAACAGCAAACCTAGAACAAAATCAGATTTATGTTTTCCTTCTTGTCTGTCATAATTTCTACCAAACTGATACCTTCCTGAAGGCCGCTTCAATGCAGGATTCCTACAAGGAAAGGCACCTGCACATCTCACATACACCACCCAAATGAGGGTGACACTGGGGAGGGTATGGCCTGTACTGAAGGACACGGGGTACTGTATTAAGTTTGCAATGGAAAAGATGAGAAAACAAGTTCCTGTTGGAAATGAAGGAAGAATTTAGGGAGACAAAATTCAGGAAGATTGTACAGTGCAATTCTTTGCATTTAAAGAAACCGTAACTGACATCGGGATTGCAATTAATCTTGGAAACAATAAATGAGAAGTGGTCAGGAATCATAAAGCCTACTACTGAGTGTGGAAATACCATGTCCCTTAGCACACAGGGACGATATGCTGTCTCCTTAGGACGATAAAGGTCCCATATTAATTTAGGCTTTTGTTCTGACTCCTAGAGCAGATCTTATTGGAGTAGTAGAGCCTTTCTAGGGAGACTGTCTTGTTTAAATTGATTATGCCATTTTCAGGAATATTTTTAATGTTTGTATTTCTGCATATTAGGCAAACCTCCTTGCCTATGTAACCATGTGAAAGGATCTTCACCTAATAGTACTGCTATTGGGTGACCTGTTTTTTTCGGTCCTTTAATAGACTCCAGAAGTTCTAAGAAGCATTGAAGGATCATAAACACCATCCTACTTCCCCCCTAAAAAAGTCTCAAGAAATATCTATGGCATGCAAAAAAGCTTCCATTTTTAAAGATATGAAATATGTTCAAGTTCTTGTAAGAAATAGAGCATTACACTTGGGTATTCATTTAAATATGATTTCTGAAAACTAATAAAAAAAAATTAGAAATGTTGATGCACAGAAAAATGACAAGTGAGAAAAAATTTATATAAAAATATCCAAAGGATAGCACAGGGAACTAAATGGGGGAAAATTACTTTCGCTTTGGAGAGAGCATTATGTAGGCAAGGCAATTTTATTAACACGGTTGGATAAAATATAAAGGGTTTTCCTAATCTCAGAGACTTCAAAAGAGACTTTTTTGGAGACAATATTAATATCAAAGCCAGTTGTCACTATTATTAAAATGTTCTTTGCTCTTCATTAGTCACAAATGATCCCCTCGACTCACAAAAAGGTACTCGGTAAATTAAAAGCTTTTATGTAACACTCCAACAAAAGTTGAATGACTCCAGAGTTAAAAGGCAACTCTTGTGTCTGCCAATATTCAAAGTGGTACCCAATTTCTTCCTTTTTTAAAGCAGCAATTTCCTTAGGGTATTTATTCATTTATAGATCTATTAAGAGACTGATTAGGAATGGACGATTAATGAAATGCTTTGTCGTTCTGAGTTCTCACAAGCAATCATTAAAGGCCTGATTTTGCATTGTGGGCAGCCTGCTGGTGCCATGTAAAATCCCTCTGGAGGATAAACAGGTCCATCCATCTCCAGGGCTGAGTGAAGCCCGGATTTATGTCTGCGTGAGGGCAGAACAGTAATTCCTCGTGCTGGGTACTTTTCCTAACACACTATGTCTAAGCACTTCAAAAGAGTTTGTTTGCCGATCGTGTTAGACAGAACACAGCTCATCCCTCCAGTGGGCTGCATTGTGTGACTCTTAATTGCTGCTTAATTGCAGTCTCACACTGACGAACTTAATGGGAACTCCTCACTGACTTGCATGGTGAAAGACTGGAGGATAGGATTATGAGATTTTCTTCATGTACACTGAGAAATGCCACACAGGGTGCAGTGAAATTATCATGATTTGTCCACCACTGAATCCAAGCGGTAGCTTGCTTGAAATAATGGCCGTGATACTTAGGGATTTCGTTCTTTCCACTGAGCCATACGTCTTCCCAAGGCTGAGATGTGGGGACTGAGCATTCATTGATTGTCCTTGCAGTCATCTATATTTCCACTTTCAGATAGCACTGTTGCTGGCACCTCTTTTCTATTTATCTTTCCTTTGTGGTAAGGTTGGTGCCAGAACAGTGGCTACGGGACTGAGAACCAGATTTCCCGGGTTTAATGTCTGCCCTGATACTGATGTGCCTTGTGCCTTCAGATAGATCACTTTGCTGCTTTATGCCTCGATTTTTCTGTTTATAAAATGGGAAGAGAAATGGGCTAAGGCTGAATTAATACCTTTAGTCTGCAACAGAAAGGTAATAGAGTAGTACAAAGTATTAATTATTATATTATCTCTCTCTTTTTAATGGATTTATATTTAATTCAGTTACAGAGAGACGCTTTGTTCGCATAATAACATTTTCTACTGCCTTTGAGGCTCGTAGGAGCAAGCTTGTGGGAAGGAAACTGGTAAGTGTTTGAATTTAGAAATGCTGCGAGTTTCAGTGTATTTAAAATGCTGTTGAAGTCGGGACGATTTAAATGTGTGAGATTTCAAATGTCTCATTGACACACATCGCAAATTCTTTCATTGCCTGAGGGAGCTACAGCAAAAGAAAAAGTTGGAGTCTTTTAGTTTCACAGTTAAGGCAGCTTTTTTTAAAGTGAGTTAATGATGGAGCGTTTGCCTGTGTGGTTGTAACAGAGCAATCTGTCACTGTGAGAAGACTCCTGGGGTGACTAGCAAGACATGTTAACTAGCAATGGTACCTCCATTTTACATGACCCATTGCTTGTCCCGGTGTTGCAATATACTCTGCCCAGATTCCTGTGTGAATAATGTGAATGAATCCACATTTTGCATAGAGACACAGGGCAAACTCAGCTAGAAAAAATTAAAGGTAAGGGAGTTACGCTGAAGAATGCGAGCTGAGGGTCTGTCCAGCATTCTTTTTCTATTTTTGTCCTAAGCATTCGGATAATGCTGCTGTGAATAGAGGTGCATCTGCTGTTTTATCATGGAGTTGGCTCCCTCTCAGGTTCCCTTTGTTGGACACCCCACAGCGCACTGCACTCAAGACATATTTTAAGTACACACTCATTGATCTTTACTCCATATGACAGGTATAAATTTGCTGCCACTGCACCTTATGCTAATGTTCAAATGAAAATGAATAGTACACATTGCAGCACACCAGGTTGTGCTTTACCTTCTTGCATCCCCATATGCATTTATTTGGGTATAGGATGGTGATGCCAGCCTTCTGGGCCCATCTCTACTTCTCAGCTCCAGAACAGCATGAGATTTTCATGCATATGAGTTCCCCTACATTAGTAGTTGTTTTCTTGGCAAAGGAAGCAAGGTTTCTAAGCTGTAAAAAGCTAGAGTGGACTGACAAAATTCTCACCCTGGGCCTAGGAGAGTCAAGACCACAGTTTATGTCTTAGCTAGACACAAATACCAGTCTGTTCGTTTCAAGGTTGCATTTTGTGTTTAAATGAGACTGCAACAGTCTTTTAGTTATGCTGTATTTAACATGATTGACATGGACTCTGCCATTCATGCCTTCCATGATGATGGAAAATAATAGTGGATGCATTGGACATTTGGAACAAAAAAAGCCAAAGTGAAAGAAGAAAACTGGTCTCTTACCTTTCTGCCTTAATTCGGTATGTGATACAATTGTAAATGCCAGATGGCTGGAGGAAGCAAGTCTCAAATATATGCAGTGATATTCCACATGAAATTCTCTGTTAGAGTCAACAACCAAATCCCTCTTTTGATTCACCAAAGCCAGAATTTCAGCTGGTGCCTAGGTACAAATAAAAAAGCCAAAATTAGAAGTGAAACAAATGCAGTATTTCTTATATACTGTTCAGTGTCCCAGAAGGTAACACATCCTGTATATCTAGTATTTTTTTCTATTCTGTGAACTGATACTCTTGAATTACAGTTGCTGGTTGTGAATGACACTTGAAACAAGAGACCCTAACTCAGATCTCAGACAAAGAATACAGACAGTGCTTTGTGACAATCTCAAAACACAGTCATGTTCAGCTTATTGTGTCCTAGGTGACTTGCAGCCAAGAATAAATACCCTAATACTCTATCAGGATAACAAAGGCACCACACTTATTAAATGCTTCCAGGTTGACAAGCATTTTTTTCATCAGAGGCTGTAGCTTGGGCTCCATATCATGGATATCTTTGTTTGCGGATAGTTTGAGCAATGAGTACATTCAGGCCCAGTCACTGCCAGGTTCTAGAAGACATCATGCTCTTCTCCAGTCCCTGTAAACTGAAACTCAGGCTCAGAAGACTCCTTGTAGGGTCATCTCTACTTTGTTTCTGTCATGATCCTGTCAAGGACTGGAACGTGACTTTCTTTTCATGTCAGCTTCTCTACACACAAATTATTTGTTCCATGCACAGAAATTACTAAAGTCTCTTTTTTTTTTCTGGAATTTCATTCCATATCCTCTACAGACACCAACCTCAACAAACTTATTTTCTTTTTATCCCTCTCTTAAGATCCTGTTCTAAACTCATTTCCCCATGACAAGCCACCTGCCCAGTTCCCCTAACTTGCCCCTAAATACCATCTGACTTCATGTGATCTGTCACAGATTCTCCATCCACTTTGTGTTTCCTGCCTAAGTTTATTTGTGGCTCAATAAGAGGCAGCACATGCAATGGCTGACATGGTACGTTAGGTGTGCTGACCAACTGCCAGCTGTGACCAAACAGCAGGGATGACTGCTGTTCTCCCTGTCTTTCCCTCAAGAAAAGAATAAAAAATGGTGATTTATAGAAAATATCAACTTCCAGAAGCCTCGAAGGAAATGAAACCAGTCTCAGATTTCAATGAAGTTGACTGAAAGAGTTGCCAGGTCCTGGAACAGCCTGCCCAGGGAGATGGTTGAGACATCTTCCCTGGATGTGTTTAAAAAAAAGGTTAGGTGAGGTACTTAGGGATATGGTTTAGCATAGGACAGGAATGGTTAGACTTGATGATCTTAAAGGTCTTTTGCAACCTTGTGATCTGTGACTCAGGTGTGACTGACTGATCAAGTCATTTTTATTTTTGGCTAGTTTCCTAAGAAAAAGATCAAGTTGTGCTGGGGTTTAGTCAATGGGACTCTGGAAAGAAGATCAAGGATGTCTGTCATTTTCCCTCAGTTTTTTATATCAGCCTGAATCTAACATAGCTAGTTATACTCTATGTCTTCTCTTATGGAGCTGACACAGGGCATTTGTTTGTGTAAGACTCAGTACTGACAGGCCCTGGACTCTGCTGGGACTTCCAGATGTCACTGACAGAGAACTAAGTAAATTGAACTTATGAAAAGTTTCTCTAAGTTGCAACACATGCCCCACACCTGAAGGTAATAAGGATACCAAGGTGCATTACAAAATTACCCAGAGTATGTTGGGAAAAGCAACATTAGGGGGAAAACTCTATAATCTCACCCTTTGGTTTTCCCAGTGCAAACTCTCCTATTCCTCTGGACCAGCCTGTTAGCTGGGCGTTAGGCATTGCCTAACTAGTGAAATCATCCCTGCTTTCTCCAAACCAGCAATACTTAATGCCTGTTCACACACCGCTTGGTTCAGGCTACCTCACGTTCTAATGAACATATCACAGCGATAGCTCAGAGCTCCCCATATTTCCAAAAAGCATATGTTAAACAATGTAAGCTAAGAGAAACCATAACAGGCTTCACTTGTCCTAACAGTCCATCTGTTTCCTACTCCCCACTGAGCACATCTCTTTTCCTGGTTTCCTTTCAGGTGCACTCTTACCTTATGTAACGTGCTTTTTATTGGAGATTCATGCTGTGACCCTGTCAGAATTGCTACAGCAGGGGTGACCTCGGTAATGACTGTCCACAGCCTGCCAAGCTAAGTTGGTCAGTGTTAGCTGATTAAACTTTTAACAACATCCCCTGTGCGATAAAGGGCAAAATGACAACTTTGCCCATCGTCAAGGTGTCTGTATAATAAACTAATTAGTAAACCACACAGTCTGTGGAGCTTTTAATGAGTGCTATCGTCTGGCCTCTGTAATAAAAACCCAGTCTGCCCCCTTTTGGGATTCAATTAAGGCACAGACTGTCATATGCTTGGCCTGGCTGATCAATGAATCCATTCCGACCTTTGTCGGAGCTGTTTGCAAGGTCAGTGGCAGTAGCGAGGGAAGCCAGCCTGGTGGTGAGGAGACATACCCAACAGCACCCGACAGGCACCAGTATCTGCTGCTAATGTCCTCCTGGTCGTTTGACATCAGCAGAAGTTTCTCTCACACAAAGGTTAGCTGAAAGAGAACGTGGCAGTATGTACACCTCTGTATGCATATATAAAAAATTGTATCTGTGGGAACTATTTCTGAACAGAAAGGTTCCCCTGTAATTTAAAATGTTCATTAATGCTTTCACATCTGCATACACCTAGGTGCCTGTGGTTTTTTCATGCACCACAATATGCTATCAAATGTTTACTCTTTAAACTGCGTTTACTGATATGCTCCAGATATACAAACAAAACATCTTCCTTTTCAGGTCCTTGCATACAAATAATATTTATCACTACAGTTCCAGAATGCGTTTATAACAATTGTAATAATCTTTATGACACACCAGTGCAACAACTGTGTCAACATTTTCATATTACAGATGGGTAAGTGAGGAAATGACCAAATCATATACCCAGGCAGGGAAGCGAAGGCATCTTTAAAAGCAAGGGTTTCAGTCCTTTCACCTCTGACTTCTATCCTCCGGAGGATAAATGGGAATTGTGGATTTAGTAGAGGAAAGACCTGTAGTGCCATTATCATCTGTCCTGACCAGTAGGTAAATACCCGAGCTCCAGTCAAGCCTAGCAATAAACTCTGTCCACAGCCACACTGCCACCACCATAGAGCCAACAACGCAAGGAGTACTGCTGTAGCAGCGGTACAGAACCAGAATTCCTTCCAGACCTCTAAAACATAACTTCTTCAGCAAATGAGAAAGCACTGCATTAAATTATATGGCAGGGCCATTAGACATTGCTTCCTATTGTGAAGTGTGTATGCAACTAGATGAACAAAAACTAGATGGAATTTGTCTCTTCACTCTTCTCAGGTGAGAATCCCAACTGCTAAACAGAGGGATGGAATAATGGAATAATCTTTCCTCTGCCATCTTCTTATAGTATTTTATAACATGGAGACTAAGAAGGTATCTGAAAGGTGATTTCAACTGTTTCTATGAATAAAGTTTCTATAAATACATTTGTAATAAAAAGAGGACTAAGGACAACCTCTGTCCTCCAGTAGGCAGGGCTGGTAACATAGAGACAAAGGCCGAGGAAAAGGCTGAGGTGCTGAATGCCACCTTTGCCTCAGTCCTTAACAGTAAGAACAGTTCTTCCCTGAGTATCCAGCCCTCTGAGCCAGAAGACAGGGGTGGGGAGCATAATGCAGTCCCCGTAATCCAAAGGGAAATGGTGTGGGACCTGCTTCAGTACCTAGATGTATGCAAGTCTCTGGGACCAGATGAGATCTACCTGAGGATACTGAGAGAGTTGGCAGAAGTGCTCACCAGGCCACTTTCCATCATCTGTGAGCAGTCCTGGCTGGCTGAGGAAGTCGCAGTTGACTGGAGATTAATGAATCATAGAATCATAGAATGGCATGGGTTGGAAGAGATCCCAAGGATCATACAGTTGCAACCCCCCTGCCACAGGCAGGGCCACCAACCTCCAGGCCTGGATCTACACAAGGTTGCCCAAGGCCCCATCCAACCTGGCTTTGAACACTTCCATGGATGGGGTATCCACCACCTCTCTCTTGGCAGCCTGTTCTAGCACCTCACCACTCTCTCTGTAAAAACTTCCCCCTAATATCTAATCTAAACCTTCCTTCCTTTAGTTTTAATCCATTCCCCCTTGTCCTGCCATTGTCTACCATTTTAAAAAGTTGAATCCCATCCTGTTTATATGCTCCCTTCAGGTACTGGAAGGCTGCAATGAGGTCCCCCTGCAGCCCTCTCTTCTCCAGGATGTGACACCTATCCACAAGAAGGGCCGGAAGGAGGACCTGGAAAACTATAGGCCTGTCAGTCTGTCCTCAGTGCCTGGGAAGATTTGGGAGCAAATCATCCTGAGTGTCATTATGAGGTACATGCAGGAAAAACTAGCAATCAGACCAGTTCACATGGGTTCATAAACGGCAGGTCCTGCCTGACCAACCTGATCTCCTTGTCTGATAAAATGACCCACTTAGTGTATGAGGGTAAAGCTGTGGATATTGTTTATCTGGGTTTTAGCAAAGATTTTGACACCATTTAGCACAGCAATCTCCTAGAGAAACTAGCTGCTCTTGGCTTGGATGTTTGTACTCTTTGCTGGGTAAAAAACTGGCTGGATGGCCAGGCCCAGAGAGTGGTGGTGAATGGAGTTAAATCCAGCTGGCAACCAGTCATCAGTGGTGTTCCTCTGGGCTCTGTGCTGGGGACAGTTGTCTTTAATATCTTTATTAATGACCTGAACGAGGGGACCAAGTGCACCCTCAGTAAGTTTGCAGATGATACAAAGTTAGGCGAAAGTGTTGATCTGCTTGAGGGTAGGAAGGCCCTACAGAAGGATTTGGACAGGCTGGATTGATGGGCCAAGGCCAATGGCATGAGGTTCAACAAAGCCAAGTGCTGGGTCTTGCACTGGGGTCATAATAACCCCAAGTAGTGCTACAAGCTTGGGGAAGAGTGGCTGGAAAGCCACCTGGCAGAGAAGGACCTGGGGGTGTTGATTGACAGCTGGCAGAACATGAGCCAGCAGTGTGCCTAGGTGGCCAAGAAGTCCAATGGCATCCTGACCTGTATTAAGAATAGTGTGGTGATTAGGACTTGGGAAGTCCCTGACCCCCTGTACTCAGCACTGATAAGACCCCACCTTGAGTACTCCATTCAGTTTTGGGCTCCTCACTACAGAAACGACATTGAGGTGTTGGACCATGTCCAGACAAGGGTGATGAAGCCGGTGGGGGGACTGTAGAATAAATGTTATGGAGGAGCAACTGAGGGAAAAGATGGTAAGATGTGGTGCTGAGGGACATGGTTTAGTACTGGATGGCAGGTTAGGGTCATGGTTGGACTCAATGATCTAAAGGGTCCTTCTAACCAAGACAATTCTATGATTCTATGAGCTGCTGTGATGTAATGAAAGGGGAAAAAAAATCTGCTCACAACTGTCTTGCTGATTCAGAAATTGAGCAATCTCCATAGGAATAACCCACATGAACGTATAGCAAAAGAACAAGTTCTGTTCCTCTTACAACACCAAAGAACTGAAAGACAAGGTGATCACAGTGATACAAAGGTGATGCTTAGTATTTGCAATCCTGATATTTGCATCGCATTAGAGGTGGAAAACAATGGAAGTGCAGAACTATACCTTTTCTAATTTAGATAAAATAACATTTATCTGCTATCCCTTGACTATCCAGTTACAGAGAGCAGAGAGTTTACTTAGTTATCAAATAAAAATACTATTTTTTATATATATTTATGTATACGTATAACAATTCCTTTTAGTAGCAATAAAGAGTTCTCCTGAGAGTGTGTACTGTTTCCTATCCTAACTCCAAATCACCTAATTCACAGTTATGGCTTCTGGTAAAGCTTGGGTGGGTTCTGGTATAGCTTGGATACATCTATTCAGTTCCATTTGCGATGAATAAATCACATGTTGAATGCAGTTCTATCTAAACCCTAATAGAGACTAAATGTATCCAGAATCAGAAATTTATTTTAGACCATCAATTATATACTTTAGTGAGAGCTTTGTGTCACTAGCCAGGTCCCTAGTCCCTGGTCTCCACCAAGGCAGCACTCTTTGCAAGCGCTCAGGAGTACCTTGTGGTGCTCCTTCATTTATTGCCTCCAAACTGCAAAGGCAAATGTGCTTACAGCCCGGGCTGGTTCACAAAGCAGAAGACCAGTTAAGTGCTACCTAGAGGAACAGAATTTTTCATTTCTCAGGCAAGATCAAATGGTTATTTTTTCTGGAGCAAGCCTTGCTATTCTGCACCAGCCTATCATGCACTGGAAGGAGGTTTTTTTCTATCTGGTAGGTGTCACTGCTTCCCTTCAACCAAATGCAGCTACAGCAAGTAGTTTCAGAATTTAGCCTGTTAAGATGACTGAGAATCTAAGGACTCACTGGAATGGCATATTTATACAAGAAAACTAAAGAAAGAGGAGCCAATTTACTAAAGATAAATCGTAGATATCTTCCTTAATTTTGGAATTCAAGCCAAAAAAAAGGAATAGTTTTAATTAAATGGTCAGGTGATTGAATATTATAAAATCTTCACATTGTACAATAATGGAAAACACTTTAGGAAAACTCCCTTGAAGAAGCATACTAAAGATCAATAAAGTAAAAATAAATACCCCATAAGCAATATATATATTTGCTACACTTTACAGGGGCACTTTGCATCAGCCATAGGTAGCTGTGGCTGTGCAAGATGTGGTTTATTCACAGGAGTCCTCTATCCAGACACTACATCTGAGACAGGCAAAGCAGGTCCAATAGTATTTGGTTACTAGCGTGGGAGACGTGATGCAGTGAGGAAGAATTCTGACTCGAGACAAAGTAAAATATCTTAGCTAAATAGAGATTAAGTGAAGCCTTGAAGCTGCTCCAACTTTTCAAAAGTGCTGGAGAGCACAGACTGGTGCCAAGAGGGTTTGGACACTGCTGCTATTGCTGCTGGTCTACCACGCAGGTCTAGAGGATAAGCATAATCCATGTCATTCAAGTGACTGGAAGGGGTTTTTGGTGATGAACAATGTACATTTTTCCCTTTTTCAGTGCTCTTTTCTTGGACAGGTATTCGGTTTAAAGAGCTAACATTTGATCGCAGTTGCTCTGGGTAGAAACTAAGCCAGAAGCTCCCATGGATGTTCATAATAGCTAGACTATTACTAATTTTAACAGAGTTTTTTAATTTGGGATCAGGGTGGTTCTTTAGTTTAGAAATAGCCAAAATAATTGCTCACGAATTTTATCTGGCATAAAATTGTGTTGGTGAATGGGCAAATTCTGTGTGAGTGTGCAAGCATAAAGCTGTTGCTGCCTTCATTTTCCTTTCAATGAATGTTGCTTAGTATTTGGTATGAAAGATTCATTGAGAAGCTGTAGCAAGGTAAAAGGCAAAAAAACCCCACAAGACAGAGAAATAAAAAGAAGAACTGGAACTTGAATGTACTCATTTCGTCCTAGTATTTCAAAAAAAGCTCTGAAAGAAGCTCTGCTCACATGGATTTACTGATAAAAGGAGGAAGCTAAACTTTTTCTGAAGTCAGCTATTGCTTCTTTACAAGAAAGTCTCAGATTTTGCTACCTGGGTATTAGTACGAAGGAAATGCTTCCAAGAGATTAATTTCTTAATCAAGGGTTTATATACAATTCTGATTTGGCATTCTTGAAATTTCACCAATCAAAGTTAAATTACATTCATCAGTCTGCTTTTTAGCTCCTTTGAAACAACTCTAAGTACAAGTGGCTGTGAACGTGTAAATCTGTGAGAATAAAATGGACTGCTGGAGATTTGGGCTATGATTTTCACTGGTACATCAGCTAGTGGTATGTACTAGCAGTTGCCTTTCTATTATAAAAATCGACCCTTTAAGCTTCATATTATCTCAACAGGCCATATCACTGTCATCTTTTTAAAATGGAGAGGTTAAGACCAGAATTTTCATAGGTTTGTCAACAATTTTTCTCCTCCCATGCTTAGACCTGATTTTCAGAAGTACAGAGCATCAACTCCAGCACAAATCTGCAGTTGAAGAAGCTGCTCCGTGCCCATGGAAAAAGCATGACCTGCAGATGCTTTTGAAACGTGACCTCAGTGTCTTGCCCAAAGCCAGCTAGCGATATATAATTACTGCTGAAATAAGAGTTAGTGACATTGGTGGTTTGGGGTTTTTTTAACATTATTATGTATTTTTATTGTGTTAAAACTGAAAAACACTATAAAGAGCGGGTGACCTCCCAGAGACATTTTCTTACTATTGTTCTGGTTTTCCCTTACATTTTTTTCTCCTGCAGACAAAGTATGATGGCACTCAGTTGTGGTCCATGGCATCAGATCCACACACCTGGCCAGAAATCCAGGTTTGGCAGGGAGACTTGTCCTCTTTGACCCTTGGCCCTTTGGCATGAGAGGAAGGGACAGAACTTTTTCTTCAGCAAGCCTTAGCATTCCCACTTCTATTATAGGGCAGTAGTTAGGTGCAGATCCAGGCTGAGGCCCAGGAAAGCTGCACTAGACATACCACATGCCTGAATGTTTTCCTGGATCGTCTCCTCCAGGAGGAAATTTCCTTTCCCTGACTCTGCAATGACCAGTAGATTAGTCTTTTAAGATTCTCTCCCATCTAGTGTTTAACTACTCTCACTTTCTTCTGAGCTTGCTCACAAAGCCTTTATCTTATTTGTCAATGTTTGATATTAAAATAAAAAAAGGTATTAATCTCTGCAGTGACCTTTCCTGCTTTATTTCTCCTGGAAAGGGATGCTGCATCTTTTGTAAGTAACTTCAAGGCAAGACATTATGCAGCATTCAAACATATGGCTTTTATCCAGTTAATCATCGTGCATTACCTACTTTCATCAATGTTCGGAAACTTAATTCCAGGATTACTCATCCCCCCAAAAACCCAAATAAGAAAATCAGAAGAACAGACCCAAACAATAGAACTTTTATACCAGGATAATTAGAAAAGGAACCTATTACCCAGGATTATAATTACTGACTAACATATTAAATGACCTTTAACATTTACCTTAAGCCCCAGATTTCTAGAAAACCAGCAAGGTTATGAATGCCATATTAGTAATCTTTAATCTTTATTACTGCTGTGGACAGAATTTTAATGATTTTTAAATAGGCAGCGGTCACTAACATATCCCTATTAAAATAAAAAAAATCTCATAAAAAATTAAATGGATTAAGACTTCAAATGTACCATCATCAAAAGTATTATCTAATTATGGAGTTCAGTGAACAGGCCAAGTGAAATGGTTGGTAATATTAGTTACTTACCACATGGGAATGCCCAGGATTTATGCACAAATAGATTCTGCTTCTGTTGCAACATAGTAATTAAGAATTTGTCAGGGAAATTTGACCCTCTAGGGTAGATATTACTTTGTAAAATAAGAATGGCAGAGCACTAGTCTCCTTGCTGCACATAATTTAACTTGATTATTTATACATCAAAGGGAGTCTGCAGTGACTGCAGTATAATATTTAAGTAGAGGGATATTAGAGAAAGAAGCATCTAGTGAAATCTTTTTCCCAAATCTCCGTGAGAAAATAGAGGAAATTTTCATAAAGCATTTCATTTTGCATATAAATTGGTGCCTAGATTGTGCCTGTGAATTTACTGCTGTCAAATTTAATTTTTCTTTAATTCTTCAGGCCCAGATGTGAAAAGCTCTGTGTGCAGGCTGCAATTTTCAATGCTTACAGGTAGCACCCGGATCGATAATGTGTCTTTATGAGAAATTACCGTTAATGTTATTGAGTATGCATTTTGCTTTATAGGATAATAAGGTAATATGAAATGCCAATTCATTCATTAGGAGAAAGCTAAGTGCTTAAATGAAATGGGTGACAGGTCTGAAAAAAAGATGTAGTTGTGGGCAGGAAGTCAAGAATGGATTTTTAATGACCTAATACCAAAAGGTTTTTACCACTTATTTGCATTTGCTTCCTATAAACAATATTAACTTTAAAATAAAAGTGCTTGAATATTAAAATTGCAGTAAGTGATTCCACTTGAAGAGGCTATTTGGAAATGCTAGGGTTCTGGGAAACTCTCTGCCTAGCCTTTTTGAAGACCACAAGAACAACTCAACTGGTATAACAATTAAAATAAAACTCATCTAAATTGACAGGCATAAAGTGAGCATATTATGGCCATGGCCAAAAGGCAGAGTTTAGCATGTGAGAAACAAAAACCCCCCAATTTCTTTAGCTCAGTGTTGTTAGTACAGCATGCTCCCAGCTCAGTGAGGTAAAAATAGTAGGTAAAAATAAGGCCCAAATGGTTTCTCCAGGGAAAAAAATTCCAAACCAAACCCAGATCCCATTATTTCTGTTTAAAAGAAGACTGCAGCCTACTTAGAGTACAATATTCTAAAAGAGAAAAAAAAAACAAAAATGTGGTTTTGTGTGAAAGTTTCTTTATAAAGAAGGAAATTAATAGTTTTTAGATTCAGTATCTGAAACCATGGGTGCAGGAAGGAAAGGTAATGGACTTTTTTGTGAAGCCTCCCTCAGTTCTTCGCCCCACCCCACCTCCCACCCGTTGAGTCCTAACTCATTCTTCTAAGTTTTAAGAGTTTTCACTGGGTTGCTTCCCCTTCTCTTTCTCTGTACTGGATCCCCCAAGTGTGATGCCCAGGGTACAAATTGTGCCGGCTGCCCTGCCAGCCTGACCCAGTGAAGGATGGAGCCAGGGAGAGGTTTCTCTTCCTCCACCGGGATGGGACCAGAGTCTACTGGAGGTGACTGCTGGTGACCCACATGCCTGGAAGCAGGGTCAGCTCTGCTAGGAGTAGTCCTCTCTGTTAGAGACATGGCATCATTCCCTGCTCCTGCCCACCGAGGAAAGGCTCATCCACCCAAGCAAAGCCTCCCACAAACTTTAGATTTAAAAATGCCAAGTTCTACTCCACTGATGTCATTTATTAGGATGCAACAGAAGGCAGGAGAAGGGAGGAATTCATGAGCCTATATGCTTAACAGCACCATCCAGGTAACTCCAGTTTTCCTCACTCCCACTGCAAAGTGTTATCCCAGTTATGACTAAGTATGTGTACAGGTAAATGCTAGAGTTTCCAAAACTGTCTTTCCTATGTACCATAGCTCTCATTAAAAAAGATGATATGCTCTTCAATTAGATAACTAAATCCTACAGAATTCCTCAACAATTATTTTCCTAAAGTTTACATTTGGTCTTTTATAAATTCAACATTTTTGCTCCACAACAATAATATACTTCACTTACTACCAGCACTTAAGACAGCAGTTTGAAAGCAGAAGGCTTATTCTTTTTTTTTTTTTAATAGCTTACACTATAAAAACAAAGGACAAATACCAGAGAAACCTTTAAAGTTTCATTTTTATTTCTACTTTAACTTGCAATAGCTGCTTTGCCTAAACTTTTTCTTAAATTTTTTTTAACTTTTATGCAGGACTTCTTTTTTTTTTTTTTTTTTCCCTTGACCTTCAACATCTCAAACTACAAAGAGAGGACTTTCTCTAACGCTGTTTGAAAATACTGTATTTTTCTTTTAAGGAGCCTTCCACTGATTTTTATCCTTCAGGGATCAATGGTTCCTTCAGTTCCATAATCTGACAAGCTATAGTAAAAGCAAAAGGCCCCCACTTCTAGAGCCTTAAGTGCTAACGTGAGATGGCAACGGATGTATTTTCACACTGAACTCACAACAGCCTAAGGAGAGCTTTAAAGTATCTTAGCCTAAGTCTCTCTCTTTGGGAGGAATGAGATACGGGAGGAACTTTAGTATTATTGTTAATCTGTATTACAAAAGCACCTAACAGCCTCTGCTGAGTTCAGGGCCCCATTAAAGGCAAGGCTGGATAAATCTGGTTCAAATGTGTGTTCAATTCATCATAACCTCTGCATGCCTTTGCTTTCTGGTAGACTGACTGATTTCCACAAAACTCTTGTTAAGTTTGGGAAGGGAAAAGACTGACAATGGAAATGCTGATTTGCTATTAATTAAGCAATGATCATTTAACTGCTACAGTTACTTGGAGTAAACAAAATAAATTGCTGCAATGTTCACCTAGTAAGTTGATTTCCAAGGAACTTTCTGGTCAAATTCATCCACATATCACGCCATACTTCTTGGAATGACTCCTTCTCCAGTAGTCCTTTGTACATGGTACCAATACTCCCACATACTGCATAGAGAGTTAACTTCATTTCTTCAGTACTGCTCACTTTGTCCCACTGACATCAAAATACATTGATGTGATGCTGGCTGTATGATGCAATCTAGAGACTTAGAAACTACCTAGGAGGTCTTCCTGGAAGAACATCCCACACAGGGACCATATAAAGGAAGGACAGATTGGTCAGATGAGATGTGGTGGATGAGGAAGCTGCCCTCCAACATTCATTGTCCTCCAAAGGTGGCTCAAAGTCTTGGTGTGTCTCTAGGTGGTGCTCCCCAAGGGACAGCAGCCAGCAGCTGTTCTTAAAAGTGTGCAAGTGCTGGAAGTGGAGCTGGGGCCGTGCTCATATCTTGCTCTTTCACTATTATACTGCCTCTGGAGTATGCTAAATTCTGAAATCAGAGGGGCACTGCTAATTTAACAGCCTGCTGACATACATTGGTGCTTACACTGGGATGGTACAACTGAGGTAATTCTATAACCTCTTCAGATTTGTTAGAGCTGATGCCGTAGCAGAAAAAATACTAACTAGGGTTTAATGTAAAGCAGTTAAATGGGATTCAGAGGGAAGATAATGGAAGGTACTTGCAATGAGTCATATATTTATGTCCATTTCTCTAGAAAAAAGCAACATATTCCAAACAGACTGTGACAGGTTTAATTTACATATATGCTTCCAGCTCCCGTCTTTAGTACTTGAAGTATACAGGCACTTCAGGCACTCCAGTTTCTACTTCGTGCATCAAGGTATATGAAAGCCTTTGGCTGAGAGTGGGTAACAAGCAGCCTTGGTAAAAATGAAAATGTGTGTGACCAGCAGACCTTCTATATTTGCTTACCTTAAAGAAAGAATTACACTACCTCCCCATCGATCTCCTGTAGATATACAGGCACTGCTCTTGACTTCTTTGACCTTTCTTACTATGTTATCACTGTTTCAAGAGCATCATCCTCTGCTGCAGCTAGGGCTTTGACATTCCAGCTCACTTCAAGTCTGCTGTTGAGATCTCATGATTTCTCCTTCCCACTGTTATTTTGAATCAAAACATTTCTGAGCTATGGTTTATATGACACATCCAAATGGTATTGCTCTGAAAAATATAGTTATCTTCTAGCAATCAAATAGTCCCACTGAAATAAAGGAAGCTAAAAGACTGAGTCAAAGCCTATTAAAGTCCCTGGATATTTACTCCAAAGTGTTTTGGATCAGGCTTTTGACATACTTCATCTTCTATACAATGTCTAAGGCTCTAACAAAGATATTTACGACCAATTACTAACAGTAACGATTGTAGAGGTTACTGATGATCTATAGACTGCAGTGGGACAATCACTGTGATAAGACATTCTTCTCTTCTCATTGCAGATGTCTGGGTAGTATTGTAACATTGCTACTGTTAAAGTGGTTGTGCAAGTGATTTCTCTTAATAATCTAATAAGTGCTTTGGGATCTTCCTGAATAAATGGATTTCTGGAGCACATGCATTCCTCTTATTATTACTTATCTGCCTGAGTACTGTCACCCAGAAATAGGGATTCTCTCCATTTATTTGGTTTTGAAATAATATATAATCAGTTCAGCTATAGATCTCAATCATGTCATGAGAAGCAAAGCAGTATCTGTTATAATATATTAGCCAAATATACTCAGACAAATGGATCCAACAGCGGCTTACCACAGACAACAATTTCTCTAGTCCTTTAAGAACGTACAGATATGTAGGCTTTATAATATTGCTGCCATTTTTATAACTAAGCATCTAGTCCCATATAGAAAAATGTTAGAATAGTTCCCCTGTCTCATTTGCACAGACAGTTACTTGGTCTCTTTATACATTCACCTGTTTGGACACCGGATGAAACTTCATACATTCCTTCTCTAAAATGAGACCTAAATTAAACATATTTTCCCTAAACTATTATTATCTCCTATGTGTAGCTGACTGAAAATAGAGCAGCTAGTTTGAGTATAATTATTCGTAATTTGTTGAGCACTGATAGCATCCATCATTCTTCTGTCAGGAAAAAACTTGATTCCTACACCAAAAAGCTTATCCATAAAAATCAAGGAAATTTATAATTGATACTAAAAATACAAGCACAACATTCCACCCCACCCCACTGCATCCCCCCAAGTTATATCTGTGGTGAATTTAAACTGATATTGGGCTTAATTTCCTAATTTAGGCCAAACAAGTCCCATATGCTACAGAAATTCAAATTTAGATCCTGACAAATCTAGTTTATAACGACATTTAAAATATGGGAAGCTTAGGAGTTTCTGAGAGGGGGACAGGAGTCTTTTGAGATAACTACATGTTAGGTGCATATTGAAAATTCTGAGATAGCAGAGCTTTTTTTCCCTTGTTTTAAAAAACAGGGGTAAGGATGATAGAAATTTGTGGTCTTACTCTTTTCTACACTCATGCGTCCCTATTTTAACAAGTACTTAACATTTTATATTGATGTTCAAAGTCACAGTGATATTTTTTGTATGGGTTTGCATAGTTCTGGCCATTCTTCTGCAATGACTTGGACTTGCAAGCACTGCCTCAATGCAGATAAATATGTAGAGAGAGGAGAAAGTTGCAAGTGCAAAGTGCAACACAGAAAGAAGTTTAGTCAAAAAAAAAAAAGACTTTCCAAGTTTTCAGTAGAGTCCAAGACTTCTCTTTTCTGCTTTGGTACTTTAGTGGATCCAGGAATACCAAAGGATGCAAAAACTACATTTGGTGCCTGTATATACCAAGGACTATGGTACATCATAAAGCATTAGCAGTACCTGAATAATGCACCAGCAGTCAGGTGCAGGTGTTCCTTCAAACTTGAGGAGAATATTCATTTTGAACTTC
Organism: Gallinula chloropus; assembly: GCF_964237585.1. Lineage (NCBI taxonomy): Eukaryota > Metazoa > Chordata > Aves > Gruiformes > Rallidae > Gallinula > Gallinula chloropus. Next base: position 78,823,249 of record NC_140085.1, read on the forward strand.
ACTCTACTTCTTTGTGCTGGTTATTTGCAAGCAGACACATAAATAATGTTTATTGACCTAGTCGCCCAGTCGACAGCCAGTCTTAGTGGCTAAAATTGGCCTTCAGCTGTGGGCCAGTTGCTCTGCAGCTGATGTAGCACAACTCGAAGTTCATGCAAGCCCTCTGTCTACAATGCAGTAGAGCTTACACAGTGTCACTCACCTTACCCTGGGTCCTGGCTGGCCAGCAGTTTCTGCCTGGCTAAACACTCACATCCACATGAGATGGTATTCCTATGGGAAAGAGTGGTGGTTACCTTGCAGCCTTTTTTTCCTGTTTGAAAATATATTTATTCAGGTAGAACCAACCCCACTCAAACCAAGGAACCAACCACGAACCAATGCTAAATGAGGGGAAAACAGCGATAATAGCGAACGAGGCAGAAAAGTGACAGTGGGAAGAAGTCCTGGCTTAGCCGTGGTACAAATATGTTTGCTTCTGGCTGGCCCCAGTTCCTTACTGAGACAGGATCTGTGATGTATTTGTGTGGCAGTAAGGAACAGTGGCGACACAGACACAGCTGTGGTTTTCTCTCCCCCCTTTTTTGTGCGTGTGCCTATTTACTGGGTTACTGCTTTTCTCGTAATGAATGGCAAAGTGAATCTCTTTGCATGAGACCATACAGCTAAAGATTAGCAGCATCTAACCTACCACAGGAGGAAAGAGAAAAGATTATTTTCAATTACAGAGTTAATCTAAAAAGCCAGGAAATTCTCCTTCACTTCAGGGAGGAAACAAACAGAAAGTTCTCATCAGATTCATAGCCTCTGAAGAAAATGGAAATCTCTTTCACAAAAGCATGTCTAACTTTCTGTTGTCTAATTACTTACAGCTTTTACGCTTGCATTTGACATAACACTTGACATTAACTTTCAAACTAGCATCTCATGGAACAAGACAATGGAAAATTAGCAAACAGGGAGGAAATAGGAGAAGGAAAGACAATGCTTCCACTAAGACAAAAAGTCTGTCTTCTCTAGGCACATTGATTTTTGAAGAAGGCTTCTCGTCTGCCTGGACTATTAGCAGTTATTAGTATCAGTTAACAGGAGTTGTTGCCTGACCGACTGGCGAATCAACAAGTCCACCAAGCACCCAGGTCTTCCCACAACCTCCATATTAATAAAATCTTAGATTATTAATAATGGCCAGGGATTCTGAACTGATTTTCATTCAGTCTCACAGAATTTAAATTCAATATGCAATTTAATGGAAAATAAGTTTGCAAGAGATGACACGGTTTTCAGTTCATGTTTCAATTAGAAGGAACAGGGAGCTAAAGGTAGAGGGTGAAAAATAGCATAATGTAGTCAGTCTCACTTTATCAGAACTACAGCGTGAGAATTTGGGACAGCTGTTTGTAGTCACCAGGAGTTTTGTGAGCTGGCCTTGTGGGGTCCATCTCTTGAACAGCCAAGGAAATACAGGGATCTGTTTTAGTGCCATTTGATCAGTTATATGGGCTGGACGAAATGGTTTCTTGATGCTGAGAGGGTTTTTTTTAGGAATTGCTACGGAGTATCTACTTTTGAAACTGAACAGTGCTCAGAAACATCAATAAAATATGAAATAGATTCCTCACACACACAGTCCTCCTTCATAGATTCCCCCTCTTACTTCTACACCACTACCACCCCCTTCCAGTGCATCATCGGGGGTTTAGGGGAAGGGTTGAGTCATGTCCCCTCAATCAACATTTTCATAGATTTGTTTTCATGCTTCTGCAAACTGTATTTCTTTCCACTGCACGAGAAATCAATCACAGTGTTGGAAGAGTTGAAAATATGCCATTCCTCAAAAGAAAGAACCATATGGCTGGAATGAAATTATACTAAGAAAGCTGTTCTGGGTGGACAAAGCTAAACCAGAGCACTTAAGAGTGTGACAAAATGCTACATTGATCTGAGCTGTCTGGAGACGGTTTAAAATTTCTTCTTGGGATGTTCTGTTTTAAAACCTTATTACTGTAACTTCTCAGTGACTATACATCACGATCATGAGTTACTCCATTTCAATGTGTATTTATTTTCTGTTAATGTTATAACTTAGGAAATTCAAAAGGATGGAAAGGGTACTTGGTTCTATCCCTAAATGTCAACCATGTAAGTGCTTTGACTTTTATTTTCTATTTGCTTTGGTCAGTGTAAATTTCTATGGGTTTTGCTGGTTGGGGGAAGGGGATTTGGAGATGTGCAGTTCTTGGTTATTAATATTTGACTTTGTTAGTGCTATCTGTTTACCGTATGGCTTCTGGAAAAAGGTAGGAAATATTAGCTGGTGGGTCCTTAAAATGCATGATGTGCGGGCGCACTCCTTGTGCCTGCACATCCTTTGCACCGCTGCTTCATTTAGCCTCTGAACTGCTGTTCACAGGGTTTGATACTGTTTTTAACACAGCTTTGCTTTAACTTATTGTTTCACTCTTTTTATTTTTAAGACATTTGGATGGTCAAGCGTGAGTGAATTTCACTTGTTTTACACAGCCTGCTTTTTTCACCATATTTCTGGAATCTGAAGTTTGGTTTTAGCCTCCATTTACATTCACAAGGCTGGAACCTGCACATAAATGAGTTTTTATACAAATGTCTGAGATTTTATACAAATCCTATTTCCCTTTTACCGAGAACGTGTCACAATACAGCTGTCTCCTAAAGCAGAAAGGCTGCTGTTAAGAAGGCACCTGCAGGCCAGCCTTAAGATCCTTAGCAGGGGTCCTTTATTTTGGGGCTGAGGGGGACCCAAAGAAAATATCAAATATCCACTAATATGAGGGACTTGGTATTCATACTTGTCAGGGCATGAAATTTGTTTCTATAGGAAAATCACTGTTTGTTTGGGTTTTTTTTTTCAGAAAGCTGAAGCTGTGTGAAGGCAGTTTTTTCTTTCCTCCCTCCCCCCCCCCCCCCCCCCCCCCCCAAACTGTACATGAAAACTTCTGGGGGTTGGAGGTGATGGAGTATTGTGCAGTGAAAAACCTAGTTTACAATCAAACACTTTCTGCAGTCACAGAAACGATTCCTAGCCTCTTCTCGCATGAAAACCCACAAGTCAGAGGGAACTTCTCTGCATGTTTTGCTGTCACCATTTATGCTTTCCAAAGCTGAATCAAGGTCCCCCAACTGAATGGAGCAGGGACCCAGGTGGTGCCATCCTGCAGCGCATTTTCAAACGAGCCATTTTCTGCTCTGCGTGTGCACCCTGCCTTCCCCTCACCCCAGAATCACAAGCCTGGAAAAGACCTTTAAGATCATCCAGTCCAACCGTTCCCGTCCTATGCTAAACCATATCCCTAAGTACCTCATCTACCCGTCTTTTAAACACAGCCAGGGAAGGTGACTCAACCCCCTCCCCGGGCAGCCTGTTCCCGGCCCCGACAACTCTTTCAGTGAAGAACTTTTGCTAATGCCTAATCTGAGCCTGCCCTGGCGCAGCTTTGTGCCATTTCCCCTGGTTCCCTTGACACACACCCCCAAAGGAAAAAAAAAAGTGACTAACTAGGACGAGGACATCGGGCCGGGCAGCGCAGTCGGCAGCCGCGGCGTAGCCGGCCCCGCAGCGCGGCAGCTGTGCGGGGGAGCCGCCGCTGGGTGTCAGCAGGGACGCGGGAGCGCACGGCAGAGGCTGCGGCCGGCGCCTGGCACCGCTCGGAGGGCAGAGCCCCGGCACAAGTTCTCGCCTCCGGAAGCGGAGCGGGGCCCTCCGGGGCTTTAGGTCGGCCTGAAGCACGAAGCTCGCTTAGAAGTTCTTTATCCCCTCCGAGGGCTGAGTTTCGGCCAGTTTTTAAAGGGCCCAGACTTTCCCAGACTCAGTCCCTCAACCCCTCCAACCCGAGCCAGCTAGCAGGGCTGCTCAAACGCAGAACTGAGACACGTGCTGGGCATCACATGTCTGCGTTCAGACAGCAATGCAGAGTTTGATTATCCCTACCCATGTGCTCTTATGCACAGCTTTCACTGGATCACTTTGTAGGCATTTCCACAGCACCCATAGGTCACGCTCTGCTCTACGTAGCACAGCCTGTGCTGTTCAGCTCAGCAGTAATACCAATACAGAGTAATTCATTATTTGGAATTACTCGCTAATAATTCATTAATTTGGACCTCCCCCCCCCCCCCAGCCCCCCAAGCCCCTTAAACCTCAAGGGCTATTCTTCGGGGTCTCACAAAAATAATGAAATAATTTCGGTTTATGCTTTGTGGTCTTTTAAAGTTTGTGGGTTTTTAAGGTTTGCCCGTTCACTGTTGGTGGTGGGCAACACACCCCAAATATCAAATTCATGGTTTTGAAACATGAACATCACTAACATCTTGTAGACATCTGAGTCTCAGTACATGTCTTCTCTAAATCAGTAAGGGAAATAGCAGGATGAAAGGAGTAAGCAGCCACTGACACTTATGGTCCTTCTGAAGGAGGAGACAAATACATCAGGAAAACTTTGGATTATGCATTTTCCTCTAGAGACTACCAGACCCACTACTGTAAGGTGAGAGCTGAACAACAAAACACCGTAAATTGCAAACCGCCCTGAACCTTTGTGGTCTTCAATGAGACTGGAGAGCACTCAGCTTCTTGCACAGTTGGGCGTTTACCTCATCCATGTTCTCCACCTGCTTCCCAGTAAATAACACAGGGATGCAATCATAGTGGACACAGTCGAGGGCTTCAGAGAAAGCACTCTTCCCCTTGAAGGAAGCGTGGCTTTCAAAATACTGGCAACGAAGTATTAGCTCACGTCTCACTCTGCAGAGTGGCCTGATTTAAATAACTATACGTTGTTCATAATGAACAGAAATGCACCGGTTTACTCTCTCTTTTCCCTCTCCTCCCCTTTCATTGCCCTTTTAAGGTGCAGAAGGTCATTTTAATTCTATTCAGAATTACTTCTCTAAAAATGTTGGTAATTCTGACAAAAGCATCACACTTTACTGTAGAGGCACCCAGAGAGCAGCACTGTGAAGGTTACAGGAGAGGACCAGCTATAACTATGTTGTTTTCATTTGCATACAGATTGTCAGCCAGAAGCAAACATTTTCTAACACTCTGAATTATATAAAACCAGCTTTTGGACTGAATTTTGATTTTATTTTTATCCATAAGACTAGCTAAATAAATAACTATTTATTTATTTATTTAAAGCTGAGGTTCTGAACCCACTCAAGGTAATTTCTCCAAATGATATGTATTTTGAAATTGGTTTATAGGTTCTTTGTAACATAGCAGCATTTTGAGGAATAGGAATCAGATATTAATACCCTATCATGTCATGTAATCTACAAATTAAGGCACTCTTTGGACCAGAATTGAAAAAAATTGATTTGTGACATGAAAAAACACAGGCATACGGGAAGACAGCAGGTGGGAAAGTTAGGAAAAAGTATACGAAGTGGGGATTTTTTTGCATAACAGACAGTTTATCACCTGTGCTGAAACTGTCAGATGATAAAGTACTGTAATGAAGATTTTAGAGGTACTAGAGGAGACTTAAGCTTTTTACTTAGGAGCTTTAATAGGTATGCCTGTGAAGTTCCCTCTGCTTCCTTCAGCCTGCACAGGAGAAACTGTGAACTGAATTACTTCCACCCTTACCTATGAGCTTCACTTAGGTATTTCTAACAATGAAAAGCAAACATCAATAGCGATTGATACACAATAGCAGCTAGCATAGAACAACTTCAGTTGTAATTTACCTCCTTTTTCCCTTGCCTGTATGCCGTTACGATTAGGAGAGCCTCACTTCTCACGAGGACTCTTCCATGCTCCCCAAGAGATAATGGGAAATGGGATGTAGCCGGCTTCTAAGGCACTTAACGCTCATTGGGGCGATGGACTCTGAAATCACCTGGGGCTAGCGGCACTTTTGTTTAGGCGGATCAGTGATGCCTCGTTTCTATATAAGGCAGGAGGCGGCAGCTCCTGCCAAAATTAGGGATCAACAGCTCGTACCTGAAGAGGGAAGCAGTAGGGGTAAGGGTCTTGTGACAAGAGGCTGGTTATGTATTGACTGTGTGTTGTGTAAAGCAATGACATTTTATTACTGCTCTTTCTCCCCAACAAAAGCTGCATATCAATAAAGAAACTAAACAAAACTGTAGTAGTATTATATAAATGAGTTTTAAGATATCTATCAGCGTTAAGTCAGTGACAAATGAAGGTCAGGAAAATTTAATGTTGCATTGTCTATTTTCAGCAGTAATTCTAATAAAAATATCAGTGAAATACTAATTTAAGTGCTTTCTAAAAGCTTGCAGCGTTTTGACGTTGTACATTTTATTTTCTTTTCTTTTGGACTGTGAAAGATTAGGCACACCTGCACTAAACAGATAAAAGTTTGCTTGGAGAGATTTTATTGTGGTTCTTTTTTTTCTATTTGTTCTTTCTTCCAGAATAAAGACTAGGGATGAGATTCTCAGCTGGCATAAACAGGCAGAGCTCACTGGGAAGGGAACAGCGCTGTGCTGGTCTGCAGACATTCAAATAATGCCTATAAATCTGGTGGCTGCTGAAAACCTGGATCTGTTGGATCTTCCTCGGCAATATATGCTCCTAAAGACTTTCCTTTTGGTGTGCTATACTGACTTAATTTCTGTGTCTATCCAAGCAGTCTGCTCTTAGGTTTGGTACCCTACTGCGCTTAACACTTGCAAATTACCCTGTGGAAAATGTGTGTGTATGAGTATGCCTGGGTGTGTCTGGATGTACTTAAAATCTAGGACCTAATTTACAGCAATACTAACATGTTCACTGACTGATCTTGTGACCATGTTAACATTTGAAAGTTGGGAGAAATCAGTCATTAAAACAGATTTGTTATAGATCGCTGCTTCAACCCAAAGTTCATCACCTCTGAGCTGAGCCCCAGCAGAAACCTCTTTACGGGCATCACGTAATTGGGTAATCAAGATTTTAAAATCAGGGGGTACCACATAGATTTCACTGGAAGACATTGCCCTGTAACTTTGAGTGGGATCCATTTAACCAGGGGTAAATGTATCATTTGCTGACATCTAGATCTGATGTAGCCACTTAAACTCCTTTTATATTCACTGGAATGATTTTAGGTTGTAAGGATTGGAAATGTCTAAAATAAGTCAGATGAGTTATGGGCTAAATGGGCCTATTTCTCTTTATCGAGTAGAAAGGGCACTGAGGATGGCTGGCTGAGGTGTAAAAATTTATGCTGTGACCATCTAAGTCTAGGTGAGGTGAATCCCACACTCGCTGTCTTAAATAAACTCATCAAAATAACATTGAACGAGTGTCCTTAACGTTGAGCGTGAGCAAACGCGCGGCTCTGAATAGCATCTGTGTTTGCTCAACTTTTCATTTCAAATTGAGCACTCCAGTACATCATCAGTTGAACAGAATAAAAGATTGCCTCTGCATAGGGCTATACTTCATGAAAACATCCTAGTATACTTGAGAGAAAAAAAAAAAAAAAGAATTCTTTAACTGGCGAAATGAGAACCCCCTCAGTACATTCAGGTTGCTATTCTTAAGGCATATGAAATGAAGAGGCTTTTTTTATTTTTTTGTGGGTATTAGAGCGACTGAAAGGAAACAGATCCACTGTATCCACACAATGCAGCCTCAAACTGATGGACATATCCTGTAAATCTCATTCAAACAGTCCAGGAGAGAAGTCCTGAGGAGCTATGAACAGACTCATGCTGAAGTACCAAATCGCAAGGCAAAAGTATCTCTGAGCCATATGGACCCTCTTCTCTGCCCTGGGCGGTTCTACATACACGAAGTGGAAGCTGCTACAAAAGCAGAAAGGCCTCAGCCCTGCAAGGTGCTGTGCAAGGAATAACAGAAATTCAGATTTTTCGACTGGGGCACGACTCTCCAAGAGCACTGTCAGTATGCAAACATCAGCACGTGAAAAGCATGACACAAATACCTGGCTCACAGAGCGAAAAGGCATGTTATCCGGCTCTGAAGTGAGTTCCTAGCTATGAAGATGTAAAGGGAGAGGGGAGGAGAAGGTCACTATGTAGTAAAAGACAAACATATCTGATGCATGCAATCAAGCGGGGTCTGTAAATTAATTTTCAGCTCTAAAAATTGACTATCTCCTGGGGAAATTCTATTATCGAAAAACAAGATATATTCCAATTAGGAGAGAGGTCATCTAGAGGGCAGGATAGAAAAGAGACAAGGAAGAAGACAAAAAAAAAAAACTTTACATATTAGAGCTTTAAAGGTATGACCGTCACTAAATGGGACAAAGGGGACGAGGCTCTTAGGAACCTTAATTTGGAATGCCCTTGATTTCTGTCATTTTAAGTTAAAGCCTGCATATTTTAACACAGTGGTGCCTTACAGGATTCCAGCACATTGTGTGTACTGCTACCTGCTGTGGATCTGGACCTTGGATCACTGCTCTGTCTCTCAGCATGACATGAAACACTAAGGGGTACATTTTCAAAGCAGTAAGTGGGGATTTCACTGCGTGATTTCCACTGAAGTCAATGTAAGATATGTAGCTGAAGCCCCGTGGAATGATTTGAATATTTCCCATATCACTTCTTAGAATTCCCAAAAACATTTCTGGTTTATAACGAGGTACCAGAAGTTTTCAGGGACTGCTATTCGACTTCAAAGACTTCACCTTGTAAATTTTGGTCTTCGATAAGTTTTTGGAAGTAACCAATATTGTATTACCATCTTTAGATGCTGTAAGCTGATCAGCTCATTATGAAACTCGCTAATTGTTAATGGACAGAATAGATAACCATAGAATCATTCACTTTTATTTTGCTTAATAAAAACTATGCAAACATTGCATGTTTGGTACCAGCTTGCCTGTCGACTACTTTATGTAAGATTCTATAGTATTTTGGGACACAGAATGGTACTCAAAATTCTGTGCTAACCTGAGTATTGTTAAACTTCTGCAAAGAGGAATTATTATTTTTTAAAGTAGCTCCATACCCCCCCCCCAAAATATATTGTACATCTTTTAGATTTTTAGAACAAAATTACTTAAAACATTTTTTTCCCATGGAAAATCAGATGATATAAAATATATTCAACAAATTTCATTTTTCAGAAGTGAGAAACCAACATCAACTCCCAGTAAAAGTAAATATATTGAGCATGTAAGGGCAAAGCAGAAAGCTGAGGGCTTGCAGAGGTAGGAAAAATAATTTTAATACATCTCATTGATGCAAAATTAAAGATGTCAATGTACTCAGATAAAGCAAGCTAGTGGATCACTGTAGCAGACTGGAGAGAGCTGCCATATAGAGTGAATATTAAGGTAAACCATCATTTTTATACAGAAAATAATAAAATTACTATCTCTATTGAATATGGGTAATGGGCTAGTGATCTGAGCAGCTTCTTTCCCATGGATAACAGAAGAGCAATCTTGGCTTTAGATAGAACTGTGAATCTGTTCCTACCAATACAGTACTACAGACGAGTTAGACTGACATGGGTTGTCTGAGAAGGAATGCTTTAAGTTGGTTTAATTCATAGAATCACAAAATCCCCTGAGTTGGAAGGGGCCCGTAAGGATCATCCATTCCAACTTCAGTCTCCACACAGGGCCAGCCAAGTCAGAGCAAGTGACTGAGGGCATCATCCAGACACTTCTTGAACTTAGCCAAACTCAGTGCTGTGACCACTTCCCTGGGGAGCCCGTTCCAGTGCCTGATCACCATCTCAGTAACGAACCTCTTCCTAACATCCAACCTGAACCTCCCCTGTCACAGCTTCATGCCGTTCCCTCAGGTTCTATCACTGGTCACTAAAGAGAGGAGACCAATGTGTGCCCCTTCACTCCCCCTTGTCAGGAAGCCACAGACCACTATGAGGTCTCCCTCAACCTCCTCTTCTCCAGGCTGAAGAAATCTGCTTTCCTCTTCCCTCCGCCTCATGCTTTCACTTGAGAACCCAGCTTAACATCTAACAAAATACTAGAGAAGTGTAATGACAATTTTGGGAGGCATGAGCAGTATGGAGCAAGATTAGAAGCACATCTAGAAGCAGAAAAAAAAAAACAAAACCCCAAAAAACCCCAAGTGGAAGTACAAGGTTTTTAGAAGCCAAAACAAACAACTGCTCTGTATGCACTATGCTGAACATGACAAAAAAGAAGGAGTGATTGCAAACCGCAAATAAATGTGATGCAGCAACAAGACAGGGAAATATAGACATAGGATATAACAGGCATTTGAGCTGGAGAAGTGATTAATGATACCATACAAGCGTACAACTCCTGGTAAGACCTGAAAGGCTGTATGTAATTCAGGTCATTCTCGTACAAGAAATATGAATGTAAATTGGAACTGATATAGCAAGGTACTAGTAGGTTGGTCAGGAGAAGGGAGACAGTACTTCATAAGAGAAAATTAAAAGTGCTCTAAGAAGCTGTGTGTCTGTGCTCCGAGCTGCTCTGCAGCCCAGCAGCCACAACTCAATACAGTGCTGGAGGCAAGCTAACATGTCCTTCCATGAGGGTGGATATATCAGGCTGAGCACTACACCACTGTAGTCGGATGCTTTTCAATTAGCTTGAGGTGTGAGAACACAAGTTTCCCAAAATCCTTTGGGATTTGTATATTTTTATAGGTACACTGAAAGGTTGAATACCAAATAGATAGATGAGATGAAGTTCTTAAATTTCAGAGTATTCTGGCAAGAAGAAAAAAAAGGTCACTAAGTGCCCCTGGAAAAACCTCAGCTGAAAAATCAGAAGAATCTTTTTAACCACTGGTGGGAGTTGTTAAAACAGCTTCCAGTAAAACTAGTAGGGAACAACTAACTTGACAAGTTTAAGAAATGGAGTAGCAAATTCCAAATGATTTTGAGATGCCTCTTTGTCTATAGACATATACCTGGTGAAAAAGGCACAATCCTACGCAACTGTGGGAAAGCAAGAACATTTTTTCCTCCAATTTAAATAAATTTTATTTTGTATTACCCTTAGCTTTTGTTAAGAACAAACAAGCAAACAAACAAAAACCCTATGAAAAGTAAAACCCACCAAAGTGACTGGTGGAAAGTTTGTTATCAGCGAATCAGCATTTGAACAATGGAAGATACTCCACTAGAGAGCGTTGACAAGGTCTAGTTTCCCGGCTGCAGCTGTAATGCTAATTCTTACGGATATTTTGGAATAAATACGCTGAACAGAGTAATGGGAAAAGCAGCAGATGCTAAGACAACCCTTGCAGACGCTGCTGCAAAGGAAAAATCTCCTAAGTAGGGTCTATTCTTACACGTTGCAATTGCAAAACAGCCTGTTACCCGTGTTCGGCGAAGGAAGGAACGATCCCTACTCAGACGATGCAATGAGGGGCAGATTCAGGAGCAGCAGAAGGCCGACACCTACTCGCTCTTCTGTGTACCTGGCTGGCAGGACCCGTCCCAGTCCTCATTGTCTGAGCACCTGCTAGATTGGCTCCATTCTTCTGTTAAATGGGTTCACTGATTACAGCATTCATATGGGAAATGTAGGTTCAATTCTTTTCTCTCTAAGCATAAACAAACCCGCATCCTCCGGGGGGGATGAAAACTCCAACCATTATGCTAACAGGTATTCGGGAATGATGATCTCTCTCGGTCCTTCTTGTTGAAGCTTTGGGTGGAATAATAAACATACATTAGGCCATAGAGGAAAACGGTGTGTGAGCGAAGAGTTCCGCGGACTCGCACAGGTCTATGTGCAACTACACACCTGTGTAGATTTGTAGGCAGGCTGTGGTAAGTATTTACTGGAACAGGAAGCAGTAGCCTTTGGGCTTCTCTACTTCCCAGTAGCTCCCATTGCCCACGGAGGACAGAGCTACATTTAGTTCTTAGTCACCACACGCGGAGGGGGATGGATGGACCAGTGAGGGACCCACCCAGGAACACACTTTTGGCTTGGCAGGTTCATAGAGAGCCGCAGGTTCAACCCCCTTTCTCACAAAGCAGTAATACAACTCCTGATTTTCCGCTGGCTAGGCTAGGTGCTCTGGGCACTTTTCACTGTGGCAAAACAGAGCGGCTTTTCCTACAACATGTGTTGTGAGGTGGGGTAGACACCGGTATCGAAATCAAGAGGAATCATGGTTGGCCAAGTGGTGGAAAAACACCAGGGTTTAAGACACCTCTGCGCCCACTAGAGTTTGTAGAGGCTAGTTTAAATGAGTCAGTTGTTTGGGGGTTTTTACATATACACACTTTTCTGACCCCAAGATTTAGGACCTTACCTTAAGCAGCCTGTGGTCCAGCTGGGGCAGTACAATCTCTTGGTAGCAGGCATTTGAGATGGGGGATGCTGGAAACGACCAGTGTTGTGATCTGCTGTGAATTTAGCCCTAAACGAGGGCTGTAAAATCTAATCCTGGGCATAATCCTTTTCTGAAAATGTTGTTCTAAGACACTGAATAATAATTCAGTAGTTATCAGTTAATTACTGATTTGTGAAAAATGGCAGAGCAGATGAAGAAACATTCACACAAAACCAATGTATTCATCTCAACAGCTACGTTTGCCTGATAATGCAGTTCAAAATTATTTATTTACGCTCATATTTGCACTGCAGAGTAATAATAAATGTTGGGAAGTTTTGGGGTTATATTTTTTTTTAACAAAGAATCAATCTCACTATATTTTGTAAAAAGTCGTGGAGTTGCATAATGTGAGACCTTACAAAACATTGTATCTGCTATTAAATATTTGCTGAGAAATGGGAAAGAAACCATTGTTTTTTATGTCAGTTTTATGGTATATGTGGATAGGTAAAAATGCAACTTAGTGAGCTTTTACTGTATTGCTTACCGATTCCAGGCATATAATTTACAGGATAGGAGGATAGATTTGCATACATTTGTCTTATTATATAAACCAAACAGAGGTTTATTGTAGATATCAAAAAAAACTCTTTTTGAAATATATTTCTATGGCTGCCAAAAGGGGTTTTGTAACATGTTGCTAGATTATGGTTGTCAGTGGTAAACAAAATTCAAGAAAACTCAACAAAATGTGTAGAAAAGAAGCTTGAAGGTGTACTCTCTTGGTAACGATTACATTTTACTCTCTTGTGAATTTGTTGGTAGAAGTTTTCTAAGCAGCGGATACAGGGGGCCCTGCACTGACGATTCTTTCCGTCTGGCAGTATGACCAAGCACTTTATCAAATCAGGACAGATGGGTGGCCTGAGATGTGAACTTGACAACAGGAAGAAAATGTAGGAGGACAGTGTATCTCTACTGTAGTAATACTGCAGGAAGAGTATTTGACAATGGGCAGAGTATCTTTTTCCCATTTAGCTTTGTAAAGCATGTCTGTAGGCCAACTCTCCCTGACATATTACCTAGTGGCATAGAGACAATAACAGGTAAGGTTTCAAAGAGACATCATGATCTAGTTCCCTGAATTTAAAGAAGCAGGGGAGAGCAAACCCTCAGACTGGAAAGAAGAAAAATGAACAGGAGTTTTTAGCAGTGATTATTATATTTTTTCTGTGGTGAAGTAAGAAGTTGGACCTATCCACAAATCTCACCACTTCAAGAAACATGGGGTTTGTCACCACTGATCAGACAACGACTCTAACTTCTGGCCAATACCTGATGCTACCAAGGGAGAAAAAAAGTGCCCTATAATACAGCCCCAGCAGAATGGAGGGAAATAATCAAACCTGGCTGTTAACAGCCCAGAGCATGAGGCCGGAGTTCCTTTATTCATCTATGCTGCCAGAGTTACATCAGCTGAGTGCAATATGACATTTTTTGCACATTCAACCCTTACTGTTGAAGTCAGTGGGAATGTTGAGTGCACATGAACTGCAATGATCATAAAATTAGTCAGGACTTATTAAAAATCCACTCACAGCATTTAAAACTCCATGACCATCTGTTGAAATACATTCCACACGCCAACTAGGGAAAACTGAATTAAAAAAAAAAAAGGAAAAGAAAAGAAAAAAAAATCAAACACCACTACCAACAAAAATGCAGTCCTTACTGATTCAAGTTGGACAGCTGAAGTTTTTAAACTTATCCACAGCTGCAGGAGGTATGAATGGCAAGCAGGATGAAAGAGTGCAGAGCAGGAGATCGAAGAGCGTCTGATGACCTAAATTGCCGTGTGAAGAACATTTCTTTCAGCAACAGGTCAGCATAAATAGCCTCTGAGCCATCTTGCCTCCCGCCATTACCACATGCTGTCTCTCTTAAATGGCTCATGCAACTGTTTGAGGGGTGTTTGTTATTTATAATCTAATGAGTTCCCTGACCCTCTTCAGAAATAGCCCCAAAAACACACAGCAGAAGGGAAAGCATGGGGATGGGATTAAATGGCCTGCGGGCCTGTGAGGGTTTTTTGTGACCTTGATCTCTGAGCAGCTAAAGAATTCAGATGCTTATAGTGCTTTTAAATGGTCAAAACGCAGTTGAGACTATGCATTTATTTTTGGTTGTTTAGAGAACAGTGGTGAGGACAAACGGTAGCATATGCTGTGCTCCCACACCCGTCCTTTCAAAGCCTCACTGGGCTGCTTCTGCGTAAGGTGACCAGTCAGCTTCAGAGCAGGGTGTCAGATGGCACAGCAGCTCTTTCCAAAATGGAAGTGCCAATCGCATTTTCTCTTAGTAGACTAGTTGTTCCATTTATTATGTATAATTATTTGATTACCTGTATTTCATAAATACAGTTTGTTTTTTTTTTAATAAAATATAGAACATAAAGAACTTACCTATGTAGCTGTGAGAAGCAAGCTCTATGAATGCATTACCAGCTGTCTTAGCATCTAGGATACTTTTGTTTCCTGAGGAGTTCCTGTAAAAAAAATGTGCTTATCACCTGAAGGCTCCTAAATAAACCAATACAAGGGATCACACGCACCAGCAAGGTGAATTGATTATCTTTGTACATAAGAATAATTTTTTTCTCTCCTTCTGATAGTATCTAAGCTCTGTCAACAAGGAGTACAGGAATTTCCTCTAGAACAATCTACAGGTGCTATTACACATTAAAACATGGTAGATTGCATCTTAGAAATTTGTATGCCCTAGAGCTCTGCTTCCTGAGCATGTCAAAATCTCTAATTAAAATATTTATCCTTACAACACCTATATAAGCCAGGAAGGTATGGTTATGGCTGGAATGCAGATGGGGAATGGAGATAGGTAAGGTTAACTTCAAGAAAAACATTTGTTCTGCCTAGGTAGAAAGGGAATGCTTGAGTTCACAAATCCTCCCTGTATTTCAGTTCAGTGAATGAGAAACTGCAGGAAGCTGTTTGGATGAGTATGTTTACTAACTGGACTAATTTTTATTTTGACTACTGAAGTTCTGCTATTGACCAAAACAAAGTTGTCTCATCTCGGCTGAGCTGAGTATCTCAGCTCAGGTGAACATCTCATATCAAGTTTTAAAGACATGGAGGGTCACAGATTAGCAATTCAGAAGTCCCATGGAGCCTCTTCCACTCAGTATGTGCCAAAAATCACTGACCTATACTAATATTATCGAACATAGGAGACATGACTTGATGATCGGTGATTGAAAAATCTGGTCAGAAGTGTAGACAGGGTTGTCAGCATCCTTTTGTTTAATGTCTCATTGACTGCATAACTTTACAGAAGGTGTGACAGCTGGATTTGGTGTCTTCATCAACTCAAGAAAATTCAAGCCCACATCACCCACATCAGATTACAATAAGTAATGTAAATATGTCCCTGCGCTCCCAGAGTACTCAGAGGTGAGTCTGTGGGAGGTCTCTGGTACTGCCATGTTCTGGGGGCACTGCTCATGATGAGGGTCATAACCCAGAGACATGGGAGACATTTCAGTCTTAATCACTCCCAACAATCTTCTCTCATTTTTCAAGTGATTATTTTGTGCAAAATGCATAGATGCTCACTAGAATGAATTAAGGGTTCCTCAAAATACTATATAGTATAGAATAAAATTGTAAAACTTAAATTGAGATTCTGTTAATGAAAAAAAAATTAAAAATATGTGACACCTGTTTATGCTGCATGTATTTTTCACAGTGCAGTAAGGACCATACCAGCATAAACTAGTGGGAAAAATACATTTTTATTCAGGTAAGATGGTGAGAAACTTACTTCTGGTTTGGGGTTGGGTGGGTTTTTTTGTTTATTCAGATAGGTCTTTTTTTTATACTTTTATGATATTCTTAAATATTTATGGAAACTTACAATATTTGCAGACATTTCCATTCTAGGAACATAACTGTTATTACAGTCTATGACTGAAAAAAGTAACTTTCAAAATGCTAAGTAGGACATGATGAGAAATCAAAGTTCTAGCTGTTCCTGCCAGTAATACAGAGTTAAGACACAGGACAGATGTGTTCTGTAGAGGGAAATACCTCGGGTAGAAGAATTCATTTTTGTTGTATTTCAAAAGTGTGGTACAAAAATTTCATAGGATTCTTATTGAAGTCACTTAAGTTATGTATAATTCTACTTCAAATTGAATTAAACTTTCCCAATTATATTGCTTTTCCTGAGGGGAATTATTGTTTCCAACTAGAGGAATCTTTGACAATTATTTTTCCTTTGTATCAAAATTACTGGTTTTCTTACCACCTAAAAATACTGATCTTTACTATCACAGTGCTTCAAGGGAGCACTGAAGTTTTCCGTTACTCAAAAGACTGGTCATTGCCTTTTCCATAACACGTAACTGTATGAAACTGCCATTAAAATGCATTCCCTGAGCATGGAACTGAGGCATTCCAGAAAATGTTTACTGAAAAGGAAGTTGGACTTTCAATAAGAAGAGCTGGAAAAGGATTCTACTGTAAGGAACTGCACTGGCATTTCCAAATCAAAACATTCTGGTCTTAACCAAAATGTTTTATTTTTATTATTTTAAAACAGGACAAATGAACAAAACCTTTTGGGAAAAGTGTTAGCAATGAGTATGTTTTTATTTTCATTGAGACTTTCTATGAAAAAAATAATTTAACCATCTCTCCACATACTTGAAAACCAATGGAAAGATCAGTATTCGGGTTCCTTCTAGATCTATGTATGTTAATACATTCAATTCAAATTTCCTCTGGCTGAAAAAGGTGATAAGAAATAGGTGAGTGAATATACTAAAGAAATGAAAATAGATATTTCATCTGAAGTAAAATTTAAACATTGTATGGGATTGTTAAGTAACAAGATAGAAAGGAGTGAGGCTTTTTTTCCAACTGCAGAAAATGAGCTTTGCAGGTTTCCCAAGGTCAAATTAGCTATTGAATAAAACACTCTTTATTGAAGTGGAAGAGCAGATTATTGCAAGACTGATATTTCTGCAAATGAGGCACTTTGATGCCACCATTGTTATGAAATGTTGTGATGCTCATGTAAGTCCTTACTTAACCTCACCAGTCCCCACTCTGAAGAGACAGTGCTGCAGCTGAAGTGCTGAAATAGCACAAGGAGGACTCCACTGTTTACTTCCGCAATGCAGAAAGTGAGAGAACTTCTTAGGGACAGTCACATCCAACTTCAGCACACAGGTTAAACAATCTTGAAAATAAGGCAACAGCTACCAGGAGGGAAAGAGCAAAGTACCAACGTTCAAGAGATATTCCATAGCTGTCATTAACATCTTTCACTTTTGTTGGTTGATAAAGCAGGATGTCCTGCACTTGATGGCACTTTCTGGAACCCTCGAGAAGATATCCCTCTGCAGTCACGTAGTTATTGACATTTTACACAGGGTGTGAGGAGAAATTTTATCAAAAGCAGCAGGGATGTAGCCCAGGGGCTCTGTAAAGAAACAGTTAGCCTACAAAAGCAACTGAAGGAGGTTTTTGGGAGGGCTTGACAGATTGCAGTCTGGTGGCACTACTGCTACTTTCTCAGTGGCAAGCCGGGTTGATCTGATTAACAACAAAGGACTGGAACAGCACAAAACCAGCACTGAAATATGGCATAGAAGCCATGGAGCTTTATGAAGTTGCTTTGGGTTGGGTTTTTTTTTTTTTTTGGTGAAAAAAAGAAAGCGAAAAGACCTTTACAGACTTAATGAAATGGAACATAGTTCACACTTACCTCTGTAGGGAGAGCTAGCTACAATCAACAGCCTAGACTCTACTCCATATTAAGCAATATCAATGGAATGGCTTCCATTCCAATAAGGCCTGTCTACACAAAACTGCTGAAAGAAGTTTATGCCATATAGAGAAACCTAAAGCATTGGTGCCATGGGAAGCAGCCTAACTTGTCACACAAACCCTTTCCACTAATAGAGGAGGGCTTGTGCAATAGTAAGAGCAGCTTTCAAGCTGTTTAGACTACCAGTCAAAAGAAAATAAAGGCTTCCTTTATAGACTGGAAAGGTTTTACAAAGAATAACTAAAATAATGTTAAGCCTGGAGTTGTTTTAATGGAATCAGATTTAAAAATAGAATATTTAATATAAATTGCATGTACCATGTAAGAAATTGACTAAAAATGCATGGCACTCCCAAGTATGTAAAGTGGTGAAAAAAATTAAGGCAATCTGGATATGCATCTTTGCCACCTGAAGAGTCAAGTCCAAATGTGCTCCCAGTAAAAGAAACTGAAGCTCTGTTATTAAATTCAATGAGTGTGTATGTAAGCCCTTTGGGTCTTATAATCAACCTCTGTATTTTAACAGATATAAATTCACACTATCCACTGGTTAGACATCACCTTCTCTCCTGTATAGATTTATTATCAGATGGCGATCAGCTTTATATAGATGAAAACCAATGACCTAGAAGGAGAAGAGCTGTACTGGTTTAATGTTTCCTTAGGCTACTTGCAAAAACTACTCAAGTTGGGAACAAATAGAAAACAAGAAATACAAGATCAAGAAAATGATTAAATAGGGCAATATGTTTGTGTTTAAGCAGGCTCAGCAAACTCCTAGGAATAACTAAACAGATTCTCCCTTTGGGAAAAGTGGAGAAGAACATAGCCAATTCATGACAAGAGCCACAGGAGAGGGAAAGAGTTGAAATATCAAACGTAAGAACACTGGTAAAGTTTTAAAGGGCCATAAAAACATCAAGATGCTAAGGTGCTAACAGAATTATTAATAATCCCCAGGTTGAAAATTAATGATTGAGGTAATTTTCAAAACAAGGTTCCATGCAATGCGAATAAGGTTGCTTAAAAGCAAGTCTTCAGGTATGTGAACGGAATGTTTCTAAATATGAGCAAGATTCAAGCACAGTGCTTACATTAGTTAAAAAAAGACCTTAATTGGAAGGCCTTAAACTTGCAGCACATAGCCACTGCCTTATATACATATTTGTCTTTGAAAAATATTGCATCTATCCACTGAGAGTATTCCCTCTGATCTGCATAAAGCAGAACAGACTGAGAAGTATATCAGAATGAACAAGAAGGTACACTGGTAGTCACAGAACAAATTCAGATGGTGCTGCAGTCAATGGATCTCTAGAAAAGGGAAAGAAAGACCAGTGGAGTAAAAGATTAAGACCCCCAAATAATTTCTTAGTCTTCAAATCCAGTTTAGAAAATATACAAACTAATCAAACCAGAATCAATAATAAAATAATTACATGAGCTCTGGCACATAGTGGAGATTTTCTGCTCTTCTGTTACAACTCTGGTCAGCCAAATAGAGAGAGAACTCAGAAAAATAGAGAGTAAACAAACAAAAAAAACATTGTGAAATTGACTCGAAAAACAGTTCTAAAGACGATGGACTTAAAGGACTTAGGGGTGTTGGTGGATGAGAAGCTTGACATGAGCCAACAATGTGTGCTCGCACCCTGGAAGGCCAACCTTATCCTGGGCTGCATCAAAAGGAGGGTGGCCAGCAGGTCGAGGGAGGTAATTCTGTCCCTCTACTCCGCTCTCATGAGACTCCAGAACAGTACTGTGTACTGTTCTGGAGTCCCCAGCATAAGGAGGACATGGAACTGTTGGAACAGGTCCAGAGGAGGACCACAAAGATGCTTAGGGGGCTGGAGCACCACTCCTGTAAAGGCAGGCTGAGACAGTTGGGGTTGTTGAGCCTGGAAAAGAGAAAGCTCTGAGGAGATGTTGTAGCGGCCTTCCAGTACTTAAAAGGGGCCTACAAGAAAGCTGAAGAGGGACTTTTTAGAAGAGCAGGGAGTGATAGGACAAGGGGGAATAGTTTTAAAGTGGAAGGGGATAGATTTAGATTGGATATTAGGAAGAAATTCTTCCTAACAATTGTGGTGATGCACTGGAACAGGTTGCCCAGGGAGATGGTGGATTCCCCCTTCCTGGAGGTGTTCAAGGCCAGGTTGGATGGGGCTTTGAGCAGCCTGGTCTAGTGAGGGGTGTCCCTGCCCATGGCAGGGGGGTTAGAACTTGATGATCTTTAAGGTCCCTTCTAACCTAAACCATTCTATGATTCTATGCGGACCTTCTGTTTGCATAATATTAAAGGTGATTTAACGGTATTTTAACTTGAATTTTAGATAAAATTGTTGATTTATCTTCTTTTTCATGCACTTACAACTTCGTTTTCAGTAAAAATCTTGACAGCTATTTCAATAAAAAATGTTGACCAAGAAATGTCATGACAGGTCCCGCAGTAAGAATTTTGGAAAAGATAGGAATTTTGTATGTAAATATATTCATTTTTGAAAAAGGTTCAGAGTAATTGTTTTGCCATAAGTACATGACATCTTTTACTGCTTTGATGTTATTGGAAGAACTTCAGACCGTTTTAAAATTTGGATCTATATTTGCATTTTTGAAATTCAAGACAACTGTCAGTTTTCATATACCACCATCCTCCCCCTCCATCATCTATTGAGAATGTAACAGTATTGTAGAGCATTGTGAAAGAATGAAAACATTTAAAGTGTTTGCTTGGACACTTGATGCTTTCTCCTTGTATCTGCCATGATGTTATAAATTAAAAGTTTCCAAATTTTGATGCTTTTGTGCTTGCTGCTTTGGTTAAAACCTTGCTGTCATTTAAACAGGCATAAATTCTGGTGAAGTCAACGGGAATTTTGCTTCAATGATCAGGTAAATCAATTTTTTACAATTCTACTGAAGGAAAAAAGAAACCCGAACAATTCTTTATTCATGATGATAAAAAGAATAAAAAAATAACTTTTGATTCTTAAATCTCTGCAATACTTACAGGAAAATGCAAATCAATGCAAAATTGAAATGCAGTGCACAATTAAAATTAATGGAATTAAAAAAGAAATACCACTCTGCACTAGCGTACAGTCAGACATACAAGAAAGGGGTCACAGCTAAGATATATTCAAGCTTATGTGAGAGTCATTACTTGAGAAAATAATTCTCTGTTGCAGTAGTGATTCTCTAGTTAATCTGTCACATTGCATAATCATGTATAACACTGCCAAATTAATACAATGTACCCTGACTTGGGTTTGGTATGGCTGCACACCCATCTCACAGAACAAAATTATGATTCAAAACAATACAGAAATAAGTCAGTTTTTACCCCCTACAACTTTATTAATTAGTGACTGAATTCCTAGCAAAACTCATGCAAAGTACATATTAAGGAACACAGAGCTGGGCATCCTCTCCCATTCCTTTATTTTTTCATTTCCAAAAGGCAATATTGTGGGTCTGTGTTTCTTAAAAGAAATTTGCTTTATTTGATTGTGGAGAAGAGAAGGAAAAATATTTTCCAAATCCTCAACATATTATGCAAATAAGATTGAGCTTCCTGACCAACTTTCACCTCTACCCAGATATGGTGGATCTCCACGAACAGTTCTCTGGTGTCCAGGACAACCACAAAGAGGATTTACTATGGCACTGTGACTCCTTCTCTCTTCCAAGCTTTGCCTGTTCAACAAGAATGGTATCGCAGAGAAAGTGCAATACAAGCTCAAAATCTCAACACAGCAGATATATGCACCTCTTGTTACACACATATTTGGTGTCCTCCAGCATCATGTGCTACGGACCCCTGAAACAACTTCTGAAGGGCTTTATCTGAGATATGAGGACTTTCCTACGTACTTCGAACAATCCAAATAATGGGGTCACATTGTTGTGTCTAGATAATTTGCAAAAGGAAAAATGGGAGGGAGATACAGATAAGAGGTAGATAAACAATCTCTATTGATCTGTGAGCAGGTAAGGAAGACAGTTCTTTATACTTGAATGTGATATTTAAGTTAGCCTAACAAAATAGACGTCCCTGATCTGGTAAAGATTTAAACACATATGTAGCTTGACACACATGAGCAGTCCTTCAGAACGCAAGCCTGTTAATATTCAACAAATGAAGGTCTTGCAGAGCACTTCACCCACAACATATTCAAACCAAATTGAGAATCTGAAAAAGGAAACAGCTGAGATATGAATATTTAAAACTTTGCTGCAGCAGTGGACATGTGTAATAACTTTTCAAAGAGATTTTCAGAGGATTTTTTTTAATACTGTACACACAGCACTTGTCCTAAATACATATTTACATGATGGACTGGAAAAGCTCTTTTAGAAACTGTTCTGGTCTTCTGGGTAAATAATATTCCTTTTAAAAAATTATGAATACATATTTAACTGATAAACTAGAATGGCTCTATTAGGCACATCATAAACAATTTTTTTAACTGTCTAGTGAACATCTTTACTGCAGGACCAGGAAGGACCCAGATTATTTAACCTTCTGTAATTTATTTTTCAACTGCAGTTCTTGTGCAATTTTAAGCCCTCCCCCCATACAAAAATAAAAAATTCTCCTCCTTCTCCTAGCACTGTCCAGTATGGAGGTTAGGAGAGGTAACTGTGAAGCAAAACAAGAATTCTTCTGTGAACAGTATTGCTGAAGCACAGTTTTCCATACCATATTACCAATAATTTTTGGCTCCTAGACATACGATGTTTAAAAAGCTCGCAATCCAAATTTTTCTGTAAATTATATGGATGCTCTGGAGAGTTAAAAAAAGAATTCAGAATATTCTTTCATTCTGCTCCCAAATAGAAAAGGTAAAATCCCATCTAATCCCAAAGAACCTGGTTAAGAACTGAGCTCAAGTGTGTGAATCTCCACAATTTACTGTCAAGAAAGTGTTGATTAAACCATGTATATTCAACATAAAAAAGGCAGTTGTGCCTTTTTCCACTGAGAAAATATCTAACACAAACGGTTTCGTGAAAATGGTGACCATTCATAGGAGAGGGAAAAAAAAAAATAACCGAACCACCCATTCTGCCTGTTTACTAAACTTTGCTCAATCCCTGCAGTGTTTGTGATGTGTAAAAACCCACAGCAACATGGTACAGGTATCCACTTTATCAGTAAGCATATTTGGGCACTATTCTTCCATTATTTTCAACTACTTTTAATGCAACTTTACAAATTACCTTTAGGTAGAGATTAAAGCTAAACTTTGTTTACTTAAAACCATGCACAGGAATATAGCGTGAGAGATACATCTGATCTTAATAGTATGAAATAGTTATAGAAGATAGAAGGAAAAAGAAAAAAAAAAAAAGGGTTCTCCTCCACAGGGCAGATTTCCAAAAGGGATTGGAGACAGATATTCATGTGCTCAAGATTTTTAATGACACTGCATTTTCAATGGAGTTCCCATTCCATTTAAACACCTACATGAGAGGGAAGATTTTCAAATTGCTCCTTAACCAGAAGCTCCTGTAATGACATTTTATAGCCTTATTTTCAAAAGCACTCAACATTCAAAGTGCTTTTGGAAATCTGGCCCCAGCTGCGAGCAGTGACCTCTCCTGAAAATCTGTAGGGATCTGGCATGAAGGCATATGGAACATCACATTTAGTTGCAGGAATCCTAATTACCAAAAACATATTGACAAATTAGAGAGAGTTCATAGAAGAAAAACAAAAATGGTCAGGGGACCAGAGGAATTTACATATGAGGGAAGCTAAAAAGAGCTATATATATGTATGGCGCAACAACGAGGTAATTAAGAGAGGATATATGTTAAGACTCTACAAGTGTTCCTAATCTTGTTTTGAGAACGGGGAGGAAGAAATTAATTGGGATAGGAGGTTATAACTAGAACTACAAGTACAGAAGAAAAGAATAATAATCTGGGTCTTCAAAAATACACCCTGGTAGGGAGGTCAGGCAGTGAAGTGTGATTTGAGGAGACAAAGTCCAATTGCTAGGGTCATGTGAAAGTTTACCTGTGGGATAGAGCTCTGAATGCTTCAGAAAAGACTGTTTGGTTTCCACTTCCAAAATAGATGGTAATTTGGAGTTATTAGTCTGAGTGGAATACTCTTTGGAAATAGCAAATGTTGTTCTAATGAGATTAACGTAAATTCATGAAGAGAATTGAAAATCAAGCAAACTTCACCCCAATTTTTTCACGTCAGGTAGCATACCACCTGCTGAAACTTGTAATGCGTCTTAACAGAGACACACACCCTCTGTAATTTAGAGAAATGAAGTGACAACGCTGAAAAAAACCCACCAAGATGTCAGTACGCTGGAAGAATTAACTTGCAAGGGAAGTGTACACGCAAAAATAACCCAGGCAGTAGGCTAGGATCTCAAGGTGGGGGGAACATTCCACTGAAGTTCTCCAAATCAGGGTATGCTGTTTAAGAGACTATCATGTTGCTAAGGCACATCGTATTATTTCTTAAAAAAATGTATTAAGACTTTTAGCAGAAAAATCAAAAGCATGCATAGGGACAGGTTTTGGAAGACCACGTGCTAGTCAATGTAGCTGAATGCCTTGAGATACAGGAACAATATTTGACAGAGATATGACAGAAACAACTGTGTTCGTTGCCTGTTTCCAACATTATTGTGTCAGGTCACAGAGAAAGAAATCAGTATCTATAACAGTCTCTTATTTCTTTATTTTTCACTCCAGATGGTTAAGTATTGCATATAACACTGTTACTGTTTTTGCTATCTGTTGAACATTACCATTCACTCTGGTCACACGAATGCTAAAGATACATAAGAACACCTACCCAAATATCTTCCTGGAGAAGACATTAACAATCATTTCAATTTTTAAAATATTAAGAAAGAAACCCAATTGAGAAAAAATTTTAAGAATATGTTTTCCAAAGTAAAAAACAGTCATTGAGTCATCACATTTATGAAGCCTGATTCCATCATTTAAAGCTTTAAGTGTTTAGTTGCTGTTACCCAGAAATCAAAGGAAATACACACCAGCTCCTGACACAAACAGTACTTTAGAACTATGGGAATTAAGAATAGCAGCAAATTGTGATTCCTGAAGTCAGGTCACCAGAACCCTGGCTCAGACAAGGTGGTAAATCTGTAATTTTCCATGCCTGTGTGTTGCCATACCCTTGTACAGACAGCATTAATGACTCAGTATACCTAGGCTTATAATGTAAACAGTGACTGCTTACCTCAATTGATAGGTGAAGGAATTAAAGCAGACAGGTGAAGTGGCCTGATCTGGGCTGCAGAGGGAGTAGCATTAGCCTTGTGCGAGTTCCCTTGCCCTACTCCATCTCTCACAGCATAGCTTCTGGTGTATGGTTGTGATGGTTCAGCTCCAAACAGTGGGTGAACACCATACGCCACTCACTCTCTCCCAGAGAAACACATAGAGCCTCCATTGGTTGGGATAAGGGCAGGTTACTGACAAAAGCATCACGAAAGGGGGACAAAAACAGCCTGCAGCAACTTTCACTTTGTGATAACACAGAGTACTACGCGACACATGGACTGACACAACACCTTGCCTGCACTCAGGTTGCACCCTGGCTGCCCTGAAGGCACCCAGGAGCACCCCTACCCGACCAGCCCCTCTTATGGGGGAGTGATGTCAGGTGGTGTGGAAATAGCCTGGGCTAACTCAGAACACCTGGGCTGGCTGTTTGGGAAGATTGGTTCTGGCTTGGTCAGAACCAAGACAATGGTCAACCATGACAGCTGACATGGGAAGAAAGTCTAGCTCTGGATGTGCATGCACAGGACTTGTCAATGCACAAACTGTAAGCCCTTTGAAAAGCCTTAAGAGTTTTATATTCTCAGGACCCCAAAGACATCCTTGAGCCACAGAAAACTGAGAATTCACCTCATGGAGAGTCTTGTTTGCATCATTGCTTTAAGCCTCAGTTTGCAAACAGAAGGGCTAAAACTACCCACTTAAAAAAGGAAAAGAAGATTCTTGTTTCTGCTTCTAACCCTTGAAGCACTGGGGCTTCCCGAGCTGGTCTCAAAAGGGGTGATCTTCTTATATATCAGCCTCTCTGGCACTAATCCTGCCACAACCATGGCATAGTAAATCAGCAGCAGATGTGTGCCTGAGGGCATTACTGAAGTTCCACAAGGAAGCTGAAGTGGTGTGCACCCGAGTCACAGCAGTGTGGTGGCACTAGCTTTAATGGTACTCACTGAAAAATGACTGCTAGCATAAGGTCAGATTAATTATAGAATGGTTGGGGTTGGAAGGGACCTCAAAGATCATCCAGTTCTAACCCCCCTGCAGTGAGCAGGGACACCCACCACTAGACCAGGTTGCCCAAAGCCCCATCCAACCTGGCCTTGAACACTGCCAGGGAGGGGAACTTCCACAATTTCTTTGGGCAGCCTGTGCCAGTGCCTCACCATCCTCACAGTAAATAATTTCTTCCTAACATTTAATCTAAACCTACCTTCTTTCAGCTTGAAGCCATTCCCCTTGTCCTATCACTACACTCCCTGATCAACAGTCCCTCTCCCACATTCCTGCAGGCCCCTTGAGGTAGTGGTAGGTTGCAATTAGGGCTCTCTGGATCCTTCTCCAGGCTGAACAAGCCCAACTCTCTCAGTCTGTCATTATACAAGTGCTATACGTGCTCCACATGGGAAAGAAAAACAGTCACAGAATCACAGAATGTTAAGAGTTGGAAGGAACCTCAAAATATCATCTAGTCTGACCACCCTGCCAGAACAGGATCACTGAGAATAAATCACACAGGAATGCATCCAGGCAGGTTTTGAATGTGTCCAGAGAAGGAGACTCCACAACCTCTCTGGGCAGTCTGTTCCAGTGCTCCATCACCCTCACAGTGAAAAAGTTCCTCCTCATATTCACATGGAACTTCCTATGCTCCAGCTTGCACCTGTCCTATCGCTGGGTATCACTGAGAAGAGCCTGGCTCCATCCTCCTGACTCTCACCCTTTACATATTTATAAACATTAATAAGGTAACCCCTCAGTCTCCTCCAAGCCAAAGAGACCCAGCTCCCTCAGCCTTTCCTCAAAAGGAAGCTGTTCCACTCCCTTAATCATCTTAGTGGCCCTGTGCTGGACTCTTTCAAGGAGTTCTATGTCCTTCTTGAACTGACTGACACAGAACTGGACACAATATTCCAGGTATGGTCTCAAGATTCTATTTTGACTGGATCAATGAGCCAACCTCACTGGATGGTGCCACTACTGCTGAGTGAAGGCAGGCAATGTCCATCTCAAGTAATTGATATTCAGGGCCAGATTTTTTTTCAAAAAACTCACTTTTTGCCTCCACCATTTTGAAAGAATGGCACCATTTTATCTCTCTTGATCTAGTTCCAAAACAAGTGAGTGTTGAGCAACTAATGACATGAGAAGATAGAGAGATAAGACAAAATAGACTGATAGAACATTCTGGGCCATTTTGACAGTGAGTTTTTATTCAGCTCTTCCTCTCCTACCTTGGCTAATTCTATAACCAATACAAATAAATTTTCCTCAGCAAAGCATAGTCCAAACCCGTGGAACCAACTGCTGCAGGAGGTCATCGAGTCATATACTGTAGTTAGATTTTAAAAAGAGCCGAATACATTTTATGGCCAAACAACATCTGTACAGTCATCCAAGCTAAGATAATGGTGATGAAATTTCATGCTTGAGTGTGTAAAATGATTGCTACATCACTCAGAAAGGATTTTTTTTCTTCCCAGGTAGAGGATTACACAATTGAGAAGATACATTATAAAGAGGTTTCTGATCTTTTTTATTTTTTTTTTTTTTACCTTTCTCCAAAGAGTGAAAGATCAGCTCATGAACCTCACGGAATAATAACTTAGCCTTCTACTTCTTCTCTTCTTAAGTATAATGAAGCTCTTAAATGAGATGTTTCATTTCAGGGTCTCTAAGTTTCTTTCACTCTCTCCACGGTAACTGATCTCGCGTGCAGGTAAAGTAACTGAAGCAAATCAGCTGCCAAGTTTACTAATTCCCCCTCCTGACCCCAACAGGTGAGAGACAGTGAGTTTGAGTACAAGCACAGAGGGGCCTGCGCCTAATATTTGATGCAACAGCTGGCTGCATTTCTCATGCAACTTGCATTTACTGTACATCTGGATTCATTTAGTTAGAAAACAAAAGAAAACAAAACACAATATTGATCTTCCTTCACTAGTCAGCAACCTAATGAAAATTTTGACCACTCTTTCCCGTTTTCATCAGCTCAATTTCATTTCCAAAACTTAATCAAGGAATTAATTAGGCAGGGAGAAAATATATATCTAGCAAAAGACTTCTGTAATATCTTGCAGTGTATTTAACTCACTGGGAGTATGTAGGGGAGGAAACTGTGGGGTGGAACAACTACCAAAACACTTAAAACCTCATTACCGCATAGCCCCACTTCACCCTGAGAGCCCCCAGCCTGTCCATTATTGTCCTGCCTCTACTTTCTGTGGGACTTTGAAAAGAAAAGGTTCAAAGAGCAAGACTTTCATGCTCCCCTTTCCATGTCAAACACTTTCA
Source organism: Gallinula chloropus (assembly GCF_964237585.1). Taxonomy (NCBI): domain Eukaryota; kingdom Metazoa; phylum Chordata; class Aves; order Gruiformes; family Rallidae; genus Gallinula; species Gallinula chloropus. The sequence goes on from NC_140085.1 coordinate 78,851,938, forward strand.
ACTCCTGATTTCAAAGTGCCACTCGCTTGCTGTTCAAAGGCCTGTGGACACGTAGGGGGTGAGATAGGAGTAAAAGGTTGCACTACAAAGTCTGCTGCATTCAGAGCAATACCCGTCTCAGAGATACAAATGGTAATATAAACTCAAGTACCTATCAATAAAACTGCCAATATATGAAAGGAGGGTTGGAAAAATTCTAAATGGCCTTTTTCTGCCCCCTCTCCCACACTGGCGTTGTGTTGTTATTGGCTTGGATAAAAGCCTAACTGATATTTTGAAGTGCAGCTTTTCCCTCTGTTACAGTTATGACCAGGGGACCGCGGATGCGGGAGAGAAACTCAAACCCCAAATAAGTTAGCTAAGAATACCTAAAGAAGTTCCTACCAACATCTGAAAAACCTGCCTTGCTCTCATTGAGTATTCATCTACCTCCCCTTCTCTCTCTGTATCCTTTTCATCTGCCTGCCCACAAGATTTGGAACACCATTAATTGGTCCTCAGGGAGGCTGACAGGCCTGCGCTTTTATGACTCGATTCTTTGTATTGTACACATGTGGGCATCTCTCAGGAGATAAACAAAGGGAAAATGTGCTGAAAAGGGGGGGCAGAATTTGTATAAGACTAAACGCAGAACAAACCACCTCCTCAATTTACTGCTAATATCCTAAATTGCATGAATAAATCCACCTCCCTCCCTGTCTCCCCTCTTCCCCACATCTGCTTCTCTTAATCTCTTTTTCCTGATCGCTATAGGCTCGTCTTCTGAGGAATTCCACCTCCCATTTGAAATCAAACAGTCTAACTCCTTTTTTGCCCCCGCCCCCCCTTCTCCCTCCCCCTTGCCAACAAAAGAGTGAGGTGGTCTTATGGGAAGATAAAAAGAATAGTTGATCATAAGAACTAACCTGGAGCCAACACCTTGGTCTTTCGTCCCTTCAGCAGTTTCTAAACCCTAAGCACCTGCAGCTAATTCTCATGGCTTCCAGCCTTGGTCCTGGATTTACTGAGAGTGAGAGACTTTTTGGCACAGCTTTCTCTGCTCAGGAAAAACAAGCCTCACATGCTCAGAGACACGCCGATGCACAAGCACACACGTGCACATGCACATGCATCTGCGTGCTTGTGGACAAAGCTGTCTGTGTTACGCTTATTTCTGTAATTTCTGTAACTCTTAATAATTTCTCTAACTCTTTACTGCTAAACAAAAGCATGCCAGTTTTTCCATTGGGGTTTTGCGTTTACCAACAAAACAGGCATGGGACATTGCTTCCCTAGAGCCAGGCATTTGTCAAGGAATTCTAGACCAAGCCCCCTGGGCTTTATGTAAAGCACATTTGATAGAAAGACAATAATTTATCCTGCTCTCAGATTTAAAAACCACTGTGAATGTATGGAATGGATTCACAGCTGGGGAGGCAGGAGTATGAGTGCTTTTGTGTGCACCTCTGCACTTTTAAAATCTGGTCATTGCTTCCATGCTTAGAAGCTAAAACAACAGAGGCTGAGCAGGATTTGGGAATCCAAATCTGGAATTTTAATTCCATCTTCTTCCTTCCCCTTCTCTCTCAGCCTGCCTATATTCTGGTGTTAAGTAAGTCTGCCAGACATGACAGGGCATCTGAAACCTCCAAGAGAGGAGAGAACTACTTCTTTCGTGGCTGGGATGAGCACAATGCAGCACCTTCTTTTACAGCCTAATTTCTAAAGCTAGAAGTGGTTGGTTTGAAGAAAAGGGCCTAGAGAACCACAATGCTGAGTATTTCCAAGAAAGGCATCTAAGAGACAAGTGGTATTTATTGCAGTCCTGTCCTAAGCTTTCCTTTTTTCTTATGGAGCTTCTTGCTCAACATGACAATTTTTGTGAACGATGCTCCAAAGTAACAAACTTTTCCTTTCACGCAGGGACTATGTATATGCTGTGAATGCATTTTGGAAGTTGGACCCTTGATTTGAAGTTGATGGAGGAAGGGTGTATTGTAATGCCATAAATCAGGTTTTCATGCTAAGACTTCAGAGCCCAGATCCTGGAGGACTGTTTGAAGATCTTAGCTGTATCTCTGACTCAGTTTATGCACCTGAAAAATAGCAAAGAATTCACCAGTAATAAACAATGCTTTAAAACTTGTAGGGAAAAATACACCATTTGCAGCTTGATTTTATTTTTTTAAATCCACAAGTAATGTTCTTATTCTTAACCTCTGAATATATACTCAGCATTGGGGTACCATAGCTTCTTTTACATTATGTCATAGAGAATTGTGTAAACATGGCACAGGCTAATTTTTAAAAATTTATTTCTTTTTCCCCAGAAGACAGCCTGTAAAAGCAAAATTCTGCAGGGAAACTAAAGAAAAGGCCACAGCGAACACTTTACATATGTTAGTTCTTGTTCTTCCAACCTTTTACCGAAGCAGGGCAATTTCCACCTGTTTTTCATACCATACTCAACAGCAGGAATTTCAGTGTGGGCTGTAAAACCTGCTTAAGAGCCTGTGTAATTTACCTCATGTTGATTACTCTGTGTGGAACAGCTAATGGTACATGAGTTAATTAATCCATAGCTGCCTTGCCTGTCTGTGCTAATATAGTTGTAGTGGATATATCTTTGAAAATCTTGAGATACAATTTTTTTAATCGTTGCCAGTAACTTTGCGCACCTGGCAGAAATAGGTATTTAAATGACAGGCTGAGGTCTGATTTCAGCCCAGGGTCTAGATACATCCGTAATGGGAAAACTTCCCTGGAGAGAATTACAGTTCTGCAAGGCAACCGCAGCTCTCAGCCTGGGAGGACCCAGCAGCCAGGCAGGGCAGGTTTCGGTACCGAAGAGAGGAGAGCTAATTTCCTCGTTTCCCGGGAAATGAGCTAAGCAACCCCTACTAAGCGAGTCTTCTACAAAGCAAAAGTCACATCCCTGACAGCATCCCAGGTATGTATAAAGACAGAGGCACAGTCCAGCCATTGCCAACCACGAACTACCACTGCGAGCAGCCGTGCTCCTCATTGCTGCTATGAGGAGCAAAGCACTGCCATTCGGGTGGTTACAAGCTGCTTGGATTATTTGCAGACCCAGCCCTTCCCATACCACCCATCAGAGGTGTGCACAGAAGTGGGGAAGGGAAAGGGAGCTCAGCCCAGCTCTAGCTGGGACCTACCTCAGTTTCCTCTAGAGAATGACTGATGCTAGAACTGGACCAGGAATGCCAAACACATTTTTTCAGGAGTGCTGGCCCATAATGCCACCCAATGCTTCCCCGCAGCTCAAGACTCCACTTCACTGGGTTTGAAAACTGCAGTTCAAGATAGGGCAAAAATGGCAGAATTTAGGTTCACACGCTGAATATGTTACCTTGCTGAGTGTCTGTGGGCATCAGAAAATCACACACAGTCGTACCCCATTATACATGACAAAGAGATCGTGTAAATACAGTAGTCTAGCACTGGCTTATAGCCTTCCTGGCACCTGGCCTCAAAACTCAGCATCTGAAGCCTGACCTTCAGAAACTGTGTGCTCCTTTACGTGAATACAGGACAGGTGGCAGAGCTTTTCCTTGTAATGCTTAAGAATACATCGTTGCACTAAAATAGTCACTTTTCAACCCCAGCTGAAAATGCCGCTGTGGGGATTCTCAGCGTATGGATAGTTACATTGAAAATCAATTCTTTTGACATGCAGAGCTTTCTTTTGGAGCAGTTTATTTGCTCTACTAACCATTTTAAGCCTCAGTGGCACCTTCTTACTCACCATAACTGCTGTGCTTAGTGTCTAGCTCATAAGCATTATTTGATTTCGGTACAGTCTGTATTGTGTCACCTTTTAAATTAATATGAAATTGCTTCAGCACTCTCCTTTGTTTGTGGTGGTGTTAAACCTCTCTTGTAGAAATGTTAGCGGTAACAGAGGGTGTGGGGCATTAGGGGATCCATGATCCCCACGTCCTCCAGCATCCTCCCTCCCGCAGTGAGGCGGCTGCAGAGGGCTTGTCTCCCTGAGCCATCGGGTACGTCCCAAAGGCACTTAACTTCAACAGTGGTGATGAAAGAGGCACACCGCTCAGTTTACAGGTTCATTTCTGCTGGAATATGTAGGGCAAGTTATCCGTGGGAAAACCAAAGCAGCAAAACGTTGATCTTTGAGAAAGCTGGTTGAATAAGAGCGGTTGTAGAATGTGACTCAGAAGACAAAATACAGGCCACAGATTTACTTGCAAAATGTCATCTTATCCTAACAGGCCATAGAAAATATAATGGATTGCTTCCTTAGGGAAAGCTCCTTGAGCTGAAGTGGTAGTAGCTTACTTTGGAAGGGAAAATAATCTCTGATAACAACACTATTCTGCAGAAGACATAGCAATGGCATCTTTTGGCTGCAAGTTTCTCCATTGCTCCATTACTGGGGACAAATAAATCTGTTCTTTTACTTCAGTTAAGTATTTTCTACCAAAATTTTTCTTCATATATATCTATATATAGATGCACACACATAAACACACATATATATATATTCAGGAGAAGCTTCCATCTGGTGAAATTTGTCAGTTTTTTTAAAGACAACAAACAAGAACACAAATATTTATACAAACTTTTGTTTCCTGGAAAAAAAATAAACTATAGATATCAATTCAGATTACAAAGATATTATTTAAAAAAACCCAACTTGTGATTTATTTCAAACCAAACCATTTAAAAAAAAAACTTATTTAGTGCCAAAAACTCCCTTGGAATAAATGGGATTTCAGTTTAAACCCCCACAGAGGAAACCGTCCTTCCACAGAACTACACTCCCACTTTAAATCCTAATGTTCATTTCACCTGTGGATTTTCAAGGCCTCTTGTCTGTAACAGCAAAAATATGGTTAGTTTTTATAGAGTCAATGCTAAATTGCTACAATGCTCTGAAATTGGTCAGTCATAGATGCTTAGAAATAATGCATCAAACAGCAGCTATCCAGAGACACCCTGGTCAGACTATTTTTTTCATTCTATTGGAGTATCACCAGCAAAAGAAAAACTCAAGCACCTGTTTTGGAAGATATTTTTTACACAGTAACTGATATAGTAAATTATTTTTTTCTTTTTTTTTTTCTTTTCTTTTCCCTTGCCAAACTAGCCCAATCATTGCAAATTATATTTCAGTATTCATAGAACAAGGAATTATTTAAACATAGTTTTAGTTTATTTTTAAATGTATTACTGTGACATTTTTAATATTGCCCTGATACCCCACTTTTTGACTGAAGTCTCTTTAAGATGGGGGAAGTTACATCAGCAATTTCACCTACTCTGAAATAGCCTCATTCTGCCCTGATTTATACCCCATGAAATCCTATTGCTCTCAGGGGGGTTCTGCACAGTGTAAGGCTGGGCAAAGTTTGATCCAGAATGTTAAATACTGGAGCATCAAAGTTGTAGGTTTATTGCAATTATTATTGGTCCCCATTGGTTATTTACTTATGCTGTATCTCAGCTACAGTTAAATTCTTTGCTACAAGGTACGTGGGAGAAATAAAACCACAAATAGCAAGTGAATGGATTGATTTGAAATGGGCTTGAACCTGTTTTTATGTCCCAGGACACTGCAGAAGTGGAGGGATTTTCAAGGCTCTTCACAAAGTGACCTAAGATTTGGGATTCTGAGTTGTCTTAAGAAGCTGCACTGTAAACTGAGGCAGCTGATACATAAGGAGCTCCACTTTCTTTGTTTTGGAGGCTGGGGTAGGTGCTGGGACCTCCACAGCATTTGCTGCTGTGCCTCAATCACTGACGGAGCTTGTCAGAGCAACAGACACTTCCTCCTTTGCTTGGGCATCTTCACCAAATCGACATTAAGAGCTCTGATTCCTTCAGCACTCCTGTTAATATGTTTCTAAAGTCTGAGGGGCAAATCTTGGCTACATTTCAGTTAACTGTGATGGAAGAAAGGCTCCATCCTAAATTACCACACTTTTGACTCAAGAGTTTCACATATAATCACAAATTTAATAATCCAGTATTGTATATAACTGGCCATTCATTACATCTCACGTTCTGTTACTAGATTCATACTTAATTATGTACTATGTAGAATTTTTTTGTAATGTAGGAGTTCAATGCCACTGCAACTAGCACAGGAGTTCTCCATCACATAACTCAAAAATGTTCATAAAAGAAATGTACATCACTTCTGAACTCAGGTGCCTAACTGAACATCTAAATCCAAATGTTCACATGTCAAAGAGATAACATGTAAAGATGGACTAAAATGAAGACAACAAAGACCCCAGACAATGATATGAATACCTTAATGTCCCTAAAACAGTGAGGATTTTATGTTTCAGGATGTATAAAGTTTTCCCTCAGTAGTGTTTGGGCTGACCGACATGCTCTAACCCTGCCATGAGTACCACAGACTCAGAGTGCACTTCAGAGGGATGAATGCAAGTTGCATAACATAGGTCAAATTTTCAACTGAAATCACCATTATAGGCTATCTATTAATAGGCAATGAAAGTTAAAATTTAAAACTTGCTGGCTGAGGGGACCATAGGAATAGGTGCCAAAAACAATGGTTGTTTTAAATTTTGACCTCCTCCTGACTCATTGTACGTGTGAAAAAGCAGCTTTATGGGTAGACATATATTGTACATCAAATGGCTGCCTTATGTGTTCCCTTTTAGTCTTTCTGGTTGGACATGTGTATACAATGTATTTTCTTTCCTATAAAGCCTTCTTTTTTATTTTTTATCAGGTAACTGGAGCCAAGATGTACTCCAAATAAAATACCTTTTATTTTTCTCTATGAAAAATCAGCATTTTTGGTCATTAAAAAAAGTTTAGTTTCATAGCAATAAGTTTTCATGGAAGGAAATATCTAATTGAGTGTGAGAAAGTCCCAGTTATACCACTTTATGCATGGCTTCTCAGTTTGGCACATGCTATCTTGAATTTATGATTAACAGAAATTACCTTTCTAATTTAGCAGTCTGATTTGCTCGTTGTAATAAACAGTAAACAGAATGACATGGAAAATGTTTGTCCTGATAGTTAAGTTATTACCAGCCACGTTCTCAAGACTCTTCTGCTGGTCGACAAAGCAGTCTTCTTTTTTAGTGACACTCACTAATCAGGATCTAGCCTGCCTCACAACAGTCAGCTGCTGTTGTAACAAGTTACAGGAAAATTATAATGCTTCCTAAGCATTTCCACAGAAACAAATTTCATGTGTGTGGGGGTGGGCAGTAGGAGGAGAATAACCTTGGGAAAACCACAATTATAAACAGCTGCAGCATGCATTAAATGTAATTATGATTGATTCCTATAAATAATTCTTTGTGTAAATTTCCACTTAAGCTGGATTTGCTGTTCGGGTGCAATGGACATTTCTGCATTAAGTGATTATCTCTTTTTATTATTATTAAAAATACAGATTCTTTTCACTTGGGAGAGGAGATGGGGAAAGAAGACTTACTGTACGAGCATGAACTGCTGGAAGTCTGGATTCTCACAATTAATAGTTTACCAGCCTGGACGCAATGAAATTGTTTGTGCCTGAACTACAAAGAAGGATTAAAATGAAAAAGGGCACATCATCCAAAGTTATTGTCAGCAAAACCTCATAATACTATTTCAACAAGATAATAAACGTAAAATGATAGATAGCATCTGATCAACCACTGTGGAACAGCTGACTATATTAATAGGACTTGACATTTGTTCTGTTTAATGGAGAAGGTGCTGAGCACCTAAGTTTCTGCCATGCTAATTGCTTGGTCATTTGAAAAAGAAATTAATACGATACAGCCCTCACAGGAGAAAATCTAGACTGATTCTTTACACTTCCCACAGCAAAAATACCACTAAATCATGGTCATTAATTCATTTGACTAATTCAACACTTCAAATTTCATTCATTCTCATTTAAGGTTTTACAACTGTCTATTACATGAACGTACAGCAGTGGTAATGATGGCAAAGATCATATAAAACGACTGGGAGAAGGAAGAGGGTTTCCTTTGGAACCTTTGCGCATTTCATTCCTGATCCCACTGAAATTAATTACAGCTAGCCATTTACTTCAGTGAGATAAGACAAGGGCTGTGTGTAGGCCTTGGTACATCCATGTGCTCTCAGTTTGCATCAGACACATGGAGCCACTAAGAGCTGCCCAGCGCTTTGGAAAAAAAAAGTAAATCTTAAAGCATCTGTGTTGCAGCTGACCTTCCACTCAAAAAGGAGGGCCTGGTCTCAGATTCAGCCAGATATTTAGTCAAGCTCTTAATCACATTTATAAGTACTTCTCTTTTAAAGATTATAGAAGGCAATAGCACATAGAATCGTAGAGTCATCAAGGTTGGAAAAGACCTTTCAAGATCATCAAGTCCAAACCGTCAGCCCTACACCACCATAACATCTAAACCGTCTCCTGAAGCACCACGTCTACACTTTTTTTGAACAGCTCCAGTGACAGTGATTCTACCACCTGCCTGGGCAGCCTGTTCCAATGCTTCACCACTCTTTTGGCAAAGAAATGTTTCTTAATATCCAATCTGAACCTCTGCTGGTTCAACTTGAACCAATTCCCTTTTGTCCCATCACTAGTTATTAGGGAGAAGAGGCCAACACCTGCCTCACTACAACCTCCTTTCAGGTACTTATAGAGAGCAATAACGCCTCCCCTCAGCCACCTCTTCCCCAGGCTGAACAACCCCAGCTCCCTCAGCCTCTCCTCATAAGACCTGTTCTCCAGACCCCCTAATCAGCCTCATTGCCCTTCTCTGCACCCTCTTCAGCACCTTGATGTCCTTCCTATACTGTGGCACCCAAAACTGCACACAGTACTTGAGGTACAGCCTCATCAGGGCTGAATACATGCTAAAAGCTAAGCAACTATTTAACTATATGACAATCCAAGGCTATGTTTCTAGTCCAGGTACCTCCTCATCAGTGTAGGTTTTAATTTAAACTTTCTTTTCTATATGGGATATATCCTTAATTTAAATATCTTAGGCAAAGTCAGAAATATAGGAACACTTTTCTCACAGATATCTCTAAAGGTGTTCATGTTTTGATCTTTTTCATTTCCTTGCCATCTTTCATCATGCTTTGCCCCCACCCGTATATCTGCAGAGCACTTTATTAGCTAAATAAGCATTCTCTGTATGCAGTAGGGATGCAGCAACTATGCTAAAGGTGAATATCTTCTGAGTTTGGCTTAAAAATGTCACTCAGGTGGTTTGCCCAAATTTGCACAGTTAGTGTCAAAGGAAGAACTGAATTCAGAGTTGTGCTTTGCCTGTGCTTTAACATGGAGCAACATTTCCTTAAAAAACAGGGCTGCCTGGAGTCCCATCAAAGCAAAGTTGAAATACTGTGCAGCTTTTTTAGAATTAGATCTATGGATGTTTTTTCCCACTTCCACCTCCTCTGCATGGCTGTGCGATTAGCTTAATTTAAAATAAAACCTTGTTTTCTTCCCCCATACAATTCTGGCGGAACTACAAACGAGACAGTTTGTACCTGACATGAGTTAGGTTATTTTTGCACTTTTGTTGGAATTGTTGGTATCTGAGAAGCTTCTAAGCTCTGGCTGGAAGAAAAAAGCGTTATTGCTCCAAAGTTATAGTAAATTAATATGAAAGGTTCTGCTGCTGCACAGGTTATGTATTTAGTATGTAACAGAGAAATGCTGTTAAGAGTCCATCGAATACTGATGATTTGCTTGCATGCTTTTCAAACAAAAAAATAAAGCTAACATATGTTTAACCCCCTCGGGCTAATTTTTTAAGCCATGCCTCTAAAAATGCATCACAATATTTTCTGAATACAGTTTTACACACTTGACCTGCATTTAGGTATAGAATTCAGGTGCAATACAACACAGTAGACTCAGAAGCTCTATTTATCCTTTTGACCATAAAGACATTTCTTTATTATTCTTTTCCCTTATGACTGGATTTAAAGAGCTTTTTTTTAAAGCCTCCATCACCCTTTTTAAATAAATATGCAAAAAACCCCAACAAACCCAACCAACAGGGGCTGTATATTTTCTGTAAAAAAACCCAACTTACATCAATCAGGGAAATATACATTAGCAAGAAGGAAACACATTAAGACTCATTTTCCTGTGCCAGGTTGCTTCTTTTGTACTATATATCAGAATGAAAGTAATTCACCTCTCAAAACAAAATATTAAAGAACAAAATATGACTGTGATGCACTTCTGCAGAATACAGTCAAATTTCCATAAAATGTCTGCAGGGTTTTGCACATTAAAATTTCTCTTACTAAAAATGTTTATGGAAATAGGTCATTATGCACATTACTAATAGAGAGCAATTTGTTGCTTTTAAAGGAGCTTTTATACTAATAGTTGTGAATAAACACATTTATCAGGCATCCTAAATATAAACAATGTATATACTGGTAAGCATAGTACTCTTTGCATACACAGTAGACATGGATTAAAGAAGTCACTCAATCAGGACCCAGTTCTGCTAACAAGGAGCCCAGAGGAATATTTTTTTTTAATGTTTTTATCACATTGACACGAGAGGAATGTCTTTTTTTCGTCCATGAAAATGGGCTAATGGATGGTACCGCCGAAAGCAATGCCTCCAGTCCTACCTGCTTGCACACAACTTGGCTGGAGCTAGTAAGGTTCTCCTTGCATTCAGTGGAAGTGAGAGTCAGTGTGGGGATGTCCAAGTAGACCTTTCCTCAGTCCCTGAAAGTCGTCCTCAGCCTGCAGAAAGCAGCCTTACACAGTGCAAAGCAGATGTTTACATTAATGTTAGTAAAGTGTGCTAGTGTGCTATCAGAACTGGGTTTGGAACAATATGTATCCCATTATCAGCACTTAGAAACAATAAAAAAAAATGATAACAACTATTGTAATTTTACATTACTTCTGAGGAACAAAAAAGACACAGCTAGGAAATTACACTGTGCAGGCTATGATAGTACAGGAAGCAACAAGATACCAGCTTAAAAATGTTAGACTCACTGAGGAGCATCCTACAATGTGTTTACACAGTAGCCAGCATCAATTCCCTTAAAAATCCCACTTAAACAACAGATTAGATCACCTAGAATGTGTAAATGAAATGAGCTGGTTTAGGAAGATGTGTTGATTCCTGTGGTCCCTTGCTTGGTTGTCAGCAAAAGTGAAGAAAATGTAAAACATCTATCCAATTATTTCAGTTAATATACAAGCATTAGGCATTCAAATTCCTAATTAAGAGACAACATGCCCTGTCAGGCATCTGCATGGGCTATTGAACATTGCCTAGATTGTTCCATAATTATCCTGGCTTAATAGCTCTAAAAATGTAAGCAATGTGCACCCATTGAGGAAATGCACTGCTTATCACATGAGGAGGAACAGCACACAGAACATGCTCTGCTACCGCGTATTTGTGCTGCAGGTTTTTAGTGGAACACAGTGTAATTACCAGCGGGCGGCCGCGGCTTAGTAGCTGGTTCCTGTTGGCAAAGACGAAGCGTAACTCATAGATCAAAATATGTTTCCACGACCACATTTAAACATATAAAACTCAACTGCTGGGAGTGCTCCATTGCAGGCTCCGGTGTCAGGCACCAAAAAGAAGAGATAGTTTGTCCAAAAAAAAATATATTTGTACTGATTTCAGCATGCTGTTTTTCAAGCCTCATTTGTCAAAATCCTCCATCTCCCAGCCGCTCCTCACCAAAATATAAATAAATAAATTTAAAAAAAAAAAAAAATCAGCATCCTCTAGGGCAGTCATGTTGTCAAGGAAACAGATTTTTGCCATCTTCTATGATTTGCATTGTCAGTAAATTTGCTACAATTTCCTTCTCTTCAAGACTGATGCCGATGTTCAAGAGCTGACCAATGTTGCCTTGAATGCTGCAGCCATAGCTTCAAGATATCTATTCTTTCATCCTCTCTGGCAAGGCTGGGCCAGTCATGGATGCACTCTGTGATGAAAAGTCTGCAAGGAACACAAAAGTGAAATATTTCAGCTATTTGAAATTGATTTCTTCTGCCCTTTAACCAATAGGATTTGTTTTAGAAAATAATACGAGATGTTTTAAGGGCTTTATGTCCCTTTCTCTCTCTCCTTTTTCTCTTTGCTCTTAATAGAATAAAATGGAAAAAAGAATATTAAAAAAAAAAAAAGGAAAGAAGAAAAGACCAGCTAAAAAATAGTGGATATGTGAATAAACTTGGAGAATGACTGAAAATCTGAAAATGAGATACGGTTTTTTAGCAATGTTTTTGTTTTAATACTAATTATAAATTTAACTGTCTCTGGTCATGTTCACTGTTAAGACACCTGTACATCAGTATTGTATGGGGTGCAGCTTCTTTCTGTTTGCTTCTTCTGTTTGCTTCCACTGGATACAAAACAATAATGCATAAATCTGGTAGCTTCAGGATGTTTCATGCAACAGAGTGAGGGAGCTACCCCTCAACAGTTCTCTTGAGACCACCAAGAAGACTTGAAACACTCCGGTTTCCCTGTAGACTGGCATCAGATAAATAAATAACATGAAAAAATATATCTCCTTACTTAGGATAGTTCCAGCACAGTCAAGTTGATTCACCTGTTTTAGATGGATTTTTTTTTCCCCCTTTCTCATCTCATGATAGGCATAACATAGAACCTAATGATGAACTTTCATTTCATTGAAGCATGGAGTTTTACCATAGCATCTCAGGTGTATCGTCTCGTGCTGACACATGGTAGGAGAAACATTTTCTTTTCTGTTCCTCTAAATAGAAACAAACATGATTTTTAAAAACTGCTTGTATTTCCTGTCCCTATCTATATATAACTAGAATTCTGTGGGGCATATCAGCATATACTAGGCCTCAGCTGCGTATTTACTAGTCTGGAATTCTACACCATAATTTGTATTAAATATGCATTCTTTTTTCTTCACTGAATATGTGAACTTTTATTAATTAAATAAGAAAGTAATTACCCAACTACAGGTGCCAAAGGAATGTCAGTCCAAATGATGGAATTGATAACATCTTTTGGCTGAAGAGTTCTTGTCAATTTTTTTTCTTTAAATCATAATTATCTATATTATATTATTTTATGTTTAATGAAATGCAACAATGAACTTTAAACAAATTATAATGATACATTTAAAGACTATTTTAAAATCTCAAATCCTTTTACTTTCCTCTCCCCTTCTGGTACAAAATTTTAATCTACAACTCTTTTTTTTGGGCTCAAATCAGAAAAAAGAAATTATCGGTTTTCAATAGAGTGAAAATTCTTGTTCCTTATGAAATCAGAAGATTATTAAAACTCCAAATAACATAGATATTTACAATATTAGACCACTACTTCTGCGGAGAGAGGTAATCTTGTGGATTAAGTTCTATAATGAAACACATTTTCAGAAGTATATTTTAGTGCTTTAGGAAGGTTTGTGCATTTGAAAACCCCACCCAGCCTGTGTAAGTGATTGAAAAGTAAATTTGAATAAATCCATGTATTCTTTAATATTTTCCTCTGCAAAATAGGAGAAGTGGGAACACAACACTTTGGATCCCTTTTAATTTTGCACTATAAGGAGACCGAGGGTCTTCTGTGGAGGGATGAGACACTGTGCTCCCCAGCACAGCAGTGCTGTGATACAGACCTGGGTTTGCTTCAGGGAAGTGTCAGGAACTTCGCTATTCAAGCTGCAAGACAACTGGACTGGACTCGCTGATGTTGAAGACTGCTAATTACTTCCATAGTAAGCCTTCTGTGCTACTTTGGAGCCTTCTTTTTGCCATTTTTTTTCTTTTCAGATCTATGTTGGAGAGGTCACCCCTCACCTGTTGGAGAGGACACCAGGAACTGCTAGTGCATGCCAGGGATGCCTGGTTGAAAGCTTTGCACAGTTTTTCTCCATAGGCCTATATGAGGGAGGAGGGGAAGTAAAATTGGGAACTGTGCGCAGCACGTATGATTTTGGATGTGTACCTTTGGCTACAGAAGTGAGTAAGTCCAAGCTCAAAGGCCAAAGGCAGTCAAGGTGCCCAGTCTCTGCTGCTGCGTGGAAGACATGTCTATGCACTTACTCCTCTTTCTAAACATATACATTTAGCTTGGGGACTTTTTTGCAAGTGACTACCTGATTTGCCTTCTCAGGTCCCAACCTCTGAAAATCCCTTTTCTTCTGGATTGCTAACATGTAAATTCTCAGATTCACACAGAGGAGACAACTCCCAAGAAACAGAAACAGCTGGTTTCTGCAGCTGGAACATTTTCGGTGCCAGTCCAGATCTTGATCTAGTAAAGCACTTATGTTCATGAATATCCAACTGATTTCCATAGGAGACTTTATGTGTTTGGATGCCTCACTCTATTGGGTTCTATGGCAAATATTACAATAATAATATCTCATTGCATATAGAAATATAGTACAGGCCTCTGTCCTTATACAACTCATAAATGGTTCACAGTGTCAAGGTTGTTGACTGTCCCTGTGTTTTGGGATTCATCAAATTTGGGTAAGCATTTCTTTCAGGCTTGTTTGCTGTTGTTTTGGTGTTTTTTTTCCTCTGAGAGACATTATTTACAAATAAAAAGGCAAAAAATATACATGGTATATGTTTAACTTTGAAATGACAGTGAAGAACATTGCTGAAATGAGGGTCCACTGAGATGAGCTAAATTTATTTAAAAAGTGAAGAATTGTGGGGAATATGTAAGCACTAGGTTTCATTCTATTGTTCTTTCACACAAAATATGGACTGTCAGGCAAAAAGAAAAAAAGTTGTTGGTTTGGGGGTTTTGTTTGGTTTGGTTTTGTTTTCTTTTATTAGATCATTCAAAGGCTTATTTGCTCAGTAAACTGTAGTCATATAAAGACCTCATGGGAAGGTCAAAATTTTTCAAAAATCAACAATAAGGGAACAATAAAATAGTTATTAGCAGGCAAGGGAACTCGTTATAATTTTTATTAAAGAAGTTTGTAAACAAGGTTCTGCTAAAAGAGTGTCATTTGCTGACGCATTGTTAATGAAATCAGGTGCTCTTAAGATAAGAGGTATTTTTTACAATAAATAATTCTGTTATGAAACAGAGATGTATAAATCAATTTATTAGAGATGATCTGCATATATAGCTGTGAAAAAGACTTCAGGAAAAAAGTACAAAGCTGCTGTAATTCTTACTTCGGGAAACTGTATATAAAATATCTTCAGGCACCATAAATTTAGATGGCTTACCAGAAAATGTTAATAACTTTCCCAGTACAAAGGGCAAAATACACCACCTCATGCACCAGGGAGTTTCTATACAACATCCTTCCTAAAGTTCTACTTCTGGTAAGGATACATTTACCTTTGTTAAAAATAATGGAAGACAGTATGAAGCAGTCGATTTTTTTCAAGGGATGCAGGTGCTAGCCAATAAAATAGGACTCAAGGGACACTTTCATATCTTCTTCATATCTTCATATCTTCCTTGTCCTATACTGTTTTGCTAAGACCTACTCACCTCTAAGGTGTTTCAAATAATTTAGTTGGTACGACTCCTTCATAATCAAATATATTTCCATACACCTATAGCTTGTTGATTACAACTTATTTTTTGTATTTGACTTCCCTGTAAAAAAGAGCTCTGCATCTGTCTCTCACAAGCCAGGTACCGGTAAAAATTGAACTACCTTCCTGATAAGCCCTATCAAGCCCATTTCTGTGTGTGACACAAAATAAATTTCTTCTTTCAGGCAAAGATATTTTATATCCTGCCTCATATTATGTTGCATGTGATCTTTTGGGAGCATACTATTATCCTTATCCAAAATATCTTGTAGCATATGGATACACTGATTCAGAGTCTGAATCTCATTTTGGGAAGACTCAACAACGGAGTGGTGTTCATCTTGGTATTCATCAAGATGTCATAATAACTATGCTCCAGAACTGTGTTATTGTTTTTCTCGGTAACGGTGCTTCTGGCTAGACTGAAATTATCCAGTGTTTCTTGCCATTATTCAGTGTTTCTCACCATAGGGAAATGTTTTGAATAAAACAGGTACGTTGGCCTGTAGTAGAACAATTTAGTAGAGGAAGACATGGCTCAGTAATTCATTCCTCCCCCTCACCATGTACAATGGACCATTATAACATGTTCCTCACATCGTTGTCCCTTGTTGATGACAGGAAACAACATTGTCCAGGTATGTTTTAACATTGGCTGCTAAAGATCAAGGCTAGAAGAGAACAGGCATCTGGAAAGAAAACCTCTCTGCCCCTTCAGCTCAAGACTTAGGTTCATGATGGCCTCAAAAAATGACACCACACCACTAAATTACTTATCCCTTGTGTAAAGTTTAAAAGGATTTTGTCTCAGAGACCTGAAAAGAAATAAATCATTGTATTTCCATTGTAGTCTCTTTCATTTGTCTTACCATATACTGGTGAGATATTGAGGCTGTCACTTAAACACGTAAATACAATTTGTACACTTTTGGTATTCTCATCATACCTTGGTATGTTCATGACTGCTACCCAAGTCAGCTTCATTGTAGCTTTAAAGCCTGTATTTTTTTCTCTAATTACTAGTAAATGCCGCAAACTTTGAATTAGGTATTTTGTATGTAAAAAAAAATAAAGGGAGCAGGATGCTAATCAGTCCCATCACTCATTTCTGTCTGCTATCTGCCGGTTATATTGCACAACATTGAGACCCACCAGATCATGCATATACTAAATTTAAGCCCATCTTAAAGTGCATTGTTATTCAGCCAAGCATGTGCAGAAGGGTGATGGAAAGTAAGGCAAGAATGAGAAAAGAGAAGGCATAATTCCTTGTCCTCCTACATACTTCCTCAGACAAATCTTTCTGCCTTTGCACTCTACCTGAAAAGTATGGTTGACTGTATTATTTTCTCCATCCCATGTTCAGTCTATCTAGTCTAAATATTAAACTCTGTTGTCAGGATTATTAATTCTTACATATCAGAAACAAGGGGCCTGGGCCAAAGTTAGTTTTTCTCTGCTATAGTAAAGAAAGATGTTAAGTGGACAGTTATTTCAGTATTGGTCTCATTCTAAGCTCCAGAGATATTGGATAAATCTAACTCAGTTGGATACTTATTATACCTTCAAGATATGACCTGCCTTCCACAACCAGACAGTTTAATTCTTGAGTACACATTAGCTTTTGTTCTCATTATTGCATTATTGTTACCTTAGTAAACTTGACCATATCCATGCAGAATGCTACTGCAAAGAGCACTCTGACAATCTCCTTTTACGTCCACAAAGTACACATCTTTGCTGTCAGGTCTTTCATGACTAACTTTATCTCCTGCAGTATTCTGCTGAATACTCAACTCTCCAGGTCTGTAAGTCTCCACTTTTCAGAAAGCAGGTTTCAGAAAAGGACCTCTGACTTTCCTGTCAAAGCTGCTCCTTGTCCTCCAGAGAATTCACCTGAAACCATCCACCGTATTACCTCAGTATCTTTCAGATTTCTCCATTATCAAAAATGCTATGAAAAACTGTAATACACTGATGGTGTACTGAGGCCCTCAGCCATCACAGCCCTTGCCGACTTCTTGCTTTCTCCCACTTAACTTTATTATCTGCCATACTGTAACTTCTTGGAGGCAAAGACCATTTCTGCATTTAATATAATGATGGGCTGGTCCATGTTTATACTACATCAACAGTGTTGCTGTTATAGCAGCAGTAGTAGTAGTCGTAATAATAATAACAACAGTAACTGGAAACAGCCATGTGTCCCTCCCCCCATTTATGAGTATATAAATAAATATTTATATATTGGATAATTTAAACATAACACATAACTAGATGAAATATATTTAATAAAATATATAATATAAATGTATATTTATACATGCATAAATATATTTTGCAATGACATTAAAATAAATTAAAATTATTGTAGACATTGAAACAACAAAATAAGAGTCCAAGCCATCAATTTTTATAAACCTAATCTCAAATGTAACAAACTTAAAATCCAAACCATGCCATCAATAGACATCCTGCTATGAGAATACCATGTCAAATCATGAAACAATGAGATTTTCATCTCCTTAAATCTACTTTACTAAAATCTTGTTTTTGTGTGCGCCTCTTGCTTTATTCTACTGAAAAATGATATTATTTATTATTTTCTGGAAGTACTTGAATACAAGGTCAATCTTGTGTGTTTAAGTATGCACATATTCTTTTACCTTTTTTTGATGTTGAAATGTTCTTAACTGAACAGGTTGAGAACAAGCATTTTTTTTTCCTTAGTCTAAAAAAGAACATGAATGACTCATATTCTTAGTGTCAGAAATTTGAAAACAGAAAAAATGGATGGGCAACACTTGTGATGGTGTAATTTCAGTGTCATAGAAACTTTCTGTTAAATTTGTCCTATGTAATATAAGGTCATACATATATACACGTTGACCAAAGTATCAGTGTCTGCCCAATAAAACTGCTATTAACCTCTGATTGAAACGTACTGTCTGAGGACAGAACTATTTATAAAATCTTTCTTGTTTGACAAATGAGACATCTCAGAGCACCTCGAATAACTTTAAGAAAAAAAAAAAACCACCATAAAAAAACAAAACAAGAGACTTTTGGTTCCTCACAATCCCGTACTCACCGAGACCCTTTCACAACTCTATCTCTTATCCTCAGCTCGAATCACGGCTCGTTTTCTGTCCAGGGCAAAGGTTGGTTTGAGAGAAGTTCACATTGCATTAGAGAAAATCCTCCAAGGAGCCTGGCCTTTAGAAAAAAGTGGAGGCCTGAATCTCCACTCCCCTGAGTATTTACAGAGAAATGCTTTTTAATGATTTATTGAACAAATTCAAAACAAAACAATTTGAGCTATTTCAGCAAAATAAAAGCACTTTTGTACTTGCTATGCCAGATGTAGACAGTCCAGCAGATTGTTCCAAGCACACTTTTGGGGGATCAAGGTGTAACTCTGCACAAATAGGAGGGGCAGACACAGGACACTTTCGTCCTCTGATGCGGCTTCCAAACTCCATATTTAGCTATGGTCCTGTGTTACGGCCTGTGTTAAGTATGCACGAATGAGGTTGAGGAAAGATGTGCTTATGTCAAGTTACTGTCTACGAAATGGGGCCTCTAGCTAATGCTTAGAGACAAAGTAGAGGAGCAGGGCAGGTGCAGAGCGATGCTTTCCCTTCCAGATTAAGAAAAGCTGCAGTGCAACTACAGTTCTAAGCCAGAGGATGTTTCCTCATGACTCTCTAATAGTTTTGGTGGAAATTTTCTATCATCAGTTTTCCCCAAATTAATTTTGAAGCCATTTACATGTTTGATTGCTAAAAATATCATGGGCAAAAAAAAAAATAATCAGAGTATAGATATGATTTGCACAGAAAATTATTTCCTTCAGCATTACATTTCTTGGTTATCTCTATACATAAAGGTCCACTGGAAACAAACATCTTTTATGCTGTGTAGATATAGATTAACTTCCTTTGCAAAGCAAGAATAGTATGGGAAAGGGGCAACACAAGCAAAAATACTTGCTGGATTTCTAATGGATCCCCATGAAACAAACATCTGTGCAAGAGTTCTTTTCTGGTATTAAGGAAAGCTTCTGATGAGACTCATGTTTGCATAAACAGAGGCATTCAAAGAAGTCAGTTATGGGAATGACAAACCACTCTGCCAAAGCAAGGTGCCATCATGCAGAGTGGGAAGAAAGTTTGCAAAAGAAATGCTACAACTCTCAGCCTTCCAACCATTCCTAGCTTGTTTGCAGAAATGCCAGTAGCACAAATGACAAGTATGCTGCATCTGCTAATTAAGAGCCGACTATCAAAGCCTGTATTTATTGAAGGGAACATCCCTTAAAACATGTCTCATAGCTTGCTGTTGTATACCTCTGCAAGGCAAGACCACACAATGGAGACAACAGTTAGAAGGCATGTGGTAGAGGTCTGGGATGCCTATGAGTTTTAGGAAGTGACCTAGGTCTTAGTTGGACTTCTGAAACCATAATATTGGTGTGTAGCCTTCAGATCACCGTTTGTAGCGACTCCATAATCCAGATAATGTTCATTGCCTTTCTTCTAGCCTGCTGCTGACCCCAGCGTTTCTGTGGGCATCTGTTAATTCAGTCGCATTCACCAGGGCTGGTGGCAGGCTCACACCCAGCTCTGGACAACCGCTGAGGCCTGTGACAGCCCAGACGTGGCGCTGGGCCAGCCCCAAATAAAACATGAACCTCGGGTGGGTGGAAACCGATCCTCATTCCAAGCCTGAGATGCTCCAGGGGAGTTTGAAATTAAGCAAAACACATCTGCCCATCCCTCATTATTGTTGTCGTTATTGTTGTTATAACCTTTCATTACACTAATCCACATTTTTGTTCCACATTGCGAGTATGTGAGAGGCTGGAAATAGCCATTAAAATGCGATAATGTTTAAAATTCTAGCACATTAACACTGACATTTTGCCTTCTAAACAATCTCAGGTAATGAAGGTCAATACAAGCAAGCAGTCTGTCCACGGCCCTTCGTTAGAGGCTTTCTGTGCTTGGACTTCACAGCAGGGGACTGTCAGGCAGAGTGTTTTCCTCTGTGCAGCTTCTCTCCGAGTACTTGCTGCAGCTGGCTTCAGCATATGGTAGAATATGAAGATATTTTCTGGGGTCCACTGCCTCAATCACTGTTTAATGATTAATTACTGCAGGCTGGTGTCAGGGTGAGACATTCAAGGCTTCAGGCAAAAGTCTTAACTATAGAAAATGACAGCAGGCGGGATTTTGCCAAAAAGAGTAACTTTGCGCTGCTAGTTCTAATGATTTGCACTGCCTTTTGATCCATTTGTAAACAGCGAGATGGTAAAAGATTGAAACTATCAGGCAATAAATGCTAACAATAACAAGAAATTGTTCCCAGAGAGAGTCTTAGCATGTGTGGTTGTGTTGAGAAGATGCTTATAACTAGATCTCTTGGAACAATGTAGGACCTTCTGGGCTATTTTCCCTCAGACCGTCTCCAAGCGGGAATGAGTGCAGCCTCCAACTACCAGAATAAGGAAGATAAACACTCTCAGAGACAGGGGAGTCTGAGGCCCACAGGAGCCATGAGGCTGAGGAACCAGACCTGGAAGTCCCAGGCTGATGGTCTGGTGGGCACGCTGCTTTCTAGGACAGATGTGGATCTGGCGGCAACTTCGCAAGTTGCTCCTGGATGGCGCACGGCCCCCCACCAGGCCCAGAGGGGCAGCACCCCCATCAGAATTGCGATCTGGGCCACGTTAAGTGAGCTGGGTGCTAGTCCTATGGTCTACAGGGATATTAGGGGAGATGGAAAGCTACCTTTGCCTTTACCGGTGATTCTACACTAAACACAGGTCTGTTGGAGGAGAGGCTGTGGCCCTCTGAGCCTTAATCTCCCCCATCAGATCATCAACCTTCTCCATCAGCCTCAGTCTGACATAATGAGGACATAAGGGATCAAAGCTGTTTAAAGGTTTTTGTTCAGTTTTTAGAAATGCATCTTAAAAACTATTAATTTGCTTGCATGACTGTGTGTGTATAAAACTATCCATAAGATACAATTATCTCCCAACTACAAAGATAAGAATTGTACGTATGCCTTAAAAAAGTCTAGGTTAATTTTCTTCAGATTGCCCTTCATCAGGAATGCAAAATGAGTGTAAATGATACAATTCACATTTAGTATCACGTTACAACTGCTTTGTGCTTGTGCCAGTGACTCCACAGAGAAACAGAGAATTAGATCTTTCATCTCAAGTGCTTTTGTCTTTGATAAAAATATGAAAAACACTTACTTTGAAGATGGAGTTTTTCATGGCATGCAGCTTGGGATTCTGTCTTCCTTGTGCAGTGCCATTAACGAAGCCAACATCTCACCACCTTCTTTCAAGTGAATGTGGAGCCGATTAGCACTGGAAATTCTTTTGGTGATTCAGTGAAAATATTTTTCCTTCCCAGGGAAAACCAGTATCTATCCTTGCAGAGTGTTGGAAGCCAAATCATTTATGCTTTTGGAAAAGAAAAGAAAAAAACCCAACCCCAAACACCACTTTTCATTTCTTCTGCAAATATATTAGATAATTTCTAATAAAGTAAAAAAGAAAATCCTATAAATCATATTTGTTGTAGGAAAGGCTATTTTTTGAGGAAACAAAACTGTCTCACTCGAGATGAATTTACTACCTTATAAAAGTATTTTCTTTCCATGAATTAAATAAATTTTTCACAGTGCATAATCAAAATAGTTTTTTTCCCTCCAGGTTGAATATTAAAAAGTATGGAAAGGACTCAGTTGTCTACTAATAAAAAACTAATTTTAGCTGTGTACAATCTTTAGTCCCTTTATTGTTATGGGAGGAGAATGATGCTAAGTGAGAAGCAGCAGAGAATTAATGGGCAGGTTACCCAGTTTGTACAAGTTGCAATAAAATGCAACATTATTTGTCAGTTTTTAATGTGATATTAACTAGTGATGGGTGAACCACAAAAAGTTGAGAGACTGTTTGAATAATCACCAGAAGCATAGATGCTTACTTAAACTTTATATAAATATCTAAACACTGTAGAGTTGGGACTAAAAGTGCAGCTGTCTGGGTAAAAAAGGACAACGACATAAAATGCTGCACTTTGGAAATAAAACTTTTGGTTCTTCCATCTAGACTGGAAATACCATAAAAGCAGCACTGCTTCTCTCTTGTTTCTTCTAATGAAATGCACTAGAGAAGGCACATAAATGAAGTTACTTAGCCTCTTAAAATACCTAAAAAAGCCGTGAATTTTTGGTTAAGTTTAAAAAAATCTAAATCGGTCCTCAAACGCCTAATTTAAACAGTAAAAGTAATATGAATTTTTGATAAATTAAATAAATAAAGCTTAACGAAACTAGATGTTTATGGGTTTTTTTAATCACCACCAAAAGAAAATTTCAACCCAAAATAGTTGTTATGATCTTAAATACCTAAAAATAATTTAAGGGAACAAATCTTAGGTGCAACTTCAAGGTCTATCAGACACAAAGTCACAACCCGTGTCTCAGGGCATTCCTGAGTGCAGATTGTGGGCCATTAAAAAGTATTTTGATTAAATATCTGTGCATGTGTTTTACCAGGAAACACCTGAACCTTTGCTATCATGCATCACCATGGTGAGTGGTGTCAGGAAGTGATCCACAACCCCACTTGACAAGAAATGCCTTACAGGATCTGTTTATCTGCCCTCTAGATGGGCAGACTGTGTCTAGAAGCTAGTTAGAGTGGGGTGAGTCTCTACAGAACTGGATTTCAAAAGCGACAAGACAACATTTCCTGTAATAAAAAAGCTTTAGTATCATTACTGTCTAAGGAGAGGGTTAGATTTTTTTGGGGGAGTGGGGGCATAAGGTAGTCTATGGCCCCTAGGGTAACACAATGCTGTGAATTCATTCACAGGGTATTCACTTTGCTCACAACCAATATGGAGCTGCTGACTGCGGCAGTGACATGAGAATAAATCTTTATGTAAATAACTTTCAAGATGAGTCTCTCATTATTAATGCAGACAGTTCTAAAGTCAAAAGCAAACAGTATTTGGCAGCAGGAACTTTTAATGAGAATGTCATTAAGGAATTCAGACCACAAAGTGATGCACAGCAGACCCAGCTGACTCTCCTGTATCTCCTGCCTTTACTGTCCATTAAACGCATAGAAGATACTTTGGGTGAACTAAGTATGTGTCCCTAGGTGAGGAGTCGTGCTTGCAGCATATCACAGATTTGGCAGAAGGTTAGCATCAGCTCCTAGCAAATTGTCACCATGGGTGGATGATTTCTTGGATAGCATCTCTACTCATGTTCTGTGAAACTGCAGAAGAAACAGAAAAGACCCATATGGAGTTAACATCCACCATGAAGAGGATGGGAGGAGTTCGATTAGAAAGTACAGCCCAGATGGAGTTTTGGTGCAGAACTGAAAGGCCAGTGCAGTGAGGCTTAGCGAGCTTCTTTTCACATTGCAAAATATATAGGTTATCAGTCTAGCCAGGAGCAAAATCTGTGTCTTTCCCATCTAACATTTGTAACTCCACCTGCTGCCGCCTGGAAGCTTCTAATACATCAAAAGAAGGACACAAATCAAACCAGAAATGAACAATGAGTAAACAAAAGAATCCTAAACTGAACTTGCTGTTATTTTTGGGTTTGCAGAGCTCATGATTAGCATCATCAGATGCTATTCAGATTTATATCAGACCAGACTTAAATATTCAAGTAAAAATTAAAGGGAATCTCAAATATTAATCATCAACAGGAAAGAAAAAAAATTAATGTGTTGTTGCACATTGTTGTATTCTTGTCATTGCCTTGTGTTTTAGCTCCCCCACTCCAGAAATCATCAGATATGTTTCCTGTTACCTATCTGCCATTATGTGAGAGTGCAGGACTGTCAGAGATGTCTGCTCACATCTACTAACACTGTGATGATATCCTAAATCCTCTAGGTTGTCTGCTAAGTTTCCAGATGGCTTGATATATTTAGAAACAAAAGGGCAAGAGAGTGATTTTTCTGAGATTAAGACTCCCCCGTCACCTACAAATGGTTGAAATTCTGAGGTGTGTGTTCTATGTGAATACTAGATTTTTGGATGCCACCCTATGAAAGGGTGTATTCAAGATCTCTGATCTCGTTTAGTTGAGCTGGCATATTTATATCCCAAATTTTATGAGGCTTGAGCTTTCAGAGTAGTGGTGTTATGATGAGTTAACACCACTGCTTAGATTGTTCACCAGCCAAATAGCAAAATTTCTTAATGTCATTTTATGGGACTTATAAGACATTAAACTAAATATGATTGCTGCTCCATAAAACAGAACAGTTCACCATATACTGTATGTATGCAAATACAATATCCTATCTCAACCTCCAGTGCCCATGGTAAGTTTTCCTTAGAGTTTAGACTGAATAACTGTTATTCGTTTACATGCTCCTATATCTTCACATTTTACCTAGCTAATAGAGAAGTTTTTGGAAATACGAGAATAGTGCCTTATATGCCTCACCATACATTCTCTTTCTGCAAGAGTGGTGCATTTGTCCAACTGAAATCCATTTTCAAAATGCAGAAGGGATGGATTTTCAAAACCAGGCAGGTGGGATGTTCAACTGATGGCAAAAGTTGCTTTTAAAAAACACTATAACATGAAGCCAAACGTTCAGAAACATCAATGGACAAGGAAACTAAGGTATGTAGAATCTCTGGATGATACTAATAAAAATAAGTATCAGGTAGAAGTTTAAACATACTTATAGTTTAAACAATCTACTTATACTAGGTATGAGAAGAATGGCTTTCATAATAATTACCTAGTGTAGGAATTTAGCATCAAAGCATATTGTCTATTTTTGCAAAGAAAATTTTGATCCATGTCAACCTCAGATCTGTTTCCTCCTGTATCATACAATGAGGTGACACACAAACAACACGGGGCGACAACATTAACACAGGGCCACTACTATTATCCTTGATGTTAGATATTGAACATAAAACTATTGCTATTGTTTTCCAATAAATTCTATTTTAGAATGCATTGAATCTGGAATATTCACCAAATAATGCCTGAGCTGCATATTATAAGTCTGAACTCATATGAGAAAGATGCATAGTTTCTTTATGAGAAAGATGCATGGGTTTCTTTAAAAGGTGGGAGTTTGAATGAAAGAGGAAATGAATAATCAATTCATGAAATAATCAGCATGTGAAAATCACCAATTAATGAATGCATATGACAAATTCTGAAAAAAGTCATGTGTGCAAGTCAAAGTAATAATTCATATAGCTACTGTTCTTGGCAGCATTACAGAGGTAACATTTTTACAAGGTTAAGCTGTCTTTGAACTTTTCTATAATATATTAGGTGCAAACAGACACTTCTGTATCAAGCATACATGTCTTTTTGTTCCTTTACTTAAAAAAAAATCTCAAATCATGACAACTGTAAGGAAAAAAAATTCTCTCCATTGTATTTTACTTCTTCACATCACATAAAAAATATCTGAAGAGATTAAACCAATGGAATATTGTTCACATCTCCAGTCTTTTTTTAGATCCTCTGTCTGAAATAAAAAGGTCTTAGACTAGTGGCACTGTTTAGTGGCCATATGCATCTGTAGGTCTGTCTTTAAAGCAAAAGAATTAGTAATTCAGAGCACAGCATGCAAAAATTGAGACTTGGAGAGACTTCCTACATCAGCCCCATAGGCTGGTAGAAGTGATGTTGAACTGAAAAGACCCAATAAAATGTATTTGAGAATTGAAAAAAAAAAATGCTATTGATTGTCTTCCTTGGGTAGCCTCAGAGATGTTTGTAGACGATAATGCTTAGTAATAAAAAAAAATTAGAGAAACAAAAAAGAAGAAACAGAGCAGAAGAGGGAGCCCTGAAAATAGGGCACAGGTTTTTTGTTTGTTTCTTTGTTATTGTACAGAGGCTTCGGGTTCAAATTCACCCTAGGTGTGTCATTATGTACATTTCTTTTACAAAGCTTGTTTGGTACCCCAAGTGAGATGGGCTGAAGTGCTGAGTATTCTTTCTGGAAGTAATAAATATCTATCTATACCAATTGCCTTTGAAATACTTGCCAAGGCAACTTGGTGGATAACCCTGTGAGAAAAAAGCCCACATTTGTTATATACGTGTCATCTCTTTTATATTCACTTACTTCAACTGTACAGCTGTTCTTTCAGAGACACTAATTTTTCTTTTCATTAATCTGAAAGCAGAATCATACATGCCGGAGGACTGTGTATGGAAAATTGTTAAGATTCATAAGTAAAACTGCTACTAAGCTTAGAGAAGACTATCCTTTTATATAAAAATTAGGCAAATCTGAGCATAGGGGTCAGAAAATTCATTCCGTATCTTCTTTATGCATTAGTATAATTAGTCCAAGTCTTTGATTCAGCTCTTTTCAGTGTTAGTGATTGATACTGCTGCAAGGAAATTAATAGGGTTATCTCACTGACTTCAGTAGGAATGGAATCAGTCCCTAAACTCAGTCCCTAAAGCTCTGCTGAAACATAAATGTCTCTATCTTGAGGGAGCACTCAGTATATTTTGTTGTGAGGTACATTAGTCTCCGAAGCTGCCTCAATGAAAGTTGATGGGTACTCAGGAAAAGTTGTTTGATACTTCCTGAATATTGTCAAGGAGAGAAAACAAGTGGCATTTTACCTTCCCCCACTTCTGCTACATTGCCTTTTGGCTACTTTCTCTTCAATATATGCTATACTTATAGCACAGTTGTCTGAAATCAATGGCTTAGCAGTGTGTAAGAGATTTGGATCAGTTGCTTCAAAAGCAACTGTCCCTATGTTGGAAGTTTCACTGTGCAGGGTTAATGCTATTTTTGGGTCCATGCATTCCCAAAGGGCTGCAGCACTGCAACTCAAATTTTAGGAGATACAAGAACCCAGATTTCCATTATTTCTTAAATATTGAGCCTTTAAAACTATATTGTAATATATCTGTGCCACTGATACATGACCAAATAATAAACAATCTATGTTAAGGAGAATAGAGGAGAAAGTTAATTATTTCCTTCAATTATTGGTTTCACATAAACAGCATTCAAGTGCCATGTTTTGGGGATCTGACTGATCTGCTTTACAGAACCTTTACGTTTCCTCCTTTTTTTATAAACTATTTGTCACACCTCTCTGTTCTAAAATGAGAGTAAATGTTTTTCTTTATAATCTTACTTTTTTAACTAAATAAAAGTTGCCGCATAAAGTTTTAATATCATTTTAAAATATGTCCTTGTAGAAGTTGCCATAAATGTCGACATTTTCAGCAGCATGAATTTATGATGACACTGAATTTTTACGGCACTATAAAAGTCCATAGTCATGATGACATCTACAGCTGCCTTTTCACTAAAATATAAGAAACTATATTAAGACACATAGCTCAATATTTCCAGGGATTTCAAGGCAGAAACTGTATACACTTATGGGTGCTCACAGCAGTCTCAAGACGAAATAGAGGCAACACCCTGTGATTATTTAGCTGCTAAATCTTTTTATATTTAAATAGAAATCAGCAGAGAGTTCTTTTGTTCCTCTTTAGTTTTTATTTTCCTTGATTGATCAGGGCAAAAATGGCACTAACAGACCTTGAAAATCAGCTTGAATTGAAGCATTATTCTGCCAGGCAAAGGTTACCTAATAACCTGCTTTCTTCTCTCTCCCCTCTTCCCATATGAATTCTGTGTCAGGTGAATGGACTATTTGCAGAGGTAAGGGTGTGGACCCTATTGAAGGTATGGATGTTGTCCAGCTGCAGAGGACAAAAATGCAACTCCATTATAGGTTTGTTATATCTCAACTACTGGACACTGGAGTATCACAGAATCACAGAATCATAGGGGTTGGAAGGAACGTCCAGAGATCATTGAGTCCAACTCCCCTGCCAAAGCAGGTTCCCTAGGACATATCACACAGGTAGGTGTCCAGATTGGTCTTGAATATCTCCAGAGGAGACGACTCCACAACCTCCCTAGGCAGCCTGTTCCAGTGCTCCTTCACCCTCACTGTGAAGAAGTTTTTTCACATATTGGTGTGGAACTTCCTATGCTCCAACTTGTGGCCATTGCTCCTGGTCCTGTCCCCACAGACCACTGAAAAGAGGCTGGCCATTTCCCCTTGTGTCCCACACTTCAGATATTTATAAACATTTATCAGATCCCCTCTTAGCTTTCTTTTCTCAGGGCTGAACAGCCACAGTTCACTCAGACACTCAGTTCACTCACTCTGAGTACTGCATCTCTGAGATGCACTAGGACACTTTAGGGTACAAAGCCTATCCCTGTGGCTTGGTTCTGAGGGAAAGGAAAACTATCATGGGCTGGAAGCAGTAAGACATACTACTAACAAATCTTTCATTTGGACTACTGATAGACCAGCACCCTCAGGTTATGATTACTGTGTTGTGAACCCACTTTTAAGCCCAGATGTAGCCAGAGCATCTGGTTTTCATTTTGCAAACCAATAAAAAGAACCTTAGAGACACCAGAAATCTTCCTATCTTCTGTAAATTAAAGGGAAATGCCACACTTTAGCATGGGATTCTAGCAAATGTGTGCTTAAATAGGAAATTAAATAGTTTAAAAGTTACATGCCATTAATTCCTATACTTTGGGTAGATAAGTATGGTTTATACTGCATGGCAGCAGCAAAACCCTCTACAATAACATTATTGTACTGGAGGTGGTGCTTATATATATGTTCAAGTCCCAACCTATGGGAAGTTTTGCTTAAGGCTTTAAGATTTCCCTCATTTATATAAAAACTTAATTTCAATGCAGTATTTTGAAAGCTTAAATATTTCAATATTTAATCTGCAGGTGAATTAAATATACTACTGGGTAAGACGTTTCCTGATTGTCACAATAGTAAAAGTATGGACCCAACTCTTCCATCAATGAACACTCAACATTTCCATTGAATTAAATATGAGTTACATGTACATAGGGACTGAGGCAGTCTGGTTTAATTAGTGTGAAAATGTCAAGTCCCTGTATACAGTGCAAGCCTAAAAACAACAAGACATTTAACCCTTTCATTACTATTGAGCATCATATACAAGACACATTACAAAACCTCAGAGGAATCAAATCAGTGTAAAGCCACCCAGAATTTCTACTGGAAAGTTACCAGGAGAAATAGGTGTCCAAAAATCCAATCAAATGTTTGAGCAAACAAAGGAAAGACTTCTAAAATTGGCCTGAGTTTGGCCCATCAAGTCTGTTGTTAAGCAAGTGGTCAGATATTCAATATCAGTGAGAATCTGTTAGTTTTCATTGATCTGGAAAAATCAAACCACTTAAAGCAGTGCATTTCTATGGGGAAAAAGAAATAAAATTATTAAGTTTTTCTGGGAATACCATTGACTTCATTGTCCACAGATTTTATTGAAAACTGAAGCTATGCATCCTACAGAAATCCTTTGTTGAATTGAAGCCTAGATTTTTAACCATACACTTAAAACACAAAACCTAAGGTCTCGAAAAAACTACTCACAAAACAAATGCAGCTGTAAGAAAACTTTTCTCCATTTTGCAATGTGACTACTCTACAGTGTTGTGAGATACCCTCGCAAGAAATACTTGATATAAATTTTTTAGAGTATCTAACTCATACTTTTTTAGCACTGTAGCTATAGCAGGAGGAAGCCCTGTGCAGGCTGTTCTCTCGGTGGGTCTCCCTTTCCTGGAGACACTAACTTAAAGCTGCACCACTTCCACAGCTGTCAGTGGTCTTAGCCCAAGTTCTTCTTGACTGAAGCTTCTCAGGTTAAGGCACATCTAAGGGTGTCAAGGAAAACCCAAAGTGTACGGCTCCAACCTAGCTACAAAAGGAGCTTATCCTTCATTTTGATATAGTTCTTTTGCATCAAGAAATGTTAAGCAGTTACATACTACTAATGCCAACTTGCAGCCAGATAATGTGTAGAAGGAAGATTATTTACTATCCCAGAGCTTAATCTGTGGCTTTCAGATGTCTCCAGAATTAGTTCCACAGTATTAGAACAGAGACAGGTATTTTCAAAAAGCTTCTCTAGGATGCAGAAGCACTCTCCTCTTAGCAGGAAATGGAAATTGTTGCCATGATTTAGAAAAGGGGAAAAAAAAATACTAAAAGTCTCCTTAAAAGAAAAGAATCTGGTTTCCCTTGGTGACTACAGCCTAGCACATCTTCTGAGCCAAAGCAGTAATGACAGTATGTGAGCTGCAAGAACAGTACAGGAGATGATAGGATGTGGTAATACCTGGAACACAATCACAGCACCAGCAGCCAGATTTTCCACTTGGACATTCAGTCTCACGTCCATACCCTGCCTCCATGCAAGGAAACTCCAGAAGAACAGCTTCAGCATATTTAGGGTCTTGTGTCACTCTGAAGCCAGAAGAGGCAATCAGTAGTGAAAGAATAATTGGGCCACTGTACGGTCTCTGAGGAACCGTGTATTTTGCATAGAGCTAGCAGTATATGTAAAGCTAGCATTTATATACAAAGAATTTCAAATTAAGACACTCCATTGGCAAAATCAGACAAAATAAAAGAATGCATGATGTAGAATTCATACATACTGTTATTTTTCTCTCGAATCTAACAACTGTCCTCGGATAGCATAATTAAAATTACAAACCTTTTAATCACAGCACAAGTTAGTAAGATATGGACAGACATAATTACATAGTAAAAATTGTCTAGGCTCTGCTAACTCCAATATTAAGATATTTCATGGGAAATGGCAAAAAACAATGTCACATTATTTCTCCAATTCATTAATAAGCATGTTTTTTTGCACACTATTCTTCATGGTGTATTAACTTATGACAGGGGTCAGGGCTACATTAAATTATAGGATAAATTATTATAGTTAACAGTGCTATTTGACAGCTTCTTAGGTATCTGCTGCTCTTAAACTTGTTCTGCATAGAATTATTTTTTTAACAGCACAATAAGAAAGGTCTTAAATAATAAAGCATTTTACTTCGATTCCCACTTTTTTGTTACACTTCTCCACACAGAGCAAGTGGTGACCAAAGATAACTACAAGAAAAGAATAAATCATAATAGATCAGCTGAAATTTAACATTTATAGACTCTGAAGGTTTGCAATATAAAGCACAAGTTTGTTCTTCCTTCCACTACATTTAGGTAGCATGTGACTTCAGTTTCTCCATGGTGGCTTAAATATAGTAGGAATCTGTTCCACAGTCTTGAAATGCAATATCTAATATGAAGACTTAAAAAGGGACCAATTATTTTCTTGTACAAGAGTGTGCTGTATTATTCAAGGAAAGGTGACATTCACGAGTAGGTACCAGATATGATTGTGTGTTCTATAAGGAAGTTTTGCTGTTATTTATCTGTGTTTACATCATTGTCTACAGCTTTGCGCTCATTATGACCTCATTTGAAGCCCCATCCCTGTGACCAGTGTTCCCTCTCCACCTTTTCCTCACTGCATTTAGTTTATTGCCATCCCAGACACTTGTGCACAGAGCTGGGTAGAGAGACAGCCCTTTCCATGCACCACGTACATAACTACATCCCTGAAAATCTGTCCTTCCCTTCTCACCAGTGCATTTTGGTTGAGTCCTAATGTCACATATCCCCACTATATCCCTGTCTCTAGGATTCTATTTGGCTACTGAAACTGTTTTCTGCCCAGCCTTTCATGCCTCTGCTTATAGGACATGTTCTCTGAATAGACTGTCTTCTAATTCACACCCCTCTTTAAGCCAAACCTTAATGTTATTGTAGACATTATGACTATATTGAAGGCCCATCTATGATTTCTTTCTTTTTAAAATTTTAATTGTTGCTAATTACCTTAATTTGTGGGTTGTATTGTTTTGATGGTAGCTAAATTTCTCTTATACATGAACAGGAGACCATCCCTTTCAACTGGTGCCTTTGGTAGCTACTGCTGCTCAGAATTCAAGAATTATTAATAACCATAACCTAGATAAGTATAACTGGAATCTATAGTTTTCTGTAAAAAAATAGGTATTGTTTCAATTAAGGTGATATAGCAAGGAGGATATGGATTGACACAAATCAGAGATACACAAATGCTTTTGAGCCATATTATCTCTCCCAGTGAGTCATACAGTATTGCACTAATACAGAGCTAAAGTTCTGCGCTTCTGTATGTATCAGAGTATTTCTACCTGCTCACTAGAAATAAAGATATTGAACACATAATGCAGAAAGAGATTAATGCAGTTTATCAGGAGATGAGTAGATTTAACTCACCTCTTCTTTTGTTGTAGAAAAGAGGCAGCACAATTCTTGACTCAGGTCTATGTGAGACAGAGAGTCTGTAAGTGTCAACTCTGCAGTCCACAGGTATTAGAAACAAGAATATAAGAAAGTGGAACACACTTAGGGAAGACTCACATGACAACCTTGTATGTGGAAAATGAAGTTTGCAAAAATGGCATTTCAAAAAGTGATGAACCTATTCAAAAAGACCCTGAAGTCAAGAATGAGGAAATTAAAATGCTTGGACTTACCATGAGACTTACTTAAGCAAAATACAGAACCCACTGACAGCACAAATGCCTGTAAACAAACAAACATAACTCTACAAAACACAAAACACAAAAAAACAAGAGGCAAAAAAACACACTACTGTTCACTAATGAAGTTCAAGAGGTCATTGGAGTCATGTAGGCACCCTTCAGGCAGTGGAAACTGAGCCTATGACTCTTTCAGTAAATGTACCTTTCTTTCTTAAGTAGTTTTCATACACTTTTTTCTTTTTATTCAATAATCATATCAGGTTTTAGAACGCAGTAGAGATTTTTTTCTCTGATGAAATGCACTCCAGTGTTAGAAATAGAATTTTTGAAAAAACACAGGTTTGGCACGGATAAATATTTTAAAAATATTCTATGCCATTACACAAATGTGCCTCAAACTACATTTGACGATAGCACATTTTAACCTTAATGGGCTAACCAGTCTTGACCTTTCTATGGATCTCTCTAACATTCCCAAATCCAAGATGAAATTAAATATGGATGAGTACAAACTATTCCTCTTAGGAAAGAGAAAGCAAATATACAAAAAGAAAATGAGGGATGACTCATAAAACATTGACATAGAAGAGGTAGGTGTATTACAAACAAAACACGTCAACTACTTACAGTATCATGAACAGAAGGACATATTTTATTCTAAAAAGCATTAGCAGGAATGCTTTATGGAGGAGACAGGAAGCCACTATACACCTCTTTTCAAAGTACAGTTGCCAGCTGGCTACCACACTTTAACAAAGGGTATGTTGAAAAGCAAAGGTTAAGATAGGATGCTATAATGACTACATAGAGGAAGATTGTTCATTGTTTATTTTCCTATTGGTGGTAGCTACAAAAATACCCCAAACCAACAACAAAAAAAAAGGATACTGTCCAGACCCAGCATCTTATTTAGGTGACAGCAGATAGATCAGAACTCTTCCACAGAAAATACATCTGGTTGATCAGCAATGCCAAAGTCACCTTGCCAAATCTGCAACTAACCAAAATTTCCTGATTTATCGGTGAACAGAACAGGGCATCATGTTCCCTGCAGAGGCATCAGAGGGAAGAAGTGGGAATACCACAGAAACAAGCCAACTGCATCTGTATGTGAAGCAAAGCATCTCTCAAGTATGGGCGCCTTAGCCAGCACCAGCTATGATTACTGTCCCGTGAATAGCCTCATCTCTGAAAACGTGTCATTTTGTTATTTTCTGTTCCTAGGAGATCAGGGAATGGGGTGTGGGGGTGAATTCTGCATGACAATCTGTAATGCAGATTCCCTCAAACTGTACTTTGCGTCTGGCAAAAGTTCAGCAAACAAGGCACATTTTGAGATAGAGGTTTCTGCATAATCTCTGATTTGATTGCCAATTCCAGACATCATCGTGAAGGTTACAGCCTGGCTTCCAAATCATTATTCAGGGTCACTCTGCAAGGGCACTGGTGTCTAGACCCTCTTTGCTGGACAAATAGATTTGAGGAAAAAATTGGTAATTGTATGTTGAAGTGCACGCAAAAATTCAACAATTAGCAATACAATGGAAACTTACTGCATTACGATAGTAATACAGCATTAGTTATGAAGCCTGCAAGTGTCCTATTATGGCTCAACTAGAAATTAGTCCCCAATACACAAGTGGCACTTACCTGTTCCAAAATCAATGCTTGTGTGGTGTAAAGGAAGTTGTCCTGGAAATGGGTTCACTTAGTGGAGAGCTGTGAAGATAAAACCTCTGTTCAGATTTTGAAAGTGCAAAAATCAGATTTTGTCTTTAATATTAAGGAAAACAATACTGATGAATGGGAAAAAAACCAAAGAAGACTGCAAGAGTAAGAAGAGGAAAATTTATTCTGAATGGAGAAAAACTATGTGTTTGCAAAATTAAGCTATTTCAAAAATTGGTGGAGAAACCTTGTAATACCTTGAATGACTTATCAGTGATAAGGCCCTTTCAGGGCCTTGCAGTGCTTGTCATTTCTGGAAGCCGAAGATTCCTCTTTGTGGTGCTAAGCCTGGCCTAGACAAAGTTGCATCAGTTTAATTAAAAGTGTATTTTTAAATCAATTTAGCAAGTCCATGCAAACCCTATGTGGGCACTTTTAATTTTATTTCAGACTTGCATTAATTTATCTTAAGTGAATTCCTTCCTGACTTAAGCTAAATCAATATAAACCAGGGCAAAATCAATTTAGGAGTGTCCAAACAAGTGTTCACATAGGTTTAACAAAATCAATTTATAAAATGATTCAAATTAAATTGGTGTAACTTTTGTGTGAAGACAAGCTTGGCTTAGCTAATTTCTTCAGACTAGACTTTTTTTTTTATGAAACCAACCAAAGTGAAAATTATGGAATTTCTTTTGGATCCACACTGACTTGCATTGCACAATCAGTTATCCTCAAAAAGTTTATGGCATTCACAGAATCACAGAATGTTAGGGGTTGCAAGGGACCTCGAAAGATCATCTAGTCCAACCCTGCTACAGAGCAGGATCACTTAGACTAAATCACCCAGGAACGCATCCAGGCGGGTTTTGGATGTCTCCAGAGGAGTCACCACAACCTCTCTGGGCAGCCTGTTCCAGTGCTCTGTCACCCTCACAGTGGAAAATTTTTCCTTACGTTCACATGGAACCTTCTGTGCTCCAGCGTACGTCTGTTGCCCCTTGTCCTGTTGCTGGCCATCACTGAGAAGAGCATGGCTCCATCCTTCTGACTCTCAGCCTTTACATATTTATAGACACTGATGAGGTCACCCCTCAGTCTCCTCCAAGCTAGAGAGACACAGACGCCTCAGTTTTTTCTCATAAGGAAGATGTTCTACTACTGTTTCACCAATTAGACCAAAGAACAGAAAAAGTTCACTTTGCACCTGGCAATAGTTTCACAAACCTGACATGTCTGAGATACAGTTGAAGAGAATCAGTCTGTACGCCCCTGAAAATACTTGCCTAGTATTAAAAAAACAAACACCACAGGAATCCACAAAGACATTTTGACCAAGGAATTCTCAATCTGTTAGAGGAGTGGAAACAAATTGGTATTTGAAGCATTTCCAAAGAATGAAAACCATTCTCTCCTCATACAAAGTACTTTATCAAACGAACACAGAACCTCTAAATTACAACACTTACCTTTAGTCAGATATAAGTAAAAAAGAAAAAAAAAGTAGTGTATAGAGGAACTCACCTTCTGGAAACTCAACATATTTCTTCATGTTACTGGTGATTTCTACTTGCTCAGAGACCTGCAATTGGAAAAATTGAAATTTCTATCTGGCACATTGTGGTGAGTTGACCCTGGCCAAAGGCAAGGTTCTCAACAAAGCTGCTCTATCACTTTCCTCCTCAGCTGGGTGGAGGAAAGAAAGTATAACGAAAAGCTCATGGGTCAAGGTAAGGACAGGGAGAGATCTCAACCAATTACCATTGCAGGCAAAATAGTCTCAATTTGGGGAAAATGGATTTTTTACCAATCAAATCAGATTAAGACAGTGAGAATTAAAACTAAATCTTCAAAACAGCTTCCTCCTACCCCTCCCTTCTTTACAGGGTCAACCTCACTCCTGATTTTCTCTCCCTCCTTTCCCTCCCAGTGGCACAGGGGACGGGGAATGAGGTTGTGGTCAGTTGATCACATGTTGTCTTTACAGCTCCTTCCTTCTCAGGGGGAAGATGCTTCCTTTGCTTGAGCGGGGGTTCCCTCCCACAGGAGACAGTCCTCTACCAACTCCTCCAATATAAGTCTTTCCCATAGGTACAAGTTCTGCCAGCAAACCTGCTCCAGCCTGGGCTCCTCTCTCCACTGAGCCACAGGTCCTGCCAGGAACCTGCTTCAGCATGGACTTCCTGCCAGGGTCACAGCCTCTTTCAGGCATCCACCTGCCCTCATGTGGGGTCCTCTGTGGGCTTCAGGTAGATATCTGTTCCACCATCAATCTCCATGGGATGCAGATGTAGAGGGACAGCATGTCTCACCACGGTCTTCTCCACAGGCTGCAGGGAAATCTCTGCTCAGGTGCCTGAAGAACCTCCTCCCCCTACTTCTTCACTTGCCTTGGTATCTGCAGATACCTTACTCTTCTATCTGGCTGCAATTACTGTTGCCCAGATTGGATGTACGTGTGTGTGTGTGTTCCCTGTCTTAACTCTGCTATCCCAGAGGCACTACCACCATTGCTGATGGGCTTGACCTTGGGTAGCAGTTATGTATTTCCCAGTGCGACCTCTGTCTTGGAGACAGCTGGCGTTGGCTCTGTTTGACATGGGGGAAGCTTCTAGGATCTTCTCACTGAAATCACCCCTGCAGTCCTGCCTCTACCAAAACCTTGCCACGTAATCTCAATGTAGACATTCAGAATTTACAACCCAACTCGATTTCTTTCTATGTAGTACTTATTAAAAAGTTAAGGATTTGTCATTTTTGTGAAAAGGTATTTTTGAGCAAAGATGAAGCTTCTACAATAGAAAAATGGAAGTCTCCCAGGAAATGGAAAAATTTTTTCAATATCCCCATACTCCCAACAGCAATCCATCTACCAATGAGCTGTTGTCACAATTCTCTATTATTCCTTGCTTTAAGAATAAGCAGAAATATCTTCAGATAGAAAAAAAAAAAGTTCTTAATAACATCAGTGGCAAACAGATCAAGTTGTAGTATCTAATTGTAAGAAACGTTAATTATGGACTCAACATTACAATTTCACAGAAAACTATCACACTCAGACACAGATGAGAACTGTTTCTGATGCATGCTACAATCACCCTTGCAAGAGCTCAGGACAGTGGGATAATCTCACAAAAATCCATTAAAAAAGCACAAAAAAATCAATCTTTATGTTTCAATATACTCTTAGAAATATTTTCACAATCGCATGTTTTGTATTTACATTATCTTTAATTCAAATCAGCAGCCATAAAGTAATAATAAAGTATAAAAAGGTATTGTACATTGCAGATCTATATATCCCCTCCAGGATGAAAATGCTATGAATCGTCATCACACATACCCCACAGCCACATTTCCACTTGTTCACATACTAATTCCGTGCCCTGTGGAAAACAGCCTAGTCTAAGAACTGAATACCTTTAATAGTGCTATCCTGAAGGTTTGGGCTACGCTCTACTTTCTGCTCAAGTAATTGCAGGTTGTCAGTAGAATTCAATTTGTGCTGATACTTCAAATGCAGAGGTCACACTGGGAAATACATCGCTGGTGTGTTTTTAACCAGCTGTATAAATGGGAGCAAGACAGAACCTCTGCTATTTCAATGGCAAAGGTTGCTCAGGCCATGCACCATTTTAGAGCAAGGCTGTGCACTGGCTGCATGTCTTCTCCTCCTCCTCTTCAGGGTTTCCTAAGGAACTTCTGACTCTACTGATAGTGCCAAAGTGAAAAAAAAAAAGGGGGGGGGGGACCTTGGGGTGAACAATTAACATAAAAAATAGCATCACAACTTGTAATTGCATCTTACAGGTGTTGAAGACTGCCAAGCCTGCCCCCATATCCCTGTTCACTGATTTACACAAAGGACACAAGCAGTATCCTGTTACCCTTTCATGCAACGATGTCCAAAGTATCTGCAAATATCAGTCAGCAACTTAATTTGTGCCTTCAATTTTCACAGCAGCCATGAACCATGGTTTTGGTGTTCTTGAACACAGCCCCACTGGTTCATCTTGTCTCCCTAGACAACTACAGGGTCAAGTTTAATTGAACCAGGGAGAGATGGTGTCAAGCACTCCTTTTCCAAAGGAAAGGGATATGACCTAAAAAGGCAAAAGGTAGGGAAATAGGAAAAAAAAAAAGATAAAGTATGAAACTCTCAAATGAGGCTGTTACAATCTGAGTAGTAATATCATATGAGAAACAGAATCATAAGAGAGGTCAAGAAACCCTGGCTTTGCACAAACTGTATTCTGTAAAATATACATATTTTTACACCTCCTGATGAAAAAAGGAAATTTTGGTAGTTCATAACACCTCTCTCATGGCTGCACGTTTCTATATGACCTACCCCTGCACTATCTGGAGGGAACTCCGTCTTCCATGAGAGATACTCATTTGCTTATAGAAAAGAAGAAAGTCTTTAATTTTTACTGCAAAAGTCTGATCACGTCAGAAATCAGGTGACTTTGCTGTTTGAGTGAAACATCTGAATCTCGATATGTTTTGTGTACTTGATGCAGCAATGCTTTTATTCTCCATGTTGTTACCTTTTTCCCACTGCTACACACCCTTTCTGCTTGCAAAGGCAGCAGCAACGTTGTCCTCAGAGTTGTCTGCCTGCTACCAGGATATGCATTCAAACTGTGTGTTTTTAAAGAGACTATCCTTCGCTCATGCTAGTTTTAGTGTAAATTAAGTCAATTTGATGAAAGGTACAGAAGTGGCAAATTGCCTATTTTTCTTTTTACTTCTTCAGTGAGTTTCTTTGTTTTTTCTTATTATTTTACTTAAATTATTTCCCTATTATTCTTAGAATTTATTGTTGTCTCGTTAGCATTGCTCAGTTTTATCAGTGACATTTCTTGAACCTTTTTGCTAGTCACAGATAGAAAGTACTAGCATCACATCCATTCATGGAACCTGTCCAAGTGGTAGAGGGAAAAACATTTTTCTACCCTGGAAGATTTGCAGACATGATAGAACCTTGGCAAAAGAGATGGCAAGAACAAACAAAACCACCAAAAGACAGAAACCAGCACAGCAGAGGTGTTTGATCATAAAAAAGAAAGAAAGAAAAATCCTGGAGATTAAAATTGACCTCTGGCAACTCTTCCTCTTGCACAGTAATTGAGAGTGAATTTGGTGGAGTACATAAGAACCTTAAAGAAACCCTGATGTTTGGTGGGACCTTTAGGTCTGGGCCAAACAAAAACCAGGACACAAAAGTTGTGGGAAAGATGCCTTTGCAATATCATGTTGTTCAGGTTGTGTTTTCTTTCTTACCTTTTAACCTGCATCCGGAAGGGGCTGGCCTTTTGAGTACCCTTCTTCCGTGTTTTGCAGCTTACGTGGATCAGAAATACGTAATGGATAGGGCCTTTTGAGTCACCTGGTGTCAATGCAGTCATTGGGAGGATTATTTACATTTTCTTTTCTCTCTGCGAAAGCACTGTTGTGGCACACAGGAATCAACAATAATCTTCCTTCCATAATTCTGTAAGCTATTTTGCTCAGCCTGCTTGCCAAAATACTCACTCATGAATATGCAATGAGGTGGAAGAAATATTTCTTTAAGTTTTAAGCCCCTTGGGCCTTTAATCTTGAAGCCTTTTAAATCCAGGATATGATTTTTTGTGCGTATGCATGTATATGTGCTGAAGTGTGTGTATTGGTGTCACTTCTCTTAACTTGTGTGCATACCTGATTGCTGGAGGGCTTTCATTCTCATTTAGATATATCATGTACTCATGCACACGTACATTAAGGACAGTTTTTGCCCATTTTTTGATAGTATGGAGGAGACTGATTATCCAAAGCATTTCCTACTGCAGCTATAGGGAATAAATATTGATGCATTTTGTAGTAGGGCAAAAAAGGTAAATGAAACTTTTCAAGGGCATCTGCCATAAAATGACCACAAAAATTATCTTAAATGTCCAGCATGATAGCAAGTTTTGGTATATGACTCTGTGTGAGATGACTTATGCAGTGATCAAATGGAAAAATATATGTCAACAAGAATGATTTTGTGACAGGCTGGACATATTTTTAACTTGGGAGAGGCCCCCTTCACGTCTATATCCTTTGGCGGGGCACCTGACTTTTGGGCTATCGGGTGATGGAGAGAAAAATGCTTCAGCATTTAGCATGTGCAGTAAAGCGAAAGGTAGAAAGCGACACCTGCTTGGCACACCTTGGCTGGCAGGGACCTGCACCTGGGCTTCACTCTCTTCTTGCTTGAACTAGAGCAATGAGGCTAAACTGAACTTATTTTCTGGGATACACTATAATTCCATTTGAGTCTGCATATGCTAAACTTAGTTACTAATTCAGTTTAGCCTGGCAGCCTCTGGAGCCATGGAGCCATTTCTCTACTTGGAGAAAATTCTAGAGCGCTCATCCTAGGGTTATTATTAATGTTCAAGACCTTTATTCAACACTGTCAAGAGTGTGTCCCTCACTCTACATGCATCTCCTGTATCAGACTACATTACTTATTGAACCAAGGTTACAAGCGTATCTGTATCTTCTAGTTATAAGCAGCAACAAAATGGTAAACTCAAACCAATTTGGGAATTCTAAAGTGCCCGGTTTCATGCTTACTGAGAACAGACATTAAAATACTGAAGGAGAAGGGGACCCAGTGTTTCAGCTCTTTAACTCAGAATTCCAAGTAACTTTTGGTGCCACAAAATCACATTTTTGAGCAAGTAAACAACCCCACAAAACTACGTTATTACTTCTTACCAAGAGTTACTCACCAGTCATATAAACAGAGTGCCAAGAGACAGTTCTTGCCCAAAAGACTTAGCAATGTAATGCCCCATGGAGCTCTGCTCAGTCTGGAGAATATACGGCAAAAAATAATAATGAACTGCTGGCATAAGTTCTATACTCTGAAAGCAGCCCATATATTTATTGTAGCAATTAAAACTTCAGCTCCTGTGCTGCTTTCTACTACTTTCTTCCTTAAATTTCTGGCTCTCCAGATTCTGTTAACTCCCACAAACAGCAAGGCATGCATTAAAGCCTTATGAATTCCTTCCTTAAAGGAATTCCAGAGATGTGGAGCCAAACATACACTGTTTTTAGAGGAGCATGGAGATGAGACACAGTTGGATGGTTAATTCTGAAAAAGACAGAAGATGTTACCACATTTGGGGAAAAATTTTCCACCAGAAGTAGAGTTGAGGTAGCTGCAGAGTAGATGCAGAATATGTCCAGCACACACTGAAGGCATCTGAAACGGGGAAAGCAGCAAACAAATTGTCCATAATAATGAATTAGCTCTGTGGGTTTTTGATCAAAATCTTTCACTGTACAAATTGGGTAGAGTGAGGAAGGCACTTTTTCACATTTGGGTTTTTTTCATTTATGTGTGTATGAGTGCTCCTAAGCATTAAAAAAGGGGGTTAGGGGAGAAAATTCTAGAAACAAAGAAAGGAAAGGAAAGAGATGTATCTGTCTGATGCTGTTAGATTAAATTAGACTATAATGATTACTGTGTGCCTTCACAAAAGACATTTTGTAACATTTAAGATTTCTGCTAATTGAACGAGGTACATTACCATGCAAAAGAATGTTAGTGAAGGTTGAAAAGGACAAACCAACTATTCTCGTACATCACCATAATTATGCAGCCCCATGTTCGAACAATTACATTTATGTAGACCCACTGTTAAAATCAATGTTACTTGTACAGCTAGTCCTTAATCAATGGAATCAGTCAATTTACCATGGTCACATCCTTCTTCTTAATTAAGACAGTGATATCTCTGGAGCGCAGGGTCTCAAAGAGATAAATAAGTACAGAGGTTGGGAAATGTCAAAGAGGTGACTCCCTGATTTTACTCTCAACGAACTTAGGAGGAAATAAGACAGTTCCCTCAGTTCAGGGAAGCAGCACAATCTTCTAAAGAGATGGCTTAGCATTCATTAAGAAAAGAGCAGGTAGCAGTGTCTGACAGAAATAGCACTAATGAGCAAAGAGCGCTTTCAACATGCATATCCTTCATAGTCATAGTCTGAATTATGAAGGTTGTGCCACCTAAGCCAATTTTAATTAGAGTGAGCATGGACCTCTTTGGACAGTTAGCCTTTCTTTCCAAAATCCATTTCAATATGGTGTCATTTTGTTGTCATAATCAAAATGGCAAAGTGATGGAATAACCTACTTAAAATGTCTGCAGTGTTAAAGCAGATATGGCAAACATCCTCTAATGACACATGTAATAAGGGTATTACCTAGAGGACTTTGACAGTGCGTTCTGTGTTGTCAGCGTAGTTGGAATAATGATAGAGGTCTCCTCTGGAATAGGACATAGGTCTTTAAAGACCAGGTCTAAACTTCTGTTCTACAGGTAAGCTATTAAACTCCCATGTGCTGAAAGAAAAGAGAAAAATACAGATCTACTGAGCCGCCAAGTGCAGACGTAGCCATAACTCTGAAGGTTTTTTCCCCTCTGCAAAATATACCTGTACTGTCAAACTAAGATTATTCACTCCTCCTACAGTGAAACACACATCAAAGACTACTACATAAAATGAAATAAACCTGGAAATTATTTGTACTTGTTTGTATCTAAATCTACTGATTACTTCTGATACTACATTATGATGGTATTTTATTATTAAAAAAATTCTAATAACAATTTGGTCATAATAATAATATTAATTATTAATAACAATAGAATAATCTTTTCCTTTGGAAGGGACCTGCAATGATCATCTAGGTCCAACTTCTTGATCACTTTGAGACTAACCAAAACCAAAAGACTAACCAAAACCAAAAGGCATTGTCTAAATGCCTCTTAAACGCTGTCAGGACTTCTCATCCTGAAGTGCTTTAAGCATTCTTGGTCCAAGAGCCAAGGTATTAAAGGTATTTAAGGGGCCTGTTTAACATCAGTTACAATCCATAACTGATTTCTTTTAGGAGGTACGGAATCAATCAGAATCCCAGTGGGTACCTATCTGTTTTATCAGGTACTTCTGGGAAAGATTTGAAAAAAATCTGGCCACAAACATCTAAACAACCTTGAAAAGTGGGATTCATGAGTCTAAATCTATGGTGGCATAGTGCAAGACTGAGAAAAAGCACTTGTAGTAAGCTCAAATCAATGATTCCAGAAACCTGATGACACCCATACTAGCACCTGTGCCTGGACACAGAGAATTTTTGATACCAAAGGTTGAGTTTTGGGTAACATTTTCAGTTTTGTTTCTGTTCAAAAGGCAGTAAACCAAAAAAATATTAAAAAACAACTCAGTAACCAAGAACACTGCCAATTAAACTTGAAAAGGAAAAATTTGGGTCTTTTCTTGAGGTCATCGATTTGGTTGAAGGAATAAAAAAAAGAATTTTAGAGTCAAACCCTGAAAGATTTATTGTTCTTTAAAATGTCATCTGAAAACAATTTGTTTATAGAAAACCTGTAAAGGCAATTTTTTAAACTGATCTTTTTCTTAGAAAAAACATTAAAACTTTCATTTGACTTCCTGTTCCCACAGCTAATAAGAATCAAAATAAAAATGAAAACACTAGAAGTTACCAAAAAAATATATACTAGAGCAAAAATAAAGTTCTGCTATACAATGGAGTTGTAAACTTTTTTTTTGTGGACAGTTCTTATAGACCAATCCATAGTACGAGAGATTGTTTCCTTTCCTGTGAAACCTGAAATACATAAAAGTATGTTTCAGTGAGTTAAGACAATGGCAGAAAGGAGCCACTTCCCTTGTTTCAATCTCTGTTGTCCTACACTCCTAGTATTGTATAGGCATTGTAGCAATTTCTGTATTTCATGGTTGAAAATTGGAATATTTTTCCCTTTCCCTTTTGGTATATTATTACATTTAATAAATTGGTATCATAAGTGTGCTTTGAGAATTTCAAAGCAAAGTAGAGAAGGTTAGTCTTGTTAAAAACCATTATCTTGAGACTGAGGCTGGAAAACATCCCTGATTTGGACTACGTAAAAAATCATACATATAAATTCAGTTTGAAGTTTGCTGAAGCAAAAGCAGTAAGAAAAAAATTCACACCACCATACAGGAATAAATAATCTGTTTTACTATAGAAGAAT
Organism: Gallinula chloropus; assembly: GCF_964237585.1. Lineage (NCBI taxonomy): Eukaryota > Metazoa > Chordata > Aves > Gruiformes > Rallidae > Gallinula > Gallinula chloropus. The sequence continues at coordinate 78,896,750 of NC_140085.1, forward strand.
TCTTCTCCTTCACTCACTCTCCATGTTATGATTTGAAACTCTGTTTAACTCCTCTAGATGTATTTACTTCTGCATTTGGGGTATTCTGGTGAAAGCCAAAACTATAAACTTGAAATGGAAGTGATTTACTATTTGGGGAAAATTACAATAAAAAAATGGAATGATTTTCACTGTGCTTCCTGTAAAGAAACAGAATTAAGAGGAAAAAGCCAAGAAAGCTGCAGGGATTAAATAAGATATTTTATAAATTTGAAAGCAGCTGTTCAGCCATATGTGCTTACCTTTTCATTTTTTCTCAGCTAGCACTCTTACCTTGGATCTCTACCAACCTGGCTTGCTTTTAATCCACCGATATCATTGCCTGAATAACCAATACCCTCCTGGTCTTCACAGTGGAATCAGCAGTAAGGAAGCTTTGCTGTGGTAGGATAAAACACACAAATTCTTCATTTTCTTTAATTTGTTTTAAATCCTGCAGATTCCAGTATGTTGCAGTATTTTAAGATCATGAATTCCTTGAGCAACTTGGCCATGAACCTCACAGCCTATGGCCACATAACAATATGGCCATACATCTGTTTTAACAGCCCAGACTACAGTGCCGTGCATTCAGTAACGAATATAAACATGTGATTAACTTTTATCATATGTTTATAACTTTGCCGAAGAGGGACAATATAAAGTAAATGTTTACCTACTTTGTTGATCTGAGACTTGCAACACTACCTGCACAGGTTTAAATATGATGTCCCTATAAATATAGGCACATGTCTCATCGCAGACAGAACTATGAATAAAATAACCTGAAACGAGGGACGGATATTCCCAAATTCTCATGAAATTCCCATCGAGCTCTCAGTATCACCTTTTGGGAAAGCTTTCTGTGGGCTATCATTTTGCAGAAACTATCTTAGACACTGCTAATTTATGTGGCATGCTGTCAGGTGTGTGTTTTATTATGTCAAGAAGATATTACTTATATACTAATTTAATTTATTTTATACTGAACTTTGAATAGACTGCTCATGCTTTTGTCCTTCTGGTTACTTATTAATAGAAAAATGTGACAAATGTTAGAACTACAGCAAAGATAGCATACTTAGAAAAGCAAAATGAATCACTGCACATTCAACAATGGATGACATAAAAAAAAATCTTAGCCCTTGCATACTTTACATTCAATGGTCAATCTTTGAACAAACTAGCATCTGAGCTATAGGCTCCCCAACTCATTCATCACAGCATAACTCCATCTTCTGCATTTCAAGAAAAATTACAGAAAATAAAACTGCAATAAAACCAAAAAGCTGGAAACAGAGATGACACCCATGACAACATTAAAAACAGAATACTGAAGGCATGCAGTCATCCATACAGCTTAAAATTAATGGAACTCAAGATAGATGTCTGCTTTTTTTCTAATGCAATATCCATGAGGTAACCCACAAGAAGCAGCACAAGTTTGCTACAGTCATAGGACAGAAATAACAGACACCAGTTTCAAGCAGGGACTAGCCAAAGAAAAATCAGGAATGTATGAAATACTTTTATATGAAGCCAAATGTTGAGCCAAATTATTGTTCAACTCTTGATTCAAGTACAGTTACAGCACAGAACACAATGTCCAAAATTATGTACAACTCTTCATGCCACCATGAATTAATCAAAATCTTGTGATTTAGACACTGAGGTGACTGGAGCCACATCATGTTCTGACTTTGCAGCTTAATATTGCCTTTAATGAGCTCTAATTTCCAGAAAGTAACTTATTTGAAAGAGTTACTTCTTATTTTTGAAGTTCACTGCATTCTGCGTATCCTAATTCCAGCCTCGCCAGAAATATTAATGCCAAAATATTATGCCAGATCTTGAGAGTTTTCCAGCCAAGTTTCATCCTCAGGAGGAACCTGTTATTTACTGAAGTTCACTTATTCATCCATATTTTGAGATACCGAAGCAGCCGCATAGTTGAATTTAGCCACTCTTCATTTAATTTATCAAAATGTTTCAAAAAGCTTCTCATAAATCAAATTACATGCAAAAATAAGGTCTTCTATATGGTTGTATATTCTTTTATGTAGTATAAGAGATCTCATGTTCTTCTTGCATGTGTATGCAACCAAAGGATATTGATCAGAAAGGCTGGCGGAACACCTGTCCCAGCACCCACAAAACACCTCTTAAGGAGCCTTCAGCAGGCTTAAAACTCATAGAAAATGAATGTAATTCCACTTTAATATACCACAAAAAGGTGATTCTAGAGATCTAAAGCACTGAGAGAATAGTATAAAGTCTGAAGCTACTCATATGGCATTGGCCTTCTGGCCAGGGATGCTTTCTTCCAGACCTCAGCAGTATACTGGAATAGTAAAAAGGACTACTCAGCATCACATTTGAAAAGTTCTAGTAGTCCAATAAATACATCATGCATGAAAACAAATTTAAATTATGGCTTTTAGCTTGAGAAAAAAGAGTCTGCTCTTTTAACAGCAGTCCTTTAAGTCTTGTTACTTAAAAGGAGTTCCTTGCCATGTTTCATTACAGAGTTATAACTCTACTGAAACAATTTCAAGAGCGAATGTCAAACATCAGAAAAGAATTGTGTAGTGAAGAAAGAAAGGCTAGTGTAATACAGTTAAGAATGGATTGTCCCCTCTTCTCCCTCCCATTTTCTTCCCATCACACAAAACACTGAATATGTATTGGCATAGCTTGGGAACCACACAGAATAGAACAAAATTTATTTAGAACCATCACCTTTCATAGTAAAGGTATCTCAAAGCACATTATGGAGCAATGACAGATAATTGAGTGACTGTGTTGGCAAACTTGACTCACTATACACTCAGCGATAGATCATACATAGTCCAGATATCAGAACTGTGAAAAAACCATAGAAATGCTGTCCAAAATATGGGACAGGAAAAAAAAAAGCCAGAAAAGAGTGAAAAAAGATACTTAGCTTTTACACAAAGGAGAGTAAGATGCGGCATAATTTAATAGCTCAGAGTTAATATCGTAATTGCTTATATCATGGAGTCTTCCTGCACTGCTTAATGTCATACACTATTCTTTTTCAAAAAAATTTGCATTTCATAGTCACAAATATGTTTGCATGATCACAAATGGTTAGCAAATGGCAATGGAGTCATAAGGCAACCGTGTTTCAAACTTTGTGTTATATAAAATAGGACCTTTGGAGAATATTATGCTAGAATAGTTAAGCTAATATTCTAGTCCCTCTGATAAGACATTGCACAGGTAGATTCAGCCAAATTGATGGTATTGTTGACATTAACACTATTTTTCTTACATATAAATACTAAGACCTCACCATGTAGGTAAAAATCATCTTTGCCAAAAGTTTGGGCAACCTGGTAAGGAGAGCATTAAAGTTGGAATGATGTTGGTGGGGAGTTGACAACTCATAATCAGATGAGGAAGTGGTGGACTTCCACATGAAAATGGTGCAGGGTGATAGGGATACAGGAGACCTTGTAATAAGCAGATCAGGACTGGAAGAGGTGCATAAAGATATGCTGAGAGGACAGCATTATGGATTTTTTTTCTGTGGAATCATCATGGCTGGATGGATCTCTAAGCACACAGATGCAGGGCTCCTGCAGATTGGGAGCAGCACTAAGATGTACTGGGATGATGAGCTATCTGAGAGCATACTGGTCAGGATTAGAGGCAGACCAAATAGACAACACTGGTGTGCAAATCTGCTACAGATCATGTGATCAAGAAAAAAAAAAAAAAAAGGCAAATGAGGCCTTCCTCAGACAACTGGAAGAAGCCTCCCAACTGCAGGGCCCTGGTCTTCATGAAGAACTCAAACTGTCATGCAATCTTCTGCAACAGCCCTTCACAGGGTGCAAGCAATTCAAGAGGTTTCTGGAGTATATCGGTAAGTTCTAGGCCTTGGTGACCGAGGAACCAACAACGGGAGATGCTGCTGAATCTCATACTTAAAAACAACGAACTGATCAGTAAAGTGAAGATCAAGGGCATGCTGGGTTGCAGGGGCTTTTTGATGGTAGAGTTCGGGATCGTGAAAGGATTAGGAGCAGGGAGAAACAGAAGATCACAGCGCTGGACTTCAGGAGGGAAAACTGCACTGTTTGGAAGAATCATTTGTGATATGGTCATGGAGAAAACAGAGCTCTGAGAGAGCTGTTTGATTTTAAAGGATCACCTTCTGCTTGTTCAAGAAATATTCATCCTAGTGCACAGGAAAACAAGTGGATGCAAATAAATAAATGGGGCAAGGAGAACAAAGAAGATAGAGCCACAGACTTCTTCGTAGTACCCAGTGACAAGCCAAGAGTCAATGGGCACAAACTGAACTACAAAAAATTCCATTTAAACATAAGAAAAAATTGTAGGTATGATTGGACACTGGAAGAAGTTTCCCAAAACGGCTAGAGAGGCTAGCCACCCTCCATCCCTGGATATACTCAAAACTCAACTGAACAGAGTCTAGAGCCAGCCTTCCAACCTCAGCCAGTCTGTGATACTGCAGTATCTTAAACAAAAGAAAGAATTCCATTTATAAGATATATATGAACACTTCAGTGACACATCACTGAGACACCAAGAATAATTTGACATGCATACCCACACATACATTCTATCCAGAACAAAAATAAAGTTCAAAGATGTAAATCAATTTCTTACAAAACAAAATGGTGACCAAGGGCTGGGTCAGTCTTTCTTATTCTTAAACCCATAGAAGGTGACTGAGAAGATAATGGGTTGATTCCTTTTACAGGAATGAGCAGATAATTGTTTCACCTCTCCCTGAAAAAGAAAATCTAGGATCTATCTTACACTTTCACAAATTTGATCAATTTTAAAGCTCTGTTTACCTTCTCTCTAATCCTGCATACCTGGGGAATGACAGTGCAGTGATGATTCACAGAACAGGAGCCTAACTCAAGTCACAGAGATCCACCATTTAAAGATAGATTTTCCCTGGGGTCTGAGATGAATTTCTACAGGATGAAAAGGGGTTTAATGTATATCTGCCATGTTTGTCCCTTTGCTCCTCTAAGCTTTTAAGCCTCCCTTCCAATGGGGCTGCATCAAATAAAGTGCACCCTCCAAAGTCTCACGTAGAGAAGTGTCGAATCCCTATTTCTTGCTTTCCACAGAGAAAACATAGAAAACCTATGTGGACCCTCCACATAGAGATCTGTGGGGCACTGCTGCCCAGCCCACAAATGAGAAAAGATCAAATGAAGAGTAATTCATATTTATAAGGAATCAATTCCAGCAAGAAATTGAACCAAGAAGCTTTGGGCTCAAAGTAGTGTGGCTTCCTGCTGAGATAAGAAGAAACGACTTTGTCTGTCTCTAACCAACTAACTAGGTGTCACGTGTGATGTTCTTGCTTTAATGCCTGCCTTACATATGGTGCCTGATAACTGCGTGGATAAGGGGATAGAAATACATGTCACAAAACACTACCAGCATGTGAGTGGGATATGCATAAATGAATGGATGTGAATGGCTCTTTTCTAGGCCAACAAGCTTTCTGTCGTTTCTTCATTATGTCTGAGAGTAATCTTCAAATACGCAAGTCTTCCCTTGAAGAATATATTAGCAAAAGAAGGGTGTAAAAGGTTCTGTGCCATTAAGAGGACCTGACTTTAAGAACAGTTTATGCTGCTTGAGAAAGAGTAAATAAACAAAGTGTCAGTTATAAAATTAATGGTCTACTGTACAGCCCAGAGAAGATTTGTGCATTGGTAAAAAGATGTGGTTGGCAGTTTGTCATTTGCATTGTTCCTCGTATAGTTATAGGATCAGTAAAACTTACCTACTGTCTATTTAGTTGGTAACTCCCTGTAATAGAAGTCTAAAACTTGAAGAAGAATGCTTATTCTTGGGAGAGCTGGGTCACCTTTGATAATACAGCATCAGCAGCTTGTGGTCAGGTTGTTAGGAACTAAGTGACTATTTTGACAGAAATTTTGATCACCTGGAATTAAAGACAGACAAACCACACACCCTACCCAAAAAGAACAACAAACACAATGAAAAAACCCTACTCTGCCATGGGAGCTTTTAGACTAGATTGTTGTTGTTGACCTGATACTGTGGGCACATCTATATTGGAATTATAACGCGTCAAATTACAGCTGCAGTTTGCATGGGTACACCTGTGTAAAACAGCTAGTCCAGTCACTGACAACAGCCTTCCTGCCAATGTGGAATAGAAAACCCATTCAAGAACATGTTAACGTTTAGCCATATGCCATTGTGCTCTATACTTTTACCAGGTATCATAAACAAATAAATGAAAGCCTTACTCATCCTTACATGAAGAGCAGACAGGCATTACTCAACTTCAGCCTTCACCTTATCAATTCTCAGCACAAAAAAGTTTAAGATACATATGAATAGGGGCATTACAGTACCATAATACTCTATAAAAACAATGCACACCTTGAGGTTCAAACATCCTCAAGGCTTCTCTTTAAAGATAAGACTGAGACATGGGGCTAACGGTAACCAAGGTGTCAAGGACCCTTACTTTAACAGAAATTTACTTTACGGAAATTACACTGAAGGGCTTTCTTTTTTCCTTTGTTCTAAAGGCTTTGCTCTGACCTTCAATTGAAAATAATTAGGATCACATGAACCAATGATGGGAAAAAAATCACAAATTGCTTTAGATAATAGCAGGGATTTTGTTTCTGTGCAAAAAGCCATCTTTGCTTTTCAGGAACCACTGACTTCAACAGGAGCAAGAGTGATACTTGGTTTCCTTGTGTATCTATGCCATCCATTAGGATTTCATCAAATGCAATGTCACACAGAGGAGACTAGGGGAAAAAGGTGATTTTTTTAAACATCTCTCTGCTCAGGAGGCATTACTGAGCCACTGTGACGTTGCTCAGAATATCTGACCATCCACAATGTATACTTGTCGGGAAGAAACAGGGAGAGAAAAAGAAGAGGGAAAGAGGGGAGAAAAAGGAACTAGCTGATGAGTTGGTTCTTTGGCAGGATCTCTCGATGTTTGCCAAGTACTTAGTCAAAGCAGCAAGCAGAAGGAGAGAATTTGCTTCCTGCTTCTGACTTGAGTCATATCCCACTCAGCCAGCCATTTCAAAGGAGGAGCTGCTGCAGTGAGAGAAATACATTGCAACTGGCAGCCACTCTTGATCTTGGTGGTGCTTAAAAAAATCAATTGTTTTGTAAAAAACACCCAGGGAGATTTTGCAAGAACTGGATTTTGCCAAACAGCAACAAATAAATAACAACTTTAAAAATGTACTTGGCAAGGAAGCCAAGGAAGAACATCAGGAGAAAGTATTGTAGGAAAAAGAAATGCAGGAAGGGTTGAGAAAAGGCAAAGAAAAGAAATCCACAGGGTACACATATTAAGAATTATTAGACAAAAAATCCCCACCTAAAAATATATACATAAAAAAATCAAAAAGCAAACAAACAAAACCAGAAAAGAAAGCGTGAAACTGCAGTAATAACTTCAACAGTGGTGGCCTACCCTGAAGTTATTTATGTATTAAATCTCCTCATACAAGCAAAGAGTACCAGTGCATTCAGTAACAGCCTTTGTACAAGGTTATCAATGAAGTGTTATGAATAGATCACGAAGAGCTTTTAGAAGGCAGATAAGCAGTTTTCACTTATTGCAGTGAAGAATAAGAAAAGAGGAAGATGCAAAGGGAGGTGGCACCATCAGAGACATGAGCTATGAGGATAGTCTTGCCACAACTTCTGAAGTCATATAATTGGGTTAAGAACATCTTTCTCAATGCCACTGACTGAGGTTAAAGGTGACAAGAATATAAGCACGATTTTAAATTATTCAGTTAAGAGGCAACACCTTAGAAATGTCATAGAGCAAGTAATACAATAGTACCCAATTTTATAATTTTTATTGTTATTATGTCAACTATTATTTTATGTCTCTCCCAGTGAGTTATCCAAGGTTTTCTTTTCTACACGTCAGTGTGGTTTGCACTCTGATGCAGTGCAGTGTTGAGGATTGAGAAGGCAGTGGTGAAAGAACATATGGGACATTTTTAAAATGACCATTCAATGGGACAACTCACCTGAGGTCATGCTGGCTCCAAGATGATGTCAGAAGAATGCATCAATAGCTAACGATCTCTTCCCCCATCCTGTAGTAAGTAGGTTACCACTTTGTTTAATTCAGAAGGTATCCCTTGAGACCACTGGCCTCAAGGTTTCCCTAAGCCTTAAGACATTTACCAAAGCTTACTGTTAAAACTACATTGCTTTTGTTTCTTGACTCCTTCTATCCCATTTTTGTTCTTATGAGTGGTCTCATTCTTCTTTCTTGCAGTTCTTTCATAATTTTTCAGCATGGTGTATTTTCATCTGTTCTTTTACTGTTGTCTAGGTTAATATTTTCCTAGACATTGAAAATTTCAAAATGACAAAATGACAAAGTTTAAAAAAAAAAATCAGCGTGGAGGTGTTTCAAAATTCACTTGATTTCATAAATCAGCATTTTGAATCAGGAAATTATTCAGTCATGAACACTAACCAGCTCCACTTATCACTTCTCTCAGCAGTAAACTAGGATCTAGTGGTGACTGCACAATCCATTTCTGAAAGAAACATCCTGACAAGCCATTGTATTTCTAAGCATCAATGCTAAGGAGGAATGATCAGTGTATGCTAGGTAAATTTAGCCCGATGCTGAAAGTGCTGAGCATCTGCATTAAACTCAACTGAAAAAACTCTCCTATAACCACGTCTGTATCAAACTCTTCCCTTTTATTTTTTTCCTTCTCCTTTAAGACTTTCTATCCATTTTCAGTAAAAATCTGTTATCATCTAAAATTGACACATTACCTTGGTGTCTAAAAATGCTGCGATCTGGAGTTTTCATTCTTTACACAATTTTGTAAGTTCAGGTCCATATATGCATAGACAACTGTGAATTCCTAAAAGCTATCATATTCAGGAGGAAAAACCCCACCTTTCCTATCAGATTACTTAGAGTTGCCATGCTATTTATGATTATGACTGTGCAATGCCAGTCATTACAACATTATCATATTTGCTGGCTATTTACTACTCAGATGCTAATAAAGCAAAACCAGAAAATTAAAGAATAGTAAAATATATCATTTTAATTTTAAAAATCTTTGATATTGATATTTTTGTAAATATAGCAAATGCTTCTAATTATATTTTAACAAGCAGTTATGAAGAGGTATGCCTCCTATTGGATCCTAAATGACTAAAAATGACCTACTTTAATTTTATTCATTATCTCTAACTGTTATTAGAACCTGTATTTGACATATGTGGATATTATTTGATCTTTTCAAACCACATTCATTCTCATTAAGAAAGCCCCAAGACATTTTCTTTCAGAATATTTTTCAAATATTCTGAGATTTTGCTTGTTATGTGAAATGTGACAGCACTTTCAAGTTCTTTATTATAGTTTTTTCTATGGCAAGAACCAATTATCCCTTCCCAGTACTAGTGTCTAGTTTTGAACTCAATATTTAAGCAATTAGTATCTGTATCTGTAAATTAATACATCTATATTGCTAATGTAGTTTTAATCATACAAAATGAGTAAGAACAGCCTTTTTCAGTGTTGCTAAATGTAAAGAAATGTTTATTTAAACTTAAAATGAAATTAAACTAGGAGAGAACAAGCAATGGATATAATTTTTATGGCACTTCATCTTTTCCTTTTCTGAAGAAGACCACTTAAAGGAGCATTACCTTTTTTCAAACAGAGTTGTCTCTTTTACCCGAATCAAACTTATTTTCATACTTTTAAACTCAGTAATTGCTGGCTATATAGACATCTCCATGACAGCCTCAAATCCATTAAAATATTTGAACTTTTAGTATAAAAACACCATTATTTTAAAGTTGGGAATATGCTGAGTGCTATGCTGAAAATGTTTCAAGCCAGAAAGTATATTTAGCCATAATTGAGTATCAGGGCTATGAGTTATTATGAATACACAGTGATTGATATAGATTTTACTGTTTGTTACAAAGCTCCCTTTTTGGGAAGTGTCTGTGATATTTCACAAGATCAGAGAAATGAATCTGGATATGTACAGATGCATCAGATTTCAAAATGCATTTCATCAGTAATCTACACAAAATAGCTCTTCTGGCAAATGAAAACTAATTTCTTCATTTTGTTTTCTTATCTTGCCTGCAGAAAATGAGTAATAACAAAACTGTACTACGCAGATTTGAGTTCATTATTACCTTCTTATGTTAATCACCAATTAACGGTTTCATTCTCTCATGAATAAAAATTCTATAAATATTTTAGGTCCACTTGCTGATCTGCTGAATGATGGGTTTATCTGACCTGCAGATGGCTGTTGTTACATCTTATTCATATTGATGGTTTGGAATTTCTATCCAGAAATGTTAGAGAGTAAAATAGAAAAGTTGAGAATGAAAAGAAAAATTACTAAAATTGCATTGAGTCTGCTATTCAGTTCACATTTTGTGTAATACTCGCATCATTGTATTTCTTTGCCTGATGTGCAGAGATTATTCTTATACCACACTTATAGCCAAGTGAACAAGCTGATGAGAAAAATGAGACTTGGCTTAACATTTGACTATTTCAGCTAGAATTGCCTTAACTCATCTGTGTCAGAATAGATGGGAAAAGATATATGTAGAAATTAATTCAGGGAAATTTTTTCCTAGGAGTTTCAAATACCTAAACAAGAGATGACTGGAAAAGGACAGAAGGCTTGTAGTAAAGTTCATCTCTATATCCACCCATTGCAGATAGTCACCATCCAACCATTGTGAACCAACCACCCATATCTCAGTTTACAAACCAACAACATTCAGAAGCTAACTTACCCAGTGAGGCAGGGGTCAAGCCCCAAGGGGATGGCAGCATATGTGGCATTTGGCAGGGTCAGTGTACCTGTCAAAGCTAACACATGTCCCTCAGCTTACTCACAGAGGACAGAAACTTCCAATGGAGCAGAAGGGCAAAAGCTCACTTGATCTTGATTTTCAATACAAATACTGACCATGAAAGCTGGACCTCATGATCCTTCTGGCTTTTCATTTTAAGTAGGACATGCCAGAAAACTTATCACAGGGATAACTGGCATGCAGCAGCCATGTGTTCATAACAACATCATTTTTTGATCCTTTGATGTCAGCTCATCCTATCATTGTGAAGCAGAATTAACCAAGCAAAGGATGTTTGCTCACTAACAGAGAACTTGAGCTGGGTTTAGAGCTGTTGTGAGACAGCTTAACTCTACCCTGCTGATGGTGTGTTGTTATAATAGTACTTCTCGTCAGTATGAGAGGAACCTTAGGTTCAGAACCCTGGTGTACATGCTTGGCTGAGGAGCCACACGCATGAGGCTACCTTCTCTGGGATTATGGCTGAACCCCTCTAAACCAGAATCCCACCTAGACACAGTGGTACTCTGGTGACACTTGTGCCTTTGGTGAACTCATGTAGCCAGCTGCCCACCCCACGCCAGACAGGACCAGGGCAGAGCATTGCTCCTCCAGGACTGGAGGAGTGGATGGATGTAGTGCTGTCTCTCCCCTGTCACGTACCTTATGATTGTGGACTAAATCATTAGTAGAGGATCTGATTCTGGGTCAGGGTTTCACACATGGCACAGCAACTCTCTCGCTGTGATCTGTTGAGTCCTCAACACAAGCTTCTGTCCCATTAAAAAAAAAACCAAAACAAACCCACAAAACAACAACAAAAACCCCTAAAAATAAAATTTAAAAGATTAGGGCCATGAAGATGATCAGAGGCCTGGAGCACCTCTCCTATGAAGACAGGCTCTGAGAGTTGGGTTTGGTCAGCCTGGACAAGAGGAGGCTCCAGGATATCTTAGAACAGCCTTCCAGTACAAGAAGGGGACCTACAAGATATCTGGAAGGACTGTTTACAAGGCCATGTAGTTATAGGACAAAGGGTAATGGCCCTAAGGCTAAAGGAGGGCAGGTTTAGATTAGATGTCAGGAAGAAATTCTTCCTTGTGAGGTTGGTGAGGCACTAGCACAGGTGTCCCAGAGAAGCTGTGGCTGCCCCATCCCTGGCAGTGTTCAAGGCCAGGTTGGATGGGGCTTTGAGCAACCTGGTTGAGTGGAGGGTGTCCCTGCCCACAGCAGGGTCGAGGAAGAGGAACTAGGTGATCTTTGAGGTCACTTCCATCCCAAACCATTCTATGGTGATTCTATGATTTATTATTAACCTGCTGCTTCACTCACCCTGCTCAAGAAACTCCAGGCAGCCTGTAACTGGCCAACAAGTACATAAAAGCAGAAAAGGGAATTTCAAGCTGGCCCATCCTGACCATATTTACATACTCATGACAGCATGAGGGTACTGTGGTTAAAGAGGATATTGAATAATAAGTGGAAAAGTGGGGCAGTTATGCCAGCTGATGGCCAGCCTGTGCTCTCTAGGGGTCAGATGCTGCGTACAGAAGTCATAAGCTCTGCTGGCTCAGCAATCAGATCACACTAGTCCTCAAATCAAATAACCAAACTCTGATTTGTCAGAGGCACGCCTGCTCCTCCACTAGCCTTTCACCACACACTCTGACTGGTACCAAATGAAGCAAGGCATAGAGGGGACAGAGCAATGTCTGTGCTTTGAATGTATAGCTTGTTGACTCAGACATTGGACTGCCCAGCTCCCGCTGTCATTAACGCTTGGGCATTAACAAAGGTTTTTCATAAGCCTGCTGCAAATAACAGGTTTTAACAACAAACAAGTTTTGTGTTTTTTTTTTTTCCTTAATCTTGTTCTTGAAAAGAGTTGAACTATTTTAGCTTAGTCTGAGGCAGATATTCAACTTTGAAAATTTCAGCCAACATTTCTAAAGTTTGAAAAAGTTACAAACAGCTGAAAACTTATTCTAATGCTAAATATTATTATTTTTCTTAATTTTCACTCAAAGGATATTTTCACAACCTTTATTGGTGACAGAGTGGTTAAGATTCTACTGGTAAAACTCTGGATAACTTTATGATTTTTAATACTTTTATATTCTGTTACTTTATCTCAGAGCGTGCAGAGATGATTTCCAGGTGAACAGTGAATCTACTGCTTCTACTTCAGTAGAATGTAAACCTGTTAGGGCAACAGAACCAAAAGTGAAAATGAAACGTTAAAAGTTTTCTATGCAAAAGTTAATACAGATTTTCTTTAAAATTTCATTATGCTGGATCAATATATATTTTTTTTAATTGGAAGCAGTTCACTCTTCCTCTAAATAAAGATTTTGACTATAGGCAGCCTGATTGTTCCATCACTTATGTACAAAGTTAATAATTTTAGCTACACTGAGAAAGCACCTTCAAAGCAGAAAGCCTAGAGTTTATTTTAAGAGGCTTAGTCTTCACTGAGAATTCTTTTTTTTTCCAGCCTGATGCTTTGTACCCAGATCATATTTGTTTCACATGGGCTTTGTAACCTTTGCTGTTCTTTCAGAGAATGCAAATAAATAGAAACACGATTGTTCAGGCAGTTCTTGATATGCTCAAAGGAGAAATGAACTTGCTGGGTAGCTGAGCTGAAATATTTGGTGTATCTTGGAGCCTTAACATTGCTTCTGTTTTAAATTGTGTACATAAATAGTTAGAGCAATATAATTTGGCATTAAGGAAGACATTCATCACTGTGACAAATCTGGGAAGAGAGAACGCTTGCTTATTTTGTTATTGCTACTATTACTACCAGGATATAGATACAAATTAACTGGATGGGATTATGAGGCTACTTGACATTTTGACGCCTCTGATACCTGTTCATCCTTTATGCCCTTTACTTAGCTGCAGTTAGAACATGAGCTCAGCCAGAAGTTCACACCTTGTTGGCTACTCTTCCAGAAGCTAACCTAACCTATCCTAAGTAATAGATACCTTTCCAGAGCCTCCAGTCAATATTCTACAGCTTGAAATAGCATCATCTACCCACACAGGACTACAGAGAAGAGGAATTGAAGACAACAGAAGAGCAAAGAAGAGATGCCCGCTGGTAATACCAGACTTGCCTTTGCACTCTACACTGTATGTGCTGTTAACAAAGGAATGAGAAATGTGTTTGCGGTTGAGGTGGTGATTAATGCCCCAGAAAGGCTGAGCAAAGCAGGCATTGGGGTCATCTTTTGGTGTTAGGGGACTTGGCCTCTGCACTGAACTTGGCTGCAAAGCTTCCAGAGTCTTCCAGTCATTAGTAGATGTCACACACTTTCAGAAAGCTCAGGTACCATTTTCTCAATGACTCTATCTAGCTACTAATGGGAAGTGCCTGTGTGTGTGCAGAAGAGGCTGGAGAGCTAATCTGTGTTGAAAGGGATTTGGCTGATATGAGCGAGTATGAAAGTAAAATGTATGTTTCTTAAGGAATACAGCCACCTTGAATAATACTGAGAGTTCTTTATCTCCTATTCAAATCATAATGACCATATCTTTAAGAATTGCATCAATTTTTAAACACCATTCATCTCCACCTTATTTTAATTAAAATGTTCTCTGCCTAGTCCATATACATGCAAAAATGTAGTTTGCAGTTTGACAGGATATTATTGAACACCATGTGAATTGGTTTAAAAGTAACCAGATTTGAAGCATCCATCAGTCAGTAACAGTGCACTCATAGGTCACTGAAGCTGTCAATTTCAATCAACTCTGTAATTAAATACATCACCAATATAGATTTTGTGTAAGAATGTCACTTGTTCTTCAGATGTCTGCTACTAGGACAAATCGCACTTCGGTGTCTTTGAATGTGCCTTCTAAATACAGTTTTTTAAAACAGCATAACATCTCCATCCATCTCAATCCAATTTGCTGGATAGAAATCTGTTTAACTAATACATAGTCTAAACACTGAATTAAAAAACAATATGTGTGTTTCCATTTCTGTTTAAATGAATGGTCTAACGCTATAGTAGATATTTTATTGCTTCTCTTTAAACTCTTCTGTTGGTATTTGTTATGTGCAATAAAAAGAAAGAAAAATATTTCATCAAAAAGAGAAAAATTGTTCACATCATCTGTAATTAAAATTACTTTGCTTCAAGTTCAAAAATAAAGGAACAGGAACTTCAGACATGGGGAAATAAATCATTAATTCTAATTTTGCTATGGACAGAAATACCAGGCATTTTCAAATTAAGAAAGGGAAAAAAAGAAAAACCCATTTAGTGCTTTTGAGTGTCAGATTCTTCTATTATACTTGCCACTAGATTGGAAAAGTCTGAAACAAAGCTGAATTACCAAATATATATTGCCTGCCATTTGATTTAATCTTCAAATAAGCTCCAGGAAGCAGGTCCCTGGACAGTTAATCTTTAGTTTTGTAGCCCATGCACATTTTCAATAAGGTTACCAGGGAATTAGGCTCGGTAGGGAGGGGAAAGGCATATTGTCTTACTCTAAAGACAACTGTCGAGATCCTGCTAGCAAATTATAACTCCCTTAATATGAAAAAACTTTATTAGCAGAGTCCCTGCTGCAATGAAACAGTAGTCACTCGGAAGGGGAATATTCTTCATGTTTTTACCCTGCATTCAGATACTTGTCCAGTTTATATATTTTAAACTGTAAACATTATAGTTATACTATATTTTAAGATGTAATTCTGCAGCCTAGAAGATGCTAAGGATGCTACGACTGTGGATTCTGAGGGGAATGCTAATGGATAGGGGCTGTCAGATATTTACCACATGCAATAGTGAGGTTATGGAAGGCTGGCTTGCTTACCTCTTTATGCAGCAGTATACAGTTAACTGCATTTGTGGCAAACTAGCCCCCTTAATGATTGTACCTTGAGCCAAGAGGAAAGTCTAGAAAAACTGAAATACATAAATAAAAACAGGGGTTTATTTTCTATGTCATACAATTCCCAGGGTATAAATAAAAAAACCTTCAACAATGGAAACAATTTAGAACTCTTTAGAATATTTAGGTCTACATCCCCAACTCAAAAACATATGATACAGGGAAATTTTAAAATAAATACATTTTACAGAGGCATAGAACACAAGATACCACAGTAAAAGTCTGGTGTATATGCCCTATGTGGTAAATGTATAAATCTATACAGAATAACAGAAAGATAATAAATAACAAAGGAGAAGTGGACAGAAAAACTGTATCTTTAACAATGGTAGTTTCAGGAGATTCTAGAGAAAGGCTGCTAAGACCATTTCTAAAGTATTGTAGTACACAGACAAGACTAGAAGTGAATTGCAGAGTGGAAGTTCAATAGGTATTTCTGGTATTGGTTCTTCAAACAACAGAAGAAACCTTAGTATCAAATTAAAGTTAAGGTAAGCACATGGCTCATTTAAAAGCAGCAATATCTTATATCTATTTGCATCTTCTAAACTGGCAAGGTAAAGAAAAAAAAACCCCACCAATCCCACATCAAACCAATACCAAGAAATATATAAAAAAGGGGGTTGAAACTCATGCCAAATTCAAGGAAATACAAGAAATAGAACTGTGTGGATAAAGGAAAGCTTCATTTAATTGATAAATTAACATAAACAGTTGCTGTTAACAAAATATTCTTGCACAGTTTTGGAGGTGGTTGCTATCTGCAGTCTCCTTTTATCTGTGAACTTGGTGCTAATACTTTTCATAATCCCATCAAAATTCCCATGATGTTCCCTCCAATGCAATGAAATTATATTCTTCCCAGCTTAAAATGACTGCTGTCTTATATCAGGCTAATGCCTCCTTTCTCATCCTCACAGACCTGTTCCTGGTCTTTGAAACAGTGAACCATGTTCTTCTTGAAACTACTATCTTCTGGCCTTAGTGCCTGTCTTTTTTTGTGCTTTTCTTCCTACTTTTCTAAACATTCCTACAATGTACTCCTTGGTAAACCTTCCTTATCCTGTTCCAGTGTCCTACTAGGGGGCCTTTGTCCTCTGTCCACTTTTCTTTTTTCTACTTTTCATCTCTGGGTAATCTCATATGCAAACAAAAGCACAGTGAAAAGTAATACTGACCTCTAATCAATACCTGAGACAAGTATCCATCTTCTTATAGACCTTGAAGTTCTCCTCTTCCTCTTTCTTCCTCACTCAGGCTACAAAGGGTACACAAGAAAGGATGAAGATGTGCATTTCAAAACATAGAAAAGATGAAAATAGGCCTCAAAGGAGTACTTTATGTGATGGCAGTACAACCAGATAAATGCAAGATCCCAGGTCCCAGCTGTGTTGAGAATGCTCCTGCCTCTTTCTTACCTGTCTCCTGTTCCTGTTCCACTGTCTATTTTTTGTAGCTGTTTATATTGTAAAATCCCTAGGACGGGAACAATTTTTGTGTTTGTGCAGAGATGAGCAGTGAAATCCCAGATTTTTACTACATCATGCAGGGATTATGATGCCAGAGAATGTGGATAATGCACACAACTCAAGCATCTGGACCATAAAAGAATTTGGGCCTCCAGTGGAAAGATGTATGGAAGTGGAAGAACAAGCAGCATTGACTTAGGGAATATGCTAGTGTTTCTGAAATGCACCTTTCTTTTTCCTTAGAAACAACATATCTGTCTTCAAGATCTGACACTTGGTAGAAAGAAGCATTGCAATTATAAAGGCAATATTCAGAAATTAGTTAGTTCCTCTGCCAAGGAATAGATTATCCTGGGCCAAGTGAACATATTACCTAAGTCCACCTTCACATGGCCCCAAAGACTTCATTTTATCTATACTGAGACATGTTAAAGTATATTATTCTCTCAGTGCCCCAGAGCAAATTCTGCAGGATTCAGACCATAGTAAATAGATTACTGGAGAGAGGAATTTAAAAATCCATTTGACCAAATCACAAGAACTTAATCACTCTACAACCCAACCAGAGAAATGTGAATAGTGTTTCAGGCACATTAACCTCAAATAGATGATTTGAGCTTGCTTTTTTTTTTTTTTTTTTTTTTTGGGGTGGTCATCAGTAACAGGTGATAACTCAATTACTCAGTTGCAATTTCTTGTGAATTACTCTAGACAGTTCAATATATTTCAAAGGAATCCATCTATCAAGAATATAACTCAACCTCTACATATGGATTTAGAAAAGGTAGCAGAGAAACACCAAGACATCTAAATTTTCCCTAGAGCTTTGTTTATTTTCCATAACCAGATAGATTTTACAGGAATTGATCAAGGGTCACTTGTAGATAAGGGACACTTATAGAATGACAGGCCTGTAACACGTATAGCCATGTATAAGAGCTGGTACAGGCTCTATATGGGGATAACTATGATGTAAGTGACCTTGCTACTATATTATTTATGTAACAGACAGAAATCCTGCCACTGCTGTCAGTGAAAGAAACCCTGTTGCACTTGGTGACACTGCAGTGTTACTCCTAAACATAAGGGGTTTTTTTCCTATGATGTCATACAAATAACATAATAATAGGACTATGGGAGCACCTCCACAGACACTGGCAATTCTTCATGATTATAAAGACTGAAAAGGAAATTTTACACCATTGACATGTAACAAAGAATAGGATATTACTTTGGATGGGTGGCTGAATACAATGAAAAAGATTTGGAGAAAAGCAGAATCAGGAGATTCTTTAAAGTTTGGTTTAAAGCCTGGAATTTCTATCTTGTATCATATATGACAATTTTTCAGATCTGTTTCCCTTCTGAGCCGTTCATAACATGCTGGTGAGCCAGAGTCTAACGAATCTCATACAATCACCAAGTTTCAGGAAGGACATCAATGTATTTGTCTCAGGGAGGACCAAGAAGGAGAGATTTCTTCTGGATGGGACCTCACATCTCCCAACTCTGGTTCACATTCCTTTTTATATTATGGCTCTTATACAGTCAGAACAAGAGCGTTTCTTCATTTATTTTATTCCACTTAAGTAAAAATTTATGAGGGAAATTAATTTTGTGTTAGGGTTATGCTCTGCTTCTATAAAATTAAAATCCTTTAGTCTAATCTTGACTTTTTAAATCATAGATGATGGTTAACAACCCAAAATCTAATACATCTTGACACAAAACATTGCTTCAAATCCAGAAGTTTCAATGGTCCATTCCAAAACTAAAAGGCTTTTTTTCCCCACAATATCTCTACAAATTTGCTATATTCCCACAGAACATTTAAATGTTGACAACATTAGATTTTTGATCAGATCTGCTTCATGGTAAAGGAATATTCTATTTTCCCCCACTAAGAAAGTGGCAGTTTACACCTTGAAGAGTCAATGAGTCCCCCCAAACACGTACAACTTTTGGGTATTGCAAAAGGCCTTCTTAGCGATATGTTCTAGATAATTTATCCCTTGTAGGGTAACAAATTTTCCTTGAGAATGTCATCTTGAGCATTATAATGCTTAGCCATTCTTTTCCAATATTATACTGCGATAAATAAAATGGGCAATGAAATTTCCAATGACTCTCAAAGGTAAAATTCAGTCTTAGATTGGCAACCACAATAAATATCCATGATTCTTAGATCTGGTTAACTGACCAGCCAAAAAAGAAAGTGCTGGGGTGTCAAGCCTCTATAGTAAGGATGACTAGAGTAGATGTAGTGCTGGAACACCACACACCACAGCTTTATAATGATTGCTCCCAGCACAATAAGCAATGTTCACTTTTCACTAAGATGGGCATGGCTTGAAGTAAAATCTTCAAGAGAAAAAAAGTTCAGGATTCACTCTACAGAAAATGCTGACCTGACTGTGCAGGCACACCACAGATGCAATATTTTCTTCTACCTGTCAGAGGGATGGCCAGTATTTCAAGGACCCAGGATGCTAACTGAAACAGAGAAAGCTGTTCTTGTCTCCAAATGGTGGTGTCTGCTCTGTGGACATTTCTCTTCAGGGAAGTTCAACTTCCCGACACCTTCTGAAAGAGAAGTGTTTTATTTTAGTAATCCCTACATGCAAAGGACTAATAGATAAAATTTGAACTTTGTGAAAAGAACAAAATTTTCTCTTCAAATGTATTTGGAAATAACTTATTAAATCAGAATTAAACTGCTGAAGACAAGTGCTACTGCCTTTCTATTCATCTTTGCTGGGTGGCCGTAAAAGCAAGTCACCTGAGCTGCACAGTTTCTCATACATTTCATTAAAATACCGTGAGGAAAAGAAGCAGGCAAGAGGATGAGGAACAGGGAAGACCAGGAAAGAATATGTGAACAGTTCCTTCTACCTCAGGTGTTCCACACAAAATTGCACTTGGGAAGTGCCTGGCCTGCATGAAATACTCTGCCAAAGAACAGAGGTGGGAGATAGGATATGTTGATGAGCAGAGCTGTCATAAACCTGGTTTCTTAGCAGATCTCCTGAGACCAACAAGGCCTTGTGGGGATTTATTTTGTTATTTTACTTTCCAAACAGGAAAAACCTACTGTGATATCAGAGCAAAAATTAAGTAAAACCTAAGATTTGCTCAAACCCCCAAAACCTTTTACAAAACATAAAGAAAAAGATTAAAAACATACAGAAGAACCATTTAGCAAGGACTCTGTTGCAAAATTCCATTTAAAAATATTTATTGGCAATATTAGACAACAAAAATGATTAAGAATTAAAAAATAAAGTCAAAGTGTGACCTTACTGTGACATTTAAAGTGACTCAATTTCTTTCAGGTATTAAAATACCATTTTTTTCATAGAAACTCATCACTGTGCTCAGAAAGACCCTTTTAAAAAATCTGTACTTCATTTTTTAAGAGCATAAGGATAAATGAAAGGCTTATGGAATTCAAGACAAATGTGAAATAAACGGAATTTTTTAGACATGCCAGGAATTGGAGGAGTGCTACATTCAAAAAAAGAGTTTGGGACTTTCTTCCTTAAAAGTGTCTATATGATTTATTTCTTGGGACCCTGTTTTAACTTCTCAACCAAGGCTACTTGTAAAAATAGGTTTTGCAAAAAAAAAAAAAAAAAAGGTGATGGGCTTCTTTAAGTAGCTGGAACTTGGTGGAGAGATAAATAGCTATTGTCATGTTCAGGCGGTCAAGTACCATTCATATGATGGTGTCTTGGACTGACCTGGAACAGAAACCCTTATTTAACTCTTGAATGTAGACGTTCTACCAAAATAAAAAAGTAGGGACTTCAACTATGACCCTGGAGTTAAACAAGGAACCAGTTAAGAGATGGGTTTTCATTTGCTGCAGAATCATAATAGGTAAAGAGCATTTATAAATAACATAACTCACAAGATTACTGCAAGCTTACTTCTACTATGAGCAAGGATGAGCTTGTTCTGTCTGTGGTTCAAGCAGACTTGAAGCCGTTTACTGACTGTATTTGGTGTAATGTATTCCGTATCTCAGCAAAGCTTATTGGCTCAGCTCGATGCTATATGAATATCTCTACACACCTCTTGGCTTGTGTTCAGCCTGCTCAGAGCACAGGGAAACAGAGCTCACACCTGGATGAAAAATGTTAGTTACGTGTATATTGTGTTAGGTATAATAGAGATATAATAAAAGAGGGATAAACACAATTATGCTGAGAATAACATCCCTTTGGTACAGGACAAAAAAATACACTTTAAAAACCCCATTAAAGTTGATTTTGTGTATAATTTGAAGAATATCCAGTTTACAGATTATTAAATTAATGACAATCTGACCTTGAAAACACCTCTATCTGCTGAAAGAGCAACACTCCATCACCTGTTTTGATTCATTAATGTATCATTTAACTTGGTATGACACATGTTCGGCAGTTATAATTACATTATGGCCTCCCTATTACATCAGCTCTGCTCCAAGTTTCTGTCACCACAAGTCCAATTTTCAACACAGAGCAATCCAGTGCACTCTTTCCTTATTAGTGTCATCTTTAATGTAGCACAGAGTCTGAACCATTACTTGGCACTGAGAGTTTAACAGCAATTAACCCCTGCTCTATCCCCAGGGAGAAGTACATCAGCAACTTGCCAAAACACTGTAAACAAGCTGGCCAAGATCAATGCAAAACCATGCTGGCTGCAGAGCACCTACTGTATTAATTTAGGATTGATATAGAAAAAGAGAAAATAGTCTCCATGAAATTGACCTAAAAGGATGGCCCACACAGGTTACAAGATTTTCTTAAAGCTGAAAAGGGAAAATTCTAATTCCCTCATCTGCTAGCTTACAAACACACATTCTTTTCTGGCTCTCATACTACGTTGATCACCATAGGACTGCCAATTATCACAGAGATTAAACATTTATTACCTGCTAACCAGTTAAAGATGAGATGAGGTGAATTGTTCTTAGGTGAGGAATTAAATATATTTCAAGCTTTGCCAGGAAGAAAAGTAGCAAAAAAGGGTAAAAATCCCAATTTCTCTTTTGCTTCTGGGTATTGAACAGGACAAAATGCATCAAAACCTAAACTAAAGGTTAAGGTTCTTCACCCACAGAAGCAAAACAGGGCAAAACAAGGATGGCAGAAGTCACTACAGGAATCTCTCACCAACTTCTTTAGGGTGGGATGACGTCCTCAGCCATACTCTAGTAGAGTCATGCAAAGGAACAGAGGATGTGACAGCAGAATGCCACTGGACATGATGGGTGCCTCTGAGGACTGCCAATCCTCATGGATATCTTTGCCATTTAGCCATCAGGTAGGCAGAAGGAATAGCCACTTTGCACTACATAACTAAACCAAACAACAAGGCAAATGCTTATAGGATGTATAGGTAAAAGGTTTTGAAGACAGCACAGCAAAAAAAACCCCAAACCCAAACAAGCCTAAAACAAATTAAAAACCACTCACATATAGTTTATATAGGTTTAGTTGATCCAGGAATAAATATTCTGCTATTGTGGCTCAGGTCTGGTTTGCAGCTGAGCACCCTGCGGCCACTCACCTTTCCCTTGGTGGAATGGAGAGGAGAATGGGAAGAAAAAGGTAAAAACTTGTGGTTTGGTATAAGAACAGTTTACTGGGACAGCAAAGGAAGAGGGGAATAACAACAGTACTTATGACAGAATAGACAATGTGGTGATAAGGCAATTTGCTCACCCAACAACTGACCGGACACTCATCCCGCACTCAGACTGCCTGGAAGCCCCTCCTTGACTAGCCATTTTTTACTGTGAGCATGACATCATATGGTATGGAATACCCATTTGCTTAGTTTAGGTCACCTGTCCTGGCTGTATCCTGTCCCAGCTCCTTGTGAAAATTAACTTTATCCTAGGTGAAATCAGAACATTAGCAAAGGATGTTTTCTGGTTTTTTGACATCACAATTTTTGTTCCATAAAACTTTGATTTTTCCACAAGCCAATTTTGAACTAGAAAACAAAACAAAATGAAACCTAACGATGTTTCCAAGCAGAGTTTTTCCAACTAAGTCTCTTCACATTTAGAAAACAGAAAAACATGTCAGGTTAACTCATTTCACAGAAGATTTCCAAAATCAGACTGTTTTAAGAAAGATAAGGAGTAGTAAAATTCTTCATTCACTCATCTCACTCTCCCACATCTGTGGTACAGTATAATGATAAATCCCAATGAAAAATTTAGGGAATGTAAGAGTACGATTACTTCTACTCCCAGTAGCTTTTAGATCAGGGCCTTTAATGCTCCAATAGAAATGGCAACAAGTCCAGGGTGCAATATGTGAACAGAACTTGGGAGGCTGGTCCTAAAGGAGGTGGGTTGTACTACCAGACACCTCTCCTCGTTGTCATCAGCTCAGTTTGGGTTCTAACAGTTTCCATGTTTGCCTTGTTGGAAGGTTTCCTGGAAAAGACTGAGTGGAGGAAGAGTATCAAAATTGCAAGGGAAATAATTTCAATTTCTCTGTTTTTAATACAAAAAGGATCTGCAATTACAATTTGAAACATATGAATCATGGAACAGACTTGTTTCATCAGGAAAAGACAAAAAGTAAATAGTAGGAAGTACAGCCCTTAAAACTTTTTTTTTAGTACTTTTAATTTATCTTCCATACCGGAAGTAACAAAAATACTGAGATTTAACCATGATGATTTTAATGTCAGTTGGTTAAAAAGACAAGGTTTATATTTAGAAAAAAGCACCTGCAGTGCAGAAGAAAATAACGTAAGTTATTTGAAGAAAGAGTGAAGGAAGTCTTAAATTTGAAATTTTCTAAACAATGGTTGTTTGTCCATTTCCATAAACTGATGAATGGGGAATTTCAAAATAGGAACTGTTGCCCTAATTATAGAAATGCATGCAGAGGATTTACATTTAAAATACCTAATACCGATCTACTACATCTTAGTAGTGAAGCATGCCAGTTTAATATTGCTTTGGCATTGAATTCTTAGAGGAATAGAGATAGCATAGGACCTTTCCTTTTATGCTTTGCAGATTTGGACTGAAAATTTAAATTATATATATAACATATATGCTTAAATCTGCTTTTTCTGTGATTCCACTGGGGACTGTCAATGCTTTCACTTTTCAAAAATCAGGCTGTAATTTAACCTCTCAGTTCTTAACTTTCTGAATGGTCACTCTTAAGACAGTTGCTTAACAATTCCAATATATGAACATTTAAAAAATTATATACACAATTCTACTCAAACGTCAATTTTTGTATTCTGCTACATTAATATTTTAAGTAGAAATGTATCTAGCTTTTATTAATTAGCATTTAAAAAAATACAAGAAAGAAAAAGATGTCAAACAACCAGGTAAGTGGTAGGAATTTGAGTAGAAAAGCTGGAATGGACTTCAGCTTCAACATCTGGTCCAGTTAAAAAAATTCAAAGTTGTCAAGACTCAAGAGCTTGTGGGTTTGGTTTTTTTTTCCAGTTCATTTGCAGGAAGGGGAAGACCTGAAATTTAGAATCTAGAACAAAATTCAGTTTGTGTCTGAGTGTGACAGCTAGACTA
This sequence comes from Gallinula chloropus, assembly GCF_964237585.1. Lineage (NCBI taxonomy): Eukaryota > Metazoa > Chordata > Aves > Gruiformes > Rallidae > Gallinula > Gallinula chloropus. The sequence goes on from NC_140085.1 coordinate 78,921,626, forward strand.
AGCAGTTCCAGCTCAGTAGAAAGAATTCTTGACTGATATAAAGGTAACTGCAGTATTTTCCTTTGAAGTCAAGTTAGAAAATTGCAGCAACAGGAATAAGCTTGAATAGAGGAGAGTGGGAATACAATGAAAATTATGGAAAAAAACCAAAAAAAACCCATCAGCTTATAAAGCAGAAGAGTCCTTGCAGAATGCAAGGCTTTGACATAATTACTTGCAAGGATTAACTTGAATAAAATCAAGAAAGATCTGAAAGACCACGAGGAAGAAAGGATGATCAGGAATAGTATGCAGACAGTAAATGAAGTATCAATGTGACAGTATATTAGGAATGAAAAAATAGGCACATAACCAGCTGGATGCAGTAATTCAGTGTGCCTAGCATCTTCCACATGTAGATCACAGGGTTACATTATGCTCTTTATTGCCTGTCTTACCTCTTCATCGGCAACAAAACTGTCCCCGTCACACTATCACTATCCTATGAAAATATGCTTGGTTGGTAGCTTTTTTCTGGGGGTCTTTTCTTTTAGTGTAAATACAAGTGAAGTTAATGCTGAACTGGAACTAGGAGAGCACAGCTATTTTGCAGGAAATACTGTTAGCACCTTTACATTCACTTCAGATTTCATAGCAAGGACTTATCAGCATCTGCCTAATACATAAACAAAAAATCTTTACACTAGCAAAGACAAAAAAAATTCTGGAAATCTGAGGATATTCTACTTTGGCTTGTTCTCTGAAATATACAGTCGTACAAAACACATTCTGTCCTTCGTGTTATTCTCATACTCAAAGTTAATATAACGGAGGAAAAAAAAACCCAACCCAAACTATTTAAAAAAAAAATCAATAATTTATTTGGCAATAAATTAAAACTCTGCCTAGCCCCTTTAGTCAACTATCTCCAAGTCTAGAGTCACAGATGTTAGGAGCTGTTACGATGCCAAGTTAATTTCCTGAAAATGAGTGCCTGAGGTTGGATGAAGAATCTTACTAGCGTTCAACATGACTGATAAAAAAGAAAAACAGAGCTTACAGGAGATTAAAAAAAAAAAAAGGTGATGGTAGTGGGAAGAAGGAAAAGTGTTTGTTTGCTTTTTTTCTCTCAATAATAAATAGTTCAGCTGATCATAAAGACTATAATGCAGATACTCCTGGAAAATGATTCTTTGGCACACTATTTCTTTTTTCCACCCGACCTAAGACTATCTGTATTTGCTCCTTTTCCTGTGCTCTCTGCAGGAATGACATTTCCATAAGACATCACAGAACTCCCACAATGCACCACAGTTTTTGCTTCCAGAGGAGATCTAGCTGTATTATATACAGATAATCAATCTGCCCCACAGGATAGAATGGGAATGAGTTACGAGAACATCAAATCCCTAGGGACACCACCACAACAAAACAAAGAATAATATTGAACCAGCTCATCACAGACTGTTCCTGGCCAGTTGAACAAATTGAGATATTTTATTCAGGTCCAACAAGTCCAAAATTAAATAATTATGACTTGAATTTCCTGATGTAAACTCAAAAAAAAAAGTCTGCAGAGATAAGATTTTTCTACAGAAAAATTTTCTTTAGATGGAGCATTTTCTAAAAAACATTCCCAAGCAGTTCTGTTACTGGCCTGCTTCAAATCTCCTTTCTCTAAAAGCAGTGTTAGGAAATTTCTTGAGTATTTGGTTTTCCTTTTGCGATGCTTCCAATCCATCTGCTTCCATGCTTACTTGTCACAACCAGAGGGTAAAGCCAATAATTAATAAAACCAAAACCAGTAGCAACAGAGTATTGTCCCATTTTTGATCAGCCTGTCTAATAAAAATGCAAATTTAACTGAAGGAACATTATAGAGTGAACTTTCAAGAGGGAGTAGCCCTACCTAGAACTTTTCAAGTCATCTTTTAATTTTTCTTTTAATGTTGAAAGTTAATCTGGGTATTTCCACAAATTGTCTAGTATGTCAGGTGTTTCCAAATACAAGGGGCACTCCAAAAACTCACATCAAGGCTGGAGGCAGGACAAACTCAGAGTTGTCAACAAACATCAAGACCCAAAGACGCCACAGAACTAGCTAGTGTGACCTCTTCCATAACATCCGCAATACTAATTCATCCAGACACCCTTAGAGTGTGACTAATTTCTTCTGCTTGGGTAAAGGCTATATTGCAAGACGACATGCAGGCTTGGTATCAACATTCTGGTCCAATCTCTTTCTTGCTATTTTAAAGAAACAATCTTCTCATTGTGGAAATTATGTAATATGAATACATGTGGGTTTATCTTCCTGCTACTGGTCCTGTACTTCATCTGTTCAGCTTGCTTCTCTTCTTTCATGTATCATTATCATCTCTCCAAGGAGGAGTTTACATATTGTAATCAAATCATCTTTGTGCATTTTTAACATTTTACTGCTAAGCACTCTTTCCAGCCCTTGCATAGTAAAGGTAGCTTTTCTCCAAATTCTTTCCAAAATCTTTAAAAATTCTTATTTTAATATCCAAATAAGACATTGGGTTTGACTCTCTGGGATTTGTTTAGTCGTTCACAACTCTGAGAAAGGATTATAAAAGAGAATCAGTAATGTCTTAAACCAGCCAGGTAGAAGTGTAAATGACAACATCTGAAGACCCAGGCATATAGCATTATCACTCGAGACATCAACAGCAAAGCTTCATTTTGGCTCCTTTCTCCTCCAAAGACAGGATGTTAAGGTCATGTTTCAGAACCATAGATTTGACATCATGCACCTTGAAGTTTAGTACTTCTGCTCTGACTTTCATCAAATGTCAGAGTCAGCAGGTATTTCTTCACACAAAGTCAAATTACAGGTTTGAAGAAATTCCTGTGAATTGAAACCGTACAGTTCTGTTCAGCTTTATCCTTAACTGTGTCTGTGTAAATCTTTCTCTCTTGCAATTCTTCCTTCCTCATTACATTTGAGTCTTGAGTCACTGAGCAATTGTTTCAGACTCAGAATCTAAAGTCTTTCTCGTCTTTTTTTTCACTCTGGTGTCATCTGTAATAAAATAAAGTATATTTCCAAGAACTAAAAGATGAAATCACACCATGAGCTGAAAACAAAAGTTAAAGAGCATGCACAGTTTTTCTGTTCTGCCTAATACTGTCGTTCTCAGGCTGAACCAAGGAAAAACAGTTGACAAGACCTAAAAAGGACTCTAATAATGGCTGGTAGCAGTATATAACTGGAACCTTTCACCTTCAGAATGGATTTGGTCCAGATTGAGAGCAATTTAAAAGAAATATTGACTTCTGGATGCTTAGTGACCTGTGTAAAAATGAATTAATAATCCCAGCTGTTTCCTACAGGACATCCCTGAAATTGTCAGCACTGTTGCCAGACCAAATGACACCTTCATTGAAAGGTGCAAAAGACATTTCACTTTATTTATCAATATGGCTTGCATAAATAGGTCACAGACTATCCAAAGAAGCTGAAATCCTTCCAAGTCCCTGGCAGATTTTGCTACATCCTGCAATCCATCATTGTCTACACATGTATGGACAAGTGGCCCATGTGTTCATGTGGGAGATATTGGGTTAGATGGCAAGTTACCAACTTCCTCAGGCTACTCAATGTCTTAGATTGCTGGGCAGGCATAAACTGAGGGTGCTGGGCCTCCATGGTATGAATTGAGAGGTACAGTATGAAGAAAAAAAGTGCAGAGTAGAGAAAACATTGACTTTCTTTCCTACAACACAGCTGGACAATGCAGCTAAAGTCATAATTTGTTGTTGGCAAAGGCCAGCAATCAATTACTGTTCAGTGGAAGATGGGCTATAAATGGAGAGAAGTGATATATCTCCTGAAGGTAGCTCTTACAGATGTCAGAGATAGGTCAGAGTCAGAAGTAACATCAGCTCTTGCACAGATCTATGAGAAAATTCAGGTTTGAGAGATGTTTAGTTATAAAAAGAATGTTTAGGCATACACATTTTTCTTAAGCTATTTGCAGATGGTTAAAAACAAATTGCGATCCAAAGCTTTAAAAGTGCAATGAAAAATGACTAATAGGTCAAATCAACATCTGTATTTTTTTTTAATTAGCTAAATCATTTAGGAAAGCTGTTACCAAGTAACGGGTTTTAAATACTCTTTGTCGTATTCTCTTCCATCATTGTAATTTGTCTCTCTTCTGTTATTTCTAACAATTCTCTCCATCCTTTGAGCTCATGAGAGATTTTCCCTCCTCATTTGAGATCAAAATGAGAAGCTGGAATAGGATGGTAGGTGAGCATATGTACCACTTGCTTTCTTGGTGCTCTTAGCTCCAGAATATCTCAAGAAACTGCTTTTGTCAGCCACATCTACAGAAGCCATCAAAGAAGGAATAGAAATGAGGATTCCTAGGTTTCCAGTTAACTTTTAGCACACTTTCACTACAACCATAGGCAGATCACTTTTTTCCATGTGTAAAACAAAGAACGCAGCTACTCAAAAATATTTTGCAAGAAGGAATTAATTTATATTGGCAAAACTCTTTGACACCCTTTGTAAGCTGCAAATGAAGGGCACTACTAACTTTATCTATCCTATCACCAGCATCTGCATTGTATTACTAGAATTATCTATATCTAAAGATATTGTAAAAGGATTTCAGAGTATTTCGAAGGATCTTCAGTTCCAGAGGGTGGTTACTGAGAAAAGACAAGTAGTCAGACTGCTGCTTTTAACTGTTTTCAACAGTGCAATGGGACTTTTTCCCTGCACTGTTTCTAAAGGAATAGAAAAAAATTGGTTGAGAGTAGATGGTCTCTCAGTCTCAGAAGTGACCTTAGCAACAAGTACTGAGAGACACCAGCTCAGATACTCCACAGGCTAGAGAGTTCAGTCTATATGACTGGCAATTCAGAATTTGTCAGGGCACTAAGCTATAAAGGAAGAGGAAACCCACTATTGTATATTGAAGTTTAAACGACAGGGTAGTATCCTGAACCTCCACTGGCACGCTGAAAAAAAGAATATGTCTCAATTCTTTTTTGCACTGGGTAGGGCCGTGATGACAAATGAAGACAATATGGGTGGGAACACCTCTTCTAACTTGAGACATCTTTAGACAGTAGATAACTTCTCTCTGACTTTGCTGTATAAAGCTCCTGTCACCATGTCAGGACAGCTAAAAGATCCTTCCAGTCTCCATTCATCTTCTCCCAAAATAGCTGTCTTAGCCAAATTAAGAAAATGTAGCCAGCAGGACTGGATGAAGGTATCCACACTGCAGGCATCTAAAGTTAGACCAGATGAATCCTGCAATGAAAAGCTGGTAGACTAGGAAATGGACAGTTGTGAGGAAGGTGATTCTTGTGAGGTTCTGAAATGGAGTTGAGTACCTCTAACAGCATACAAACATCAAACCCACCTCACAATACTAATTCCAGCCATATACTAATTGACATCTAAGAAAGTGAATCAAAATAATGAGGCCCCAACTTGCAATGTGCATATGACGAGCAAGTAAACGAAACCATGGTAATTAGAAACTCAAATGCAGGCAAAAAGTTGCACAGAGACTGTGTTTCTCTCTTTTTGATTTTCTCCCCTCAGGCATTAACTTCTCTTCACCAAACTCTCCTTTCTACAAGCTCAGAGATATTTTAATTTTAAACTTAAAATGAAGTGCAAATAAAACAAACTTAGGATGTTTCACAATTGTCAGTGGGGCCCATTTTAATATTTAATGACCTGGACACCTGTGACTAGAGCAAGAAATAAAAAGAATTAATTTGAAAGGAATTATTGACATAATATAACACATGATAGTCTGTTAATAAAAATGCATACTTCTAATTGAATGCTGGCACCTAGCCACCAACTAAGCATAACTTCAAAAGCAACAGCTGGGAAAGCATCTTTTAGATTTTAATTACAGTAGCTCATAAGCCACTTATCTTTTCAACTTTTTTCTTCAGAAGGCACTTCTGTTTCATAGGAGTGAGTTCAAAGTTATTTACAACATGTAGGGTAAGAGAGCTAGCTCTGACATAGTCAAACTTCACTTGTAAATTTGGATTCTGGACTGAGACAACTATTCTCAGCTTTGAAGTGTGAGTCCCATTTGAGCCTGAAAGAACACAGGCTTCAGGCTTGCTGCTCAGATTTTTTATTTCTTTTCTATCTCTAGACACAGGATAAGAATTTCTGTCGTATTTGTTCCTATGTATTATTTGTATGTTAGTGTTATCCTTGGGCTGCCACTGAAATTGAAGCTTCTTTTGCAAGTATTTTACTATTCAAATACAGAGCGAGCATACATAATCCCAGATGATTCAATCATGAAAGGGAGTAGGAACTATTGAAGAGTTTGGCAAATGGGCATGAGGCAGACCTGAGTCTTGCAAAGTGATAAATTCTGTGGCTGGATCCAGGAAGCAGTTATGCTTGTGTTTAGGAATAAAATATGAAAGCCCCGTTGAGTAGTTACAGATTAAAACTCTAAATGAGTTAAAAGGATTTGCTGGATTGGCTACAGTGCTTGGCATTTTTCAGGAACAAGTCCAGAGGGGGTTATGACTTATTTTATCTAAGATCTGAAGTCTTAAGGTTTACTCCAGACTTCCTCCTCCATTAAAGAAAGTGAGACAAAGAACAGCCAGTGAATTATTCTTACCACAATAACAGAGATTTCTACAGCCCACCTCTGTTCACTAACTCAAGAAATCCAAATAGTTTCCTTAGATGAAACACCAACACTTTATCTAGCGAAAAATTAAACTTATTGAATCCTACCTCCAAAGTCTTTGGATCAGTAGAACAACTGTCTTCCAAAACTAGGATGTTAACTGCCTGTCATTTGAGACAAGAAACTCATCCCCAAGACCATTTATCTTTCCCCCCAATATACAAAGGCTACTGCTAGCTAAAGTTTTTTATGACTGAACTAGAAACCGCACAAATCAAAATAACCTTTAGTATTTCCATTACACAGTTAATAGAAAAAAACTGTGACTATAGGGGGACTTGAAAAGACCAAAGGTACCTCATTTAAATACACAGCAAGACAGCCATAAACTAAAAATATTAGCAGATAAACACCAGAAAAAGATTGTTGGGGTGAGTTAATGAATACATTTGACAATCAGTAGGATGTTTAAAGAGGACTTTGAAGATTGCCGTGGATGCAGTAAGGGCTTTTAACACAAGCAATGAGTCAAAAAAAAAGTCAAATCTAACTTTTTTCTTAAGGATAGATTCATTTATGAAATGGCATATATGAACTGGCAAGTGTCATGAAAGGGGACTGAATCTGAAGAGCTCTGGAGGTCCTTTTCTGCACCACAGAAATAACATACATAGGAACACGCAAGTTATTAAACTTGCTAGAGGACTTTATGGATTGTAATTCTATTTCCTTTTAATTGAAAACTATCTCTAGAACAGTTAATATATTTAAAAAAATCTATCTCTTCTGCAAAATCAACATTTCCTTCAGCTTTTTTGTAGCTTTTCAAGACATTATTCATGCACCGATAACAGTATGCCTTTCTAGGAAGATAAATAGGATGCAGGAAGACCTTGAGCCCTCTGTCCACTCTGCAGACATAATTCAGGACAAATTTTGTCAAGAGACTAAGAAAAACATCACTGTGTTTTGTGCTAAGGTGTCCTGTCCTTCCAAAATGTATGGGGTCCTCTAGGAGAAAGGATGACAGATAGGAATCCTGCCTTTCACTTCTCTGACATGCATGAATCTGTCCAAGAAGCTTAGAGCCTTGAGCAACAAGTTTATGCAGTAACACCTCTTTGCACTCAATTCAAGTCCCTGAGGAAGTGGCAGAGCTTTGCACCGTTTTCTGAATCCTGCTCTCCACTGAAATTGCTCTTGTTTGAATGACAGCTACATAGCAGACCAGAGCAGTCTATAAGTAAAGTAATTTTTAAAAATCATAAGCATAACCAACTGTGATAAAACCAAAACTCTAGTCAGCACTACTAAAATATAGACATTGCATGCAGAATTCACCACAAATTTTGGGATGCTATATTCATAGTTGCAAAAGTCCTACCCGATTAATTTTTGCATATTTAGATATATCATCTTTCATATCAAAACCCAAGATGTTTAGTCAAATTTGCACTCTGCATTTATACCAAAGGATACAAAAAAGGAACATTAACAATGAACCTATGATCCAGTGCAAACAGGATGACTGGAGTTTATTAATCATAAATGAAGGTGATGAGTAGTTCAGGAGGCATATAAATGAACCAGTAACCTTGCAGTAAGGTCAGCACCTTTCAATAGTAAACTGTCTCTGCTCATTTCAATGTAACTTTCTAGGTTTAGGTTCAGGGAGCATCCAAAATGCAACTACTCAATCTGAAGGATGATATACATCCCTTCAGTTTTGTCTTGTCTCTCTTGTTCAATAGCTCCGGGTTTAGAAGTACAAATAACTTGGTAGTTCAGGTTTTAGGGAATTCAACAGAAACATTTTGGCACAGGTAGCAGCTGCAAGAGCAATGATTCCCTTTCCAAGAATTTAACCTGGTTCATTGTATTTACAGTCACTAGGCTAATCCTGAAGTAAAGGATTGGGATCATAAAATTTATTCGTTGTGTAATGGATGGCAGCGTACTCCAGACTGTGCTGAGGTTACTGTGGAATATGGACCCAGTTTTAAAGACTCATATTTACTCTTTGGGATAAAAAATTTTCTTAATTTGCTAACATCTGCATCTTTGGAATGTGAGTTTAGTTCTCAAAAGTTCTTCAACCTTTTCTGTACTACACAAATTTGTCTTCTTAAATTAAAATAAACAATTAGATTTGTGTACATGTCTTCTTTTTGTCAGAAATATTTGAGGGAAGGGGGAGAGATTTCTAATGGCACACATCCATGTAGATATCAAAGTGAGTTTTGTATGTCCACTAAATTAAAACATCATTTACTGTCAAGCCTTAAAGAATTTGGCATTTCTTCTGATTTCTACTTATGACGGCTCTCAGAGGACATGCTGTGAAGTACTTTTGCCTGCTTTAGTACCAACTACATGTGACAAATGCATTAATTTTTAATACCAGAGTGGACATATAATTTGATGAAGTATGTCTTTATGCTATCAGCTGTTGCCTGCCACCAGCTTTTAACAAAGGCACTCTAAACAGGAGCACCACCAGCTGCCTTGATAATTCAGCCTCTCTTTTTCTCCTGTAACCAGACAAAGCTAGCTTGAAATCAACAGAAAGACTTCAAATGAGGCCTAAAGACTGTAAAACTAAAAATTTTGAGAGCTCTTTTTGTCATCTCCTTTTTATTGGAAAGAGCAATGTTCTCTGGTGCACATGTGCTGTGTTCATAGCTCCTGTTCTGTGCAGACAAGGACCTATAGAAATTTCTCAGGCTGATGTAAGCACTCTGGTAGGACCCATTGAAGAAGGTAGCCTGCTGGGCTGTACACTGTCAAATTCATCTGCAATATCTCTTTGCACATTACTGAGCACCCTTTCAAAACTCATCATGTCTTTCCAATTGTTACCATAGAACTCTTAGTGTGATTCCTCCCAGCTCATTTGCGTTATTCCAAAGATCACGGTACAGCTTACACTGTGTGTGAGAAAACATCTACATATACGCAGATATGATCACCTCAGTAAAGGTACAGACAGTTTAGACATCTGCCTTTTTTCTTCCACTTATACAACATAATGGCATTATATAGTCTATGTTTTTATCCCCATAAATTATATAAACACATCTTAAAGAACTTGTTAATAATTAACACATCTGTTTGACTTAGTGAACAACTGAAAAACACCTCATTAAAACTTTCTTTTCTTCTGATTTTTCACTGGAGGCTGTACACCTCCTGAATTACTGGTATCACGTGCCCACCACCACAATTTATTTTCTGTTTCAATGAAACAATTAATTAATGACTATTGCACAAAAATAAATAAGAAAGCAAAAAGGAAGAGAACACGAGCAATGAGTAGGTTTGAGTTTTATTTCTGCTCTGGTCTGTGAAACCTTCTGGGGAAGTTGTTATAGTCTTATCACTGTATTTTCATAGCTTCCATTTTGCTGATATGTTTTTATCTGAGCCAGTCAAACACCAAAAGAATCCAATACTGCAGATTACATTATTTGATGAACGCTTCTGTTATTTGTTAAATAGTTTATTGAACAAAGCTGCAGAAGCTAGTCAAATGCAGCAAAATGCTACTCATCACATAAATTATTTGATAAAAAAAATGGAAACAAGTGTCATAGAGTATATGTGAAAAATAGTATTTGGCTTAGGTTGTATACCTGAGATATATCATAGTTTAAAGAGTGAAAGTATTTGAGAATATTTTGGTGCAGAAGCATTACGAACTGGAGCTTCAGTTTGGAAAAATCACCACTCATTTACAATTGTAGCTGCCTGACTAACGTTAATGTGCTGTTGGATGGTGCTTAAATTCAATTCCTTCTATTAACATACATGTCTTTTTAGTAGTCTATTGAAAACAGTAACAACAGTTTTTCTTGACTGAAAAATTAAAGGACATACCTAACTACAGTAACAATGTCATCAATACTCCTCCTGAATAGTTCTAAAATTTTAGGAGACTCTAAAATATGATTTTATCTACTGACTTACTGCAACAGCAGGGGAAATCAAATCACCCGTGAATGTCTTATTAGAGCAATCTCTCTTTGACACTTCTCTTACATCTCACTTTTATGTTTTTAGTGCATTTTTTAAAATTAAAATAAAGAGTTACAGGTAAAAATATTTTAAGAAATAATCACATTAGTCCTTTCTAGAAAAATGAATTGCACGTGAAAAAAATAAAAAGGAGATAACTCTGGGAGCATAATGTGAGCTACATCTCTCTTTTGCTTAAAATCTTGAGAATTGTCCTTCCTGTAGACTGCGAGCAAGTCACAGTATTTAGATCTTCGGTCAAAATTTCTTTGCTGGCAATTCCTCTATCAGACCAGTTATTTTAAAGAATTGCAAACTTGTGCCTTATTTCACTTTATAGTATGAAGAACTGTATGAAAGGCAGTAAAGCTGCAGAAAGAGCCTTGATACGTGCACCTTTTTATTTTTCCTTCAAACAAAATTCAAAATCAAGTAAAATACCTACCTTTATTTTTCCTCCCAACAGCTGAAGTATTGCAGTTTGCTGGAGGAACTTCATGCCACTGCAATGCTTACCACGTTATTCAAATACGTCTTCCAAAGACTAACTGCCACATGATCCCCAAAGACCTTGTATTATAGACTATATGAATCAGCATGTCTATTTCCATTGCTTCTATCATTCCCCTCTTACCTCCACTTCCACTGTTAGGGGCAACAGGTGGGCTTTTCTTTGTAGTTGTGAGGTTTCAGTCACATGAATGCATATCCATGTTCTAGATGGACTACAGTGATTAAGTATTGCCATCAACCAGGATTGCTTCATGGATGTCCAGCTCAACAGGAAGAGATTTGTGAAAGCCTGTAGCTATGAGAAATAATAATAAAAAAAGCAGAATGCAGGCAATTTGTGAGGTTCCTGGATTCGCTAAATCCCCAGAAGCTCTTCATGACCTTCTAAAAGAAATTTTACAGGCTAAGTTATCTCCTTAAGTAATTTATAATAATGGTTTAATACTCGATTAGTTGGAGTATCTTGATCTAGCAGGAGCATGGACCTGACCATCTAATATCTATCTGCTATGATCTTCAAATTCTCTTTCACTTTGCTAGAAACAGAGGTTACAAGCTTTCTTGCTATGAAGAGTAGAACAACCTGACAAAGGGTCACTACTTTGGTTCTTTTTTCCTGATGACCACAGAACTGCTGATAGAAATTCGGAAGGAAAAATGGAAATGTAACACAAGTTGCTTCAATTTATTTTTTTTAAGTAAAAAATTAGAAGGTATTGGAAAATTATGATGCATGGTCACTCCACTCTAAGCAGAGTACCAATGTTGAATCATTGTTTGCAAAGTAAAAGCTTGTACCTATACCATATTTCTGCTAAAACTGAGGTATGTACTCATTGACATGCCAAAATATTACACCTATATAATTGATTCATAGGAAAGGAAGCGCATGTTAAAAAAATAATAATCTTGCTAAGCAGAAGACTATGGAGGAATGTTTCTAGAAGCTGGCTACAGTTCCCAGTGATTCTACGAATCCAATGCCAAAAACTTCTTACTGATTAGGAGCAGAGATCTGCATGACTTTTAGGGTCAGGGATTAACTTTATTATTAACAAAAATTCAATTGATTATTAGAGCTCATTGGGGTACATAATTTAATAGTGATTTTATGATAGCAAGATATTTCTTCAGAACATATCAATTTAATTTAAAAATTATGTTGGCAATTACTGAAATATTTTATTTCACATATATCATTTTAACATTTGGTAGCATACTTCAGGAGTGAAAAAATAATTTTTTGAGACAGTTGAAATATTTTTTTTTTACAAGAAAGTAAAATGTAAATATTGTATCCTGATATGAAATCAAATGAAACTTTGAAATATCAGAATTTTCTCAGGGAATGGAAATTCAGTCAATTTTAATTACACTGTTACATAAAAAAGAACAAAGATCTGTTTGACAATGATTGCGTTGCTTTTTTTTGTGATTGTGGTTATCTTTGGATCAAAGTGCTACCTGAAAATCAGATTAAAGCATGCCTTCATGTGATGTATGAAACAACAACCATGTTTTACACTTTGTGCTGATGAAGAAACAGCATTGTTCTTTCCTTTTAAAAAGAATGCATCGCTGTTTTGATCTTTTCTCTAAGAAAAAACAAAACAAAACAAAAAATAGTAAATCTTGCTGTATTCTTCCCTAGATCTATAAATTCATTTCTCACTTTTATAACCATGTGAAGGTCTACACAGTCCTAACAATCTCTTCTATAGGAAATTCTCCTGAAAATGAAAAGTCTCAGACATCATCTCATGGTGGGCAATTTAAAATTTTTAACTACCACAAGCAATGCAGTTTCATGTTGATTTGATGCAGAAAACAAAATAACCAGGTTAATCACAAAAGTATATTTCTCCCTAGCCTTTTGCAATAGGCAACACACTTCTCAGACATCAAACACAACTCTCATGCTTAAGAATGCATCCTCTACATTTTAGTCAAATTCTGCTGACATTTTTTTCAAAGGCCTATGATTTCTCCTGTGCCATATCTTTATAAGGAGCAAAGCATGGGTCTTAGATAAAATTTCTAGTCTAACTTTCTTGATTGAAAGATTTCTCCTCTCTCTCCATTATCTTCAGAACAACATGGCAATAGGGCAGCCAAAGACTGAAACAAGTTGCCAGAGAGGTTGTGTCACCTTGGAGATGTTCAAGATTCAACTAGATATAACCCTCAACAACTTGATCCGACAACACCTGCTTTGAACTGTGAGTTAGACTAAGCGGTCTCCAGAGGTCTCTTCCAACTAAAATTAGCTATGACTTTAGGTAAATATTTTGTGCCAGTTTCTATGGGATATTTTCTTGATCAATCTCATTGTTCAGGAAAAAGCAGCCTATTTTTTTTTCTTTGATTTGTTTTGTAGTTGTTGTAGTCTTGCGTGGCTGGGTTCTGGTGGAGAAGGGGGGTTACAGAGATTGCTTCTGCAAGAAGCACCTAGAAGCTTTCTGTAGGCCCAATAGAGTAAACACCAGCCGACTCAAGGACAGAGTCATTGTTGACCAAGGCCAAGCCCATCAGCGACAGTCACAGCACCTCTGGCAAGCACATTTGAGAAGAAAAAATACAAGCATCTGCTTTTTCCCCACCAGTGGAGTGAGAAGATGTAAGAAACTGTGCAGATACCAAGGCCAGGGAAGAGGAGGGGGACGAGGCGCCCCAGGTGCCAGAGAGAAGGATGCCTCAGCAGCCCATGGAGAAAACTACAGTCATGCGGGTGTCCCCCCACAGCCCATGGAAAAGCTCAAGACCCCACCTGCACCCTTGGAGAGGCCCCACTCTGGAGTAGGTGGAGACATACAGGAGATTCTGTGACCCATGCTGGAGCAAGCCCCTACCAGCCCTTGCAGCCTGTGGAGAGACAGAGGCACAAAGATGAGCAAGAGAGAGAGAAAGGTCCATGCTGGAGCAAGTTTGCTGGGTGGAAAGGATTGTGATTCCATGGGGGACCAGGCTGGAGCAGTCTAGGCCTGTAAAGACTTTCTATGATTCTATGTCTGCACACCATAGAAGTGACCCACACTGGAGCAGCTGGTGAAGAGTTGAAGCCCCATGGGAAAGGACTCACAATCGAGAAGTTTGTGGAGGACTTCCCCACACTGGAGCAAGGGAAGAGTGTGAGGGATGCCCCTTCTGGGCAAGAAGGAAACAGCTCCCGAGGAACTGACAGAAAACCCCATTCCCTGCCCCTCCCCGTGCCACGGGTAGTGGTGGGGATGGAGCAGGGAAGGTGGGGGGGAGCAAAATCATTACTAAAGTGGAGTCTGCTAAAAAGGGAGGGGTGGGAGGAGGTGGTTTAAGATCTAGTTGCAGTTCTCATTATCTGACTGTTTTTACCATGTGTGCAGTGTAGTGTAATAAATTAGAGATCTTTCTTTCCTTTGTTCTGTGTTGAGTCTGTTTTGCCCATGATGCTAATTGCAGAATGATCTCTCCCTGTCCTTATCTCGACTCCTAAGCCTCTCAATATATATTTTCTCCCCTGTCCAGCTGAAAAGGGGAGTGATATACTGACTTTGGTGGGCATCTGGCTTCCAGCCAGGGTCAAACTGCCACAGTAGTCTATTCTGTTGTTTTGTTCCCTCACATTTTGCTCTCCTAATATTTCTTGTCCTTTTTGATTCTCCCAACTTGACATATTTCTCTCAGAGAAATTCTTCACCATTGGTGCAGGGTTAATTTGGAAAAGAGAAGAAAGAAAAAGGAGTGTTGTGGGGTTTTTTAATTGACATTCTGCCTGCTGGATAGCTGGTGATCATTAACATCAGGCTGAAAGTTCTTCTGTCTTTCATCTGGTTTAGTGTTCATTGAGAAGCTCTTGCTGCTATACCTATGGCCCATCTGCCATATCTACTCCTCTGGCACAGCTCTGGAGCTGGCAAAAGAAAAGGTTTGCCTATGCCTCAGCAACTCAGAGCATGAGATTAAACCAGAAATAAAGGTGAATTCAAACTTACATGCTAGATGGTGAAGTGGAGCATCTGAGTTCCAAGTAAATATCACCTGTTTCTGCTGCTCCTGTCATGGAGGCAAAAATTGTCGGTAACACAGCTGTGACAAACAGCAGGGTAGTATATTAAACCACTGCAAAAATTTAGTCAAAGATAATGGATCGGAACCCTTCACTACAGTTAGCTGGACATACTACTGTTGCTGACTCAACTATAATGTAATGTGAATTATAACAGCCATGGTCATTAATATGTTAGATATGTCGTTACAATTTTTTTTTTAAAGAGTTACCTTCAAAGCTCTCTTGTTGACTTCCACTCAAAGCCAATAGGTATGAATGTTGTTTAGAATTTCATGAAGACCAGTTGCACAATAAAATCTGTTTATTGCTACTCAAATGCTCCCATTTTGTTTTAAAAATTTTAAAAGCCTCATTAGAGATCTTAGGATCTTTAGAAGTAAGTAAAACTCTGTCCTGGTTCATTTCTGGTAAAATGCTCTATGTTTCTGTGCCTCTCTGCTATTCTGTGTCCCCAGATTAGAAACACATTACTCCTACAGATTCAGTGTGATTCAAGTGTTGTGAATAGGTCTGCATTTTTACATCTCAAGCAAAAGCAATCTTTCCTCAACTAACACGTTATGAAAATCAACTATTACAGAAGAAAAGCTTATTTCTATACCTAGGGAATTTGAGGAACCCCAAAGCATTGTCCCCATGCCTTCACACAAACAAGGGTCTTTTAGGCTTTTAAAAATTAAAAATAGTTTCATGCTTGGCTCATTACAGTGAAACCACTGCAGATTAAACCTCTCTATCAATTACAAGCAGCTGAACATCCTTTAGCATCAAACAGAATGACAAAAAGCTACACTATAATGAGTAATGGCTAAGGCCAATTGCTATTTAATTATGTAGATGACTTAACATCCTTTCATTGATGTTATCTGTATGTTTCAGGATGAAAGTTATCATGCATTGCTTTGCTACAGCTCTTACAGTATATGATAGCAGAAGCAAAAAGGAAGTCTTTACCAAACAGAAATGGCTATAACTAGCAAAATATATCAGCCCAGCAATACAAGTCACACTTCACCATGCTCCTACAACAGATAGAAGCATCAACATATTGTGGAAAAAAGAAATTCATGCATGACAGTTTACAGTGGGGAGGGAAACTTGAAAGATAGAGCCACAACTGCATCAGTAAGAGCTTATGTCATGAGCAGTTCCCATGAAGATGTCTGCTCCCTGATTTTTGTAAGTGGAAGATAACAAGGACAGTGAAGTTAGTCATAACATGAGAGATATTTCAGATGGGAAGGACCTGTTAGGTCATCTGTCCATCCTCCTGCCTAGGCAGGATTATACATTGCAGTATCTTCTCAAAAAGATTGCACAGAACAATTTCACATGAGCAGAGGAATGGAGTAAAGGACATAATAGATCTTTTCCATCTCTAACTTCTACAAGTCAAGAAGTCTAGTTGGTAGCTGCTGTGAGGTGGCTGTGGGCACAAACACTGCAAGTGAAGTAAGAAAGGGAATTTGGAGGGAAATTCTCCCCTCGGATCAAATCAAGCAAGTGTATGCAAAATGCAACTTATGATGTTGGTGAGCACAGAAGTGACCTCATAAAGGACATTTTCAATTCAGTTATAATCAGTGACCCCATTTCTGTGGGGATGGTGCTGCATTTTTGACAACTTGCATATGTACATCACATTATTCAGACAGATAGATCTATACTTATCTGAAAGGGCACATGAACTAGATTCTTTCCATGAATATTATTGATGGAATCTTGCACTCATAATTATTTAAACTTCCAGTTTGAGACTGTAAAAACAGATGTTATTATAGAAAATGTTTGCTTCTATATTTACAGAATGGGGATAACAAGGCTTTGTTTTGCAATTATTATTTTTCTTGAATTAAATGGAAATAGCAGCATCTGAGAGCATATAAGAGGTCAATGCTAGAGGAAGGAGTGCAAGACATGTTTTTTGTCCACATCCTAAAGGACAATTTTAGAATATCGAGAAAATTAAATAATGGTTCTTCACAATCCCTAGGAGAAGCATAGAAGAGGAAGCAATATCTTGAAAATACAATTATAACACAACAATTAAATGCTTTCTTCCAGGAAATTCTTACATCTTGTTAATGCTAAGAATGAAGGAAATCCTGTTGCTTAAACCCAACCTTAAATGTATTCATTTGCAGAGTTTTAACATAAAATATTAAGCAATTAGAGAAAGCAAAACCCCCAAACAGACAAGCTGTTGGCTGGACAGATCGTAAAACCAATTGCTTTGCCAAAACAAGGCTTTGTAGAAATTGCAATTTTAAGCCTGTCTCCATTTTGCTTTCTCCCTCAACATTAGGTAACATTGTGGTTACTACAGTAATGTGACATAAAGGAGGATTAGAAGAGTTCAAAATAGCGTGAAGATACATAGCATAGTATGTTGTCCTATTTAGAGATCAGCTTTAGCAAAATTCTGAATCTGAAAAGAAAATACAAAATGTTGGAACATCGAATACAGTGCTTTCTATTTAGCTACTAATAGTATGAGGGAAAATAGTTCATGAATTATGACCTCCTAATATTAATTTCCATCGATAAAATGTTATGATTAAGAATGGCAGATTACCAGTAGATTACATTCACAAAATCAGAAATTGTTATTTTCAATAATGTCTTAAATATCCAGCATATGAGTTTTTGTAAACATTTATATAGTCTGAATATAGGTGCTGGAACAGGCTGCCCAGAGGGGTAGTGGATTCCCCATCCCTGGAGGTGTTCAAGGCCAGGTTGGATGGGGCTCTGGGCAGCCTTGTGTAGATCCAGGCCTGGAGGTTGGTGTCCCTGCCTGTGGCAGGGGGGTTGGAGCTCTATGATCCTTGGGGTCCCTTCCAACCCAGACCATTCTATGATTCTATGATTCTAATACGGGCATATGCACTCTTTCAGAATTACTAAAGTTCCCCTGATTTCTTTCTTCTTCTATTGTCATTTAGGTCTTTGTTAAATTTATATATTGTAGATTAGAGTGCTTTATAGTTGCTAGATTCAGAAAATTTTCTTTTTCAAAAACACTTTTTGATTTGTACCTAATCCTATGGTAGCCTTCTAGTCTTGATTACAAATGCACAATCAATGTCATTGGAGTAGCTCAGCACTGATCTGTCTGAGGATGTAGAACCCTTTCCTAATTAGCACTTACCAAAGAGTAGCCAAGATGCTCTCTTCTGTTTTGATGGTGTCAAACTGATCTTGTTGAAACTGCATCCAGAGCTTTCTTACAGAGATAAACTGTCTTTAGAGAAATTTTTCATATATCCTCTAAAAATTTTACAGCTGCTCTGTACCTTCACAGTGGAGACCATACCTAAGCAGGTGTAAGAATGATCAATTTGGAAATGATTAGGCAATGAGTCCAGAAAAGGAACCTCATTTTGAAAATCACTCAGCTAACCTGCAGACATTGTGACAAGAAAAAGAGAAAATACTTTTACCATTTCTAATTTTAAAAATCAGGATAAGAGCTAGAAATGGATATGAGAACTTGTTGTCTCAGCCTTGGGGAACAGACCCAGAAGGAAACTAAATTGGATGCTAAAACATACCAAATTATGTGTCTGATGAAATACTAATCACAAATAACTTTCTCCATCAGTTAGCATACATTAAGGAGTACAGAAATCACTTGCCAGAATGGTAGAAACACATTTGTAATTTCCATTCTCTTGCTGGTCTTTGTTATCAGCAGTTGAAGAGATGCTTGCTTTGATAACCATTGCAGATCCCTGAAGCCAGCTCAGCCATTTACAGGGAGGGTTGTGCACACATTTCCACTACTACGTTTTGAGTCAGATCTGAACGTCAACATGCACTGCGGGAAAAGTGTCAGCGCTTCTTTACACAAGTACTACTAGCGAAGGCAATATATTTTTGGTGAGTAGGGATCTATTTTCAGCCAGAGATTTTGTTTGTGACTTGGGCCAAGACACTTTACATCTCCCTGCTTCAGTTTCTATCTCCTCTTTCCCACCTGGTCTGCTCTGTTTGTTTAAATTCTAAGCCTTTCCAAGCCAGGACTATCTCTCACCAGGTATTTGTATCACGCATAGCAAAATGCTTCATCCTTTTCACTTGGGCTTACGGATGTTTCTGTAATACCAATAGCATTTATTTATTTATCTTGTTATCATAGAAAAAGAACCAAGGACTCTACTATGCCAAGCATTGTGCCTGCACAGAAGAAAAAGAAAGTCTGTGCCTGCTACCTTTGCTCTTCAAAAACCTGTGATACCAAATAAATTAGTTTCAGAGTACATGTTTTGGGGATTGTTTTTTGTGTGACAACAAATGTTTTATCTTTTGAGAAAGTGCGAGTGTGAGCACAAACAAGTTTAATAGTTTGATATCAAGAATACAGTTTTTTCTATTGTTCCAAAGTCATCCAAATTTTCTATTCTTTCAGATAGTTGTTTGTAAGCAGCAATAGCCATAAAAATGAAAGGTAACAGGTTTTCTTAAGGAGCTTATAGTCATTCACAGAGATTTCACTCAGGTAATTTCACAGAGCATTTTACAAAGGTCAGAATCACACAAACTTAAGTATCAGGGTCTAAGGCCTGTGAAGCAAAGGGTTCAAGTAGAATAGAGTGCAGATATTTTTTATTTCCTTCTTTTCATAACTTCATCATCACAGCTATGTAGCATGAAAGGAAATACACATAACTTCTTAAGAAATACGCCAAATACTTTACACTGCTTACCTTTCTTGAAAAACAAAACACCCCACCAAAACAACCAATGGCCAAATATTTTGATCAACTTTCAGCCTTTAGATAGCTCTGGGGCCTCTCAATTTACTCATGAAAAATTTTCAGCAATATCCTTTTAACATCAGCAGATTAGCTCTTCCATATTCAAATATCACTGAGGTTATACTGAAGCATACACTTAACCAGTAAAACCCATTCTGGTTTGGGTTTTTTTATATTTCTTTTTTTAATATTGTTAAATCTAAAGTAAGCCCACCAGTTTCCCTACATGTTAGTAGAAATCTAATAAACCAGAACTATTTTTCCTGATGAAAGTCACCACATGCACCATTCCTTTTAAAATTATATCTTTAAGTAGAAAAAGAACACAAAGTTCTGGTGGATTCAGCACGTTGGTTTGGGTTTTTTTCCCTATACTATCAACTTTTCTATCCAAGATATGCAATCCATGGGCTTCTTCAACTTGAGGGGCCAGCATCGAGGAGGGAGGGCAGCAAACCGTTTGGTCCATTGTGCTTAATAGCCTGTTTCAGAACCACTGAGTAGAAAAAATGAAGAGGAAGTGGGTGAGGATGTTGAAAAATTAGAAGTCATTTGTGCCTTTTGAGATACTTGGTGTCACAGCACAGTGTCTCATTCAGTGGCACAATAATTTACTGGCAGGCTGAGCCAGGCATGCTTGGTTGCTCAGAAGCGAGTCAGGTGAGGGTTTCCATGCTCTTCTCTGCACTTGTACATCATGCAGTGTAAGCAAAGCCCTGATCCACTAGAGGCATGCCTTGCCTGGGCCGGCCGCTATAATATATCATTTTCAGGTCATTCTTTTTAATTACTTTTTTCTCCAGAAGATTTCTACAACAATAGGCAATCTTAATCCTAATAAAGTGAACATTTAATAAATATTACTCGTGCAACCCTTAAAGGCCCTGTTGAATTCTAATATATAAAGGCTTTATTTTAAGCTTTGGTTTGTAGATGATAAAGTGAACCGAGGTGATACAGAGTAAGGGCAACACATTGCCACCTTTCTTGCTCTAGAAAGACGCTCTTCTGCAGTGCTTAAAATGTAGGGAAAAGTATAGTGATTGATTAGCTAGTTAAGTGATAAGGAGGTATATCAGGCAGGGATGCAGAAAAAGTACAGATGATAAGGACAATCAAGTATCCTTGATCTAAAAAAAATTACAGTGCTTTCTAATCATTTAAATTATATTTTTAAGTGAGAAAAATCTAGTGCAGTGAGTCTCTAATTTTCTACATGGGTTTTTTTTTTGGGGGGGGGTTGGTATTTTTTTAAAAGACAAAAGCTACAGGAATTGTGTCCATTTTTTTTCCAGTGGTGCAATCTTTCCATGAAAAAGAAATTACCAGATCATCAGACTTTCATTTGTCCATATAAAATTCATATTCTTTGATCTCTTACTGGCATATTATAATACTGATAATTATCTACTTTTCCTGTTTTTTTGTAATACCATGTGGCATTCTATTATGTTTTACATTATTAACAATATTATACATATAATGCAATTCTTCCAAATTCAAGCTGTGGAAGTTGTACAGTATCAGGTATGCTATTAGGCTTCAAATTAATGATCTCTATAGGTCACAGGCACACTAAGGATACTCATAAAATATTTTCATTGTAATTTTCAGGACCTTGTACAATTATATTAATATTTCAGGTATTTTATGGATTTTATGTTCAAAGGGGAGGGATCTTCATGATCAGATGACAATTCTCCATTTTCTCATTATTCAGCCTCCATTACCATAAAACCCTGTGCTGTGGTGATTCTGCTTTTACTTGAAGAGGACTCGCAACAAATTTCATTAATATATCAGAAGCCTTATTACTGGTCTGGTTAGTTTGGTGTCTGCCAATACATAAGCTCCTGCCATTGGGATGTCTTCAGATTAAGTTTCAAAACCTTTTCCTTCCTTCACTTTTGTTATGGTAGGATATAACAGACTTGCTAATCCTGTTTTGTTTGGTTCCTAATTTTTAAGCCTTTTTTAACCTACAAGAAGTATTTCCTTCCTTATCCATGAAACATGGTGTAGTCTTTTGATAAAGGGTGCTGTCCTGAGGAGATATTTTGTACACATTGAAACAGTTCCTAGGGTTTTGCCTGTAGGCAGTAATAGTTTTCTGGATCACTATTTTGAAATACAGTTATTACTTATATACTATCAAGATTAAGAATAAATTTCTATTTTTACAGTGTTGTGGTTTTGTATGGCAGGGTTCTGGTGGAGGAGAGAGGGGCTGCAGGAGTGGCTTCTGCAAGAAGCAGCAGAAGATCCCTCTAGGCCCAACAGATAAATACCAACTGGACTCAAGGTCAGACCTGCCACTGACCAAGGCTGAGCCCATAAGCAATGGTCATAGTTTCTCTGGAAGTCACACTTAGGAGGAAAAAAAAAAAGCAAGCAGCTGTTTTTTGCAACCAGAGAAGGGAGTGAGAAGATGTAAGAAACTGCAGACACCAAGGTCAGTGAAGATGGTGAGGATGAGTCGTTCTAAGTCCCAGAGAGAGAGATTCCCCTGTAGCCCATGGAGAAAACCATGGTAGAGCACATTGTCCCCCTGCAACCCGTGGAAGATGACGGGCAGCAGAGATTCCACCTGCAGTCCATGGGGAGGCCCCATTCTGGACCAGGTTGAAACATATGGAAGATGCTGTGACCCGCATTGGAGCAAGCTCCTGGCAGGATCTGCAGCCCATGGAGAGAGAGGTCCACACAAGAGCAGGTTTGCTTGTGAGGGGACTTGTGACTCCATGGGGGACCAGTTTGGAGCAGCCTGGGCCTGAGGGACTGCACTCCATAGAAGTGACCCATGTTGGGGCAGTTGGTGAAGAGTTGAAGCCCTGTGGGAAAGGACTCATATTAGAATTCATAGAAGACTATCTCCTGTGGGTGGGACTCCACTGCGGAGCAGGGGAAGAGCATCAGGAATGCTGTACCCCCAGTAAGAAGGGAAACAGCTCACGAGGAACTAACTGAAACCCCCATCCCTGTCTCCCCCTGTGGTACCTGGTGGGGAGGAAGAGAGAGAAATCATGAATAAAGTTAATTCTACAAAGAAAGGAGGGGTGGGAGAAGGTGTTTTAATATTTGATTATACTTTTCATTATCCTACTTTAGTTTCTCTCTGTGTGTAGTGTACTGGAATAAATGAGGTGCTTTGCTTTTTTTTTTTCTTTTTAGTCTGTTGAGTCTGTTTTGCTCATGACGCTGACTGCAGAATGATCTCTCCCTGTCCTTATCTTAATTCCTAAGCCTCTCAATATATATTTTCTCCCCTGTCCATCTGAAAAGAGGAGTGATAGATAGACTTTGGTGGGCATCTGGCCTCCAGCTAGGGTGTAACCAACACATACAGGAAGTCTTAGTTTTCTTATAGAAATATTTTAACTCTGAAGTTTCATTAGTTTCCTCTCTGTCTTTGTATCCCTCTCTCTGTAAGGAGAAACAGTCCTTAATTTCTAGTACTTTTCATTTTTTTTGAAAGTTTTGACTGCTATTGGAATGTTTCTCAGATGCTTTCATGTTTCTTTTATACAAACAATGCTGTTTCCATAAGTCAGCCAATCACCAAAGAGTGAGCTATCTCTAAGAACAAAGTCCAGATCTAATATGATCTAATCACCAATCACGTTTATCCTATGAAGACAGATAAATGGCTTAGGTTATATTTTTCCAAGGGCTGTCAATATTTTAGTATAATTGCCAGATAATAGTGAAAGCCACTGAAAGTTAGGGGCAGAAATAAAAAATAAAAATTGAGACCAGATTTCTTGGAAATAAAAATAAAGCTCAAGTACTCATCTTGTTTTTTCTCATATAGATGTGCACCAGGGCAGGAGCCATACATAGTATTCCACAGCATGACTATTTTCTCTGCAAGTCTTAGATCTATTACAGCCGTCCTCCAGTTACAGTCTTACTCATAAAACCAGTTAGTGCTACTGATTTCCATTTGACTTTCATCTAACCAGATGTCTCAGAGACAGAACTGCTGCTATCCAGACCACATCTGGAATATCATCTTTGCTTTTGTTGGCCTTCTGGATGTTAAGGTCAATCCTGCTTTGCTTTACTTCACTTCTCAAGGAGCAAATCCAGCTAGGATTTCCTGTGAAGTCTCCTACGAAGCAATGATGTTAGTTTCTGACTCTATGACACTCCTGCCATAGACCAAAAACTTACTGAAGGGGAAGCCTGAGCAAATTAATGCTCCTTATGCCAAAATTTCTGGGAATTCAAATGTTGTCATCCTATTCTGTTGACCTTTAGGTTTGGTTGATAGCGAAACAACTGTTGTGAGCAAAAGCAAGTCTTTGCTATAACTGTGCTTCTGTAAACTTTCATGAGTTCAAAAAAACCAGCAATTATTATGGTTAAAAAAGAAACAAAACTAAGTTAGTGCAACAAAACAGATATGAGCAAAGCAGCTATGGGTAACCAGTATTAAGCAATACAACATCAGTATTTTTAGTTATCTTTTCCCTTTCCTCCCCTCTGGCTGGCACAAAGAGTTCCAACCTAGCATGGGGTCCAGGTGCACTGGTACATGTGTCACCAAATACAGCTATACCTGTTGTTTCAGAAAATTGAAATATTAATATAAAAAAGGAGGTGGCATTCAGCTGATAATAGCTAGGAATTGGAGGAGCAGGGGTGCAAGGGTTTCTAGTGCAGCAAAAGCTGAGAAAGGAAGCAAGGAAGATCACTAGGCTGAAATTTGTACCTTATTTTAAGCATTTTCCCCATTACCTGGTTCAGCATAGAATCAAACTCCATGGGATTTAAGCAAGTTAGGCAAATATTTATGTGCCTTCCTGAAAAAGGACAGTGTGCTGAATGATGTTTTATTGAATCAATGTTCTGCTACCTCCAACGAAAATCTAACCACAGTCAACTACAAATTACAATCCTGTGCTTTGTTTATTTATTTATTTATTTCCAAAGGTCATGCATTTGTATCCTGAACATCTCTCATCTCCCATTTATTATACTATTTCAGGGTTGGTTAATCTTTACAATATTGAATTATGTAAGTTTCTAAAGCACAATTTCCCTGTTTCCTTTTTTTTTTAGGAGAAAATTACTACATGTTTAAAAGGTTATGAAAATTAATTATACCCATATTTACTCACATCTGTGGCATTAGAAACTGCTCCAAAAAAAAAAAAAAAAAGGAAAAAAAAGATATCCAGATGTCTTCTATTTGTGTTGTAAAAACTTAACATTCAAGCTTTAGGGATATAAAATCTGACTTTTTTTTTCCCCCTGTAGTTAAAAAAAAAATGCACATAGATAGTGGCAGATATCTTTGAATTGAGTCTGTAGGCGACAATGATGTAATCAAGTTCAAAATGCAAAAAAAATTTCCCATTACTTTGCTATAGCAGTGATTAGAAACTGTAAATGAGACTGAGGCCTCCCTGTTCCTAAAGAAGTATCATGAAACATTGTAAGAGCTACTGTATCCTCTGGTGAGGTTCTTTCTTAAGCACATATATTTGGCTTTGTCACACCTTGGTTTGGAGATGAAAGCCTGAGCAACAAAATGCTTGCCCAAGGCCAAATCACTGTTAGAGATGGTAAGTGCCAGCAAGGTATACCTATCATGCTCTTGTACAACCAACTTCACTACACATACTCTCTTGCATTGCCACACTGCCTCGAGGCAGCGCAGCCAAATCTAAATTATTTTTTTCCTACATTTTGTAAAAACCCTTGTGATCAATCAAGATGAAAAATTTTATGTAATTGTGAAGTAATTTGTTTCTTATTTCATTTCTTCCAATAGTATAGATTGATTCCTAGCCATGACTTAAGTCAAAGCTGAGAACAGAAAGTAGGATTTATTATCTCACCATTTGGAAAAACAAACTTCAATGCATACAGGAACTTAAACACTACATTTTCCTACAAAATAACCCACTGATTTCTACTATAGTAGTACTAATCTTCAAAAGAATTCATTTCCTTAAGACTTTTTTTTCATTCTCACTAGAAGTTGTTAAGATTTAATACCAAATATTACCCTTAAACATCATATTTTCCTTTCCTCCTGAGTTTTCCATAATCAGACAACCCTTTTGGTCTGATGGACTATAGCATGTGCTCTATTTTATAAGGTATTTTATAATCTTTTGTCACCGAGCAAATAAAGTGTTTTACTTTATTTATACTTAACAGTAAACATGATTTTTCTGGTTTGTCTTCGTACTCATATTGAGATTGATACAGGCTTTGCTAATTTATCGTGCATAGCATTATGGAACATAAAATTTGCAATTTAATATAAGTATTTGGAGTAGGTACCATTACGTTAGAAGAGAGTTGTAAATGTCTCCAGCATTTGTTAAGTTTTATGACTAATCCTCATTCTAAGTGGTCCCATTGGACAGAGGTGGTAGTTTTCTTCTATACATATCCTCTTTTTAGGTCTAAACACCCCCTTTCTGATGAGAGACTTTTGAGAGAAGATTTGCAGGAGTGCTTCATTGCCTTGGGCAATGCTTACTTTGCAATCACTGCTATCTACTCAAACAAGGCCTGTAAATAACTAGTTGATGCCCTGGTAACTGAAGCCAAAGTGCCACAGCTTCAGTGCCGGGTTGCAGCTCCTACCCACCTGGCCAAGCCACCCTGCAGTGGTCAAGACGTGTAACATTGCAGCTTGTTCTTAAGACAGCCCCTGGCAGAAGACAGCACAGCGATACTAAACTGTACAAAAAAATCGTGTCCTAAGTCCATGTGTCCATAGCAATCAGAGGCATGTCACACTGAAATCAGCCTTATTCTAGGATAGTAGTATCCCAAGTTTTACATCAGATGAGCAATGTGGTAGCAGTTTGAGAGCCATACGTCTAGATATTCCCCTTATGATCTCACCAAAAAGCAGGAACTCCCAACCTCTTGGTTAGTATTTGTCTAATCCCATAATCATATACTCAAAGAAAACTCTGTGATCAAGGTCCTCAGGGTTTCTGGCAAGACTGATTGATTCTCCAGTGTTGCATCTTCACTATATCTATTATTCTACTTTCTGAAACCAAACTAAGCATGCCAAGGGAACCAAACCAGAATTTTGGAGAACAGGTGCATAACTCGTGCTGGTACTAATTTCACAGCTAATGCTGCCTTCATATACCACCACCTGACTTCAAGGGAAAGGCTGCAAGTGTTGCAGCTACACATTCACTGCTTTATCTCACCTTAGTCCATGAAATATCTGGTTTGTTTCTTGTTTGACAAAAGTCACTTGAGCTAAAGTCCTCTCATGTTCCAGGCATGCCCAAAAGTAATAGTCTGCATTTACAGACTTTGAAAACACCACCTGCTGAAATAACAATTTCTGTGATTCCTGTTTAAATTAACAGATTGGGACTTGCAGATCAGTGACAGGCTTTCTACCCATTGGGAAAAGGCTTCAGATGATACTCTGTTCAGCAAGATTTTGGCTACTGTTTGGGCAGATTACAATTTTAGGTAGACAGAAACTCACCTAGAGGCACCACTGTTGCTGTCACTGTCATCAGATGTTAAGGCAGGTGTCCAGAACCACAGTTTTGTGGTAAACTGGCACCGGTAGTTCTCAGCTCATCATTCAGCAAACTTTGTGGTTTTACCTAAGATAGGGAAAGAAGTACAACCATGAGAAAAAGAGAACAGGGAACCCTAAACTGACACTGTATTTAATTTTACTTCGCTTTTACACTGTCATGAAAATTCCTTGGTTCTAAGTACTACATAACTTTAACTCTCACTAATTTTGATTAAAAAAACCCAAGATGCTGACCTCTATATACAAACAGAAAAGTCTGATCAAATTGAATCTCCATCCTTGGCCACTCAGAAACTGCCTGGACATGGTCTTGGGCAACTTGCTATAGGTGACTGCTCGAGCAATGGGGTTGGACAAGATGACCTCCAGAGGTCCCTTCTAACTTCAACTATTCTGTGATTCTATGAAGAATGCTAGGGGTAATGCTGGATTTCAGAACCAAAACTTAATTTATTGGATTTTGTGAGGAGTGTCTAAACTATAATGTTATAAGACTTCCTTTACCCTATTAGTAAAATGACAGTGTTCAACAGAATATCTTTTTCCTTGATACTTTACATTTTATAAAGATTGACCATATATGTCACTGTTTCACTACAGATTTCTGTGAGTCATATTCTTGTTTTCATCTCAACTTTACTTAGTGTTGAAAAACAGATATTAGTTTTGGCAGGAGAAAAACAATGATGTATAAGCATTTTCTGTTGAAGTGTGTGTTCTGTAGAATAACCACAGAGGGAATTTAATCTCTTGAAGTTTAACTTCCTAAAGCCTATTGCGAGTACAACATGGATAAGAGACTTGTCATTTTATTAATGAAGAGTGACCAGTTGTCACCCCCACATGGGAGAAAAAAGATTGTGACACATTAGCAATGAAGGACCATGAGACAAACCAAATGTAAATACTGATGGCTTAAAGAGATAATTAAAGCTCTTGAGACTGCAATTATGACAAGGCAGCATGACAAGGCACATGTATGTCGACAGAATATATTTATATTGACAGAATCTGTCTGAGAAATCCTTTTTGTACAATATATCTGTCTGTCACATCTTTGGACTGCACATGCATTTATTGACTTTGTGTTAGTGTAGATCTTGAAATTTGTCCCTTTGCCTTATTACTCAATGACACTTAAATATATCATGTTTTCAAACACCAGGCTTCCCAAAGCCATTTTTCCAAAAGTTTGAGTTCAGTGTGTACATTTCTAAGAGTTGTTTCCATTACATTCCATACATTATAGATATAATGTTATTGTCATCCACAGATCCCTAGTTAATTTGAATGAATATGTACGCACACAGTGTGGATATTGGGACACTATTTCCTAAGAATACTGTCAAAATCAGATCTGATCTTTGGACGTGTGATTAATTGTCTAAGGAACTTATAAATGCACAAGTTCAAATTAAATTTAAATTCATTCTACCTTAGAAACATAGCACCTGCACCTTTCCTCTCCTTGCCAGGACAGGCATGACCTCTGGATCAAGCTTCCTGGCACACCCCAGCAATGAGTAACTCTGGCCACAACTGAAGGAAAGGAAGGGACTCCATCTCGCCCCTAGAAGGTCAGAGGCAGCATCATCTCATTCCTGTTTGAGGAGATCCATTAGAGACAGAAATAATGTGAGAAACAAAACTACACGCATTAAGTTCTTTGTTGCTTCTGGTAGCTAAATAGATTCTGATTATAATTTTTTATCAGGGTAAAAACCCCACCATGTCAATACATCCTGACACATGGAAAGAACTCTCTCTACATATCAACAACATTAATTTGTATATAAAATAAAAAGAAAGATAATATTCAGCATTTGTAAACAGCGATTTATTCATTTACATTTTGCCTACTGAAGAAATAACAACAAAGTATTGCCAAAGCAGGATGCTCAGTAAATAAATGTTTCAAACTGGTCAATAATATTCTTCAGATAATAAACACAGAAATGGATTAGAAATAGTTTCAACAATTTCTTTAGCTAGAATCCAGTACTCTTTTTTGATTAATTTTATTACTTTTAACATTTGATTTCATTATACCAGCAAGAAACACAGACTCTGTTTTATACACCAAAACAAAACATGAAAACCCCTGCCTTCCATTAAGATTCTGGCATTCCAATCCTTTAAAAAATAAAATCTAATTAAATCTATAATTAAGTTTATACTGAGTTTCACTGAACTTTGTAACTCAGTTGCCAGGAAGAACAGACAAAGAATTGTCTTCTCAAAAATATGCTTAAGCTTTTCCTTCTATACAACTCAATGTCCAGAAATCAGATGACTGAATTAAGAAAACCATCTTTCATTTAGTGAGTAATGCATTTTGAGCTCTTGTGGCTTGATAAAGAGAGAGCTAAAAATGTGGCTTTCTGCTTTAGAAGAAAACAGCAAAGCCCAAACATATTATGTTTTCCTTTGTTTTAAAGAAAACTTCTTTGTTTCAGGTGACCTGGCTTATTGATTTTGAAAGGTCAGTTGTAGAATTGCAGAGATTTTTATGATAGATGTGAAGGTCTGCTACAAATGACTAATTTCCTACCATCCATGATTGTATTACCTACTGGTTTACTGACATTTGGGTGGCCATCTTGGGAAGAATCTTCTACTGTTTCTTATTGAATTATGGTTGCAGCAATCATTTACCTAATATCACTGCTGACTCTGCTCTCACAAAATGCTGAAAAAGGGTTAATGTGGGGATTATTTTTTTAAGACAGAGTTAACGCTGCTCATAACTGTGCAAGAAATCATCCCTTCTGAAATTGAGATGAACTTGAAGAAAGAAAAGGTTTCTCTTAGCTTTTGAAAATTCACAGCCAAAATCACAATTCCTAAAATATTTCTCTTAAAAATATATAACCAGAGATTAGGAAAAGAGGAATATGAGAATCACAGAATGTTAGGGGTTGGAAGGGGCCTCAAAAGATTATCTAGTCCAGTGCCTCCTTAAGGGGAAGACCACCTAGATTAGGTCACACAGGAATGCATCCAGGTGGGTGTTTTTGAATGTCCCCAGGGAAGGAGACTCCATATCCTCTCTGGGCAGAGAAGAATAAGAAAGAGAACCCTGGCAAATACATGAATACACAAGAGCAAGGAAACAATGGGATGTAGACAGGGGAACAGAAGGGAGGTCCAAGCAACAATGTGAACCTGGAGAAAAGAAGGTAAAGGGAAAACTAAGGCACACTAACCCAGATGCTTTGCTTTGCTCTGCCACTGCAAAGCATCGGTCGATGTAGTTTTACTCACTAATTCACTCTGGTTCCCTCAAAGTCCTCCAGACTGACGTAAAGCTGCTAAGGTACATGTTCAGATATGTTCATAAATAATTAACTGATTAATACAAAGAAAACCTAAGTTTGATGTTTCTTTTTCAACTTGCTGTGAGATAGCACAGGGCAAAATTTTCTTAAAGTTTCCTGTGGAGACCTCATCTATAGGAAAAAAAGTACTAAAAAATAAAACAAAAAGCTGATCTCTGTCCTGTAGTGATACAAATAGAGAACAATCAATATTTTAAAAAATCATTACATTGTAATGACAAGCATATTCTGCAAAGCCCTGAAGTGCAGGTGAGGGAAGAATAACTGGTTTCCTAAAGCACAGCATCAGAGAGACAAAATTAAAAAAAAATAAAAAAAAAATCTGAATTTCCCCCCCTTTTTCTTCAGATGTCAATTCCAGAAACTCCTGACGTCAGAAAAGCATGCTCCTTACTAAATCCTACGTCTTTGCTAAAATGCATATACTGTTGGAAAAATGTTTTCTTTGTTGAAACAGATAGTAATTTCATTGAAGAGTGCTCTGAGCTACAATTTGTACCCACTACTACAATTTAATAATTCTGGAGACACTACAAACCTCCTCCAGTGCTCCTCCTCACTTTTGAAGTTCTAGGAAAAACAAAATAATACATCACTCAGATTTGAACTAGCTTTGCTAAAGGCAATAGTCAAATCTGTTGTATCAAAGATGCTTTACCAAAGTAACTTTTCCAAGGAGAGCTATGCTATTTTAAATCTCTATTTACTGTTATCATTTGCTCCAGTAGTTCCCCACTGCCAGACTGGGCATGTCTAAGGCACACGCAAACACTTTTAAGAATGAACTGCAGTGAGCTTGAGTGGGACCCTTGCTAAACCACACACTTGTTTGCCACACTGTTTTGTCTGACCCTTCTCTGCTGAAATAGCATTCCATAGGCTGGAGAACTTCTCCTCCATGGTTCCAAAGTGGAACATTTTCTGATATTATCAGCTAGAAAAACTTGCAGCTTTTCTGGGCCTTGTCCTGTAGGCAATCAGTAAGAGAAGTTTTAAGGAATAATTCGTTGATACAGGAAAGGGTTTTTGGGAATTCATTTCCATTATAGATATTTTCCCTTTTAAAAAAAACCTATGTTTACAATTTGTAGTTCTCTGGGAGATCTGTCATGACTAAAAATTTATGATAGACACCACATTTGAAAAATCTGTTCTGCAAGCCTCTTTAATCTTATAATAAAATGTTTTTATTTTTAAATACCTTTTTTTCCACACAAAATTATTGGTTTTTTCAGAAGTATTTTATTTCTTGACAAAAGAAAGGATTCTGAAGCTTTATTAATACATGAAGAATGCTCAAAAATCTGTTTATTTTAAATGCCATTTCCTGGCAAAGGTAAATACTCCAAGTGATCCATTGGAATGGATGATATCTGCTTATCTAAATTGAACTTCAGATCTGAAATTTTAGTTTAAGTCAGAAATTGCCTTTTACTTTCACTCACAATTCTACACTCCGGTTAATGTCATAAAATGAGGAAATAAAGCTTAACAGTTCACATTTGGTATTCTACAATTATATGTTTTCTCCTTCTACCTAACTTCTATAGCAAGGGTTTTTATAATCTTAAAAGCTGCCAATATTTTTGCAAACTTGGATACATATCTGAAAATCAAGGACTATTTTTTCTGACACATGCCTTCTCACCCTGTTGTAGTACTGGCAATACAACTGTTCATTTTTATAGAAAGATTTTTGGTTTTAAGTATCGGTCAGTATATTATATAAATATAATATGAACCAAAACACTTGCATAAAGCAAATATGTGTAATATATCTCTGCTTTGGAAAGTATCATTGGAAATGATTTGAAGTAGCATCAGATGTTATCAGAGCTCTCTCACAACATCTGTCCCTGGAAACATTTACACTACAGCCTGGAAAATACAAAGCACAGATTGGGTCAACAGCAGACAATCTGGATGAACAACATGTTTGTTTTTATTGTTTGACTGGTCTTTTGCAAAGGTGCTTGTGCGATATATTAATGCGTTCAAATAAACTGAAAATATAGCAAGAGTATACATAGCTGGATCACCAGATCCATTTCCAAGAAAAACATTTTAGAAGTTTCAACAGGCCTTCTAAGACAGGAACAAATTTCAGTGTTTACCAGTTGCCTCTATCCAGTGTGAAGAAGCACTTCTCAGAGGTGCCAATGTTTTAACTATAAATATGCTACAAATCTAAACAATGCTTTCCTATGTCTGAAGTTGCTCTTGGTCCTTGCATGCATGAGCTAGATTTGAGGAGAATCTGAATACTGAATATCATTGCTTTTATGCTGTTCTTTTAAAAGAATCTCATTATCTTTATAACCAATAAGGTATAAAAGGGGTTGATATGCTCAACATATTGTGGCCAAGACAAAAATTAGCATTTCAAATGGCTGGAGCTATTGTACTCTTAAGTATGCCTGTTTAACCCATCATTCAAGCAAGAGAAATAAAACAGATGAAGGGCTTCAGCAATTTTTTCATCGGAGTCATTTCCAAAGATGGTGTCTGCTGTAACTAAGATCTGGATGTCCCTTTAGCCAGTGTAGTAACCGTGCTTTGGGAAGCCACAATGCCAT
Organism: Gallinula chloropus; assembly: GCF_964237585.1. NCBI lineage: Eukaryota > Metazoa > Chordata > Aves > Gruiformes > Rallidae > Gallinula > Gallinula chloropus. The sequence continues at coordinate 78,955,062 of NC_140085.1, forward strand.
CCTCAGCTGTGGATATGAGATAAGGATGCTGACTAATAAGAACAGTTCTAGGACAAGCACAAATGAGATTACTTTAAGACGACCCTAGGTGTGCCAAAACCTAGGCTGACTTTTTTTTTTTGTCTTGAGCTGTCACAGCTGTGAAGGCTTAAGCATGTGTATCACTTAGCTTTAAAAGGAGGTTATGGAACAAGATTTTCAAGGACAAAGTGTCAGTGAAATGACACGAGGGTTGGACTTGCAGAAAGAGCCCAAAGAACTAAACCTATTAAAAAACTGGCACATTACAAATTTGCACTCTGTTCAGCAATTTGGCAGAATCCATTTATAACAGATTTCATGTTGGGGATTGAGTCCAAAAACAACTCCTCCCCTAATTATGAACTGAACCCCCCCCCCCCCCATTCCACTTTTTTAATGCAAAAATAAAGGTAATAAACCAATGTGAAATAAAATAAAAACTCTTTGTTTTGACTTGCAAAGAAACGTGAAGGAAAATGGAGGGTGGGGGTGTCTGTCCCCCCAGAATACATTACCAAGTGGAACATTTGGAGAGAAGCAGGAATGCGGGATTTGAGGCACCAAGCTGGTGGAATCTGAGTATGTCATAAAGGTTAAGCACAGTCTCCAAAGGGGAGCCAGGCATCCCATGCAAGAGTAGCCCCGCTGGTTGATGGCCAGCTAGCGTTGGCATTGGTGCTGCGGCAGATGCTCATTTAAACTTCCACCCTAAAACTTGCTGGAAGAAAAGTTACAGCAGTAGGTGGGGGAAGATAGGAAGAGTAAAATGGGAAAAAATAGTAGAAAGACTGGAGACTGAAATTAACTGGCTACTGTACAAATGCATTTGAATTGTCAATGTGTAGCTAATGGTTCTTGGTCCCAACTGTCCCTTTGGCTGCCATCATTTTTATCTTTGGGTCATTACAGTATAATACATCTGACAGTTACCAACTTTCCCTGTAGTAGTTCTTTTGTAGCAAATTGAATTCCAGTTTTGCAACTATGGTCATACTTGAACTGAATTGTTATTCAATTACACTGAGAAGTGAAAAAAAAAGGTATTTGATAGGGTACACTCCCTGTCAATTTGTCCTGAAAATAGTTTATCTGGAAATGGTCTGACCAAAGTCCAGTTATGAAACTGACCAATATTGTATGTCTGAAGATTCTTGATTACCATGTCAAGAGTGAATTGGATTTTACATATACTTGTGTCATTATAGTTTGATGCGAAATTTGAAACTAAGTGCACTGACTTTGGAAGGTTCCTTAATGCAGATAAATTGCAGCGGTAGCTTAGAGTGAGCTGCAAAAATGTGACCCAAGTGATCAGCACAATTTTCAGGAGTCTATGCAAAGTGGGATTTTTCAGGCATTTTCCATTTAAATTTCCTGCCTGAATTTCCCCACATGAAATTATGTTTTAACTTACATGAGACATTTTTCTCCGAAAGTATGTTCTTTATATTTATTTCATTTTGTCATTTATTTCCTATTGAATACCAGATACAAAGCCTGAAACAAAAGGGAATATGAGGCACTCTAAGTAGGAATCCTTCAGGTACAAATATAGCATTCTCCTATTGAAATATATGTAATTATGCAGAATATACAACCATACTACTAAAATATAGTGATATTAGATAACAGATATTAGTTTCAAAACATTATATGCAAAAAAGAATGTATATTGATACATGTCTATAACTAAAATAAATATATATACACCACAAGAAATTTTCCGTTCTTACTATTCAAACAGGACTTCATTGGTCACATTTTGAAAATTCATTTGTGCTGGCTTTTCCCAAGATAATGGGCAACATGACAATAGTTTAGTTTTATATTTTTTATTGAATGGAATATACTACCACATGTGGTAGCCTGTTACTAACTCATCCAAATTTTTTGTTATTTGGACACAGTAGTAGCTTACAGAGTTCCTACCTTCCCTTTTGTTTTCATGTGATACCAGTAGAAATATCTGAAGCCTCAACTATACTTCTGAACAACAGCACTCCATGTACAAGTTTTCTATTTATTCCAGACCATTTCAGTTGTCCCATTAACTGTGAAGGACAAATATCTGTGCCAGGAAAACTAGATGGCAAGTGAAGTTCCAGGAGGAGGTGTAGGAGAGCTGCATGAAGAAGAGGACCAAGATCAGCTCCCCATCATCAGTGACTGCTGCTGAGGAAAAGGCAGATGGACATGTTGGGCCTTTAGTCCAGCACCCACCTTGCAGTGAGGCTGCTGGCAGAAAAATTCTGACACTTCTTAGCTGTTTTTGGAAGCCTGCAATGGTACATAGCTGAGTTAATCAAAATTATTTCCAGCCCCATCAGCGCAGTGCTAGCTTCCTGGTACCGCAATGCCAATTAACTCTGGATGTTGTTCAGTATTGATCATTTCAGTATGAAATTTCCAGCTATTTGGGAGCATATACTACTGGGTTTAGGTAAGGTATTCACCATCACTCCCACTGCTCTACGTGACCTTGGATTAACTAATCTAGTTAGTTTACAGGGTCAAACAGCCTAGTGGAATGAAAGCTCTGTGATAGTTTCATAATGCAAATGAAAAAGCTGTTGATTTCTGAAGCCAAGAGCTAACAAGTGCTACTAGTGACTGAGTCAGGTTTGTTGTAATCTTTACTTTGAAGATACACTGGAGTTCTCAAAGGTTAATGAACCACTTGTGGTAGAGCTTTCCTTCAGACTTTAACTCTGTTTTATTCTTGATAGAACCATTAACTTCTACACTAACCTTTCTACTTGTTACTATTACACACATTCTGCCCACTAAAGCTTTCTATTGATTTTTGCCAGTGAGCTTTTGTAAAATGTAGGTTTAAATACATGGGGTTTGTGGTTCTGTTAGCATTAGGTGGTATATAGACAGACAGTGATTAATTTGTATGCTTTCACTTATTTTAGATATATTTTACTGCCACTTGGACAATACCATTGCCCTTAGGTTTTGTTTCTTGAATCTTTGCCTCTAATTATTCCAGATATATTTTTAATAGTTAAGAAAGTAAAATTTACAAGATATGATGAATAGTGTTAGCAAAATGCATTGAGATAGTGGAAATTCTTCTGATCCTTCCACATTTTGGATCTGATCTATGAAGAATGGTGCCACTGAGGCAGAAGACAAACAGCTCTTACCATCTGGAATCTAGACATGCGTTTAAAAATCCTAAATTGTCCTTTTAACATTTTAATCTCTTACGTCTTCACTTTGTTTATGGAACTGTCATACTAAGACTGCAAAGACTTTTTTTTTTCTTTGATAACAAAACCTGTAGTGAACAAATTAGAAAAAAAATGTAGGACCAATCCTAATTTTAGGGGTTTAAAAGTTATTATTTTATTGTATTTTCCCTTTTCTTGTGAAGATTATAAAATATAATCTATCTAGATGATCATCCTTCCCAATTCCCTTCAGTCAACATCTCACTTCAGTTTCACCTCTACTTGAAACAGTGAAGCACTACAGCCATAAATATTTGGTGAATAAAATGTTTGGTTTATCCAACATTTTGAGTCAAAGATGACTTTTCAGGTATTGCTATATTGATGGTTGTACTTTCCAAATTGAAAATAACGAGCTAATCAGTGCCAATTCGTCATACAAGCAAACAGAAAAATTTTCTCTGCTAGAAAAATAAATCAGGGGATAAAATGTTTCTGGGATTTTTGATGACTATTTTTTTAGCCTCACTGTAGGCAGCTAGTGAAAGCAGACTGCGGGTATAGTATATTAGGCTGGTTGGAACCCTTGTGCTCTGCAAAATTACTTGTAGTTGTTCTCCATGGGGATTTTACATCAAGGCAACTATTTCAACACCATTGTTTTTACAATGGACTGCAATAAAAACTTGGATATATCTTTGTTTGATTAGGAAAAAACCCCCACATATACACAGGCCTGGGACCTGACCAGGCAACTACAATGAAGATGCTTGGAAATTACCTTCCATTTTAAAAATTACTAATAAAAGAATTCTTTGCATTATGGGTCAAATTTCTATCTGTGTATTCAGGCTTGATTTGATTGCTCTATACATTGCAGAAATCATTGTAGCTTTGAACGAGAATTATTTTCAATAAGACATTATTCATGTCTGCCCAAGAATTAGGCTTTGAGAGATTTGTACTAATATTTTCTATTATGTTGGTCAACAGGGTGGCATTCTGTAAGTTTCACTTTGATATTCAGATTCAAATATTCACAACAAAAATATGAATGTCTCATGATTGCAGCTGTGCAAATAGCAAGGGATTACAACAACTTTGAAGTTGGATTGTCTTCTTATTCTTTTCATTATTCATTTCCCTGTGAACAGTAGTGGCAGAAATTTGGGCAACTCGATTAAATTGATGGACAATAATGCATATTCACAACTGAACCATTTCCTATGGTAAACAGCCCCTATGCAACAGCATATGTATAAAAATAGCCTTGCCCTAAAGTCTCAGGACAGATGCCTGCCGCTAAGATACATTTAATAATCTGAAATGGGCAAATGAGTAGTATTACATCAATGCACTTTCAGACTGCTTAATGCAGCAATGGCTATATTCAGCACAGAAATGGTAACTATACAAAGATCTCACTGAATTCTTCAGGAGTATAGCATGCATTATTCTGTGGTATCAATGTAGCAAGAGAAAATTAAATGTAAACATTTGTTGTAAGCAGCAAAAAAGTCTAGCATTCAGCAATTTAGGTCATGATCCCTCAGTCAAAAGGAAATAAGAAGTTTTGAAAAATCTTGTGTTTGTGAGCATTGCCAGAATATGAGGAGGGATGGATAATTGAGGGAAAAAAGGTTAATGTGTCCTAATTAAATTACCTGAGCCTTACTTATCTTTTTCTAAAGAAAAAAAAAGTCTCAGTATTTTCTTCATTCAGTTATTCTGTAATTCCTTAATAGTAATTGCATCACATTGAGGATTAAATATATGGGAAGAAAATTACCCTATCAGCTTGAAAAGTAAATTCAGAAATAATGCTGTATGTGCGTAATGGCAGTCCAGAGGCAAGAATTTGTCAATAGATAATATCTTGTGGATAATTTTGAGTAGGAAATATGATCCTAAAATCTGTCATTTACAAGCAAGCTATGAACAAAGAGTTAAATCCAATGAATTAATGTATTAATAGCACAAATAGTTCTGCCTTCCCTAAACTAGTCTAAATTAGCTCAAAAATAAGACCACGTTTACATAAAGGCTTATGAACCACAGTGTAACTTTTCAGCAAATTAGACCAGAGTCTCAAACAAAGCACAAAACCTTAATATGGTGTAATACTTCACAGTGAACATTTCATGCAGCTGTATAAATAAAACCACCATCATAGTGAAGACAGTGATTGATGATTCAGTGAAGCATGTTTCCAAGAACTAAGACAAGTTCATACTGCTAAAATGGAAACCAATTTAGCATGAACTAGTGAGTTAGGAAGTGATGGTTTGGTTAAAAAAACCCGAACCAACAACCTTCTCTTCTCTGTAAACACTGAAGCAATATAAAATGGAATGTCACAAGTAAAGGTCTGAGAGCACAGATCTCAAACACGGTTCAGGAATAGACAAGGCCAAAATATGATTCTAAACTAAGTGATATTCTCCGTGCAGAAAGCTATTATTTTCTATGGGGAAAAAAAAAAAGACTTTAAATCAGAGAATAAAAGCACTACGTATATATGCACACATAAACATACATAAATTTATATTTTAATATGGTGCCACTTGTTACTCATTATACACAGGACATTTGAGCACTTCTCTAACCTGTTCCTTATGTATCTGATTGTATCTTTCAAGCTTTTTAGCATTAATTTTCCTCTTCAGAAGAAAACGCATCTTCATGTAGCACATAAAATGTAGTCTCATGAACACAGATAGAGGATCATAACACTTAAAGAATCAGAACTACAATTCTTCTAGAGAATATATGGAACTAATTAGATTATATCCTTTACAGTTTAAATGTTTTGGTTTCACAAAATTTGCCCCCAAATAAATATAGAATTTCTGTTTCTAGTTAAATTTTTCAAGTCCTTTCAAATCACGTTTTTATCTTTAACTGTTAGAAGTGCAAGATCATTGCCAAAGTTAGAGGTGAGCGCACCGGGGTTCCAGTACTACCACACCAGTTCCTTTAACGAACTTTGATTCAGGTTGTGAAGTGTTACGCAGGGTGGCTTCTTACCAAGTGAAGGCCATTCTTGCTTTTAAAATTGTATGGGGGAAATTGTGAATATAAACACGGTTTTCAAATTGTTCACAAAAGGATTTAAAATGGTAACGCAGATAAAAATATTTCCTTTGAACCTATTTTGAATTGCAGCAAAGAATTTTTAATACAGTTCATTCTTCTTAAGTCTTGCAAACCCAAACACAACCATGAGTTTATGGTGAGGTCCACAAAGAAAAAAAAAGTGGGCAAAAAAAGAAAATGTGAAACCACCCGTATGTACATAGCATGAAATAAAGGAACTGGAAACTCTTAAGAGAAATGAAAGTTAACATGGATAGGTAAATTGTTTCTGTGCTGTTACACCAAACATTACAGAAAAAGCACTATTTTAAATGGATCAGCTGAAAAAAAATGTAGCCCATCTATAACATACAGTTTACAAATAGTGACCTACAATTTCAGTGTCACTCAAGATACTAAATAACCTTTTTACATTTGAAATTTAGATTCTTAAATCACTAAACCCCCATTTGATTTCATACAAATAAAAATCTCCTGAACACAGTTTCCAGGGAATTCGGTATGACCGAACACCAGTCTCTAACACAAGGTCCAAACACATTGGTCAGAGAAACGACAATCTGTTGCTCATGCTCCAGCCTTTGCTCTGCAACGTGTGTTACTACTCTTATTAGATGGATTTTAACGTCACTGCTTCTTTAGCTTACCTTTTGCCGAAAGATTTAATTTCCATGAAGAAAAACAACCTGAAGTGCACATCTCAGGAAGGCACACCATGCACCAGCATGAACTTTCACTAATCTAAATGGTAAAACAGTCCCAATGTGTTCGGATTAGAAAGGCTCTACCCTGTAGCCGTTCGTATAAAATGATTGTGAAGGTCACAGCCCAATCCCCAAAAGACAAGCACTGATATCTTAAAAATCACCAGGCTCAGTAACTGGCATCAGTGCTGACAGATTTGGCCGACAAGCCAAAGATTCAATTGACCTAAAGACTAAACAATGTTTTTTAGTCTTTTCTTCTCTCCCCCCACTTCTCACTCCCCGCCCTCCGTTCCCCTGTGTTGCGTCCCCTCCGCCCACCCCCCCCTCCGTGGAAATGCTCTCCATGGCTCTCCATGAAACAAAGTTATTCCTTATTAAAATAGCCTTTTAAAAAAAAAAAAAAGAAAGAAAAGCAGCAAAAACTGGCTTGAGATGTGAATTTGAATAAGAAGTCAGGTCCTTTTCCAGGAGGTAAAGCTTGTCTTTATTCATCCCATTCATTATTCAAAGAAAGACATATATACACAGAAATAAGTGCACATGTTTAAATACAATCTGTCTGAAAACTAGCAAATATCATTCTAGGCTCAAATTATAACTGTATACCTGATTTCCATTTAAATACAAAGAAAGCATCTGAGATCAGAATATCTGCCTGGTTAACAGGATGTTGACTCCATGTTAGGGCAAGCAAGACAAATGCAGTTCTCAGCCATACCACCTTAACTGTGGAGAAACCCCACAGACGTCAATGAAATGGTATTGGATTTGTAATGGAGTGAGAACAGAATATTGCTCAGCGTATCTTTTTTTATATATTTTATTTTAAGCAAAACATACAGAAGAAATCTTCCTTTGCTCCCCTGTTATCAATCAATGACCATTGCTCTGTTAATGTATTACAATAAAATATCTCAACGGTGCATTGAGTTGGTTGACTGTAATATATCAGCAGATCAATGGTTTGCAAAAAGAAAATGGTCAAATGCAAGACAACCTTCTCCAATTAGATAATTTTCAAAGATTTCACACACTGAATTCATAATGGCTTAGGAGAAGCAAGTCCACAGTGTTAACTGACTAACGGGAGATCTCCCAGGGCTTTTCAAAGCGTTACCATCCATCTTGTTTCCCCGTTATTAAAACCAAAGATAAATTATAAATTAATAATTTAAGGATGCTTGTCTCCAGATTTGGATACTGCAGAACTTTTCTCTGATCCTAAGAAACTCTGACATCCTGAAAAACCAGGAGAGAAAGCAACAACACAAAGAAATGGAGGCCTGCAGCCCATATCCTCTGTGTCTTCAGCTCTTTTTGAAATCCTGTGCAGCACCTCAGAACACTCCAGGTCAGGTTCACACACCCAGTCCTGCAACTGCTCACCCAGCACCCAATGTCATCTCCCCCACTGGTCTTCTGAGACCTGATTTGCAACCCTGCACAGCGGTATTTTACAAGCAGTTCTTGGAGCTTCTAGCACCCATTGTGTATTTCTTAAAGGCAGAACAATTATTTGACAAATTGTGTTTAAAGCACTGAGGTGAGAGCCAGGAAATTCAATGAAAAGGCGATATGGCACACACTTGAGGAAAAGCAAGCCAAATACAAAAGGACTTTGGCTGTGGCCTCAGTCAGCTATGTGTTTTTAATGACCCTGAATACACAGTTATCAGTGTGAAGTCATTAGAAATTCTGTTTATGCCTAAAAATTAATGCAACAAACAATTACTATTCTATCGTTTGGTTTGGTTGTTTTTAACACTTAATAGTGTCAGGTCGGCAGAACTCAACTTTCTAGGTTACTTCCGGGATTCATTCTTTTCCGGAAGACTCCTGTGTCACCACTATGGTGTCACCCTGATGAAAGCCACATCACTACAGCATCAGTTCCTTCTTAATACATTTTTCTTTGTCTAAGATCTATTCCAGGTCTTTAATCACACTTGTACATGGAACTGATGGTATTTACAGAGTATGCAAGAAGACATCTGAACATGCAAAGGCAGAAGCTGTGCTCCTAGATGCGTGATTTCTTCCTCTCAAACAAATTCATACCCTTCTGGTGGGTGAAATTGTTTACATGAAAAAAAATAACTGTTCAACTTTAAAAGCCAGAGCTGAAAGCTTTGCTCTACACGTAGCTCTTCTGCCACAAAGAATTTTTTATTCATACATCCCTCTTTTTCATTGACATCATATATTTCTGTAATGGTGCATAATTAAACATTGACAAATCTAAATCAATAAACTTCTTCATTGGTTAGGGTGGCATCAGCACTTAGAAGTGCTGCCTGTAGAATAGCTCTGGGGTCTCAAGGATCAGATTATGTATTTCAAGGTATTGACATTTCTGATTTGTTCTGGTCTGGGAATACAATAAGGAAAACCTCTCTATTTTGCTTTCGGGTTGTTTGGGTTTTTTTTCCCCTCATCAAGAAAGGAGGAGAATAAATAAGAAAAAGGATGCGTAAGCAATATAAACAGTTACATAAGTCCAGTGTAGCCTTCACAAGTAATACACATTTTCAGAATAAGATCTCCAAGTAACTGAAGTACAAGATGAGGACTTCTCTGCAGATCCAGATTACTGTCAAAGAACTACAAGAGTGAGTGGAGAGGTGGGCTTTGCTGTATGCTGTGACTCACCAGATGGAGCTATTCCAGACAGCTGTATTTACCTGGCAGTAAATGTAAAGTGCCTGAAGAAATGCTTCTTGTCAGATATAGTGCCTTCTTTTAAGCAAATTGAATCTATCACCAATAAACTTTGTTCTCCATATTCAAACTTGCCCCTGAAGCACACAAGCAAACAATAATCCCTACTGGTGCCAAAGTATTACAGACTTCATTTAATTACCCAAAGTTCAATAGAGATATTATAATTGAGGGGTTTTTTTTCCTTTTTTTTTCTTCTAATAGTTACATACATAGCAACAAGAACAATGCAATGCATATATAAAAAATTATCACTCTCTGCAACATGGTATTTCTATTTCTGTTCAAAGCCGGACATTGCAAAACAGGCAACAAAAGTAAGCAAAATGAACAAGAAGAGTTTTCCTATTACTCAAAAGGTAACACCCCAGAAAACATCAAGGACCTGAGATGATATAAATGAGAAGAGGTGTACCATGACATCAGAAAAACTAAAAGTCAAAATTGCCTATGCACATTTAAATCAGTGTTGCCTATTTGTTTTAGGATACTGTAGTGGTAGAGCCACAAATGGTGGCCGAGCACCACACGCCACTCCTCACTCCAGGAAAAGAGCCAGAAGCTCCATAGGTTGGAATAAAGAGTTTACTGACAAAAGGACCGTGAAAGGGGGACAATTACAAACAATTACACTCACACCCATAATAACAGAGAATCTTACTGACCTGACCATCACAAAGCACTGCACAATGTAGGAACTAACCAGGCACCCCCTGCCACACTGACACTACTCTAGAGGCACCAGAAGTACCCCTCCCCAACCAGGCCCTTTCATGGGGGAGAGATGTCAGGTGGTGTGAGAACAGCCCGAGTTGACTCAGCTCACCTAGGCTGGCTGCTTGGGGAGGTTGACTCTGGCCTGGCCAGGACCAGGACAGATAAACCTCTAACACTTACTGCTAACTTTAATAGTATAATTTCACAATATTATTAATTAATTAAATGATTTGCATATCAAAAGACTTTCAAAATAATTAATCAACCTTACATCATGATTGTTAGTAGAAAGAAAACAAGGCTTTGCCATTCCACATGGAAGAAACAGAGATAAAGTTCACATAGAAAGTTAAATAAAGACCTAGAAACAGTTCTTAGCTCTCAAGTTCTGTTTACTGAAACTCAAAGTACAGGCTGTACTGAATTACTGCAATATAAGACATGGTGACAGTCTTAGAATTACATGTTTTGGATCTTGTATGGTCCAGAAGTGCATGAAAGGAAATTAAAATACACTGATTTTCATACAATACAGCAGAGTGCTAAGAAGCACTCTCAGAAGAGTGTGAAGAAAAATTGTATGTTATTAACATTCAGTATTTGTCAAATAGTGTATGATTCCATAATGACTTCTGAAGCCTTCAAATCTTTAGCCACATCAAAATCAAAGAGAATTAAGGGTGGCCTCAAAGTTGTAGATAGCTTCATGGGGCTCTGAGCGACCTGATCTAGTGACAATGTTCCTCCTTACTGGAGGTGGGTTGGACTAGATGACCTTGAAAAGTCCCTTCCAACCTAACACATTCTACAATTCTATAGTCTTAAATAACTTGTTGACTACCATCAGATTACTGGCTTGCCTCAAGCAAGCAAGTTTAGTTTGTTAACATACATTAACAAAACATAAGATCCCAAGCAAGTGGTTCTCTGCCATGGAAAGCAAATTGTTCACAGAAGCGTAGAATGACTAGGTTGGAAAAGACCTTTGACATTATCGACTCCAACTGTACCTGTCTGCAACTACATCATATCCCTGAGCACCTTATGTACCCATCTTTTAAATACATCCAGGGTTGCTGACTCAACCCCCTCACTGGGCTGCCTGTTCCAATGCCAAACTCTTTCACTGAAAGAACTTTCTCCTAATGTCTAATCTGAACCTTTCCTGGTGCAGCTTGAGTCCATTCCCCCTTGTCCTGTTGCTTGGGTGAAAAGATCATCACCCATCTCTCTACAACCTCCTTTCAGGTTCCCCCTCAGCCTCCTCTTCTCCTGGCTAAATACCACCAGTTCTCCCAGCCACTCCTCTTAAGGTTTGCTCTCCAGCCCCTTCATCAGCCTGGTTGCCCTTCTCTGGACATGCTCCAGGATCTCAGTGTCTTTGTTGTAGTGAGGGGCCCAAAACTGAACACAGTATTTAAGAAGTGGCCTTACCAGCTGGATTTAGCTCCATTTACCACAACTCTTCGGGCCCGGCCATCCAGGCAGTTTTTTACCCAGCAGAGAGTGCATCTGTCCAGGCTAGGTGTAGCCAGAAAACCATGTTAACCAAAGTTAACCATGACAATTCTGGACTTCTAAAAGCTTAAACTTCAAATTCTCTTCTAATATTTGAACAAGGGTCTTGAATGTATAAAATTTTTAGGCACAATACCTACGAAAGGATCAGGGTATATTACAAAGGAATATTTTAACTATACATGGTAAGGGCCACACACTTCTGTTGTTTGAAGGATGTGAGGGATGAGACAAGTTACCTGGACCAACAGCATTGCAAAGTACATAGCATACAGTGCAAGGCATGGAGTGCTTGGAGCAGGATCCATCCCACCAGCACACAGGGGCGCTGTGTGCTTCCACAGAGAACCACAAAACGTGAGCACGAGGGGAAACATTACTGTGTCACTAAGATACTCATCAACACCACAGAAGTCCAATGGCATTTGTTGTAATGTGATGCTGTGCCAAAACCATTATCACCTTTTACTGTGATGTTTCCACTCAAGGTAGCATTTTGTTCATGTCAGAGTGTGCCCCACCAGGCAAGTTACGAGAACTGGCAGCTCTGAACGTCACAGTCACCTCTACCTGCAGAATTAAAAACAAAAACAAACCCACAGAAAACCCCTCAAACAATTCTTGGTGGGTTTGTTTTTTTTTTTTTCTCCAGCACTACAAGATGGCTATTCCAAGTTCTACTCTACTTAACCAATGTGCTCTACCACTTCTGACAGTTATGCCCACATGACTGAGAGCAGAAACCAGGTTATTATTGTAGCCTTTGACAGAAAACATTGTTAAAGTGATGTTGTCTTCAAAGTCTTTCATAAAATCTGTAAACACATTTAACATTTCTTTGAATGGAAAATATGGCTTGTCAATCTATATTGACTCAGTGAAAAGAAAAGCCCAATATATTAAGCTTAGATCTTACAGGCATTTATTTTCTCTAATGATTAACTTTACAATATAATTTCATCCTTTCACAAATCAATCACATTAATCATAATAATTCAAAATAAATGCTTACATTGCATTTGTCTTCTGGTTTAGCTCTTTTGGGCAGTGCTTGACTGAGCAGAACACAGGACAGAAAAAACCACAGGTGCTGTCACCAAATTAACACCACAAATTTGCTAATACAGAAACAAAGTCTTTAATTCACGTTCTTCAGGGGATCAAATCCCATTCTACTGAATAAGAGAGCTTTTCTGAAATAGGGTGATTACTAACAGGCATGCCATGATCGTGCTTTGTGGAAGTAAATCCATGGCCTAAACTCTATACCATTTATAACCTACACAAGGATGTTGTTAGTCATCCGGAGTACCTCCTTAAGGATCATGTGTAAAATGCACCAGGAAAAAGCAGAATCATTTCTATTTGTGGGGAATTTAGAACTCAGAGAAAAGAATTTGACACCATTTCTGTGTGGGTGTGCTTTCTCTGTGCTAAGTCCTCCTTTCTGGAGTTTAGTATATATGTGGACAGAGAAGGGGGTCACCCCAAATCTGCATGTCTTTGTGTTTTATACTTGAAGCTAAGGGATGAAAGCACAATGTGTAAAACACTATTCTGGTTTCATAGTTTCTTTCCATAAAGCACATATTAGCACACTACGACTGCTACTGGAAAAATTTTCAAAACAAGAAAAAATAGACAAGAAAGTAGAAGAAATACCCTTTTCATATGAGGAGAATCACGAATAACAGGAAAACCAAATGAATAGTACATAAAATCCAATATGCTACAAATTATGCTGAAAATTCAGTAAGATGTGCATTACTCCATTACTGTGAACTTGGTGGTCAGGCTTTTACACGAACTACTTGGTATGGTACCAGTACTTCTATAATTCTAAATAGGAACAAAGGGAAATTATAACGAAAATTTTACTTTCTGACATCAAAACATACCTGTGGAACAAAGATGGGCTTGATAAGCTTCTGCTGAAAATTAGTCAGGATTTCAGGACTGTAACAGGACTTAGGTTTTGAAATCCCCCCATCAGTTGGTTTCTAACCAGACACTGCTTGGTTTACTGCCAGCAATCCTCTCTGACTCCTCAGAAACGTAACCATTTCCTGAAGTCAAAGGTCCCAAGCTCTCATCCTCCAGCCCAGCCACACTAAATAGAGAACTGTCGTTGTATTTTGTATAGTTTGAACGTAGAAGAAAAATATCAGAAGTGTGAATCTTCACAGAAACAGAACTGGTATATTCTACTCAGCTCTAGAAGTAGGAATGGCCTTTAGGAAACCTTATAAGCAGTCACATTTGATGCAAGATTTCCTGCTAAATGAATTGATCAAGGGGACTGAGGGGGACCAGAATGTTGTCTCTGTCTGCTGTGGCTTCTGTCCTGAGTGGGGTGGTGCTAAGCCCCACTTGCTTAGTCAGTGCTGTAACTCCACATACCCTAGTTACACTTTCCATTTCATGGAAATTCTTACTAAGCTTTTAGCCCTGAAAGCAGGCTTGCATGTACCTTGTTTAGAACATTTGAAGTTTATTCTCAGGAGAAATTAGTGCTACTGGTCACAAAATCACAGGCTGTAATTTATTTGCATGCATTATTTGTCCAACACTTGTGCACTGCAAACAATTCCTTAAAAAAAAGTCAGGACACATTTTAAAACACAAAGGACTACTTTTCTAAGTAGCTGTTTGTTAATTTGGTCTGAGTCGGTCCTTGTTGAATAAGGTCCAAAAATTTAAGCAAACCTGCTCCACATGACATCCCCTAAGTACTCTCACATGGGACAAAATAAAGCTTCACCCAGTTCTGCTGCTGCACTAATACAGTGCCATTGTCTAAGTATGGCTCTGAATGTCTTCTCAATGTGGTTTAAGGGAAGACTGTAACCTAAAACCAATTTGCACTCAATTTTAAGTGCAAATGAACAAACCCCAGAACAGTAGTTGGGGAAAAAACACCAAAACAACAATTCACAACAACAAACAACCGAACCAAAAAGAGATCCCTTAAACAACCTACTCACAGGCACAGAGCCAGCTGAATGCTAGTCAGAGGTCTGGGGAAGGGGCCGCCCAGATGCAGCACTTCTGTTCCCAGGGTGGCTGGACTGTTCCTCCAAGATAGTGAGGTAAATCTTCAAAGAAGCAGCTAGTCATGTCAGTCCTCATGTAAAGAATTTGATACTGCCAAGATTCCCTTACTTCAGCAAATAACAGGAATCTATATTTTTCAAATAGATAGCAAGATAAGGCATACTTTTTTAATCCCCACTGTAGGAAGACTTTAATCAATAAATCCTCCAGTTTTGATCTACAGCCAGCCAGCTTGTACATCAGAGTAAATGTTGTCAGCAAAACAAGACATGATTACACTGTTTGAGGGTCAGTCTTTCTGTTTAACTTACCAAAATTTAAAACCTGATTTAATTATATATTTAAAACCTTGTAACAACCTATACTCAAGGCACTAAAGCAACTTTCCAAATATTTTTGGAAGAAAAAAATAAGGGGGATGAGAGGTTGGGTATTTTGCTTGGTTTACCATGTAATAAAAATTTAATTTAGCTTTTCTTAGCAGCTAACTCACATGGACAGTCATGGGAAGTGTGCTAGGATCTAATCAATTATCATTAATTCTCCTTTCAGCGAACAATACACAGAAACCTTTTCACCCATAATTTCTAGTTCTTTTAATAATAAACACATGCTGACCATACCACAGTTGCAGTGTGGATGGAGGCTAAGAAAGGAATTAACCAGATTTTGCATCCCAAAAGACATTTCTGGTGCTAGAGGTTCTTGATAGTCAGCAAGACACTGATGTAATAAGACACAATTGCTGAAATACGAAGGCACACTAATTCAGCTCAGAAATAAAGTGCACATGCCTAACAAAAAGGTATGGGACTGTAGTCAATTCTCATATCATCCATAGTCTCTTTATCAGGACTTACAGTAAAGGTGTCTAGCCCATAGCGACATTACTGTGACGGCAGAATGCCAAGTGGTATCCAAGACAGATCAGATGGTCACTAAATTACCTCATGAGTTTTCAAGAAGTCTGTGAAACCTAACAAGTATATATACAAAATAATTAGTTATGTTTCCATAAACCAGTCTTCTGCCCACAGCAATGCTAACATTGAGTGAGCTGAAAAAACCTATACTTTATGTTCTTTGTATGCAAGTATACACATACACATCAGGAAAGTGGTTCCTGAGCTTGCACATTTTAATTGTGCATAACATTATTAAAACAATTTTCTTCAAATTTGTCTTCATACATAGGTCTCAGCATGCCTTGCAAAACAAAGGAAATTTGAAGAAAATATTCCCAGTAAGTAAAGATGTGTGTTTAAATTCAGCATGCAAGGAAGGCAAACTCAGAATAGGCAGCCAATATGGCCAAAAACTCCCAAGAATTTATGAGGGTGTGTAAACAGTAAACAATAATAGAAACAGGTTTTCTGGCTTTAATTATATTGGATGCTAACAGGCTGAGTATATATAGATAATTTATATTGTAAATACCACTTGAGATTAGAGAAATTTAATTTAATTTTACAAAAACAGTTGTAAAGAATTCTCACTTGATTTATTTTGTGTAAGGTTTCTTCCTTTCCCCCTCCAAAGCCACACAAACAAAGGCAAGACCAGCTGCACGTGTACGGGCCTTACCTGAACAAGGTCCCTGTAACACTGTGAAGTAAATCCAGAACCTTTAACTCTGGACCTTTGCCACTCCAACCAAAAAGAACCCTTATAATGCCTGTAAGTAGAATTAATATTTATATCCTCTTTTTTAAGGTTTCCAGCTGCTGGGGGAAAGTGTGATTACTAATCCTTGGGTAGGATTATTTATTATTTTTTGAAAGAGAGAAGTATTCATGCTTCGCAGGTGATACATTGCAGAAGATGGCAGTGGGAAATATCTGCCTAGCTGCTTTGTTCCAAAATTCACCTAGTGCATATGGAGTTATCTATTAAAATGCATTCATTTCCAGGACTGATCATAGTGACTTATAGCACACAACATTATAGAACACGTTAGTGCAGGAAGTGAAGAATAGCTTTTCCAATTAATGCCATATAGCGAAATTCATTAGATAGGTTGCAATTACTTAAGCTGGAATTTGTCCAGAAGCTGGAGTTAAGCCAGGACACTAGTTTAACATTAAAATGCTAAATAAAATAAAATAAAATAAAATAAAAAAAGATAACAGAAAACCCTTAATTGTATTCAAACCAGAGAAGAATTTCTTACTTCTTGACCACATTACCTTGTTATCCAGTCAACGTAGAGCATCTGTGATATCCAAAATGGGTTTTCTCTGGGAACTGAAGATAGAGAAAAGGGAAAAAAATTATGAAATGTTCTCTGGGGTGCATTTATTCATGATAATCTCCTAGTTAAACATATGATGCTCATTATTTTTATTACAGTTTTAGAAAAATTATCTATCTTTGACAAAATTTCAGCTGACTTTATAAATGATTAAGTGAAACTCAGAATAAAAATAAGAAGCTGATAAATTAAACATGCAAAAAAATCTCCCACAAAACTAAAGCAAATGGACACTGATAGTTGTTAGACACCTCTAGTGCAGACAAATATATATAAAAACTGTAAAATGTGCAGAAATGCGAATGGTCTACTTATAAAAATTATCTTGATTTTGG
Source organism: Gallinula chloropus (assembly GCF_964237585.1). NCBI lineage: Eukaryota > Metazoa > Chordata > Aves > Gruiformes > Rallidae > Gallinula > Gallinula chloropus. Next base: position 78,972,658 of record NC_140085.1, read on the forward strand.
CTGAGATAGAGTTAATTTACTTCCTAGCAGCTGGTATAGTGCTGTGTTTTGAATTTAGGACGAGAACAATGCTGATGACACACTGATGATTTTAGTTATTGCCAAGCAGTCAAGGACTTTGCTGGTCCTCACACTGCCCTACTAACAAGGAGGCTGTACAAGAAGCTGTAAGGGGACACGGCCAGGACAGTGGACCCAAACTGGCCAAAGGGGTATTCCATATCATAGGGCATCATGCTCTGTATGGAGGATGGGACGGGAGGTGAGGCAGCTCAGAAAATAGCTGAGCATTGGTTTCAGATGGTGAGCAACTGTGCTATTCATCACTTGGTTTGTATGTTCTATTATTATTACTACTATTATTATTATTTTATTCCTTTTCTTTCCTATTATACTTTCTTTATCTCAACCAATGACTTTTACCTTTTTTTTCCTTTGCAATTCTCTCCCCCATTCCACTGGGGGGTTGGAGGACCTGAGCGAATGGCTATGTGGTTGTTTTAGCTGTCTGCCAGGTTAAACCACAACATATTTGTACCTCATATGGAAATGATATTACCATCACTAGTCCTGAAAATCATCATCATCACTTCTAGGATTTCCCATGGATTTTCCCAGTTCTCCTTAGGAAGACTCCCATTAAAATCCTAGTGAATATCTGCGCTCTGAAGTACACTAAAAAATAAATCTAGTTAATCTGAAAGCAGCAGAGCTAATGAAGACTGTTTCCCAAATCCCCACTCAATATATCCAAGTCCTCCTCTACGCCACTTGCAACCTCCCTCCACTCTTGCATTCTTGTTCAAAATGAGGACACAGCTCAGCCACCTCCCTCCCGGATTTCCTAATTACTGAATTGGGAAGAGGCAGCAGAAGAGCTATATTTATGCTGCTTGGCCAGCCAGCACATGCCTGCTCTCAGAAAGAAAATAACATGAGCTCACAACACAGCCTTCCTTGCAGCAGGATCCCTAATTTGCATCGCCTTCTCCTCTTGCCGGTAGCCAGTCTCCACAAAATTGGTAGAACTCCCACAGTAAACTTTGGTTGAAGTTAATTAAAAGATTCCAAAGTTATTTGGAGCAGGCCGCCAGACAAACAGCATGACAGCATAACCCATGTTTCCTTAAGAAAGCAAGCTAAAAAAGGAAACTAGTAGTAAGTATTATTTCCATATACCATGAGGCCCAAATTGTCAACTAAGACCTGTAAACACTACCACGATAGTCAGAATAAACAGAAAATTTGCCTAACAGAAGGAACAACAGTAGATGAAATGATAACACAGCTTGCATTAATTAACAACAGAGCTCACTATTCACAGAGGAAGTTGCCATAAGTATACAGACCTGGGGCCAAATTTTTGCTAGAGCTGAGCTCCCATTCGCTGAGGATGCTAAGACAAGACAGACTTTTTCAGAAATACCAAAAAGTCAGCAATCCCTGTTTCGGTATCAGCAGAAATGTGGAGAGTTTAAAAAAAATTAGAGCAGTCTCCTACTGTTCATTGCAGCTGGGAGCGAGGATGTCCCAGCAGGAGCTCTGGTCCTTTTAACTTGGTGGGGGGGCCAATGGCCTCAGATTGCCTTTTCCAAGCCAGGCTATCTGAAAAGCAAATAATAGCTGTAGAAATAAACCCAATAGTACTGAATAATTAATTCAGAGCAGAAAAAAAAATTAATTTTTTTTTTTTTAAAAATGGCAGGGCATCGTACCAGTACCAGAAAGTAATCTTTTAAAGTAAGCATTTAATAATTCTTAAAACACTGACTAGCTTGCCTCTTTCTTAGAAGACTTTTAAACATCATTAGAAATAAGATTTAATGAGGTATGTAGATGGGACCTACATCCTGAAAAAGAAAGCACTTAAAAGACCAGTCAGATACCATGACAGGTATTAGTACCTTGATGATTACATGACACAATAACTATCCCAGTAAAGTTCACTGAAGCTAATTTTTTTATGGACTGCTCCCAGAAATCTCTTGAGAAAATTATACCATCATTATGGGAAAAAACCCAACAAAACAACAACCAACCAGAAAAAACCAAAGAAGCCCCAAAGAAATCAAAACGTGTTTTCAAACTTCTGATAAAATAGCATTTTCCTCTGTTAGCAAGATGCCCTCTTTGCAGAAGTAAGACCTCTAACCTCCAAAAAATATACCTGAAAAGCAACCTTTAGAATTAATTACAGTTGCTTCAGCAATTGTCCAGGTGTTCTGCAGAGCATCCTGTGAGTTGATATCACCAGATCCATCTAAAAGGTCTTAATTTTACTGCACACTAAAAATTACACAGGTCAGCAATGCTCTCAGGAACAAATTGTAAAATGTTCCCATCAAAGGCTCCTTAATATACATTTGTGTGCTAAGTGATTATGCTTCACCTCCTTATTTATGGTTCTGCACTTATTTTTCGTTTAAATAGGAAAACGAATACATTTTCCAGTCTGTCACAACACCTTGCTGTAGACGTAGTCAACCTATTATGCAGAGTTAATCGTCAACTTCAGATGTATTTTCAAGGCATAGAGGACCTTGTGGTAGTTTGACCCTGGCTGGAGGCCAGATGCCCACCAAAGTCATTCTATCACTCCCTTTTTTACCTGGATAAAGGAGAAAATATATATCAAGATAAAGACAGGGAGAGATCATTCCACAATTAGTGTCACAGACTCAGCACAGAATAAATGAAAGAAAACTATCTCATTTATTACACTGCACTGCACACCCAGTGAAACCGGAGTTGGGTAATGAGAAGTGTGACCAGGTCTTAAAGCATCGTCCCCCCCACCCCTCCCTTCTTAACAGACTTCACTTTACTCATCATTCCTCTCCCCTCTTTCCCCCTGCCCCTGCATTGTGGCACAGGGAGGAGAAAGGAATGGGGGTTTTGGTCAGTTCCTTACAAGTTGTTTTTCCTCTTAGCCTGGGGGGGCATTCCTCAGACTCTTCCCCTGCTCCTATGTGGGGTCCCACCCATGGGACAGAGTCCTCCATGACGTTCTCCAACACGAGTCCTTTCCCACAGGGCTTCAGCTCCTCACCAGCTGCCTCACCGTGGCTCGCTTCCATGTATGGGGTGCCGACCTTGAGGCCCAGACTGCTCCAGCTTGGTCCCCTCACAGAGTCACAAGTCCCCCCAGCAAACCTGCTCCCGCATGGGTCAGTCTCTCCACTGGCTGCAGGTTTCGCTGCCAGGAGCTTGCTCCAACAAGGGCTTCCCACAGGGTCACAGTGTCCTTCAGGTGTCTCCACGCGATCCGGCATGGAGTCCTCCACGGGCTGTAGATGGAATCTCTGCTCCTCGTCATCATCCACGGGCTGTAGGGGGACAGCCTTCTTCACCATGGTCTTTTCCATGGGTTGCATGGAGAGCCTCATCGCCTCCCCCTGCCCCTTCTTCACTGACCTTGCTGTCTGCACAGGATCTTACATCTTCTCTCTCCCTTCTCTGGTGGCAAAAAGCAGCCGCTAGCGATTTTTTTTCCCTAAATGTGATTCCCGGAGGTGCTGTGACCATCGCTGATGGGCTTGGCCTTGGTCGGCGGTGCGTCTGGCCTTGACCTAGCTGGCATTTACTGCCTGGCCTAGAGAAAACTTCTAGTTGCTACTTGCAGAAGCCATCCTTATAGCCCCACCCCCCCACCTGCTCCAGAACCCAGCCATGCAAAACTACAACAGACCTTTACAGTGTTTTCTGCACAACTCTGCAATCTCATTGTAACAAAGATATGGCGGTGCATCAGCTCCTAGCAAACAGACCTAGAACACCACAAAAATAATGTCACACAATAGTAAAGAATAAATTTTATGGACTTAAGATGGAATAAGTAAAAGGGGAAGCAGTTCTCATGCAAAGATGACTTTTAACTCATTGAACTTGTCTTCTGGAAGGCTGCAGATAAGTATCACAACATAAAAGGTAGCAAGAAACCAAGCTAATGAGTAGTCCTGGCATGGATCATAGTTAGGCCCTTTGCTAGCTATTTATGAATTATTTCTTTGGGTACATAAATGCTTTCCAAAAGCACTGGGCATTATGCCACTAATTAGATATACATCAAGTTATACTGAATGCAGGCATCCCTTTCTCACCAAAAACATCCCAATTTTTCCAGTAAATCACCATGCCTCTAGCCCTCCCACCTCTTGCTGCCTTCATTTTACTGTCCCTCTCGAAGTAGTGAAATTCAAACAGAAGAAATGTGCCTCTGTCAGAGCCCTCCTCTGACAGACTGACTGAAATGCTCACAAGGATATACCTCAAAAAACCTTCTCCTCAACACCAAGTTAGATTTGGCTTAGGCCACTTAGATTTGGTCATGGTTTAACACCATGGGATGGGGAAGAGAATGGGAAAAAAGTATTGTAGGTTGAGATAAAGGCAGTTTAACAGGATAACAGAGGAAGAGAATAATAACACCACCAATGGCCTCATCAACAGTAAGATACATAATATACATAAAACGATGCACAAACACAATTTCTCATCACATACTGAAAGAAAGAAGCCCCAACACAGCAGCTGGCCACCCAGTCTGTTTCTGAGCAGCAAATCTGCCTCCCAGATACCTTCCTCTCAGTTATACATGGAACATGAATATACTTTTGACCAGTCTGGACCAGCTGTCCTGGCTGTGCTCTCCCAGCTCCTTGTACACCTGGCAGGGCCTGGGAAGCTGAAAAGTCCTTGACTTAGTGTAGACATTACATCTACCTCCCTACAATTTAAAACATCCATGTGTTATCAACATTATTCTTATACTAAATCCAAAACACAGCACTGTACCAGCTATTAGAAAGAAAACTAACTTTATCTCAGTTGAAACCAGGACAGTGTTTTAATGGTAAGCACCTAACTCTGAAATTTTATGCGAAAGTTTAGCAGTAAATGATCCAGGTTATAAAATTCGAGTACCATGCTGGCCTGACATGGGCTAGCTCAGGAGAAGCAGAGACCATGGTGAAGAGTGGACAAGGTTGCTACTGACAAGTCATTTTGGCGTTGTCCAAGCCACCTGCAGAGGATTCAGAGACTCCCCTCCAGCCAAGTAGCAGACTGCCCTCCAGGCACACAAAAATCCTGCCCAGACATGCTCCAAACACCAGGGAGTGAACTTATTTACAGCCAGCCCATGCCTCTCCACCTACCATAAGACCTGAAGTTTGAGCTTATGCCTGGTTTCAAAAATGCACACCAGGTCTGGGGTGCATCTAGATGATGTGTCACTGCTGTCATCAGGAAGCCAGAGGAGTTGCATCTTCTCAGTAAGCATAGCTACTGAGTCTAACTAGACACTGAAATTATGAGCTTCTTAACCCTTGTGACTATAATGACTATTGATAAGACTTATGTTCTTTCTTTCTGCTCATCTGCCATATCTTCACTATGTGTAAATGGAGTCACAATTATATGAATTGAATGTAAGTTATTATTAGTAAGAGATAAACAACAAAGTCACAAATACCAGCCTTGTTTTATATTCAGGTATAAAAACTGTAGCAAAGTCAAAAGTCCAGGACAACTGAAGCAAACAGAGCCTTGGAAATGACTTGGCAAAACCATCTCTATTAGTTTCATCAAAAAGGGAAGATTAAACACTACCTGTGGCAAGACAGATCGTTAAAGCCAAACGATGATCTCTCAAGCAAAGGATAGTTGTAAAGCAGAAGGCTGTAAAGATGAAGGCTTGCTAACCTTCTTAATGATAACCTTGACAATAATAGATTTGATTTCTTCTTCACAACTTTTGACAATCAGGAGAGAATAAGGTTTAAAACAGAGGTGGTAGGTCATCACTTTTCTACCACCACTAGTGTCTTAACAAGCCACACAGGCCAGAAGTAGTGCAGTATCATCAAATGTTTTATAATGAAAATCTATTATATTGCAGGCTAAAGTAAATGGAGGATTTCATTGTGCAATTTAAAGAGAATACGGTTTAGTGGTTCAAAGTGAAGTGGGAAGGAAAAGAGTGGGGAGAGAACCCCAGGCACATAGGCAGTGCAATAGAGTTGGTGACTTGTCTCTTCTCAAAGAGACTCTGGAGATTTGCAGAGAAGAAACTGAGAAAGGACAAGGACACAAAAATACTACCTCTTGTCAGGATACAAAGGAAAAACAGAGTAGTGCAAGCTTCATTTTTGAACCTTGCAATGACATTCTAAGAGAGAGGTTCAAAGCCCAATTTATTTTTTTTTTTAGATTTTTATGAACATTTTGACAAATGAGATGGAGATTAGTCTCATACTGACTGGAGCAGTGGTAAACTACACCTGTTTTCTCTGAGAAAGCTTCCATCCCAAACTTCATAGTGGCATACAGACCAAACATGGAAACATTGCAATAAATATTTAAATGGCATTTCCATTTAATGTGAATATTAATATTAGCTCAATCACTTCCAAGCGTAGTCATACTTGATTAGGACATGTTACAGCTCTCTGGCACACAATACACAGAATTTTAAAAAAATAAAATAGGAAGTTTCCAATTGAGTTTGTGGTTGATTGTGTCTGAACCAGCATCTTCAGTGGATGAAATCACTGACACAACAAGTTATAAAAAAATTAGCTTTGCATAAAGTACATCATCATCATCTTCAGAAGGGGTAGCGGCACTTCTTAGCAGGCTAGGTTGTGAAGGCATGAGGGCTGGCAAAGGAAAGGGAGGGAATGTGCAAAGCTTGGGTCAGTAAGAGCTCCTGGCCATGCAGCACTGGAATTTGCTACAGAGATCTCTTCTGCCCCACATCAAAGATGTCATCAGTCTCTGAACTAGCAACTGTCTCTCCTGTCTGTCCTCCGAGCTTTTGCTTTCCTGCCCTGAAGTCATTTGAAGGGGGCATGGCTGTGTGAGAGGTACCATCCTTCAGATGAGCTAGAAACATATGGCACTGACCACATGTGGTCATTAAAAAGTCCCACGCCAATTTTTGCAAGGCTAACAATATTAGCCCCAGTATCCTGGCCAAATTCCAATATAGGTAATTATATTCTAGGTAATGACATACCGGCTAGTTTTATAAGGTTTAATATACATTGTGGAAAGTGGCTTGCACCTAAGGGCTCTGAGTTAAACTCATTGCACAGTCAGCTGGGATAAAATTAGAGAAGAAACTACCCAAGCATGTCAAATGTTTAAGCTTTAAAACCCTGGGTAGAATGAAACAAAAGAGGAAGGGATCCAGGGGTGCTTTAGCATAATCAAGCTGGCTCATGCCGGTGAAGACACAGCTGGGATGGAGAGCTCACTGCTGTGAGGAAACTTGTAACAGTATCCCCACCCCAACTTCGGCAGTGGGTGTGCGTGCATATTAAATTACCAGGTTAAGGAAGAAGATGGAACAGCATGAGGCAAAATGTTGTTTCCTGGGGGTTTTTTGCAAGCTGCTTCTTCCCCCGCCCCCAGTAATATCTATCCAAATCAGGGTCCAGGTTCTTACAAAAAAAAAAAAAACACCAAAAAAAAAGAATCCCAAAATTTGGCATCCCTATGACCCCAGTTCAAAATGCCAGAGGGAGTACGCTCCTCTCGTACTAACTTTTGTCTCATCTTGCCCCGCTTGAAGACATTCTACCAATACAACAGCACGTAATCCCTCTCTAACTGTGCCATGGCAGGGTACCCACTAGGTACTGCTGATGAAAAGCTCTGAGGCTGATGCCCAGCCCCAGAATCATCTAGGTGGCAGTACGGGTCCCTCCAGCATGGTATTAAAATAAAAAAGGGTCACTGGGAGTGTGCGACCCATACCTCAGCTAGGGCAGGAGGCACTCGCTTGCAAGAACTGGCTTCATTCGCAATGTGTTGACATGGCATATGCATTTGGATGACACCGGGCCTTGCAGTGGAACACAAGCACAACACGTCAGACCTAAGGGATGAGACTACAGTTGGTAACAAAATAGTTTGGCTCTTTTGATCCTATAAAGATTTCTGCAGTCAATGCACATCATCTTACATTTTACACAAGCCTGAAAACCACCTGTCCCTCCTTCTAATATTTACAGTATGCAGAAGAAAAATGGTTTCTAACAAAAAAATCATAGTTAAGAACATAAGGCACAAAACCAGCTTTGGATTTGAAACTCTGCCTTTGGCCAGCAGGTTGTCCAAAGGAATGGCATTGCTGTAGAATGGATGGGCTGGAGCCATCATTTCATCTTGAAGTGAAGTTAAAATGACTCTGGAATTTTGTTTACTCAATTTATGAGACAGGGCTTGTTTGGTGGTACTACCTGGATTCCAAACTTTAATCCATGTATTTTATGTATTGTGTGTAACTCCTTCACTCCTAGTGACATCAGCTCATTTCAAGATGATCTGTGCCTTTCCTGGGCTTGGATTTCAAGCTGTCGAAGACAGGAGATACAGGCTCTCCCCCTGCTCTTCGAGTACAGAGCACTGTTTCATCTCCTCGATTCCTTTCTCCATTAAAACACATTCAAACATAATTAGTGTAACATTAAAAATGGAGGAAATTTTGTAATTGCCAGTTGTTCTGTAGCCATGGTTACATCGGAGATTATACCAAGCGACTCCGGCCTGAGCACGCACAAGCAGTTAGCAGGAACAGCAGTAGGATAATGTTTGTGTGCATGTGCAGGTGTGCTGATGTGCATGTTTGCCAAAAAAAAAAGGGGGGGTGGGGTGGGGGAGGGTTGGAGCGGGTGGCAGGGGGGAAGAGGGGAGAGAGGCCGAGGGAGAGAAAGGAGGGAGGATGGGGAGGGGAGAGATGGAGAATATTCGGTGACATTTAAGGTGCTAATATCTGGAAGTCAACCTTTAATTTGACAGCTTTTAGTGCTAGTTAATTTCACTCATCCAGACGAGGTGTAGGAAATTTGCAGCACCTTTAAATTATCACGTTTTTCCACACTGCCTGAGGCCTATGTGGAATACCTGAGCCATACTTTCTGCCCCCCTCCCTGGCTCCTTCTCCATCCTTCCCCCCTCCTCTCCCCCCCCTCCTTTTTCAGGTCAGTTGAAGTAAAACTTTCATTCCTTTCTCAGACAATTAATCTTTAGCTAATTGAAGCAGGAATGCTTCAGGATGGGTTTCACTGGGGCCTGTAAATCTCATTTAGCAAAGTGAATTCCAGGCACATGCTGCACCTAATGATGTGACAGGTGGGCTGCACCACAAGACAGCAGCCGCCGAAAAGTTGATTCTCATTAGACCCTCGGAGTCCTGCAGTCAGTTTTCTGATGGCTGAAGAACACTAATCGCATCTGTTTGCTGCTGGGTGGGGTGGGCAGGGAGGGAGAGAGGCAACGATGAGAGGCGGGGGGACGAGGGGGGGGGGCCCTGTTCCTCTCTTTCATGAGTTAATATCCTTGACTCCTGCCCAAAAAACCAGCAGGCCTGCCTCCCACCATGCGATCAGCCTCCATTCTGCTGACTCCTACAGGGTGCACCCTTTTTCTAATTAACTGGAATGGCTATGGAAAGCAAAGGAGGCCTTGTGTTGGGTGAACCAATTATTTTGAAGGGTATTAAGTCATCAGATTTACTTTTATCTTGATTGCATTGTGGAAATCGTGCATAATTAATGGTGGGAGCTTATTAGGAAAATGATTAGGCAAATTACACAGGTGTCGGATGCATTTTTTATGATAAATTTGCTAGAACAATCCTGCAATTCCATCTGTTCAGCTCATATCAGAATGTCACTCTGGAAGAAATTAATGGTGCAGAGTCGCACAAAGTTACTGGAGGCCTTGGATGCAGATTTATGTTTTAAAAAAAGATACAGTTAAAATTACCCAGCAATTTCCTAATAAATACTTGATGTTACAGTTCAATAAATTACTTATTTAATCTTAAAAGAAAATGATAGTCAGCTGGAAACTAAAAAGTGGAGAAAGCATAAACCTCATTTTGTCAGTTTGATGTGTATGTAAATAAAAAATAATCATAAGATGTAATAATTCTTTGCTGTGGGATGCTGACTAGAGACAAGCTGTCAGTATCCAAGTACTTCTGCTAGGTATTTTTTCCACAGATACTAAGGCTTGTCTTACAAATCCTGTGCTGGTTCTGAGGTAGCAGAGCCAGCCCCCTTTTGTGTAATTTCTGCAGTGTTTAACAGCAGATCCTGGGAGCTAGGGAGGGGACACCAAATGCCATGCTCATGTCCATGCTTCTTTCACTTTGCGTTTCCTAACAAAACTAGAAGATGAAAATTTTGAAATCAGAATCCACAAACACATTGTCCTTTGGAGTGAGACAGAAGGGAATGTGTGTGGGGTTTTTGGTGTGTGTGCATGAGCATGTCTGTCTGAAAGAGGACGTATATGTCAATTTGTAGAACTAAAATAGAGGACTGATATTATACCCCTAGAAGTGCTGAGAAACCATAGTGATGGACTAGTTATTATGCAGCAAATAAAAAGCTCACATCCCGTAGAAGCAGCAGAATATTGTACTAGTCAATATAACACCATTTCTCAAAAAAACACAAGTAAGGGGGCTGAAGTAAGGGGAACGGTGTGTAAAGAGAACATTGCAAAGCAAGTTTATTCAAGGTGGGGCAGTTTAACAGTTGAATATGATTTTTAGGAGTATATTTTTCATAACCTGACAGGCTCCATGCAGTCACTGCTTTTACCTTCTTCCAGTACTTCTTTTCAAATAGATTAGCTAGGCAAACATACTTAACATGACTTTACATGCTACTTTCTCCTGGGACAGCTCTGAGGACAGCACAGCCCCAGAGGTCAAGTGGCTTAGGGTCTACATCCAGCTGTGCCACAAGGGTCTGCATCGACCTTTGGAGCACCCTCTAGGCCCCTGGATATAGACCATAAGACCTGTGGGCTGATTGTAGCAGAGTACATGGTGTTCTGCCCCAAGAACAGGACAGGGCTGCTCTCAGGGTGGGAGGAAGCCCTTCAGGACTACTCAGACAGCACAACAGACTTGTGAGAGGGTCTCTCAACACTGCAAACACAATAGCCAAATGAGTTACTGGCTGGTTTCATAATATAGGGTACTGTCTGGCATGTAAGGCAAAGAGGCCTTGGCGGTAAAGGTCACAGTTTGGAAAATCCACCTAAGAATACACGTAAAAAGGTTTATCTGTTTGTTTGAATGGCAGTTGGCATGGCTTTGAAGCTAGCTTGATCATTTTGAATGTCTGCAGAAAATCAAAGCAGATTTGCCCCATTTTGTAGATGTCTCCCTGCAGGGCCCCAAGGACTACCATCCTGCCCCAACTCCACAGCACTGTAGCTCTACTTACTACTTCCTTCCTTTTTCCGATTCCTTAGTGTCCCAAGAGTTTACTTATTGCTATAGGGCCCTTGGAAGGAAGACTTTTTGGCCCTGTGGCACAGTCCATTTGGAAATTTTTGCTCTTTTCAGGATCATTAACTTGTTGTAAAGTTATCAGAATAGAAGTGTCTCACTTCCTTTTCTCACTCTGGAAAGGAAGCTACTAATGATCACCAATTTTTAAAAAAAATATTTCAAAATTTATAGCTAAAGAGCAACCCATGAGACAGGTACATTATTTTTCTCCCAAATATACAAGTGTTGTTACATACAGATGGTACCAATCTCTTGTGACTTTTGTATCTGATTTATCCTTCCCTGCAAAGTAAAAGGGGTGATACCACTCACTACCATCTGCACTTGTAGTGGAAGCAAAGGAACTGAATTCTCAACAACCTCTGCCTGCAAGAGAGGCCATGGCAGCAACACCTTGTAGGTGGTTTCAAATTCTTTGAAATCTGCTTTTATACACCTCATTGCAGTGAGCATGTTCAGAAAAATCACAGGGATATACAAGCAAACTAGTATGCCCCAACTCAGTTTGTTACTGCTTGTTAATTAAGAATGTTGGTAAATCTTGGGTTTATTTCACTGAAGCTATCAGAACAATATAGATTAACAGTGTTAAACATAGCAGGTAACCCTAATGCAGTTATTGAAATATTAGAGAATATTAGAGATAAATTTGAAGTTAGGGTGACTATCCTCTGACATTTTAAGGCATGTCCCTTATCTGGTGGGTAATGGCCCATGACCCATATCCAATAAGGAGTTTCTGAGCATTTGATCAGATAAAAAGCATGTTTTCAAGCAATCATTATTCAAAGGATCAGACACTGTGATACTAATGTATGATTTTGTACCATGAATAAAACATTTCAGATGATATCCCTCAAAAATCTATACTGAAATTTATATAGGTAAGCAAGGAAGGGTCAAGTGAATTTCACAGAAGGAGATAGAGACCTGTCTGTATTAAAGTAAATAGGTTAATATAAAACATAGCAAGGCCAAGAATCATGGGTTCAGAATATTATAGCCCTAAATGTAAACTTGACATACAGGTTACTTCCCAACTTCACATGGGTCTGTCCCCATGCTGTAAAAGAAACTAGTGTTCTGTATTTCTACAAGAGTTTAGCTGGTCAGTATTACTGGCAAGATGGAACATAACAAACGAATCAACCAACTCAGATGTTCTTTGTAATTTCTGCAAGAGAACATAGAAAATTTTTCTCTGGCTAGCCACTCACCTGCACAACTCTCGGAAGTATACCTCATCCAGTTCTCCTTAAGGTGCCAGAATATCTCCAGGTACTTTTGCAGAGAGACATTGAGACAGATGTTCAGATGTTTTTGCCTCAGCCTCTGAACTCACCAGTCTTGATGAGCTCTAGGAAGCTGCAACAGGAAAACCATGCTAGAGGCATACTCTAAGTATATGTAGAAATTCTTAGAGACAGGCTGTAAATGCCAGAAACAAAATTCAGCTCTCACCAATCTCAGACAAAATATCATGCACCAGCCACATTGCTCTTTTAACTTCAAGTGTTGGTGTGAAATTTGAAGTGTGTAGTATCCCTCTAATATTGTAATCAATATTTGGTTTTAAATTAAACATTACTTTTCTTTTCCAGAGCATCACTCCATTTTCTTTAAGCCCTCCCAAAATAACTAACTCCTTATTCCTTCTGCAGACAACTAACTCACACCAAACATGCCTTTTTGTAGTATTGACACTATTACATTTTTAGCATATTATAACCTTGAAAATAACACCTAGACATTTCCTAGCACTACATTCTCTGAAATGCAGGTGGTTAAAAACCAAGGCTATCTGTTTATCCAATTTTCTTGGTACATATTCCTTGTAATGGTTTCAAAGGTTCAACTTTCAGCTGCAGAACTTTCAAGACTTGGTACCGGTTTTGCCCAGATCAGATTTTCATTAAACAGACCAATTCATTCAAGTTTCTGAATTTTTATTTATTTTTTTTTTATTTCTTTCTTGGTAAGTGATACAAAACAATGTTTCCCATCGAAGATAAATGGAAGGCCCCAAACACAGATCCTGTCTAAACACCACAGAAATGTAGGACACTTTGGCTAGCCTCTTACTTTTTCCCCAGGCTTTCATGTCCTGCCCATCACTGCAGAAACCAGACCTTTTCCTGCAAGTAGACATGGCTTTACACATTAAGGCTTGGCTGATTGGAGCCTTTCACCTAAACACCTTCATATTTTGTTTTGGAGGTGCGGGTTCGGATTGATGAAGAATGCCATTGGGATGTGACTTTACAGATGGTGAGCGGTAGAGCAGTACTTCCCTCCGATGAGGAGGAGGCAAACCCTTCATTAACACATCAGCTTCCCCCAGAAGCTCATACTGTCTGACATGCCTAACCTGTGTGCATATGTCAACAGAGAACGCTTGCTAATGTTGCTGAGGCTGTAAATAAGGGTTCATACTATACTATGAGGGAGATTAATGAGTAGAGTGCTTCCTTCTCTGCTGGAGGCTGAAGTATGTTCCCTATTAAGATGCAGTATCTGTCACTGTCAATAGAGACATGCTGTGTGGGTGTGAGGGGAGGCTAAAGAGGTGTCTCTGAATCTGGTAATTCCTTGCTTTTAAGGGCCTAGCACAGGGCACTGACACACTTGAGCAACATCAACTTCCTGAAGGATGTTTTCCATTATTAGAAAAGAAAATAGAGTAAGTCCAGTAATGCCTGTCATCAAAGACACAGGAATGCAAAGGAATAGGAAAATTCCTTTTTGAGGAAAGTACAGGGTTTTCTCCTTAAATGTAGAAAAGAAGAGAGAAAGAAACTAGTGTCCTGTGGATAGGCCACAGATTTCACAAAAGGAAAAATTTTCCTACTCTTAGTTATTCCCATTGTATATACTGAGAGCTTTCTGTGTTCTTATGATAAATTGGATGTCTACCTTCCTTGCCTATGTTTCCTTATCTCCTTCCCTCTTCAGTTCAAATAAATGATTATTTTTATTTACTTGTATAACATCCATTTCTGTAGTATCAGAATGTCTTACAAACCTGTCTCATCCTCATGAAACATTTGATATCATCCATCTGAAGGAAGGGTTATCCATTTTTACATATGGGGAGACAAAGCACAAAGAGATTTGGTGTCTTGCCCAAGCTTACACTGTAAATCAACCTGTTAAGAGGGGTCTTAATTCACAAGCCCTTAACCATGTCCCCATTCTTGGGCCTGGAGTCAAAGAACAGGATTCCCCAGGTAGTCCATGCCCATGTTTCAGTGAGGAGTGCTAGCAAAGGCAGTCAGCTCACTCGCCTTCAGTCAAGGAAGGTCTTGCCTGGATTAGTAATGAAATCTTTTTCACATGTTGGAACCAGAATGATTTTCTAGATCAGAAACTTGTCTCATACAGTTAAATAATATATAGAAGTTAAAAATACCCACACATTTAAAGACAGATGAATAACCTACTGGCTTCTCTTAAAAACCCTAAGGAACATAAAAGTTTGTACAAATCAGCCTTTCTCCATTAATTTAAAGATCAGCCTGTTTCCATTACTTAGATGATCAACTAAAATGAATGTAGCACAGAGCAATGTTATCCATTTTGACCTAACACTTGTTCATCCTTTACAGAAACTGAAAGAACTTTAAGAACTTATCTAGCCAATATAGTCATTAATTTGAAAATATAAACAATGTAACAAAATATTTCATTAAGATTTTAATATCTGTTTAAGTTCAGTGAAAACAAGTATCTAAGAAAATGAATAGCAGCTCATTCGTAAAAAATCCAAAGCACTTCTAGATTTGCATGCATGTTAAAAATTCAGTTCACTTAACTACCTGAATACGTAGCCCAAAGTCAATGGGAATTATGAAGGGCAGCACCTTTGAATAATAGATCATGTCTTTGGCTCTCTTCTCAGTTACACACATAAGGCAAATGCTATGTACTGTTCCTTTACATCACTAGCCTCACTGAACCCCAAGTAGTTTTTGAGGGTTTTTTTAACTTACAAAATAAGTCTATTTATAATAAGGTTTCTCTATAAAAAAACAACAAAAGTTGCCTGGAAATCACACATAGGGATCAAGTAGTCTTTAGATACTGACTCCAGAATGCTATATCACATCACATGCAAAAAGAAAATCAAGGAAAAAAAATAAATTTCCTAATTCCACAACAACATTTGTTTTAAGTATAACAGAAGTATTAAGAAATAAATGCATTGTACTACGTCACGCCATGTGTGTGGTGATCTGTTCCCAGCGTTCTTGGTAAGTTCTCTGGAACTGGTCAAAGGGCATGTATGTGTCTCTGGCCCTGTGCATGGTGCACCCAAGCTGCATGGATGGTGTGTGCCTGGGAAAGGAACATTAGTGCTCTCAGCTGCTGTAAGCAAGGCAGCACACGTGCTTTAGGTTTTGTCAGAAAGCAGGATAGCATTGTCTTATTTGACATAGGTGGAGAATGAGGGCAAAGCAGATGACCAGCCTGGCAATAAAAATTAACAAATGTGCTCAGCCCATTCCAGAGGCAGAGAGCATGAAGCTCTGAGTCTAGCAGGAGGGAGCCCCTCTGGGCCAGCACTTTGCCCCTGCCATTGCTGGTGTGGAAACCAGCAAGGCACTGCCTGCTTACTGCCTCTTACAGTGATAACTTCAGAAAGTTCTCAGCACTTCAGCAGGTGTTGTGAGGGAGGACGCCTTTGTTGTTCTTATATTCACATTTATAAGAATCACAGAATCATAGGGGTTGGAAGAGACCTTGAGAGATCATCTGGTCCAACCCCACTGCCAAAGCAGGCTCCCTGGCTCACAGATAGGCGTCCAGACGGGTCTTAATATCTCCAGAGATGGAGACTCCACAACCTCCCTGGGCAGTCTTACTATACTTACTATAAAGTTTTTATATTGCAAAGACAGACACGGAAAAGATGGAGTTC
Source organism: Gallinula chloropus (assembly GCF_964237585.1). Classification (NCBI taxonomy): domain Eukaryota; kingdom Metazoa; phylum Chordata; class Aves; order Gruiformes; family Rallidae; genus Gallinula; species Gallinula chloropus. The sequence goes on from NC_140085.1 coordinate 78,988,896, forward strand.
ATTGAAGCTGAATGACCTTCAGGGTGAACAAAATGAAGATGTTTTCACATTTACATGATCCACTTACCCATCAGCTACCCTATTTAAAGATTTTTATGAACTCCTTCACCTTAATATTATAGTATTTTCAAAATCAAGACTGTTGGAAGTATCATCCCCTTTTCTTTTAGCCTATGAGACACATAAGTTGGTCAGTAAACAGGGGACAAATTACATTGGCTGTAGAATTTTCAAAATTCATTATTAAGCTTATTTTGCTTGTGTGGAAGGAAGAACTAAACCAAAAAAAGACACTGGGAATTAAACCTCAATGTTGAGTTCAGTTTTAGAGGTAGAAGTAATATAGTCCAACCTAGCCCTTCAGAAAATCCCAAACTTACAGTGTATTAATGTCTCCTGGAGAAAAGTTGATATCTTGTCCCCAATTATGTTAAAAGGTCAACATTTTTTTTGTCAAAACTGAACAAATGAAATTCTCCTTACTTTTCAACTGTCTAGCTTTTGTTCCTTTCTAGCAGTCATACATACAGCCAAAGGGCTTTCAGTAGTTTATATAAGTTCCCTTCTATAGATATGGTGTACTAAACCTTAAGATGACTCTCTAACCGCACTTACTGATCTCAGTTAATAGCTCAGAATCACCAGAGACTACTCTGGTGTAGAAGTAATGCAACTTCACCTGGATCAAAACTAGGTCAACATTGTGGAAAAACAATCAAAATTAATGGTAAAAGAAAAATCATTAAGAATCAAAGAAGACTTGAAATACAAGGAAAATCCTTTTTTTTGTGGTACAAATAATTCTCTCCACAATTATTATTTAACAGTTCTTCATACTTAGTGAAAATAGCTGCCATCAGCATATGGATTCACCAGATTTGAATGACACAAGGTAATTTTTGGACTGAAACCAATGATGTCTATTAAAACGAGAGCTATATATATATATATAAAGATGATGGTCATAGGAAGGTGATCTCCAAAGTACCTAAATAGCTAAGGGAAGTCCTGTGGGAAATGGAAGTTATTGAGACAGGTAACTATAATTGGATTTTAATAGGAAGTTATTATGGAAAGAGGATACGAGTCTGCTATGAAACCAATATGACACAAAGTTTGTGCTGACTTATGTCACTAAGTTGATAAACTGCTTCATGTCAGAATAAGCCTTTTTTGAGAAGGGAGACAGAGACAGAACTAAAACTCCCGTTCAAATCTCCAGTGTGTGTGTATATATATATATAAAATAGAAAAATCACCTCTTCTAGAAGCAGATATAATTGGTAGGATATGTTTTTTCTTCAAATGATGTGATTTGTATGTATGTATCTCTCATAGTTTTTAACCCCAGCTAGTAACCAAGCACCATGCTGACACTTGCTCACCTCTCTGCCCCACCAAGGGGGTAGAGAGGAGCTACAGGCTGGTTAGTCTCACCTCTGTGCCTGGCAAGATCATGGAGCAGAGACTCCTGGAGGCTATGCTCAGGCACATGGAGAATAAGGTGGCAATTTGTGACAGGCAACATGGCATCACTAAGGGCAAATCATGCCTGATGAATCTGGTGGCCCTTTATGATGGAGTAATAGAGATGCTGAGCAAAGAAAGGATGATGGACATCATCATCCTGGACTTGTGCAAGGCATTTGACACTGTCCAGCACATTGTTTTCTCTCAATTGGAGAGATGTGGATTTGACATATGGACCTCTCAGTGGAATGTCACACTCAAAGTGTTGTGGTCAATGGCTCGATGTCCAAGTGGAGGTCTGTGACGAGTGGTGTTCTGAAGGGGTCAATACTGGGACTGCTATTGTTTGACATCCTTGTCAGTGACATTGACAGTGGGATCAAGTGCACCCTCAGCAAGTTTGCCATTAACACCAAACTGTATGGTGAGGTTGACACACTGGAGGGAAGGGATGCCATCCAGAGGGATCTTGACAGGCTGGCAAGAGGGCTCGTGTGAAGTGCATGAAGTTCAACAAGGCAAAGTGCAAGGTCCTGCATGTGGGTCACTGCAATCCCAAGCACAACTACAGGCTGGGTGAAGAATGGATTGAGAGCAGCCCTAAGGAGGACTTGGGGGTGCTGATCAATGACAAGCTCAACATGAGCAGACAGGGTGCACTAGCACCTCAGAAGACCAACTATGTCCTGGGCTGCATGAAGAACAGCATGGCCAGCAAGTCTTGGGAAGTGCTTCTCTCCCTCTACTCTGCTCTTGTGAGACCCCAAGCAGTACTGCATCCAGGTCTGGGGTCCCCAGTACAGAAAAGACCTAGAGCTGTTGGAGTGAGTCCAGAGGAGGTCCATGAAGATGATCAGGGCCTGGAATACCTCTCCTACAAAGACAGGCTGCAAGAGTTGGTCTTGTTCAGCCTGGAGAAGAGAAGGCTCTGGGAAGACCTAACTACAGCCTACCAGTACTTAAAGGGGTGCTTCAGGAAAGTGGAGAGGGAATGTTCACAGGCAGTGTAGTGATAGAACAAGGGATAATGGCTTCAAATGGAAAGAGGGTAGCTTTAGATGAGATGTTAGGAAAAAAATTCTTCACTACGAGGGTGGTAGAGCACTGGAACAGGTTGCCCAGATAGGTTGTCGAAGCCCCATCCCTGTAAGTGTTTAAGACCAGGTTGGATAGGGTTTGGGGCAACCTGGTCTAGTGGAGGGTGTCCCTGTCCATGGCCGGGGGTTGGAACTAGATGGACTTCAAGGTCCCTTCCAACCCAAATCATTCTACGATTCTGTGATGGTGGGGAAAAAAGAATTATCGGTTGAGCTAAAGACAGTTTAATAAGACAAAAAAGGAAGACAATAATAATAGTAATAATAAATACAAAACAAGTGAAGCAGAATGCAATTGCTCACCAAATGCAGAACAAAAAAACCCAACACAACACAAAGCTCACTGTTTCTGAGCAGTGAATCTGTCTCCCAGCTCACTTCCCCAGTTTTATGCAAAGCCTAACGTCATATGGCAAGGAACATCCCTTTGGAAAGCCTGAGCCAGCTGTCCTAGCTGTGCTCTCCCAGCTCCTTGTGCACCTGGCGGGACCTGGGAAGCTGAAAAGTCCTTGACTTGGTGTAGACACTACTACTAACTCTCTACAACTAAATACATCAATGTGTTATCAACACTATTCTTACACTAAATCCAAAATACAGCACCATACCAGCTACCAGAAAGTAAACAAACTTTATCTCAGCTGAAACCAGGACAATCTTTTTGATGATCTGACTAAAAAACTCAAATAACCCCAACACCTATTTAATCCTGAAAAAATCAGGAGCAGTTGCCAACAAACATGTATGTTTTGTTTGTAGAAAGAGAAAAATTTTCTGAAGCATCTTCCTCACAGTTTTTTGGTTTTTTTTTTATAAATAACAAACTATGATGATATACCTGAGTTCCCAAGACCTTGTGAAGATGGCATTTTACATGTTTCCAGAAAAAGAAAGAAGAGCTAAGTAGGGCTCACATAGGTGCCAGGCATAAAAATTACAGAAAAAGACTTCATACAAATAAGACTAAACTTAACATGGTAACAGGCCAAAACACAAGGAAATACAAGGATGAATTTTTATCAAAATAAAAGGACAGGGTTTTAGAGTTTTAAAGCAAATTCTTAAGACAAAGTTTACCTTTGGATGACTTTAAATAGAAACATGGGTGAAGAATTAAAACTGAGTGACCTGATCTGTTAATATTTCCTTAAAAAGAAAAAAGTGGATTTTTCACTTAATGAAAGAATTTAAAAAAAAAAAGGCAACAAAAGACCCTATAATTATCTGTCAAATATTTTTTATCTTGAAGTTACTGTTACAAAGTTTCCTTCTTACAATAAGGTCCTCTCTCATCATTTTAGGTTCTGAGTGCACTGGAAGGAAAAACAGAACACTTTTAAAAATTTTATTACCAACCTTTCCATTTTATGTAGTTCATTCTTAAACCCCACATTTTATAGACTACTCAGGCTTTTCTGGCATGGAAAGGAAGTGGCAGTCAATGTCTTAGATGAATGACTGACAACTGTCAAAGATTAATGGCATTATTGGTTACTTACTTGATGGACAGCCAGGCACCACTGTTTTACATTTCATCTCAGCAAAATATTAGTTAAAACAGGTGCAAATACCTATGCTATGCATTAACTTCTTTTTATCTTCTGAGACAGCCCCAGGAAGCAGTGAATCCCATCAACCTCTTTGACTCTTAACAGTCAGGCCCTGGAAGATTCTTTTTAACTCTCCTTTTCAGAAGTAAATTATATGAAAGACTATGAGAAGGAAGAGTGGACACGTTAACACAGGTGGAAGCAGTTGTTCACACAAGTGGATTCATAGAATACGCTCTGAAGTACTTCCAACAGGTGATGCCAAATAATACGCATAATATTTGCATCCCCAGAGAAGAAACTAAAAGTAATGGTTGGAGACAGGTCTTCACAAACAAATCCTGACACCCTTGCCTAGTCATTGATATAATTCTTTTAAGTGGCATTAGAATTTTCTAAAGCTATGTAGAGCTGAGAAAAACAAAACACAGGCAATTCATTTTCATATTTCAGAGTCTGTGAGTCATTATAGAGCCACTTCTTTTAGCAACCCTTGACACAACATTTCTTCAAAAAAAATTAATAGATTAAGTCCTTTGGGCATACCATCAAAATAGCCCAGCTCAGCAAAAATATGTCAGACCTTGCAGTCAATATAAACTGAAAGTGACAAATGTACATTAGCAGAATTCTGGTTTTAGAAAGGGGCTCACGTGATTAATTCCATACAAAAAAAAAAACCCTGGAGATTTTAATTACTCAAAACTGAGAAAATAACTTGCAATAAACCAATACAGAACACTCTGGACATGATCAGCTTCTGCAAAGTCATTATAAACAGTCTTGATTCCTTGAAGTCAAGCTTCTACAGCAAATACTTTCTGTCCAAAATGAGTTTTTAAGAATTCTGCATGAAGCAAGCTCCTTGTCTGTTCACTGACATCAGCGTCACCACAACACAACAGACCATTTCAACTGGTCTTTTCCAAATGGGTACTTGATGATAAATTTTGAAAGTTTCAAAGGTTGGCAGAATCCCTCTAAAGCACATTCACCATACTATATTGATGAGAGAGAAAGGAGTTGTTTTTCATGCCAACTAGACATGAAAAAAAGTCTTCTGAGAAACTATGCTGGTCCTTGAAAAACAAATAAATATTTATTGATAGGGAAAAGTAGGAAAAGGAGGAGGTATGAAGGATCTTTCACACAACAGAAAGTAAGTAAAACTCCACACAGCCTCAGAATTTTTTTCCTTTAACCTACCAGTGCCATCAGGGCAAGTAAACTAATAAGGCAGTCTGAACAAACTCAAATAACACTTTTTTCTGCAACCTTAGCATTACCTAGCTGATTATTCTTCAGTATACACACACACACACAAACACACACACACACACAAAAAGAGTGCAACAATTTATTTTAATGTAATGCTGCCCCCTTGTGCTTTTGTATACAAGGAAGTTTTTGTCAATAACCAAGGTTTGTAGCAACTAAGGAAAAGCAAGAAATCTGGCTTTTACTCAGCTGTGGGCTCTGAGTTTTCTTACAGACTTTTTTTCACCTGAACAGTAATGTATGATCTTATGCGACTATTAGCAGTCTTACAGCCTAATGAAATATGAAACATGCATTAACATAAAAATTCAAGATAGGGTGAAGAGAAAGCACACCATATGTAAGTGAAAGATGCAAAACAAAGGTCAGATTGAATAAAGTTGCAATAAGCTACTGAAAATCAGTGTAAAAGAATTGTTTAGATTTCATGCATTGGGTTGTACATCAACAAAAAGAAACAGGTTTTACAGAGGAAGGAAAAGAAAATGTGATAGGGCAAGATGAGAATAAGAACTCTACAGATCAGGAAATCAATCTTCTTCACACCAAGTATCTAGCACCAGTCAGCCTTGGGTTATCAACTTTTGGAAGTCCTTGCAATAAAAACTTGTCTAGTATCCCATGTTAAAGGTACCATGAACTTTTGAGAATTTCAGACGAGAAAAGCACCTTTTTGTGAACATTTGGCTCAGAGTCAGTTATCCATCAACTGCCTTTGTAGATCCTGTAACTAGGGACTGTCTGGTAAATTTGTCTTCCTTAGAGATGGTCCCCCACAAAATTGCTAATTGGTTGAGCTATGGGGACTTGGTACCATTCCATATGGCACAGTTTTGGCTGTAGACAAGAAAATTCATTCTAGTATTTTTCAAGAATCCTTCACTTTCAAAAAAAATTATAAGAGAAAGTGAAGAATGTCGGCATGATACAAAGCCATGGATGTATAATAACAGTACTTAGAGCCATCTCCTTTGAAACTGAAACAAGTCCAGCATCCTGAAGCAATTATTTTGTTTGATGACTATTTCCTGCAATTCAGTATGAATAATAATAAAGCTTATACATGTTCATTTACTTTTTACATGCATATATGAGGCATATTTTCTTTTTAAAAAAATACCTTTTTCTTTCAAGTTTTCACAAGGCTTACTGCTAATCAGTAAGCCCTTACAATCATGGAATAAGTAACTATATATAAGTATATACTTGCTCTCTCTGTGTGTTGCATTTAGGTTACTGAATACATACATGACCTTTACTGGTCATTTTCCCTTTTAAATTTAACAGGTGAAAAGATTTATTTGTAAACAGAAGAAAAAATGCTTACTTGGGTCAAGAAGAGCATAACAAATTCAAGAACTTCTAGTAAAAAAGAATATGAAAAGCAAGTTGGAAATATTTTGCTTTGGTAGATACTGAATGAAACATTCCCATTTCCAGCTAGAATTGGCTTCAGTTACAAATTTACTATCTTTTTATTCTAAATATTTCTAAGCTTTGACAAAGTCAGTGAAAGTCAAGAACCTTTCATTTCAATCTGAACAACACCTTCAATTTGAAATTATTTGTTTCAGCTTTATAGAATGTTAAAGGAAAACTAAGCATTTTTAATTTAGACTTGACACAAAATAATTTTTAATTGTGTGTCTGGGCTTGGCCATTGACCTGCCTAAAACCCAACATAATTACTCAAAGAGATGTACTGTAAATAAGATTTATCTTAAGAATTTCTATTCTTTACCTTGTTTCATTATATCTTATCCTTCTTATTAATTTTTTTATATGGAAATTCAGCAGATGCCTTTTGCAAATCTAAGAGTCTATAGTGTATTATTAGAATGTGTGAAGTAGCATGCGAAGTGCCATCCTCTGATTTTCTCCTATCTCTCATGAACATAGATCTAAAAGGTAGGTAATTTAAGTATGTTGGCACTCCATCTGAAGCTATGCTAGTCATTTTTAAACTGTATGTTCACACTTCTCTTCTCAACATACACGTCTTACGTAAATTAAATTAACTTTGCCAGAATCACAAACTGTGCGTCATCCTCTGTGACACTCAGGTGACAAAAAAAAAAGGAAGAAGAAAAAAAAGAAAGGTCTGTAAAGCAACTGTAAGACCTGCTAGGGAATTGGCTGGTTACAAAAAGAGATTGTGTCACACCGCCCGTGCCTCCCTGCTGTTGCTGGGAAAAGGAGGAGCCACAGTGGTAGGTCCTGGAGCAGGAGGGGCTACAGGGCCAGGACTGTGTCAGTCACTCCTTATGTTGTCATTCCTGGTGACAGACCTAGGATTCAGGGAGATGTATCATGGCACCATGCCCATTCACGCCTGAGCAAAAGTCAGTGCAGCCAACAATCTCACACCTGATATTTTGCTGAACAGACATCTTAGCAATGATTTTAAAATTATAACCATTCCCTCAATTAATTCAATTTTTTTACAAAGCCAAACAACTTCTATTGCTTTCAGTGACATTCTGGCTAATGCCACAGGAGCTTTTGGCTAGTGACAGCCCTTCAGAAAGAAGACATAAATGAAGTAAAAATTTTTACTCTATGCTTTCTAAGCAATACATAACCAGTAAAATTAATATGCTTTTGTTACACTTTTTGTGGGCATTAAAGGACAAATATTGTTAACCTTAATATTCCAGTGCTTATAATTTCTTATAATTTCCCTAACCGATTTCTCTCAAATGCCATTCTTGTCTTTTCTTCAATTTCCTCTACTGTTTCTGATTATTCAATCAATTATTTCCAGGTAGATGTGCATAGCTTTTAAGAAACTTTGGCTATCATTACTGTTAGCATTATTAAAGGACAATACACATAACTCACCACTTTCTTCCACTGTTAAAAAAAAAAAAAAAGCACATAAACAAGGAAATTATTCATGGTATTTACAGATATCTAGCTTAGGGGGCCTGAGGCCCTTCATTTTAGAAAAGGAGAAAGTCCTCAGGAAGCAAGGCATAGCAAAAGAAGACTTAGGTAAGTTTAAAACTGGTTTCTAAGGTTGTCTGACATTACATTGCCTCTAGTAGGATTTTTATAAAATGAAGGAAAAAAAAAAGTCAAAGTTAAGGTGCATTAATTCCCCCCAAATTATTAACAATAGGTATTAGTAAGCACTGTACTACCTGATCAAATTCCCTGCTAAAATCTGAAAAAAACCCCATCCCACCCAAGTTAATTTATTTGCTGTGGTATAGCACATTGTAGGAAAAGGCAGGTAGTCCAAATAAATTTTTTTAAGTCTGTCTCAGACAAAAAGTACCAACAGCACGAGAAACAATTTAGCCAATCAATTTCTAAACAACTCCTGAATCTATTTGGCACACACTGGATCAAAGCCAGTCTCTCACATTAAAAGCAAGGAGACTTGCTTCATTTAGACAATGAGAACAACTTAACCCTCATCTAGCCTTATTTTCACCAAAAGGTCAAATTCAGGACAAATATATATTTGTGTGATGACCCAGTCACACTGTAAGAAAGCATTCATCGTTGTAATGGCACTGTTTATGCACCAAGTTTTGTTGCCTGAGTCACTGGCTGACACCATTCTTGTACGTGACAGCTTGAATGTCTGTGTTAGCTTTGTAGCCAGAAGCATACGACAGTGGAGACACATCTGGAAATTGGGTTTTATCTCATCTAAGCCTGGAATCTTCAGTACTACTTAGATTTATCTGGGATGAAAGTAAAACCTTTCCTAATTGCTTGTGTATTTCTATTTCCATTCTTTCTTAAAAAAAAAAAAAAAGGAAAAAAATCAACCCAGAAATAATAATAGTTCTTTTTAATGGCTGTTTCACCTGTGAGGATAAAAATACATTTTAATTAAGTCCTATTTGACCTAGGCAATTTAACTCACTCTTAAAATAATAATAACAACAACAACAACAACCACCACCACCCTATATATTATTTGTGAGTGAATCCAAGATAAGTGATTGAAAACATTTGCGGCATTATCTTGTGAAAAGCCAATAGAAAAATCAAAGTAATATTGCTTACAGTGAAATGCAAAGCTTATGACAAGGATATTGAGACTTACTTTTTGAGAATTAAAAAAATATTGGGCAAGGTTTGAGAAAGCGATTTTTAGTGGTGAGATCTGATGAACTACAACACAGTCTCCCAAGACACGAGTCTGATTGCACAAATTTCTTAAAACAATGCAAAGCACTCAAGAGTAGAGTGTAGGGAACAATCTAAATTGGTCCCCTGGGTAAGGACTAGCTGACCTAATTGGTATTTCCCATCTTTAATTTATGTGATCATACAGTATGCTGTTATCTTTTCATTACATTAACCCATAGGGTCAAACATTCCTCTAGTGGAGTTCCATTGGTAAAAGCAGGTTTGCACCAGGGCTCAGTTTGGCCCACATTATTTAAATTTCAAATTAATTTCAAACATAGCTGTAATCAGCCTTATGGAGTAATATTCTCAAGCAAGAAGACCATGTGGTTCCTCTGTATAAAAGACAGATAATTTCATCAATGCAAACTTTATAAAACATAATACCCATCAAATATTACATGCCAGAACAGCACTAAACTACTTAGAGTGGTAAATAAAACATTAGTTTGGAAAAGTATTTGGATTCTTCCTCACATTATTGCAATGTTTTATTCATATCCTGCTTATACATTCTCTTCATTCTGTTAATCTAAGTGACCAGCATGTGATCAAACAGTGCAGTTCCACACAGTTCTGTTTCCTTTGAACACACCACCACCCAGGTGCTGAGCACGGCACCTCCATCACCTTCAGGGCAAAAGGAATGCCACTGTGGCAGTCTCAGTTTATAAATATGTGCCTTTTAATTCATCCATCAATCCCTGTTCACCAGTCCACATCACTAATGTCAAGTAAAACACTGGTAAGTTCTGGAGCAATTTTCAAATGATCGTGTCTGCAAATACCAATTTTCTGGCAGTAAGTGAAGGTGGCAGTCCAAAATAGTTTTCTGAAGAGTTCTTCCAGTGATGCAGAGCAGTTGTCTTTAATAAGCAGGAACATGAGTGAGAATTATATCTTTTATTTTATTTATGTTTTATTGGTTAAGGAAATCAAAGCATCTGAACCTATCACTCTGAATGTGCCTCCATAATGCTAAGTAGGCATAAGCAAACGATGTGCCTTTGTTTACTCATCTGTCAAATTACTTTGGAGTCTCTGAAATTACTGCAAGGCACCTCATGGCAGTTGTGACACTGAGTCAAATTTGCAGCATCACTAAAAACTTCAGGTATTGAACAAGTTGTTAAAAAATATTTCATCTAAACTGATATGTGATGGATAGAGAGACAAATGTTTTCATATGTAATCAATCAAGCAACCATTCAATTTTCTCTAAGAAAGCCAAAACCTTCTGAACCAGAACTTGGGTACTAAAATGCAGCTGTGCCTCACAGAAGTTTTCTAACAACTTTTGTAACAAACCTTTGGAACCAAAGCCCAAAGATGTACTAAATGATTAAGAAGAATGGCAGTGGAACGTCATAGAAGATATAGATTATGTCTGTAATCCAAGAACATCAGAGGACTTTCTGTTTTCTGAGCATGCACCCATGGTCTGGCCACATCCAGCTTCCATGCAGGATCTCAACTTGATGCTAAGAACATTATGGAATTGAAGTGGAGTAGTAAGGTCTTCCCACAGCAAGCTACAGCAACTATACTTTTTACAGCTCAGTTACATCTTCAAAAGGAGCCACTTGGAAACTGAAATTCTAGAAATGACCACTAAAGAAATATTTGTCTTTAACCCATGTCATGCACTTAAAGCAATGTTGATCTGCTGCATGGTGACAGACACCAAGACTCATCAGGAATCCACATGGAACTCAAGACAAGACAGAAGGGATAGAGCTTTATACAAACGGGGCTGCAAAAATCAAATGGGCTTATTATTCTTAGGTATAAGTAGTCATATCAGAAATTGCCTTAATTTATCCTAAAAGTTTGGGGGTTTTCTGTTTAAAATTTTGGTTTGTTTTTGTCAAGAGAAAATATTAATATTTTTCTTTGAAAATGAAACTGAATGTGTGAGTTTATGTTCTTTTCTTGTCACTTTGCTCCCAAAGCCTGAGAAATATTCTACTTTTAATCTTGTCTAAGGGAAAAGAAAAAAAAAGATGGTGCTATGAAGGATGAGATTTCAGTGATAATTACTGTACATCAAATAGGTGTATGAAGCCCAGTACGTAAAATGCTTTCATCATTTGGGAAAAAAAAAAAAGCCCCTTAAAAAAAATCTATGAACTGTCAGAAACTGTAAGAATCACAAAGCTATCCTATCTGCCTTACCAAAGGGTTACTTCATCAAGTAACTTACAAGTTACAGGCACACATCACTGTTGAGGGAAAAGTAATTTGTTGTAATCATTTTTAATTATAGTTATTCTTAATTATCTTTGCTGTATGTTTAAACATTAAAATACAAACAGAGCTGCCATAGCACAGATGGCTGGTGCCTGCTATGCAGACTGTCAAGCTTCATTTAAGCACCACTGTCATTTTTCCTTACAGTTGTAACTTAAAGTAATAATGCACTTTCTCTGAACCATAATTATTCATGTTTTAAGAAGAATACCTACCATAAGGTACCAGAACAAAGACATTCTAAGCAAAAACCATTGTACAAACTCTTCAACCTGAAGCCAAAACCTGGATGCGAAGCTGAAATCATGTTTGTAATGTAAGGCCTAGTGGATAATTCTAGCTGTAAGCAGCTGGAATCAGAGCATTAAGGGCAGGGCAGCACCCCTTACACAAGTTCAAAATTAGGTGAGAGAAAAGCCTGAGTTCTGAGAGACAAGTATTCCTTCGAAACTGAACTCAGGGAGACCTTAGGCAAGGAGAAACATGAAAGAATTGAAAATTTAAGTACTCAAGAAGAGACTGACTGGCCAAGAAAGCTTTCCAAGGAAATTTGAAAGGGGTAACTGGCTGAAGATACTTCCCCAACACTAGTGTAAAACTACCTGAAAATAAACAGTACACCAGAGAAGGATGATCAAAGGATGTGATAACAGCAGCAAGCAGGCTTATTCATTAAATGGTATATTTAATTGTGCAATAAAGTGATATTTCACATACAGCTTTGTAGCAGTCTTACATTTCTACTGTCACTACAGCTTTGTCATTGTTTTATTGTGAAAGTTCTTTCCAGAAACTCAATTAGTCTAATTCCAAGTATTCTCCAAACTATAGGTACCATTCATATTATTTTCATTTTCATCCATATTATGTACATTTTTATGAACAATTATTCTCACTCTTTCATTCCCTGCTTCTGTAAATTCTCAAAAACAGGACAGAGCCATTCTTCAGGTGGATATAGAGAGATACCGTGCCCATCTTGCAAATAAAAATACTTGATGAACGTTTTCTCATGACAGTACTGCTTCCATCAAAGGAGAAGAAAATAGCCAAATGTAGATTTATTTGAGCAGAGTCGACTTGGAATGCTTGTAGCAAAAGGTAAACCAACCCACTGCCCCAAGGACCTGGAATTTCCACTGTGGTCAGTGACTCAATGCCACAAGTGAAAACTCACCACGGATACAGATGACACAATGCTTGATTTACACTTTCAATATGGAGTTGGAACAGGACTTTACTTTACAAGACATCTAGCACAATGAGAACAATTTGCTGATTGCATTTAGACCCTACTACAAAATGAATGTGAACAATGAAAACATAACTTAAATGAGCAGTTAGAGAGAGTGGAAGGTTGCCTGGTTTGGATTTGTACACTTCCATCTGTATCACATACACTTAAGCCATGAATGTTCATTATGCTGCTCCATCAGCATGCTTTAGTCAAAGATTATTCCAGAAGAAGAAAGCCAAGCTCACCATATAAAGCCCCTTACTTCCTCCTTAGGGTCTCAGTACCATAGGCATCCTTCCGTAGTTTATGTCTCTCTCTGGTGGCAAAATTCTACAAATAGGCCCATATTTTCCTAGAAATAATAGGGCATATTTAATGTCTCATTTTTCATATGTCATCAAAAAGATATCATGTAGATTCTGACCTCGTTTAAATATCTCCTTATCCCATTATCAATTTGCTGAGCCTTCTAGTGTCACATTGTATAGTTTTAGTGTTAATTTTTAATATTATTTTCATGCATTTTTAAGGTTAGAGTGTTGCTTTTTTTAAGTGGAGTGCAGTAATAGCTTCTCAATATTAAATAAATAATGTTAGTGTTGAGACAATTATGATTTTTTGACAGTGTTGATATATTATTTTCAGCTACAGAAATTCATTTGTTTCCTGTATTTTATGAGCACTTTTTTTGTTCTTAACCCTTCTTTTTGATTTTTGAAAAATTAAATTTGTCCAATTGCCAAGATGATTCCCTCAGGCCAATACTGACTAACACTTCAGGGCTGGATTTCTTTTTTATTTGCTCTGAATCAATTCAACATACAATATCTACCTCCATTTCCAAAAGATCTATAGCAAGATTCTAAAAAAAAAGTGATAGAAGCAATGTTTTATGAATCAGGCTCCTTTTGATGTTAGGTAGTGGGATTAAACCTTTGTGAAATTTCAACATGGTGTTGTCATAAAATCCAAGTCAGGATAAGATCCCATGAGGTTCCATAGTTCTTGTGTCCTTCAGAAGACTTTTATCTGAAGAAAACAGTTTGCATGTGGGAAACCATCAGACACACATCCACTTCCTAATATACCTCAAAACAAATGCACATTTAGGGAATGGAAGACATAGGTTTCAACAAGCCTAAACTTTTGGTGTAAAACTTATTTTAAAAATTTATTCTGAAGAAATATATAAAGGGCTATTTTACATAAAACTTGAAATTTCAGTTGAAATCCCAGCCTCCTCTCCTCCTCTTTACCACCACAGCTCCCATGTGTCTACCCGATGTTTTTCAAGTGAATTTAGATTGTTGCTAAAGAAAAAAAATAAATGTAGAGGTTCATTGTAGGTTTGATCGGTAAAGGAGAGAGACTGTCAGATGTTATTAGAGACACAAGACAGCTTTATAGATAAATATTTTTTTCAGTAAAAACTATGGCCATTTCAATATATATCTGAAGGTGAAAATTCCAGACAACAGAAGGGTTTCTAAATTTAATACAGGTCATGGGGATTCAGTGCTTTCTTACAACATCTTCAAGAGATTTTTGGATATGATTTAGCAGTAAATATATTCAATCCTTGCCTAGAGAACTCCACTCATAACAGAAACAATGAGACAACCTCAATGATAATGGCTCCTTTGCACTACTCTGATGCATCAATATGCACTTTCCTTTGCTCGTGTTCTCCCCCTCTATCACTTATTCTTAGCCATACTGACTTTTAACTTGCACTGTTAGTAAAAAAGCTGAATTGGGAGCATTAGAATCTCCCAACTGATCTTTTTTTAAAATATAAAGTAAAGTTAAAAACCACTTCAACAAAGGGTAAAGCACTCTTAAAAGCCACAGACACCTGCAAAGGTCAGCTTTAAATTAGAAGCCACCGCCATTTGGGGCAGAGGGAGGAGAGCAATGGGATAAGTCCAAGAAAACTGAAAAGGAACAAAAAAATAGCAGGAAGAAAAAAATAAAGACACAAAGTAGTTTAACATTTTCTTTAAAATACACAGAGCCACAGCACACAGGATGTGATGCATTTCTACACTATGAGAACACCATCCAACCACAGAATGTTCTCAGAACATGAAGAGATCACAAAGCATTCAAAGTAGCATCTTCAATTGATTGTAATTGACTTAACCATCCTTTTCCAATTAAAATCAGTGAGTTTTAGGATGCAGCTTTGTATCCTTCTCTCATGCTGATTGCTCAGTACTGATGACCAAGGGTGTCAGCTTCATATATTACAGGAAAGATGTTACCTGGGGGTGGGGGTGAAAAATTCCTTTTCTTGAAAATACCTTTAGATGTAGTTGGTATGTAGTCTAGAAAAAACCCCCCACTTGGTCATTGGCATATATATAGCCTATGTAGGTATTTGTGAATTAGAATAGCTTGGGTTTCAATAATGCTCATTAAGAAATAGACGGAAAAATGAGTCTTTAAAATAATGATTTTTGATGGTCTGGAAAGTTGGGTCAAGATAAATACTTGAAAATTGTAGTTTAAATCCATATTTAGGTACCAGATAAGTAAACTGGGTTCTAGAAGTGGCAAATTACGCACCAGATCAGACTGGATTAAAATCTCAGTGCTCGACACTTCCGAAAGTCTTTCCACTTCCTTAAGTGTCTGAATGTGGATTTGAGAACCCAAGTTCAAGTAATGTTTTAGAATTCTGTTCATATTTATGTACCTTAGGATCCTTCCTGAGAACCAACTTTACTCACTTTTTTCCTCAAGCCATATTAAAGGCTTAGTAAAGGTTATGAAGTTGCAAATATTTTACCATAAGAGCAAGTTCTAATTGGCCAGTCCCGCCCTGAGGACACATTTTCATAGCAGCTTCTCAAAATTAACCCTTACGAATTAACCTCTGAGAGGCATCACAGTAACCAGATGAAAGATTATGACCACATACATAAGTGAATCTGAAAGCCATAAATGACAGTCTAATTCCTAATAAAAAATACAGACTTTTTACCTTCTCTAACACCATCTGTCTCAGTGCACTGACCCTTTTTTAATAGACATCGACTGCCTCAGCACAATGATATGATACCATAATTCTACTTTTACAGATTGGAATGTAGTGGTATCTGCTACCAAGAGATAAACTTCTTCAAGGTCAATGAGAGTGCTAGGTATTCTACCTAGATCCTCTTTCCTCCATGCCTAGATTTTAGGCAGTATCCAGAAAGCTACTTTAGTGCCTGGAAAGGCACTGAAGCCAGCGTAAGTGGCCTAGCATGCAAATCCTAGTCCATTTCTGCTATTCTTTACTTCTACTTAGAGTGGTTTGGCATTGGCAGAGGAAGTTAAAGTGTTCCCAGTACACAAATGCCCAAACCAAGGGCCAGAACATCAGGGTTCAACAAATCTATGCCAATTTACATGAGCTGTGGATTTGGCACATGCGGTCTACCAACACAAAAGGTACACAGATATTCCATGGCACCTCTGATCACTGGACTGATTGCTTAATTGTCATGATCCTCTCTCTGCTGGGTCCCTGTGCCAATTAAGGAGACTTAACTGTGTTTTTCAGAAATTATTTTTTAAAAACAAACAAAACTTAGGGAAAACATCTGTGTGCCTCCTATGTGTTTGTTTATTCATTACATGAATCTCTTTGTTAGATATAGTAGTTGCTAATGGAAGCAGATAAACCTTTTAATTCCCTTTTTATACGTGCAGTTTGATTTACAGGCAATAGGGGAACAGCATATTTGGATTAAGAAAGGATATTGGAAGCCAAGGAAACAACTCGCACACAGTTCATTTTATTCCTTTGCTTAAAGCAACTCTGTTTGATAAAAGAGCCATTAAATATGGAGAACTGCACACAACATGTTCAGTGCATTGTGTTGAATAAAAGAGGCAACACAGTGCCTCTCACAGAGATCCATACTGACTATTTTTTCCCAGCTCCATTAAGAGAGCAAAAGACCAGCACATTTCAGGATCAATCCAGACAGGAGAGTCAAGCCCAATCATACTTCTTGCTACAAATAAACCTGAACTGCCTATACAGTCGCTGATCTGAATTCTTCTCAGATCTGTAGATGTTCAGTCAGGGATTAACCCCAACTCCATACCAAAACCTACCAGATATGTTGACTAAGATAAAACACTTATGCAATTGGTGATGGTTGTAATAATGTACATACTGGGAGGGCTAATTAATATCCAGTCCCATAAACTTCCAACAAGCACTAAAACCACAGAAGAGTTCAGCAGAAGACCCTCACAAAGAAGAGAGGAGCAGGGAGTATGCAGGTCAAGGGATGGATCTGGTGTGACTGTTTAGCAGAAAAAATCTACAAGCCAAATGCTGTCTAAGTGGGAGCACAAGGCCATGATAACACCCTATGATATCGGCCATAACACTAGCTCATGCTGACTGAGCACCAGATTTATGGTCTCCAGGCCTCTGAATCTGTGGCCCTTCCCCGAGCACACAGATTATATGAATTTATGCATTGTTTCCCAGGACTCTGTTCTGTAACGTTACCAGATTCACATTTAAGATGTATCTTGAAGTGCAATGACCATATTTTACAGAAAGTACCTTGAAAAAATGTCATACATACTGAATTTGCCCAGTGCTTCCTTCAGAGTGGTCTCTATGTCTAAACTTTTTTCAGCTCACATCCTCCTCCTTGAAAGTATCTTTACACCATTAGGATCACCAGGAAAAAATGATGTTCACTACTTACATTTTCCTTAAGACCTGAATCAACCAGCTAATACTGTAGGAAATTTAAGTTCTTTACCACTGACAGCCTAGACTAGAGTTGCTTTACTTTAAAGTTAACACACAAAAGAATTAGGCCCTGACTAAAAGAACTACCTGTAACCTTGCAACCCCAACAATGGACAATAGAATTGCTGAGGATTTTTCCAACCTGAAAACTACTTCCGCCTTTTTGGGCCTTTAATGACTTCTGTGCCGACACTAGCTGTACTTTGTTCATTCAGCAATGGGAGGAAAATCTGAGTCCTCTTAATATTTCATAAACCTTACACCAAAGGAATTGAGTCACTTTACATCACATTTTGAAGATGCTGTTTTTGAGAACTGCTGTCTTAAGTAATGTTATTTTTCACAGAAAACCAGCCATATGAGAAGATCCGTTCATTTTACACTTTCTGGCTATGACCACTTAATTATAGGTATATATTGGACAGAAGATACCCTGGATCATTTTACTGAGGTAAATCTGTTAATTCTTATTAAAGAAAAATCTTAACACAGAAATTGTATTTTATTTTTTAAATCTTTACCAAGACTGATGCTGCTGTAAGTGTTTTTTGGAACAGATGGTTGGTTCTCGTGTGTGGTGCTTTTCTTTCATCCTTTTTTTTTTTATTTAAAGCACATATTGTTAACACTTGACCTGATGTGTTCCTTTGAATAATTATTCTGGCATCTTTAAAGTGAAGAAAAAAAAATCTGAGATTTTTATCCTTATTAACAACCTAAATATAATTTAAGAAACTAAGAAATGTCAAACGTGCTTGTAAATAGCACTAAGCATGGTAGGCTTGGGTTTTTTTCCCCATCAGCTCTAACTCTGCCTTCTGTATGTGTTATCTTCTTTAGGTGGGTGACTTTAACAATTAAAGAACTGAACCCATGTGGCACAGTTACCCTAAGCTACTGAATTCCTTTAAAGACTTTCTTAGTATACCATGGGGCCAAATCCTCAGTTCTCTTTTAGCTTTTACCCAAGTGGATAAACAATGAAGCTCCTTGGCTGAGCAACAACTACTTAAGTAGGAAAATATTAAGAGCTCCCTACTCTATACAAAAGACATTGTTAAGCGAAGACCGTGAGATCTTCATAGCTGCTCTCCCAGCACTGAAGTATTTCAAGAGTTAGTGTTACCAGAACAGAGAAGAGCCCAATAGGTGAAAGAGTCCCCAAAACCAAAAGACAATGTAGGAACCCACTTTCTATGGATTTAGCCAGGGAAGGCTGAAAAACAAAGCATATGCAATTCCTTTTAGACTTGCAGAGAATAAGCACTACTGACACATTGTCCTATTTATCTGTTGGAAGGCAGCTTTCACGGGTGTGGCAAGAGTTGCTTAATCATATTAATAAATTAGCAAATGAAAAAAAGCAAAGATCATAAAAGGAATATAAAATGACAAAATGGGTCTATGCAGTTGAAATGTATCTGCACCTTTTGAGACTCTCCCAGGCGTGAGATTATTCTGAGATTTCAATCTTGTAGCTAAATAGTAATATATAAAACAGATAGCAAAAACTGCTCCTATCCAAGAAGTTCTGACATCAGTCTCTTAGCTCTCAAGAAGAAAAAACAAAACAGACTCTAAATTATCAACTCCCCCTAAACTTACAACTCTCAGCTAAGATAAGAGTTTCCCAAAACAAGCTTGAAAAATCTAAGCATCCCTCTCTTTTGAGATTACCAATTTAAATACTGTGTGGATGCCACAGGCAATTGTTTTTTTCTGTGAGGATCTACAGCACATGTCATTACTTACAGTGCAATGTTAATACTTACTATTTTCTGTCACTTTAGCACGATCATCTTAACTGAAACTGTAAATATTTTGAATCAATGTAAAATTAATGCATCTTTGCTACATTTTACTTGTATGTCTGTGAGTATGTGTGCATATAAATATATTCCCGTATAAATATATTCCCATACGCACAAAAATGTTAACAGAGAATTAAGGTTGCCTACATTCATTTCTTAAGTCTAACCCACATAAAAAGTACAGTGCTAGACAAATTCATGGAAATCCGGATCTACAGCCATCGAGGACTATTAAAAAATAAAGTCAAGATTTGCATCCAAAGTAATCTCTGTCCAATGTCAGAAGTTTAGAGAATCAAGAAAGAAGTATCTTTTGTTTTCATCAACATAATGTCTCGGGCAGATTTACAAGGGGGCTAGAGGAAGACTGTCCCTTCACTGGAAGCACATGCTGTGGTATTCATCCTGTTTCTCAGTAAAGGCTGTGCTCACATCCCTTCTTCGTCTGCTCACAAAGCCCCACCCTCAGTGATACAGTCAACTCCTTCCAATAATATTCAGACACACCATCTTAATTTTAGCCTCAGCTACATTAATATCTGTTACCAACCCATGCTTTAGAAAAATACGGAGCTGATTTATACTTTAGTAGAGAAATTAAAGATCAAAAAGATTTATTAGAGTTACTCTACCATCCCCCCTACCAGTGCATAATCATTCCCCACCGTATATTTTTTATGGTAATTAGACACTCAGGGCTCAATCCTACAGAATGTTAAGTGTTCTGGCCCAGTCCAGCAGAGCGATTAGGTGTGTGCTTAACTGTAAATGCCTGAGCAATCCCTCAAAAGTTAGCTATGAGCAGTTGAGCCATCCTCTCCATTTAAGCACACGTGAAATTATTTTCCAGGATTAGATTCAAAGGTTCGGCATCCAATAGAACAGACTTAAAGCTTTGTTTATGTCACCTCTCTGTGTCAAAAATGTCCCACTGCTAACATTGTAGCAGCAACAATGACATCAGTAACAAACTAAGCTACTGGCATTCTTCTTTTAGCAGCAACTGGCGCTGATTTTCACTGAACAAGTTTTGTACCCCTTAAAGAGTGATCGCCTTTGAGCAAAACCAGTTAGAGTGAAACTCCAAGATCACTGCAGCAACCACTTGTAATAAAAAAATCTCAGTCCAAAGCAAACCTTGTTTTCAATCCAGTGATATGCTCTGGGTAAGTTATGCTTGCTTATGAGCCTGCTGCTACAGTAAGCATGACAGGTTGCTCCAAAACAGGGGCTGCCTTTCCAACCTCACAAGGAAATCAAAGCAGAAGAGGCAAGTGCAGCCCAATTTCATGAGGCAAGACAAGTGTGTGTATCTTTTCACTCTACAGTGCAGGTACACACACTCCTCCATCCTTTTTTTCCTCTTCTTTCTCTCCACTTGCTTGTTTCCCTCCAAGCTTTGATACAATAGGAGCCTACATAAAGCACCACACATTGTACAAGCAAAGTTCTGCACTCTCTAGTCTTGGGTGTACGGTGGTAGAACAGGACTGAATCAATATGTTAAAACTGATTTAAACATATGCTTAAATGTCAAAATGTATTTAAATGCCTTTAGGTTATTTATATTCTACACATAGAGGAAACATATTCTATCCCGACAAGCACATGCTAATATTTTAAATAAACAAATGAAACATATGGCTGACTCTCTGCAGATGTGCGTGAAGTTTATAATCTTTAATTTTTATTCCAAACACATTAATGTTTCTTACTCCAAAATGACCTGGGTAAACTGTGAAATTTGCTTAAGCTATTAAGAGTAAATCTGTCACACTGACAATTTCAAGCAGTGTCCTTATTGCTAAAAGGGCATATACTGTAAGTTACAGGCTTAATGGCTATTGCTTTTTGCCCTGATGTGCACAAGTCCTTTACCTTCACATTTATTTGTTTCCTGATAAGCAATCAATGTACAAAAATAGAAAAGCCAAATGGATTAAGAGGCTGGTTCTACCCTGATCTCAGTCTAACAAAAGGGTTTGCTGTCATGAGTAAAATCAAATCTACAGTTAGAGGATTTTGTCACTGATGATGGAACAGATCAGTATGAAACAGAATCAGAACAAGTACAGCTCCTCTTGTTCCTGGAGGTTAGAGGTCCCACACTCTACTTAAGTCATTGACATGGACATATACAGGGCACAGGAAATTTATGTGCATCTTCTGTGCTACACAAACATTTGACTGCGTGCCCCATGGCTGTGGTCTAAAAACCTGTCCTTTTGACACTAACACATCAGCTTCCCTTTATCCATGAAAACAACATAACTACCCACGAACATAAAGGCAAGTATATGTATGAGTGTTTGCAAGATAGCTTTACCCATGTGATCTTGCCTACAATTGTCTTTAACAGGTCACCAAATAACTATAAGACTTTCATTTTCCAGATATTACATGGAATCAGACTAGTGGAAATAGAAAATATAATACTGCATACTGCAACACACAGATGTACTGTGGGGTTTCTGAATTGTCTCTCTTCATCTAAGAAAATAGGAACAATTCCCTTTCATTGGTGATACAGTGAATAAAATGTTTCACACCTTTACACTAATTGCAACTTAAGAGTAATTTCCTAGCTGTTGTCACCAACACAGCATCAAGGGAACAAACAGAAGTCCTGTGCCTCTGAAAGCAGTCCACACCTAAAGATTACAATAAAACCCAAGCAAAACAAACAACCAAACATAGGCATTACTGAGAACTATGCAAAAAGTAAACTAAAAGTGGGATCAGTTTTGGAGAAAGCAAAGGGTTGGGAATATATTGGGTATAAATGAGAGCACAGCAGAATTTAGTCCAGGGACCAGGAAAGGATTCCTAACAATGAAGTCTAGCTGAGTGTCAGGAGGGGAAAGTGGTGGAAGAGCTCATCAGCTGTGTCACTTAAAGCTGCACAAAACAAAGTACTTGTGGCGTACTGGCTAGAATAATTCTGCATTATCACAGAGAGGGTTAAACAACTGTTGACCCAACAGCTCTCCTCACTATTTCTCTGATTCAAAGCATCACATGTTATGTAGGTGGAGAGGTAAGGGTCATTACTGCAGGAAAAAATTAACACGTGCAGTGATGTGTCAGATGTTACTGTACGTACTATATACAACCGAAATCCCTGGGAGGAAAATATATGCAGGGCAGATTTGTGGATGACCTTCTAGTTTTATATGTCACACCAGACATAATGGGTTTTTACTCAAATAAGTGTTTTGTATGAAATTAGCAGCTAGTGGCCTGATCCACTTCTCAATGCAGCCACAAATACAAGCCTATACTTACTGTACATACAGAGCTGCTCGTTGTCAAAAGGCAGACTTTGGAAGCCATTCCAGGCTTCGTAAGGAGGCCTTTTGCAGAATGGAAGGATTTAAAAAGATAACGCAGATGAGGTGAAATCATTAATAAATTACAAGGAAGAGAAAGAACTAAAACACGAGACTAAAGAAGAGTTATAAAGGAAACCTGATCGCAATGAGTGCAAAGCCTTTTAGAGACAGGCAGCTGATAGACAGGGGGCTGCAGCCAGACTGGAGCATCACATAGGCACTATTCCCTGCCCGCTGCATTGCCTTGCAGAGACAGACATCCTCTGTTACTGGTTTGGCTGGCTGCTGGGGCCATTGATAACCATATGAAACCTCGGAGTTAAGTCGAGTCGAGTGCTTTCAGAACAGCTCATAGTGGGATGGAGTCAGGCTGTCTGTCCATTACAATCCACATCGTGAGCACCTAGGGTTTAATCTAAACAAGGGACTTATGACTGCAAGTATATCACTATATTGGCGTATCATATTGACTTTCTGATAATGTTCTAAGCCAGTCGGGTAAGAAAGAGAAAGTGCCACTGGGTACAAATTGTGGCATCAATTCTCTGCCAGACTGATCAATTGAATTTATATATTACCTCCAGCTGCGTACTTAAAATCTATAGTTTCACTCCCTCCAGTGCACAGCTCACAGTTTAAGTATTTGCAAATACAAATGAATTTTAAAAGGATTTAGCAGGCTTTAAATTAAAAATGTGTGAACATTGTTATTTTAAGCACTCTAAATTATTTACTAATATAACCCAGCTGATTCACTTTTCATTCTGTCTTTGCTTGATTTTTTGATCCCTGAAGCCTCAGCAGAGCTTAACATACCTCTGATAAATTACAAACAGTAAAATGGTACCCAATTTTACCCAATTAAAAAAAATCTTCAAATTCAGTCTACAGAATAACTAGCAAAATCTCAGCAGTACAAGGACTGTTAAATCCTGCATTAGAAACAGGCAAGTTGTCAAGAGACATAAACATGCAGTTAATTTAAAGCATGAGCCTAAATGCTTAAAGTTAAACAGGTGTGTTTTGGAGAGGATCTGTTTAACATGGGCACTGTGGTGATGTAATAAGATGGGAGGGTTACAAAAAATGTTTAGGGCAATGCCTAAAAGGACTCTGGTTATAAGACACACTTGCTGAGCCTGATTTACCTTAGTCAAACATTGCGGCTGGTTTCTGCTTTAATCACATCTTTTGGATAAATCTGTAAAATACTCAAGTCATAAGACAGACATCACATCAAAGCAATAAATTAGGTCATTTGAACTTGTGCTAAAACAGTGAGCACCATCTTACATTTGTCCATATTTTCTGACTTCAATCTATTAATTGTAAGAATGATTCATAAGCTTCTTCAGAGACAATAAGGGAGACATTCAGTGCAGTGAAAAGCATCTGCATATGGAAATAATAACAAGTGACTTCAGTGTGTCTAATAACAGCCGGAGCCAGTGCTAGATCATACTTTGTGCCTCCCTTATATGCCACTAATGCTACATGAACTACAGAATTTGTTTTGTAAAAAAGAAGTTAATTAATCTGCAATATCAGGTTCCAAATTTACAAGGGGTATTTCCTATTCCCTGAACATAAAATTGTGGTAAAAATTCTGTTTGCTGACTAACTGGGAAAAGGTATAGGCAACTCTAAGTTTGTCCTTACTATTTTTTAATCAAACTGTTGAGTTAGAAGAAGAAAAAGAAGCTAATGTGTAAGGATTATAGCACAGTGCATAAAAACATAATGTTGGAAATTTGCAAATAATTGGAGAAAGGGTATTACTGGTTTGAAGAAAATAAAGTTATATTCTCATTATGGGGATAAATACAATCACAAAATAAATGCTTGTCCTAATTTCTATTGCTTTTTTATTGTTAAAGTTATGATCAGAGGTAACTTGATATTACTTTCTCCCCAGGTACTGCTGCAGTCTTTATTCAGGTATATATTCATCAAAGTCAACAATAGTGTAACTAAAACCTGTCAAAATTACTCTTAGTCGACATTAGTCCTGTCATAAGACTTCTCTGATTGGGAAGGTGTGGGGGGTGGTGGTGTCTGAAGTAGGGGGCATTTGCATTTACATCCAATATATATCACAAGACCAGGTTAAATATAATACAGAAAACCCTTTTTCCCAATACCAATTCCCCAAATTTATCACTTTGGAGAAGACTTTCCTAAACTTCAATAGCAATTAGGGTTATCAGGTATCCCATAGTTTTCAGGATGATCATAATTCCAGTTTGAAGAACTAAGGATTTACTAGAAATACTTATAGTATATAAAATATATAAATATATACATAAAATGTATATAAAAACATATAACACTTATAAAATCTTATATAACATGATTTCTGCCTCCCACCCTGAATTCCCATTTACTTTTAATGCAGACAATGGATCTGAAGTTGAAAGACGGAAACCTTATTGCTTCACAAGTGTTCCCATACTCTACCATATTATCACTATCACAAAGCTTAGAGCTGCTACATTCCCAGCTTGCTGTCTTCAGTTTACTCTGCTCCCTAGGTCTTTCTTTGATACTTTCAGCTACTGGATTGCCTCTAGTAGAAATTGTGGCAGTAAGCTACAGAGTAAACCATAAGAAAGACTAAGGGGAATAGAAATATTCAGCATCTGCAAAGCTGAGAGGAGGGATAGAGGTAAGGGGATGCTTTTCTAGGGCCCAAACCCTCAAGTTTAGGATTTGCTTTTGCTTTCCTGAGTAATTGTAACACATGAGGAATACCTTTAAAATTAATGGGATTCCAAAATCAATAAAAATGACTTACTAATGGTTCATGGAAGTTTTTGTACTACAGAGTGTGAATTTACAAGGTTATTAGCTATTCTGCAACATCCCTCATTCAGTAGTGATGCACCACTCTCAAAATGGAGTGAGGTACCCACAGGAAGGCTGTGCATAGGAAAATATTGAGAAGTACTTGCAGTACTCTGAATTTATACCCCAGTTTATCCACTCACAAGGTTCCCTTTGTGCTCAAGTTAGAATATGCGACATAATTACTACAAGTCATAGGGCAATTTTTGATGATTTGTAAAAAGATGTCATGTACAGAAACATGCCTGTAAATTTAAGTAAACATAGATTCAAGTAACTGAGACAGCTAGGTTTAAAAGATTCTACTGAAGGAACGAGTTTCACGATGGAGATATTTAAACTTTTTTTTTTGTTTCCCAATAGTCTGAGTTTGAATAACACATCATTTTTGCTATTATCCCTTATTGATACTGAGAATTCTTCAATTTGACTGTGGTTCTTTAAATAGAGAGTAAGGTCGCCCACGGCAGCTGTAATTACACAGTGATTCCATCTCACATGCAAAACCAAAGCAAAAGTCCAAACAGCCAAGTCTCTCAACGAAGAGGGAATAACAAACCAAAATAAATATTGTTGCTGTGTTGTGGGGTACTCTGCCCTGTAGCAGAACCAGTCTCACATTAAGTACTGAAAGGATAGGTGCACTAGCAGTTTTCATTGGAGAAAGCATTACTCTCTCAGATACCTTGTTCTTCCTGATTGAATTCCACCCTGACCTATGTAAAACATAGTATAGGTTAAAATTGATGAGTCTGTACACTTAACCTCCTGATATGGAAACAATTCACCACATTTTAGGGCCTTTAAAATTCTCCTCCTTCTTCGCCACAAGAATCATATCAGTATTACTACTTCAGACATGAAATAATTCATCTGCATTTTCCTCAGAAAAGAAAATTTGTTCAGAGAAAATCTTGAGGAAGCAGCCTGATCTGTCTGGTATTAAAGGATTGTTTGACAAAACAAATTTGCAATACACACTCAGAAAACAGGAGCCACGCCAGTTAGAATGATAGAAAATCATGTCGAAGAGATAAATGGATCATTAAAGTGAAGGTACTTGAATTTTCATTACAGATCGCTACACAATCACTAAAGGTTTCTGAACTTGTCTGGCTTGTTGATCTTGTGTGCTCCTCCTACCTCTAACTATTATGCCTAATATCCATATTTTCACATACCTTTTTGAAACCTATATATTTCATCTTCTGAAGGTATCATTAAAAGCTCTTTGTAACCATCAGAATTCATGAATTTTGATATGCATTGGACTGAACAGTATAAGAAACTGTTTAGTGAGTAATAATGCGAACATCATACCTAATGATTCAGAACCTGCATGACATAAGTGATCGTATTTTGGTGAACATATGGATTTTAACTGGAGCTTGGCAGCACAGGACCCTTGTTTAGTTCAGTGTGTTGGGCTGCTGGGGAAACTAAATCAGAGGAATGACTGAATTATTAGTTAGGATTTTTTCCCTTTCTGCAGACTTGCAAGTAAAATGATACTGGAAGCCAAAATATCTAGTTGTAAACAGGAGGCTAGCTTTCCATTTTTAGGACTATAAAACTGTGAGAATATTTTTTGCTATGCACCTAACTGCTGCAGTGGAAGGAAGGCCTAAATGCTTAGGACTCAGCTGTCATTCACCTCTAGGCCCCATGAACAGCGGACCAAACAAGTGAAATGAACACTAATTCTCCAGTGTTTCAGATTCACTCCTACAAAGTGCAGAACTGGTACTATTTAGTCTTGTAGCAAAAGGACAAGAAAGGAGATCAGCAAGGTGTAGATCAAGAAATTCTTTTGATATCTACTGAGTTTAAGTTGCGGCAAAATTTCTATCAGCAGAGATGTCTCAGTTTAACTAAGAAAAAATGTTGGTGCAATCTGGTATCTTTTATCATCAGTATGAAAGCACTAGAACAAGACGGCAGCATTCTGCAGTTGTTACTGGAAACTTTGCAGCCTAGAAGAGAACCTGTATCCCTCCCTGTTAACCCCGAGCTCATGGATCAACTTAAGAAACAGAACAAATTACCAGAAGGTAATAGGAAACAAATTGATTCCCCTGACCAAAACAAACTCTAGTCCCCAGACACTTTTCTCTTACTACTTCCAGCTTTTAAAAGGGATAGTCCTACTCTTATGCAGGCAGTTTTCTTTTTACCTGTTTGTGTCACCCTGTGACAGTTATACCACAAAGAGAATTAAAAATGGTTTATCAGTAAATCTGGCAGGTACAACTTTGCTTTTGAACTATCCATGTACAAACCTGAATGAGTTGCAAAATCACCCAGAGAAACATTACATGTATCATCAAAATCACATTAAATCAAAACATATTCAACCCCCCCCGTCCCCTTTCTGGGAAAAGAAGATTATTTTTTTTTTCCCCTGAATATAGCTGTCTTAGAGTTTGAGAAACCACAGCAAATCAACAACACCAGCACTAGTTCTCTAGTACCAGAAATACCCTATTGATAAAAATTGATCTTCAGATAAAATACAGACATTCTAGCAAATAGTAGCATACAC
Source organism: Gallinula chloropus (assembly GCF_964237585.1). Classification (NCBI taxonomy): domain Eukaryota; kingdom Metazoa; phylum Chordata; class Aves; order Gruiformes; family Rallidae; genus Gallinula; species Gallinula chloropus. The sequence goes on from NC_140085.1 coordinate 79,017,224, forward strand.
CCAACAGGGGACAGGAGACCGTGAATATGGAAGTGTTACACTTTGATTAATACATAATCTTTCTTTTCTCACCAGTACTGGATTTTAGACCTTTGGCTGGGAGAGATGCAGGTGACAGCTACAGAGGGGTGGGCAGGAGTCAGAGCTCTGTGCTGTAAATGTCCTTGCGCAGCAATACTTCTATCAGTCAAGCATCATACCTGAGCTCTGCCTGGGTGAGGGGGGAGGGTCAAGAAGGGATGGGAGGTAGAGGAGAACACTTAGCTCTTAGCAACTCCTAACACAAAGATTGTATACACAGTACAGTATGTGCTTTGAAAAATGGAAGCGCATTGGAATAAATATAGGTATTATCATTAAAGTCTTAGCTAAATTATAGCTCACAAAATTAACTTACTGCCTCTATATATTTCTTTATATTTTGTCCCAACGTATTGTTTAAGGATTAAATTCAAAATCCCTATTTGCTGTTAGCATTTTATCCCAGAAATGGCTGCCTTACGATGATGGAAGTTCTAGTCCCTGAATATACACAAATTATAGCTGAATTAGTGGCTGATGCCATTGGTATGATTTCCAGTTGACTTGTTCCTCTTGTAAACTCACCTTGCACTGCAGCAGCCACTACAAGTATGATAGACGTATCTGGCATCAGCATAAGCATATTTACCTCTATTGAAAAGTAGACAGACTTGATAAAAGCCTTTAAATGAGAGTCAAAGATAAAAAAAATAAAAGGAAAAATCCCTAATAACAACAACAACAAAGAGTAAAGATAATAAAGATGTTAGTCTTGCTATAAATTTGCTTGAGTGATTTTGCGTTCTATCAGCTTCAGGTATACCACCTGCACAATGAAAATAGGCAAAGCTGGCCTTGTATGTGTCTTAGCTAGAGGAAAAAAAATCTGGTATTGTTGCTTAGAGCTTTTATGCCCTTTCCAGCTATAGATCCCAAAGTGTTTATAAAGCTCCAGAAATATAATTATCTCCATTTCATAGTGAAGTAAATTGAAAGGCAAAATTAAGTAGTTTGCTGAGGGCCACACAGTGAATCACTTGGAGAGCCAAATTGTTACTGTAAATCTCCACACCTAAGCAATGATTGTGCTGCTATGACTCAGACAAGATATTATTCTAGACCATCAATTGCTGCTGCATAACCAGTGTCATACACTTGCTGCTACACGCCCTTCATTATGTTCAACTGTATGCTGGACTTCTAACTTGTCTCTGTTTCACTCAAAAAGAAAGGTGGTATTCTTCAGAATTCCTCCAAAAATTTATTTTAAAGCAGCAGCCATCTTTCCAGAGCTGAAAATTTCTTCCTAAAAGAGTTAAAAGGACTGTTTAAGAGCCTAACTTTAATTTGCCACCTACCTTGCATCCAGACTTATAACAATCTCATAAAGGTTTTCTTGAGGGGTAACTTTCCCTACCCACCCAGAGAGGATCTGAGATAAAAGTCTGTGAGACCCCTTCCATAGCTACAGGCATTTTTATTCTCAAACACAAGAGAATAATATGGCTACCAAGTAAACAATTTTGGAGAAATATTTTTGAACTCACTTGAAGTGTGGGAAAGTCCTATCACTCTCCTTCCTTACTGGTGCAGCAATAATCTTTTACAAGAAGATGGGAACAAGTTTTGTTTACAATTCAAGCCAACTGGAAACTGTGATTAGCACAGCACCAAGTCAGCTAAGCTGTTTTCAATTTTAGGAATGGTTATGAACTCAGGCCTGTTGCTGCCCTTTTCCTCACTACTACTTGCCTGGGTGAACTTGGTTTGACTGCAGAAGAATATGGAGGCCATGAAACCTTGTCTTAAAGATAGCTGACTCCTTGATGATGCTGAAAAAGTGATCCCCTGTTAAACACAAAACTGTAGTCTAGATTTGGTTTCTCACTGACATCAGTTTTTCATTTGTGCAACTCCAGTAATATTCAGGTAGACTTACATGCTATTGAAAACCTGTCCTCACTGAGGCACGAGGTGGGTACTTCTGATATCTGTCCATTGTTACAGGTTTTGAACATTTGCTCTAGGTGACATCTGAGCACTGGCTGCATACACACACATCTCAAATTTTGTAGACTGTGCTGTTCCTTCCCCATAACATCAGATCTAGTACTTTGTATGAGCTTTTATGAGTCTTATGCTAACAGAAGCATCCACATGAAGTGCCTACCATCATAGCAAACAAGCTTATGCCTTTCAACCATAAAATTCATTAAATTAAAAAAATTAAGCAGTCACTTCTCAATGTATTGTATAACGTGAAAAAGATATACTATACAATGATTTACTTTTTCAAGCAATTTTTGTTGCAATTTTACTAAAATCATCCCATGCCCTACCACTATGCCAGCAATATCCATTCTGTCATGTCTCTCTTGTGTTTGGTTTAAGATGAATCTACTACTCCAAATTCCAATTTCACAAGTGCTACAGTCTGCAGCTGCTGAATTCCACCACAGAATTGCTGTGTTTTAGTAGTAAAACCAGGGCCCTTTGAGAGCATGACAAAAAATTTCTCCAAGGATTTTCACAACCAAAACCTGAATATTTTTCCAATATTTTTAGTTCACAAATAATGTTCACAAACATTGTCACATTTTTTTGTTTGTTTTTTCTTTTCACAAATTTATAAATTCCCAGACTAGGAAAAAACCTGACATAATCAAGTCTGATTATTGGTATACATAGGTAGATGTCTTCCATAAGGCCTCTTTTGGAGAGATATCTGTTCTCATTTTATAGATGTTAACCTATGGTGAGTCTACTACTTCCTTCAACAAACTGTACAAGTATTTAATTATAGAAAGTTGAATCTTTTGCAAGGCAGAGTTTACTGAATACATCTGCAAAGTGAAAAAAGCCTCATCTGTCAGATGTCTTCTACATCTTTCCACATAAATACTTACACAGATCCACAAGGTCCATTACACCCTAAGGCTCATCTGCCAGTGTCTAAAACAAGGCAGTGGCCCTCCTTTCTGCTTTGTCCTGGTATTTCTTTCCATATTCTTGCTAAAGGGCGGGTCCAAAAGCTGGACATGGTCTTCCCAGTGTGGGGTGTAGAAGTAAGGCTCAAGTCCCTGTTCCTACTTGTAAGCTTCCCTTTTATCCACCTAAGAGTGAACTTTCTTGCCAAAGTCCTTTTCTGAATTCCTGTTTTCAGAAGTAGTCTCCATAAGTGTTCCTCCTAAATGTATTGCTTCACTTTGTGCTTAAAGATTTTTTTTTTTGCTTCTCGACTAGTAACCAGACAATTCACAGTATCACAGAATGTTAGGGGTTGGAAGTGGCCTTGAAAGACCACCTAATCCAACCCTCTGCCAGAGCAGGATCACCTAGAGTAGGTCACACAGGATCGCATCCAGGCGGGGTTTGAATGTCTCCAGAGGAGACTCCACAACCTCTCTGGGCAGTCTATTCCAGTGCTCTGCCACCCTCACAGTGAAAAATGTTTTCCTTATGTTCACATGGAACCTCCTGTGCTCCAGCTTGCACCCATTGCCCCTTGTCCTGTCATTGGACATCCCAGAGAAGAGCCTGGCTCCATCCTCCTAACATTCACCAAATCAGTTTATAAAAGAAGCTCACCTTTCTCATTGTTGTGTTATTCAATTTTGTCTTCACAAATTCCTTATCTAGATTGCTCTCAAAAATATTGATTAGTATTGTATCAAAGCTTGATCCATTTTCAACACCATTGGCAATGCTGTAACTCACTGATGTTTCTTCATTAACTACTCCACTTTAAGGTCTGCCACTAGGACCGTTTTTAATCTGTTTAATTTGACTTTTTAATCCCGTATAGTGCAAATTGTTAAAGATTGCTTGGGGCCCAGTTTGTTTGCTTGCTTTTTAAAAAGGTGGTATATATTCCTAAAGAAAGTAACTTGGAGAAATCCTAATACACAGTGAAGACCATTGACAGCACCATGTTTGTATCAGCTTGAGGAGTACTCTACATTGTAAGCAAAGATGAAAACAGGTATATGTTTGTTCAGTGAGACTTGCTCTGGATAACATGGTGTTGAGAGGTATTTCCACTAAATATAGAAATTTGCCTACAAGACAACAAGGCAGGATTGATACCTCCATTTTCTACATATTGAGAAGATAGCTAAATATAACTTCTTAGCTAGTTCCTTTGAGACTGTTGGGTCTAAAATAATCTAAGGCTGTTGATATGACTATGTTAAATTTTAGCAGTTGCTTCCTTACCTCTTTCTTTGTTACAGATGGCAAACTTTCATTTCCATCCACAACATCATATGGGATGGATACATCCTCCTGTTTCACTCCAAGTGCAGAACAGAAATATTTATTAAACATTTCTGCCTTTTCTGCATCATTATTTATGATTTCCACCATCTGCATCTTCAGTGGAACTATATCTGACCTAAGATTCTTTTTGATGCTAAAATGTTTTTAAATTGGCTTCTTGTTGTTCACAACCATATTGGCCATTGATGTTTAACTGAGTTGTTAATTTCTTTTATCATTTACTTATAAGTCTCAGTATATAAATTATCCTCCCTTTTTCTGTTCTTGATACATCATTATTTTATGGTTTGACTACTTTTTAGTGTTTTAATCAGGATATTTTGACTATTGTATATTTTTCTACACAAGTTTATGCCCTTGAACAATTCCCAGTATTCATTAATACTTCCTAATTAAAATTTACATTCCTACTCATTCAATGTTAACTGGTTCAGGCTTGGGTAAACTGGACCTCCAAAACATGTACATGTGCCTACTTGGTGTTATATACAGCTAATATTCATAAAGTAAATACAACCAGGTCGTGATCACTAGTCCTTAACTCTTCTTCCTATTTGATGGTCATTGGTGGGCAATATTTATCTCCTTGCCCATCAGTGTGAGCTTCTTTATGAAAGATGAATCTCTACACTCAGAGATTAATTACTATTATTTTTAGAAGCTGTAGAGAATCTCAATGCTAACAAAATAAAATCTCAGCAAATATTCCTCAGTTTAAAGCCTATTATAATAGAAGAGGGTATTTTTTTTCACTCCCTAGACTGAAGGAAAGATGCTGAAAGAGCAGCTCATCACACTACCTACACCATTGGTTCTTTTCCTGCAATGTACACAGATATACTGTCTATAGTTGTACCTTGTCTCAGAAATAGTAAGTTCCTGTTATATTGCATCTTCAACTTGCAACATAGTATTTGATAAAGCAGTCTTTCTCCAATACCTTGTCCTAATTTATTAAGAGTATTAAAATATTAAGCACTTTCAGTGAAATTCCAGCACTATGACATCTTACCAAGCTTCAGAAATATCGACTATATGGAATTTCTTCTCATATGAATACTGCCTCTGTCCACCTATTACCAAGATGACTGAACATTAATGTAGCAACTTTTTTTACAATATAGTGTGTCCCTTATCACTTGGATTTTTTGCATGTTCGGTATCCTGGTTGTAATTCACTCACAGAGAGGTGCAGACATACAAGCACATATTTGCCACAATTTCCCTTTGTTATTACTCAACTCCACGCTTAGTTTAAGGCCCTTCTGGCAGTTTTTCATTGACTGCTATGGCTCTTACTGAGGCGGTCAACAGAATCAGAATTTCCTTTCCCTCTGGTAAGAAACCATCAACAGCCTGTCAGATGATGCATGACAAGGTATTAGTACCAGCTTACATCCTGCTAACTTAAATCTCACCTAGGCTTGACTTCAAATTTTTCATCTTTGATATAGAAAACCAGAAAATTGTCCGTTGTCCTCCTATTCCCTTGAAATCTCCTGCAGCTAGTATGGTGTCAGCTAGAAAGCTGTCAAGAAAGACTACATTTTATTGTCCTGCTAAGGATGCTTTCATGGGCTTTTCTAAGGTTCTTCTGGTCTGAACTATCCTCTAGTTCTCTTTATGAATATTAATCCAAAAGTGACTTGGTCAAACAATGTGGAGATATAAACCCACTTCGTTTACAGCAGGTCATTGTTTTGCAGGTAAAATAGTAAATAGATAACACATGACATAATTGCCACATGAAACAGCTTGCAGGCAATCCGTAGTCTGAAATTTTTTGCCTAAACTATTAATCAAATAACTTCAACTGATGAACAAAAGAATTCAAGTCTGCACTTGGATAATTTGCAAATAGGAAAAGAGAAATAGATTTGTCAAATTAATTATTCATTATAAGTAGTTCAACCAGATCTATCCCTTTTTATCATTTACATTGGTTTTAAATTCTTAAAGTGGTTTGGGAACCTTAAAGAGTAAAATCTGCTATAAATGCTTAATGCAATGATCATTTATATATGGCGCTGTAAACGTACAAACATACTTTACTTAGCATCGAATTAGCAGTGGAGACCATGAGAGAGCAGTTATAATACCTGTACCTGTTAAAAAATAAAAAGATAGAAGGCAGAAGCAAGCCTGATATTTTTCAGACAGACCAAAGTCTGATTACCGCTGCGAGTGACACACACCACAGCTTAAGGACTCATTGAGACCCTGTCCATGCCATGGCAACAAGCCAACATTGAAAGGGATGTGCTGGCCACAGTCCTTGTGTTACAACAGAGGCCAAATTTCTAGAAATAGTCATCTTCAGCTCGATGCTGAATGTGTTTGGTGGTTTGGTTTAGCTTTTTTTGTTTGTTTGTAAGGAACTTTTCAAGTTATGACCCAACCCAATAATACTAAGCTTACTAGGATGGATAGGTTCACAGAAGGTGTTAACAGAAGCAAATAGACAGATGTGTGAATACATCGTTTAGTTCAGAGTGATTTGGGGTGGGACTTGTTATTTTCTGAAATATCACTGCTTTCAAACAACTGGAGCAATATGATCTAAATACATCAGAATAGCTTAGATTCTGGCATCCTAGTCCATAGCATATAGCATCAAGCTCCATATGCAACCCTAGTGAAATCACGCAAAAGCTTACACTGTGTACTTTATGCATTATCATAATCAGAACTACTTGCTAAATTTAGAAGATTAAATGTGATTAGAGAGATCAGTGACAAGCATAATTTTGAAGTCTGACAATGACGTAAACGGCAGAAAAACCATAATAGGATTTTCTTTTTCAGGTAGTTGTTTTTGAGGGGTTGAAAGGATGCTGTTGTTTGCTTTGTTTTTTACAGCCCTGGCATTTAGCAGAGAGGCTCTGGTTTTAAATCTGAGTAAACCTGACATAGAATCACCTGGAGGAAATAAATATAAAACACTATGTGGTAATGCCTACAACCACTTTTTTTTTTTTTAAAGCTCTTTCTATATTAAGTATGTCACATCTCTGCATCACTTGTGTTATACTGTGTAAGCAATGCAGTATTACAATGACTTTTAATGACAAAAAGACCTATATTTAAGGGTTGAACATCTGTTATCTGTTCAGACAGTGAGTACTCAATTCAATATTTGGGTGAATAATTTGCAAATTCAATGCATAGAAAATTTTGGACCAGTGCTAAGGTTAATTCATTTTTCCTGGGATGGTTTGTAGCCAAAAGAAATCAAAATGTCCCCACACATTACTTCACACCCGCATACTTCTCTGAGAAACTAAACAGTGTGTTGGACAGTGCTGAAGGGTCTAAAGATAACATGGGATAAAACAGAAGGTATGAATAAAGCAGAAAAGAGAAAAATGCTTTAGATGATAGTCTACAAAATGCACATTTCAGCTCAGTACAGCAGAAACAAAGTAGTAAAAAAATCTACAAAGGAACCATAATGAGAGGAACCACTGTTTGAATTCATTTATTGTTGCAACAGAAGCTAGTAACCTAGTTTCATGAAGAGAACAGTGCAATATTCTACACATGGTATTTGATAGGAAGCTTTCAAAAGTCTAAAATGGGAAGAAACACCTTTCTTTCATCCTCGGGTATTTAATCTGCAGCATATGGCTTCTTATGCTTGTTGTTGTTTATTTTAATGCAAAAATACACCTGGAGATTTCATACTTCTACTTACAGTGTTCTATGATATTTCTAATGGGGTGGCATCAGAGTAACTAACCTGTTACTTTGTATTGCTAAAGGGAGATGAGTAGTCCACGAAATAATTCAGTGGTATCTAGAAGCACTTGGTATTCAAAAGCTTAATGGGGAGTCAGTGGATGCTTGTGTGGGTGGTCTCTTTGCTCCTCCATCTAGTAGTTTGGCTGTATCAACTGGGAGTAGTCTGGAAGACTACAGATATGGTAGAAAAGTGTGCTTACATTTCTACATATACTTTTGATAATAAAATATTAAAAAGAGTATTTCGAAGCAGACCCCAATGGAAGTTGTTCAATGGCCTTTGGATAAGGCCTTAAGAATTTACCATCTGCAGATTTCAAAGTTCATTAACAGTAAAAATGAGCTGGAGGATATTAAAAGGATCCAAGGACTGTTAAAGTTACCTTCTCCTTTCCCCCCAATCCCTTGTATGCACAATACAGGAAGTTATCAGGAGATTCAGGACCAAAAAAAACTAAGCCTGAACCCTCAGCACTGAACTGGAAGACCAGAACACTTTTACCTTTTTAACCTGTACCTGTCTCACTATTATCTATCAACGCTTCACAGTGAAGGTCTGGGGAATAAGGAAGGTAGCAGGTGAAGGGGGGTAATGCTTAGCACCTCACCTGCAGTTCTACAAACCTCATTAAGTCGAAAAATCCTGTTCTTTAACAGGTTATGTAGACTTTCCCAAACACTTATTTTTCCCCCTTTTTATCGGGCTTTTTGCTCCAAGGAATCTGCCTGGAATGGACTTTCACACGATAGACTGTCACTGATGATTAAAAGCTATGTCATCATTGACCTTATGTACAACATCATTATTCACATCTAACTGGTTCTAGGGTATGAAAAAGCTTTTTGTCCCTATAGAAAAATGAGATTCTAAGATTTTTATCCAGAAATTAAGCCAGCCATGATGCCTCGTCATGGTTAGCCCAGTACTTGATTTCAACATCTTAAAAATGTAGTGAGTCCCATACATACTTCCTATGTATACTCTAAACTTGTGTGGTTATAAAGTTGTGGGGTTTCGGGTTGATTCACTAGCTTGGAAGCAATAATATACAATTAGTTGTTGCAACTGTTCTGGATGAAACCTGCATCTCTAATAAGGCTGAATACAGGACAGAGCTGCTGCACATTGTCTGCGGGCTTTCGAAGTGGTCAGACTAATTTTCAGCTCTTTCTCTCAAATTATGCCTCTGTTTTTAATTAAAAGAAGAGTGTTTTATTAAGAAAATCCATGTGGGCGTTTTGTGATTCTTTAGTGCAGAATACCAAATGGCATCAAATGTTGTTCTGCGTGTTTCTCTTAAAGCCTACACAAAGTTTTCAGTCCTCCTAGTGCATGCGAATACATACTCCTGGCAGCTTTTCTATACTAGCTCAATCATATGAACAGATCCAAATTTCACATACACAACTCGTGTCCCCAAGAAAGAAATGAGATAAATGTCCTAGTTCAGAGCACAGCTATTTTAACACTCTCTACCCACCTTTTTTATACTTCAAGAGAATGGTAATGGCAGAATCATGAGTCATTACTGTTATGTCTGCTACAAGTATCTTCTAATACTCAAATATTTCTTCCCCAAAGTGCAAAAACTTAAAAATAGTAATAGTATCATTTCTCTAAATGAACAGAATATCTGAGAAACTTTCTTGGACAACATAATTTCAATGTTTTCAACATCGCTTATTTTATTTCACAACAAACTTACATTTTATCACATGATTGCTTTCCCAATTATAGTGCAAAATAAAAGGCATCATCAAATAGTTTAATAGGTGCAGGGGAAAATGTAGTTTTGTTCATCAAATGATGCAGAAAATAACGTGACAACAACAACAACAACAAAAAACCCTGTGTGTTGGAATGGGAAATTATTGCTATGGAGTTATTTGCCCTACATCTCCTCAATCCAAGGAAGGGACAGAGGGCCCGCAGGTTTGATTATTATTTTTCTGATAAAGTGTACACTGGGATAAAGGGAAGATTTCCTCTTCCAAACAGGGTCTGCAGTCCTTCTGGTGAGTAAGTAATCTCAACAGTTAAAAGACAAATCACATTTATCCATAAAAACAGAAGTCCATGCTTAGGCTGCAGGGTAGGAGATTTAGGAAGAGAGACTGACAGTTTTTCTTTAGAAAACTGTTTGTATTTTTACCGCAATCTGCTCAGACATATACTAATAGAATTTTAAAAGGTCTGTACACATCCACCGGTGCTCAGATCGCATGTTGATAAGTACCTCCTGGTGATTTTCAGATCTCCATCTCAGGCATGGGCCAGTGATTACCTCTATCTGCCTGGCAGTACAAAGCACTAATCTGTCTTAAAATAAAGACCCCAAAGAGCATGCGGGGTAGCAAGTGGTGGACCACTATTGCATACCACAGTATTCTTATGAGGGCCTGCATCCAGGTCGCGTAGCGCAGGTATGTATTATTTATGGCCGTGTCTCTGTATGAGTACCTCCAGTTAACTTGAAGCCTCTTTTAAAACAAAGGTTGCTCTAGTCCTGCTTGCCATCGGTACGAAGCCCTCCTAGCTCCCGCTCTCCCCTGCCAGTGTAAGCACACATAGCAGCCCTCGGTCTAATTAGCTGTCTTTAAGGCAGGGCTAAGTGGGCTCAGTGGGGGGAAAAGGCTTTCTCGGGCCCCTCCAAGCCTCTCCTCGGCACTGGCAGACAGAGCGTGCGCAGCCTCCAAGAGGCACTGCAAACTCACTGACATTATGTCCACAGGTTATCATTATAATCTTTTTTTTTTAGAAAAAAAAATCCTGATCGATCGCTCCCAACCAGAATGATGCTTCAGGGCATCTCTCTCTCTGCTGGGGAGTGATTGACCATTGGGTATCATTAAAGAGGGGAGGCAAGGGGAGAGAGGGAAGCAGGCAGGCAAGGGGAAGATGAAGGTGGCTGCAGTAGCAGCACCGGCTCCAGCTCCTCCTCGCACGTGTCTCTCCCTCCAGGACGCCACTGACCTTTCACTCAGGAGCCGTCTCGAGCCGGGAGAGATTTAATTGAACGGCTTCTTCAGATGTGTTTGGAGTTTGGGTGATGGAGGAGGAGGATACAGCACTGAGACATAGGGGAAGAGGAAGGGAAAACATAAAACAAAAACAACAAGAAAAGGAAAAAAAACAACAACTTTGGATGACCTAAAAAGGCTAATTGCTTGACCCTTTCTAGGCCTTTGCCAGGCTTTGGCTCATGCAAGGACCCCAGTGTTGGCAGCGCCAGGGCTGTCCTTCCCCAGACACGGACACTTCCACTGCAGCAGCAGCCCTGCTGCCCCCGCTCTCCACGTCAACATCCTGGTGCAACCAACTGTAGACAAGTCAAATCGTCTCCTCTGCCCCTCCTGGGCAATGCCACATGAGTAGGCAAGGGTCCTCCTAATTTCCCCATTCATCGGAGAAAGGTCTAGGGAGGGGTGAGGAAAGACCAAGCATTGCATTGAAAGAGTGGATAAACAAGCTGAAATTTCCTTGTCTTTTTAATATCATCTTTTTTCCTTGGTTTGAGTAAGAAAAGCAGACAGTAAACAAAAACAGAAGAAGCCCCAGCCAGAGAAACCTAGCTGTTGTTCTGGTGCTTGCTCTTTTCCACTCACCTCCCATTTACTGAGGTTTTGCTCCTTTGTTTGTGACTGGGACACCACACCTCAGCAGCACAAATGGCATGTCACTGCCTCCTCCTCCTCGCCTACTTTCCTCCTCCCCCTTCCTCCAATGTCCACCTCAATCCAAGCTCCCCCCTTTCCATTTTAACATAACTAAAAAGGAGCGAGCGGATCTCAGCTGAGTTAAATGGGTGACAAGGGAGATGGAAAGAAGGAAATTCATCCCTTCTTGTCTTTGAGAGCAATTTAATTAGGCCCAGGCCCCCTGTGAGTGAGCAAGGGAAAGGCTGAGGATTGGCTTGTCTAGGCTTCCTGAAGGCAAAAGCGGCCTTGGACACACATACAGAGAAAGGATTTTTAAAGGATCATGTAAGAAGATCAACAGATAAGCAGCTAATTTTGTGTACTTAGGGAGCAAATGAGTGCACGCACTCCCCCTGGAATAGCCAGAATGACGGGATGAGAGGTAGGAAAAAATGAGAAGGAAGCAAGGAGAGATCTTAAGGTATCTCACCATTACTGATGATTGCCAAAATTAAAGATTTATACTGCTTATTGGGTACTGCAGCTATGGCTTTCACAGTGACTGTGCATGTGTACATGTATCTATATACTTACATATATATATATACAGAGATATAGATTTTTCTTTATACAGCTCAGTTATTTCAAGAATTTTCATCAGAAAACCACTTTTAAACTAATTGGAGTCTGTGGAGAGGAAACCTCATTTTTGGTTCAAATGAATTTTCTGAAAATGTCATTTGATTCGGGAAATATGACTGATCTGCCCGATTTCTTGATAAGAAATGAAATGAGCCGTTGTCCTTCAGGATATCATAGACTTGAAATGGGGGATTTTATGGTTAATGCCATCAGATAGAAGTGTCCTACTTTGAAAGGAGAAGTCCATCAGCCCCAGGGAAAGGCTGAAGCCTGAATTTTGTCTCTAAATCCGCAGCTGCAGTTAGAGCTGGCACAGACCAGTGATAGATTTTTTTTTTTATTTCCCAAGCAATAATTACAAAATAAAGGGCCATAAATAACACAATGATTAATAATAATGATAAAAAACTTAATACTTTTCCAGTTATTTATTTTAATTCATATTTTTTCCCCTCAGTGATGTGGTCAGTGCTGACCAAAGAGGCTAAAATTAATCCACAATATCACAACATCTTAGGTTTTTTAATTAACTCAAATAGTCACATAGAGTAAATATGCATTTGGAGATGTCTGACTTCTTAGTACCGAACCAACTGGACCTCTAGGATGTCAATGTACATTGTTACCACCATTTTTCATATGGGAAAATTGAGAAAGTCAAGATAAGTGACTTTCCCAAGGCCAGAAAAGGAATTAGTCAGAGAGACAAGAAAGCCCCTCAAAGTCCTTGCTGGAGGGCTGGCACCATTAGTTAGTTTATCTTTTTCATAGCAGCATATATTCAAATAGAAATGGAGTCATACGGATGAAAAAAAAAAGAGATCAGAGAAGAGAGAACAGGCAAAGAGAAAAAGTGTAAGCTAACGTTAAAAAAACCCTCCTGATTGTATCTATATTGAAGAAGTAGGTTTTGAAGAAAGCATTAAGGAGGAGCAAAACTGAATGAGACTTGTAACAGATTTGGGTCAAAGATTATTTTACAGAAAGATTGTTTGCAGAGATTTGCCAAGTCTAAAACACTCAAGATGCTGTCCACAAAGTTTATGGCCAAACTCTTGACTTTGCTAGGAGCATAAGAGAAGAATTGATATTTATGGTGTATTAGATCCAGTAAAAAAAGATTGGATGCTATCGCAAGTTTCCCCTCGAATTCAGGATGCCACAGAGCAGCCAACAGGAGGAATGATACACAAGAAAAACTCAGGTGTTCATATTTCACAGTCAAGAAATCTTTAAGGAGCAAATAGACAATATGTCTCAGTTTGATAGGGCTTTATTTTACCAATGCAGCATCTCATTAGTGGAAAAATTACCGATTCCCTTACTGACACTACTAAACTGGTTTCTCTGTATACAAATTCACTTCTCAATTAGTGGCTGGACAGATCATTTCTTAAATGCACAGAATGGAAGCAGGAAGATGATGTACTACTCTAACCTTTTCCCTGTTAAATGGAAACAAATGGGCCTTCCTGTGATGCATCACTGATTATTCTCAATGCCGCTTTGTATTTCAAAATAATGTCATGTTAGAGCTTTGCCAGGGCTGTTGCAAGAAAGAAGTCTAAAATGTACTGGAAGTATTTTACTCCCCCCAAAACTGCACATCAGTGCATACACCATGTTCAACACCTTTTTATCAGCTATGGCTCCCCAACGATGACTGCAGGTATAGATGAGAATCAACAGCAGTCAATAGGAAGGCAAATCCTGTGACCATTGCTTAAAGAGAGGATCTTTCTCTAAAACATCCTTCTGCCCTGCCTACGATCTTGGTGAGGCCTAGCCTGCTTCAAGTTGTCACCTGGGGAACTGAAGTCTGGGGTTGCTTTTGCAACCACCCTGAGGTAGCAGGTGCAAATAGAGTAGGGTAGCTTCTTGCACGAGCAGTGGTTTAAGAGTATTGCACATGTAGAATTGGTCCTGCTTTCTTTTCCTCTACATGTTTGCAGTGGGTATGAAAATTCTGGGTTCTGTGAAAAAAGTCCTACATGACAGAAAAATGTTTCGGGTCTTTCTCGGTCAGGATGAAATCATATGGCAATACATAACTCTGAAATTCAGGCATAAGTATTGCAGATGGAAAAGAGTTATTAGGTCATCTAGACTTGTGCGGGATTGTTCCCTACAGTATATTCCCCAGTTCTAAAACTAGTCTACTTTTAATTGACACGGGCAATGGGCTTTCCATCATGTTCCTTAGGAGACTGTTCCACTGCCTGAACTCGGTATTAAGAAATATTTCCTGATACTCATACAAAATTTCCATTTGTTAATTTTGTCTCACACCACCAATACACTACTCCTTGTACTGCATTCTGCAACATGAGGCACGAGTTACCAGTAGCTTTCCCCAACAAGACATTTCTGCTTATGTGCACTGAATACATTAATCTCATTGGATGGATAAATGTATATGATATACAATATTCTCTGAGCACAACATACATTTGTTTTGTACAGCAACTGCTGAATAAAGAGCAGGCCAAAAAGAATTACAATGGTGGAGACTTTGATGTACGAATAGTAAGAAGAGCAGAAGAGGAGAACACATAACTCAGCCCCAGATTGCACCCTCAAGAAATCATGTTGAGATTCCCAACAGGTAAACACCATGACAAATCCTTACTAGCTTGATGAAAGCAGTTCGCAAAAATATCGTAAGAGCACAGAGCGGATAACGCAGCAGATAGATCAATTTCTTTCCCTACACTTCTACAGTAACCTGTTTAGCTAGAGATAGAATAATGTTCTACTGCATGCAGTATCAATTAAAAAGATTAAAATATATCTTAAGAATCTCAGGGAAAAAAAATATAGAAATGTATGGGAAATGCAATATAGCGAATAGCGCTTACAATCACAGCATAGCTTTTTTTATCTTCAAAGTGCTGTACAAACACCGACTAAATGAGTAATCAGTTTACTTTTACAGATCCCCACGGAGCAGGTAAGCATTATTTCCAGATGGAGACATGGAGGCTCATCCTGAAAAGCACTGAGTAGATTTCAGAGAAGACTGAAAGTATAGGTGTTTTAAGGCCACAGGGTGACAACATCATGCCTCCAGTTTTAGATCTTCTCTGTACTGGGTCAAAATCTGTGACACCACACAACACAAACCACTGATTTTGTATAAGCTCACACTGCCCCATCAAAGATAACAAACATATTTTAATGGCTTCTTACTCTAGCAATTGGTGCTATACTAAGCTATGCATCGTCTGTCCTCATCTCTCTAACTTCACACTGAACTAGGCGTGAAGACATACATAAAGACAACAAACACTGAATAAAATCTTGAAGACAATACAAATTCTCGATAAGCTGCTGACTCTCATAAAAGGCATGCATTTAATTTGTCATGTAAGTACAAGATCTTGCAGTAGGTCACACAGTGCCGTTAGTGACTATTAATGAACACACAAGCAAAGCTTTATCATCACAGCCCATAAGAAAATGATCAGAACTGGAAAAAAAATTTTAAAAATCCATGTTATGAGATGTGGTGCAGACACAGCTATGATCATCTGTGATCCAGATGGTTGGTGGCAGAGGATTTTGGTCTACAAAATGAAGCGTGTAACACAGCTTGTAGCTGTTCAAGCATGGAAGTACACCAAAATCATCATGGATGTTACTAAACAAGTTCCCTGTAAACAGTTTAGTTTTGCTGATCAGCTAATGTTTGGCTACCGCCACTTCTCTTCAATTACCCACTGTATTAATAGCTGACTGAGTTCAGTCAGGGACCATACAGCCAGCACCCATACTACTGCTCTTACGTTCTGCATTTTACATGGCACAAGGTAACAAGACCAACAAGACATTTTTCCTAATGTGCACTGGGCAGAGGCTGAAAAGAAGCAGCAGAGGCCAGGCAAAAAGCAGCAAAAGTTGTTCTTTAAACAACCTGTGGCATTAATTATAATTGTCCATTGCATAACTGTGGGTAAGCACATAACTGCTTATTTTAAGGTATTAACTCAAGGTGCACTTACTTGCTTTAGGTTCTCTAATTTTTTTCATGGTTGAGTACTCAGTTAATGTGAAGAGACACTGTAGTACAGGTCTTCTGAAAGGACTAGATTGTCCAAGGGTAGGTGGGAAAACATTAGCACGAGGTGGAACTGTTTGTAAATGGGAAGAATGGAAGACATTTCCCAACTATATTCCCCTGAGAATCAGGGATAAACGCATGGAATATATATGGTCCTATATTTCATGTAGGACCATATCAAGGTTCATTTTCCTCTTTACATTTATACAACACGTAGGCACTTCATTGATTTTCCCTCACTAAGTTTGCAGAGGACACTAAGCTTGGGAGGAAGCGTCAATCTACCTGAGGGTAGGGAGGCTCTTCAGAGGGATCTGGACAGGCTGGATCAATGCGCTGAGATCAACCCGATGAGGTTTAACTAGGCTAAGTGCAGAGTCCTACACTGGGACTTAACAACCTTATGCAGTGCTACAGGCTTGGGGAAGAGTGGCCAGAAAGCTGCATGGTGGAGAAGGACCTGATGTTGGTTGGCTGCAGAAATATGAGCCAGCAGTGTGCCCAGGTGGCCAATGGCTAATGGCATCTTGGCACGTATCAGAAATAGTGTGGCCATCAGGTCCAGGGAAGCGACTGTGTCCCTGTACTTAGCACTGGTGAGGCCACACCTCGAGTACTGTGTTCAGTTCTGGGCCCCTCACTACAAGAAAGACATTGAGGTCCTGGAGTGTGTCCACAGAAGGACAACCAGGCTGGTGAAGGGGTTGGAGAACAAACCTTACAAGGAGCAGCTGAGGGAACTGGGATTGTGTATTCTGGAGAAGAGGAAGCTGAGTGGAGACCTTATCTCTGCCTACAACCATCTGAAAGGAGGTTGTAGAGAGGTGGCTGTTGGTCTCTTCACCCAAGTGACAGGTGATAGGATGAGGGGAAACAGGCTCAAGCTGTGCCAGGACAGGTTCAGATTAGACATTAGGAAAAAAAGTTTCACCGAAGGAGTTATTTGGCATTGGAACAGGCTGCCCAGGGAGGTGTTTGAATCACCATCCACGGGTATATTTAAAAGACAGATAGATGAGGTGCTCAGGGATATGTTTTAGTAGAGGACAGCTACGCTTGGACTCGATCTTAAAGGTCTTTTCCAATCTAGTGATTCTGTGACTTCTGCTGCGAAAATTGCATAGGGGATTTCCTACCATTTATAACCACCTGTATTGCTCCTCCCATCCCTACACTGCTCCCAGCCATGTGCTCCTAGTATCTCCCCCTTCCTCTCAAAATCTACAGGTCTTCTTGCCCTCAGTGAGCTGGCCTGTCCGTTTCACCTAGAGTAAGAGGTATTGCAAGGCCATTGCTTTGACACATTAGAATCAGCATAAGGGAAGTGACAAGTCATCTGTTAAGGACAGTGGAGGAGCAGAAGAAAATGGCAGTAGCAAGACCCTGATGGTGGTAACAAATAGACTCAAGCACACAATGTGTCTAATTTCCACTTTCTTTGTTTTCATCTCCAACGCTAATTTTGTCATTTTGTCCAACATCAGTGAAAAGTTTATTAGAAATACTGAGACAAATAGGTAGACATTCTTCATACTGTACTTCAATGTTCCATACAGTGTATACATTCCTGAAAGCTGTGCATTTGTAAAGGGCTTCGAGATCTTTTTAGAAATAAAAACCTTGATAAAGTAAACCTTGGTTATAGAATGTTCCTTTGAGCATAGTGACTAAAAGCACTGAATTACAAAGCTCCAGATCAACACACTGACTCATGGAACCTCAGTCAGAGTTAACAGAAAAGCAGTGATCCACACTAATGTTTTTTTCTGGATACGTAACTTTCAGAAATAAATAGCATTCTAAAAAATTTTTTTTAAAAGACTCTATAAATCCAAATGTAAGGGAGTGATTTTACTACTTCTTCAAAAATTTAAAACTGAAGAGTCACACCAGAATTCTAAATTGCTGGTATCTAAAGATGAAAAGTGCCTAAAAGTCTTTCTGTACAATCAAAGTCCAAAAATGACAACTAGACCACCTGTCTTCATCTTTTATGTGGCTAACCCCCAAAGTACCTCACACAAAAATACATTTCCACTCTTTCTCCTGTCCCTCCTCTACATGAGTGACGCAAAGAGCACTGCTTGGTCTCACAGGTCATTTTCCCACTTATGTGATGTTCACTAAACCTCCCCCACCCCGCAACTACCAGCCCCGAAAGGGCTCTGCAGTACCACTGGAAATTCAAGTATTGCACACCTTGACAAGAATGAAATACACAGAGAGGTGGATGAGATTGAAAGGGTGAAGTAAGAATCTCAAGCTGAATGACAGCCTCTGGAACCTCTCGCTCTCCATGCTGGACCTGTTAAATCTGGAGTTAGTGATGGCCTCAGGGAGAATAGGGCACCTTAGCGTGTGTCCCTGTCAGGATCAATAGAGCAGGGGATTGAATACCCCCATTTGGATGCCTGGAGCAACTTGTGACCAAACCAGGGGAAAAAATAAGGGAAAGAATGCATTTAACTTATCTTATAAAGAACATATTTTCAAAAATCTAATCTTCTAAGGATCTGAGTAGCTTCAGGGTTTTGTTTATATTTTTCATTTAGGAGTCTCCCTTGGGTCTTTTCTTTGCCAGGAGCACAGTGGGCAACATCAGGATCTTTGGCTTCCCCAATGTGCTCAAGAACTCTATGGATAATTTAAGCTTTCCGACTGCAGTAAAACAGAAAGTTCATAAAAATAAATAGAGTAATACTTTGCAGTCATGCCACAGGAGGCTTGTGCTTCACAAAAACTATTCAGTGAAACATCTTTTAGAAGTAGGTAAGTGTTGTTTTCCCATTTCACAGATGTGAAATGGAGATACAGGAAGTGTCAAGACCACCAAAGTCACTGAGGACCATTCCTCAAAATAATAATTTTGTTTTTCTTGAAGTCACAACTAATTCATCTTTATGTGACATGTCACCTTGACATGGTTAAACTAGTAATGATTAAATATATGGATATAAGTGTGAAAGGCCTTTGATGCAATTTCTTACTGTTATCCTCACCTCTCACTGTGTATACCAAATCCACAGCAGAAGCAAACATATACCTGTCCCTCAGCCTTCACGATGCAAAGTCCAGCATGCTGCTCAAAACTGCTAGTGAAGATATATCAGAACTAAGAGGGTGGAATTTCACCTGGACCAACTCGTGCAATTTCAATTCTCCCAACTGCTACCAAACAGGGATGTTTTACATCTACAATAAAAACTCCTCTAAATCCAAATAACTGCTTAAAATGGGACAGATACTCCTAAAAACTGATTCCAGTGCCCCTCTGATGTTATCATCTGAAGCTTTGATCAAGTATACAAAAAAGATCTTCCAAAATTCAGTTGTTCATTGAATTTGCAGAAATTCTATCAATAGAAAGCGTCCAAGATCATCAATGTAATCTCTCCAATCATTGCATCAACAGCAGAAGCAGGACATGTCAGTTTCTCTAAACATTATCTATGAAAAGCTAGTTTGGCAAGTGGGTTTTGTTTTTCTCTTCTTCCAGATATTAAATTGCATTAATAGGCAACATGTATACATATACATATAAACACTTTTGTTTGATGAGTTTTCTATATGGGCAGCTGCTATAGTCTGGACATATCATCCCAGTGGCAGCTAGTGAGGAAGAAGGGAGTGGCCTATATAATCTCAAAGGAAGACCTAGAAGGAAAGATACTATTTCAAGAATTACTCAATATATGGACAAAATAATGGTGATAAGATGTGGGGCATTTCCTCCCATTTATTTATCCTTCTCTCCATTTGATAATCTCCAAACTTCTCCAAACAGGCAGAAGCATAAAGGATGTAAAAGAGAAAGGTCTAAAAGAAATTCAGAATATGTCAATAATCAGCTTGGTTTACTTTGTTTAATTGGTACATTCTTCATCATGATGGCTACTTTACAGGGATCTCTCCCAGGAAGCTAATTTAGCCTGAATAATGGGTACCTTAGCCTATTAGACTAATTTTCATTACTGGAGACACAGTGATATGGAACTTAAATGCCATCTAACCTTGTTTCAAACAAGTTTAAAATCTAAACCAGGACAATTTAATCTGGTAGTTTAATCAAAGTTATCACACATTCAGGAACAAAAGATGTGAGCTGAATATTTTTGTCACACATCGAAAATACCTCTCAGCTAAGTTGAGTTGCATGTCTAACCCATAAATCAGTTTTTCAAGACGAGATTCAACTCACCTGTCTTTAGATGTCAAACTTCTAGATATTTAAGGTTACCTTTCTATACTTTAAAGTTAAAGGTAACAGGCAACTCCAGAACACAATTAATTACATCATTATCTGGATTGTGAAATTAGAATATGGGAGATTAACCTCATCTGAGGTACCTTTACACACAATATATGGAACACAGAGGACTAAGCCAGACAATGCCTTAAAACAGAGTTAAAGTTGGACTGAATCTTTTTCCCAGAATTGTCAATACCAGATTCTTTTTAGGAGGGTGAAAACACCACAAAGACAACAGACTAAAACGTCTGGGTTCCCTAAGTCTTGTTCACTTATCTTCCACTTTTCTATTTTTATTCAGTACAGGAGTTGACACAGTGTAGAGTCCAATTTATTTTAAATAAATTGTCTCTTGATAAGGTGATCTGTCTTTAATGGTGTACCTTTAACCTGTTTCTCTCACTAGTTCTTGCTGATGCTCTGACTAGCTCAGCTTCCAATCCTTGTTCTTCAAGGCCATTTTCTCTGTTAGCAGTAAATTCTTGTTTCTCCTTTCCAACATCATCTCTAAGTCTTTCCTCCTCTTGACTGTCCCCTCACCATTTCCAGAATGACATCCTCTTTTTTTATGTATCCTGAATGCTATCCAATTTTACATCCATACATGAACTGACAAGGTGTTTATTTAAATCTGTTATTCTATCAACAGCCTGCTGGAATCAAGAAAGTTAAATTTGATCAAAATAATACTGAAATACAAGGGTCGGTGGGGGTAGAAGCCTGTATATCTCTATGCCTTTTTAAAGAGGGTTCTACTGTGCTATGGTTACCATAAGAGATGGGAAGAAGTGTCAAATTAATAGGAGAAAACTTTAAAATTCAAAGAGTTAGATATTTAACTGTAATTCATTTTCTTATTACTTAAAAATGCCTGTAGGTATCCTCAAAATTTTTTCCTTACATCTTGAGCAATGCAGCTTGATGTCAGTCCTAATGTGGCATCTTCAAGAAAAATAATCCACAACAGCAATTTCAGAACCATCATAGAGCAGTTTGGGTTAAAGACGATCTTGTTCCTCCCCCCTGCTATGGGCAGGGACACCCTCCACTAGACCAGGTGGCCCAAAGCCCCATCCAACCTGGCCTTGAACACCGCCAGGGAGGGGGCAGCCACAGCTTCTCTGAGCAGCCTGTGCCAGTGCCTCATTGCCCTCATACAGAAGAATGAGTTCCTAATGTCTAATCTAATTCTACTAAAGCCATTAACCCTTGTTCTATCACTACATGCTCTTGTAAACAGTCCCTCTCCAGCTTTCTTGAAGGCTCTTCTAGGCTGCAATAAGGTCTCCCCAGAGTCCCCTCTCCTCCAGACTGAACAAGCCCAACTCTCTCACAGCCTGTCTTCAGAGGAGAGGTGCTCCAGCCCTCTGATCATCTTTTGTGGTCCTTGTCTGGATTTGCTCCTATAGGTCCATGTCTGTCTTGCAGTAGGGACCTCAGAGCTGGATACAGTACCTGAGGAAGGGTCTCAGATGAGCAGATTAGTGGTAGCAGAATCCCCTCCCTTGATCTGCTGGTCACACTACTTTTGATGTGGCCCAGGATATGGCTGATTCTTTGGGCTGCAAGTGTACATTGATGGCACACGTTTGGCTTCTTGTCCACCAGCACCTGCAAGTCCTGCTCAGTGCTGCTCTCAATCCATTCTCTCTGCCCAGACTGTATTTGTGCTTGGGAGTTCCCAAACCCAGGTGCCAGGACCTTGTAGTTGGCACCACCATCCGCAAACTTGCTAAGGGTGCACTCAACCCAACTGTCCTTGACAACAAAGGTATCAAACTGAGCCGGTCCCAGTACCAACCCCTGAGGAACACCGCTCAACACTGATCTTCATGTAGGCATTGAGTGGAGACAGTTGCTTTATTCCATTTTTAATCTAGCCCACAGCCACATAACCCCACACATAACAGCAAAATTCTAGCCTGCAAATTACTTCCATCTCATTCTACCCCATTGGTAGAAAGCATGGTGAATATCGTCAAAGGAATAAAGCCTCACCTCACCACAACACTCCACTTGTCCTGAGATCAGCAGAGACTATCAGAGAGGATAGGCCTCTGGATAGGCCAGAGATTTAGGCTGCAGAAAAATCAAGCTTACAGAATGTTTTTTCCCTTAAGGACTTCAATCCTTCTCTTTCACTTGAACATCTTCCCATCTTTAAGGCCTACTGCCATCAATATTCTCTGCCTGCCAACATGGCCATAACCAAACCTTTCAGTGTTCCATCTGCACTCATCCCTGAGAGTCAGGGAAAGATAATCCAGCTTTTGGATTGAAAGAAAAAGAACAGTCTTACTGCATCACATCAGCCACACGCTCCACTTTCTTCAAAAGTGAGTTGACTAGACCTTAATGAAGTCTTACAAGACCAACAGCAAGAAAACCAAAGCATAAACTAACCTGGGTTTATGTTTCAACTTGTCTAAGATGTGGTACTTATGCGACTGCACAAAAAACCTAAAGGCTATACCACATTCCTGATGGTGTGAAATGCATGACATCTGTTTCCAAGTGTATTTGTAATCAGTGGGAAGTTTGTAATTAAAAGAGGGGAAAAAACCCTAAACAACCAACAACCACAAACAAACATAACAAAAAAAAACCCAGAACCAAACAAAGCTCCCAAACCTCTCAGCTCAGTTGACATTTTTAATCGTGCAAAGACAGTACGGAAGGGTAGGGAGAAATATCATAAGCATTAAACCCCAGTAATTATGATTTTTAAGGCTGAATCTACACAGCACATTAAACCAGCATTCATGTTTACTGTTTACACACAAAACTGACTACCAAGTGAAAAAATGGGTTCCTCAAGGATGCCCACAAAAGCAACAAAGTCTCTATCTTGCATTTATCTACCGTTGCCATCTCTCTTCTCATAGCTTTTACCATCGTAGACCTAATAAAATTTTGACCAGTTTTAGATGACAGTCATGACAAATCATAACTATAGGTTATATTCTGTAGTGGAAATTCATGCAGGTTGATCCATGTCTGAGTTGAAAGAACATTTTGTATTCTTAGTTTTAACAGGGAAAAAATCACATAGATTCCACCAATTGATGTAAACTGTATGCTACATCATCCCAGATTTTGGCAGATGGGTTGGCACTTATGAAAGACATTAAATGGTCAACCTAGAATATGCTTGGCTATCTTCCATGCAAGATTTTGTGATGTAATATTTTAATAATTAGCTAAGGATCTATTTCTTAGTTTACTATGGTAATTCACAAAGGATCAAGACTGTATTCACTCTTCTAAGCCTAGTCTCCTAAGAACGTTGAAAATAAGGGGTGGGATATATTTACAATACAGACATTCACATCAGAAGCAGTTGTCTGGAATTTCTATAGGTCAAGAGAGAAAAATAGACTCTTCTATAGTGTAACTGGATGAGCTGAACCACTGTTCCTGCCTGTTGTCCCCAGCAGAAAAATTTTGGTCCCACAAAGATAGACACCTACTTTCTAGATGCCTAAAGTTAAGTGAAAGAAAGCTCATCATAAGTGCTGCTCTGCCTATGGTGAATATGTGAGATAGTGTCCTGTGGAAGATAAGATTAAAAAAAAATAAGTTACCAATCTCACATATGCCAAACAAGTCAGGTCTCAGCAAGCTTGTGAGTATACCCCCTCTGTAAATCTGCCAGGTTTTATAGAGATAATACAGCAAGTCAGGGAATAAATTTTCTGTTCCTGGTTTGGCCACTGTGCAACTGCTATGTGACTTACAGGAAGACACAATTCTCTCTGTGCTTCTGCTCCATTTTCCACATTTTGTTTCTCCGCCGCAGAGAGGAAGAGAGCAGGCTATTCTGCAGTTGCCTCTTTTAGAAGCTTCCACTTCTAAAGTGAGTTATATAGCAGCTGAAACATGTACTTGATGCTAAGGATCCAGCCCTGTAATCAATGCAGCTTGCATACATGTATTCTTTCCAAGTTTTGGATGCATTATTTTGAAACCAGGTTCTCAGACAGGTTCTTCAGTACCACAGTTGAGGCTAGCATCAAGCAATAAAGATAATATTCAAATAAATTAGTTGCATACATGTGAAGTGCCTGCATGTTAAAAGAAACAAATAGAACAGGTTTCTTTGCCTGTAAAAACTGAGGATGATGGGGTATTTTTTCCTTATTTTCTGGGATACACACACAGAGCATGGAGTTTCATTGCTATCAATACTATATTTATTATACACAGTGTGGAATTTAGAGTGACAGCAGAATGGTTTATATTGGGAAGATGTTAGCTGAACTGTATTGCAAAGTCTCTGTGCTTTTCTCATTGCTAGATCTCTTTATAAGTGTCTGGAATATCTTTTCACTCTTTTTAAAAAATAAAATAATATATTTATTATGTAACTCGTTATTTTTTGGTCAGACAATGAGGCTGTCATTTTGTAGAAATATTGAAGGGGGAGGGGTGGGAAGGTAAACATCCAACCAATATTAGCTCTGAAGTGCTGGGTAATTGTACAGGGCCCTGGGCAAAAACAAAACATAGATGTGCAGTAGTCATAGCACATCTTGTCTTAACTTGTCTTTGTTAGTGTAAGTGAAAAGGTTAATGCTGTTCAATTCCGTCAACACAGAATGAGGCACTGTGGCACCTTTGAAATCTAGACTTACCCACAGTGCAACTGATGTGATTCCTGAGAGAATCACATTATTTACAAGTTAGTTTAATAATATGAATGTCAATTAACCACGTGCTGGTGTATTATATATATAAAAAATGTGCCCAACAGATTGCTTTTAGTATGCTTATCACAGGGTAAAGCTTTGCTGCTGTCTACCAGCAGCATATGGTAAGGTTTCAGCCACCTACTAGCCATAAGGGCTTAATCCTACTAGCCAAGACAGATACTAGGGATGGATCCCTGCAAGAGTTTTGAATAGCGTGCATGGCAGTTCTAAGGAATAAAGCTGCCTTTAAAGCAGAATAATTGGTGATGACTTAAATTCAATGCCAATTAAAAATGTCAGAGGGGGCTTCTTGACTGCCTTGCACTTTGTGCAGTCGGTTAAATTCAGAACAAAGTGAATACAAGAAAGCTGCCAAGCCATCTATGTTTGGCACAGACCTGGCAAAGATACACCTGTGTCACCACGTATAAGGGAAGAAGCAGATCCTCAGTTTTTACTGCCACATCTCCACCAAGAAAACTGACATCCAGCTCACCTTAAACCTGTAAAATTGCCTTAACTGTAAATCAAAAGCCTCACAATAAGAGTTAAATATTAGTGCTGGCTATCTGCTGTTCCCATATGAACCTCTGATTATTCTTACTCCTTTTCAGTTTTCTGTTTTTTACAACCAAATGCTTCAGACCATTCTATCCTTTGGTGCCAGCAGAACAACTCTTCACAACGTAGATGCACTAACCTCAGGAACCATGCAGCAAATAGGGATGTAATCTCTCCTGTACATGCCTTGCCCTATTAATAGGCAAAGAATATTTGGATTTATTATTTAGAGAGTAGTCAGTCCAAAGGGAGAACTTAGAGCTCCCAGCTTCTGAACCATTGCAGTACTGCTGACTTACAGCTCTGGACTTGAGCAATAGTATTCATTTGTACCCATCGCAGGCTCCAGCAATCAAACGCTACATGTAGGCATTTCCTCAGATCTATTAGTCCCTAAGTATCTGATCCCAATAAGCAGTCCTTATGTGGGAAACGTGAATAAGAGGTCAATATGAAAATATACTCCTGCATCACTACTGCCAGCTCTGAGCTGGAAGTATGGCCACAGCCACAGGCGTACCTAGCTTGCATAGGATGATTATGACACCAAATCTGCATAATGCTTCTGGCTCCACTCCCAAAACTACCCTCTGTGCTAGCTCATGCAGGGCTGGCAGAGGATTACTCCATGAGGCACAGACAATACAGAGGGCCCCTGTTCTTCGTCTCCTATGGTGATGATTCCAGGCTGGATTTTTCTACCATCATTTGTGACCAAACATCCCTTATTTTTGTCATGCCCACTCTAAGCTTGATTGCACAGAATATAAGTTTTCACATCTGAAAACATGAATACACCAAGAAGCAGACCCAAAACTGCAGGTATCTTTTCTATAGTGCTAAGGATTAAAAGGGATTAAAGACTTTGTTATATACCAGCAGCACATCTATTGTCCTACCATCAGCCCTAAAATACAATCCACTACTTCAGGATCGCTCATTTTGAGATGACCAGCTTGATCTGAGCGTCAGATTTCCAGAAACAGTTTCAAGCAGTGGATTCCCATTAAATTTATTCAGACTAAAGGTATCTGGATTTGAGTATCTAAAACAGGGAAAGAAAACTACTCTCCCTTCTGCACCTACATGCCTAAAACCTCCAGAAAGTAACACTTTTCAAACTATATTTCAAACTACTTTTGGTTACATTTTATGTGCATTTTAATTTCAAGGGCTCTTACTATGAGAAAAACTGAATCCCATTCATAATTTTGACTAAAAAGGAAAAGGTCTAAAATACTCCCTTACATTTCATAGTAAGCCAAAGATGGGTCAAGTCTAATTCGCAGCAACAGTCCAATCTCCTTTATTCTGATGCTCTCCGTTCACCTTTCCCTGGCCAGAGTAGTTGTTCTGGTACACCTGCAACCCATCCCTACAGACCTACCTAAATTTCCCTTGGGGCTATTATACATCACCCCTGTACAAGGCAGAAAATAGATGAATTCACTAGGGAAGAACGTAATACCTGTGAGCCAAATTCTTGTGTTCATTTGTATGAGTAGGCAGGAAAAAATAGTGTGAATAATGTTCATGGACACAGGTGTTCAAAGATAGATGCAGACCCAGCCTGTTTTTGTGTCTAAGCCTACCATTTGTACATACAATGTGGAAAGGAGAAGAAACATTATCATGTAACAACAGAAAGAAGATAGTGTTGTGTTCAGCGCCAAAATAAAAATTGAAGCAAACCAAAGCATCTGCAAACAGGAACATGTTAGGAGCACCTTTCAGACTTACACCTTCTTCTCTCAAAGAGAACTGTCCTCCTGTTTGCTATTGACATCTTTCTAAAACAACTCTAATTTCTCTTGCATTTAATACATGTCAGAGCACTTGACAACACTCACAATCTCTATTAATCAAAGTCTTGGTAGTTGACGCAGCCTGAGCAGGAGTATAATCCTTAAGATTCAGTCCCCCCTCAAAAGGAAAAAAAAAATAAAATATGGCGGTAGTTTGCCTGACAACAGGGTAAACAGATTATTGTGTTATTGCTGTCTGATTGCCGGAGTTATTTTGGAGCTCCATAATTCGTTTAAAGAGATTTTTGACATTTATGAAATGACTTCTATAATCAACTGACAGTGCAATATCCTATAATTGTTCAATTAAAAATGACTACTAGTGCATTCATTTATTAGTAGAATCAGATAATTGTCTTGCCACTAAAGAGTACTTCACACTTTGCGCATCAAATGAAAATGTTTGAGTATAAATCTGTGGCACAGCAGCCAAAGTCCTAGGGATTTTTCAAGTGAAGGTGTAATTATTACAGGCCTCTGAAGTAAATATGGTTTCATGTGATAATCTTTAAATGGATTGCATGTGTCTTACAAGACACACTTCTGCATAAACTGTCACATCTGTTGAGATGGACATGAACAGGTTTTCTGTGGCAGGTGAAGCTCCTGTGATTTAAAACAGGGTCAACTTTAAAATTGGCATCTAAATCAGAGAGCGGACCTTCCTACCCCCCACTCCTCCTGCTCCTGGGAGGGCACCGTTCTACTGGAAGAAGGCAGCTGAGGCTGGGTGCACAGGTAAATCAGTTTTGCACAGGAAATTGAACCAGAATAGAAGCCTGTAAGCTACACATCCCCAAGCACATGTGCATGGGCTCACCCATACCCTGTGCCCCTGGAAGATATTTACATCTTCAAATATGCCTAAAAATCACCAGATATTTAATAAAGTCCACATGAGGTCACTGAACACCTTGAAACAATTTAAGAATAGAAACTTTCTCCTGAAATCTGAACATTCTAACTTGCACTATCCAAACCATCTGCTAAACAAAAATCACAGATCAATTTTTCATCAAATAATAAAGAAGCTCTGTACAGCAAGTAAGTAGAGATCATATGGAAAAATGTGTAAGCAAATCACTGAAAGGCAAGCAGCAGCAACAACCACTTCACAAATAATAATGATTTTTTTAATTATCTCTCTGTTTCTAAGGACAACCTTCTAGAATTCTTGGCTAAAACTCACAATTTATATTCAGATAATAATAATTAAAGAAATCCAGTGCATAGTCACCAGATGGAAGATAATACTTAATTTGTGGCTGCTACAGTATACTATTTAGTAATGTCATTTCAAAGTCTCAGCTGAGCTTAAGCCCTGTTCCCTTCTTCCATCCCTCCCCCACCACACACCAGTTTGATAACAGAACATAACGCTTCTTCACCTTGCACTTGAGCTTTTCTGTATTGCCGTTCCTCCAATGATCTTCAAATGCTTTAATGAACCAATAATTAACGAGTTATTTCTTATACTGTGGCTTAGCCAAGTGTTACTTTCTCTATGTTGTTCAGGGAGAAAGCTGTAAAGCAGGGGAATTACTGCCAAATTTTTCACTAGCAGTCCCAGGATTAGGGGGAGGGTAGCTGGCTCCCATCTAGAGAGCATCAATGGGGGAGCATCTGGAGAGCACCTTGTTTTACAGCGCAGCACCAATTAAAACCAATGGGTGGATGTAGCTGTGTGGAAGCCAGCGGAGGCCAGGCTTCTGCCAGGCATCCCCTACCTCAGGAAACCTTTACAAGCAGGCTGGTGCTAACCCGGCAGGTGGGAGCCCATGGCAGACCCTACACAAGCCCTGGCTCTCCCCTTCTCCCCTACAATCACAAGCCCATCCCTTCCTCCTACTTAGGAGGGGAAGGGCGGGGGGGGGGGGGGGGGGGAGGGATGAGTGGAAATAAAGAAAAAAAGAAATTAAAATCAATGTGTCCTCATATCAGATCAGCTTCCCTACGATGCTTTGCAAATGACCCATCAAGGATATGGCTGCTTCATTGACTGCATTTTTCTCCCTGTTTTCTCCCCTGCCTCGCACTTCTTTCTGTTGTTGTTTGTTGTTGTTTCAAACCCCATTTTTCTGTGTGTTGTATGGATTTTAGAAAGACTTTTGATAAAGGTGGTCCTGGCAGCTGGATGATAAATATTATTTTCTTAACCTGCCTAGCTTTGTCAGCCACCTGCAACTGCAGCCTGCCACGCGTTGGAAGCAGCTCATTAACTTTCCCACAGCTTCCCAGGAGTTTTCCTTGTTTTCTTTCACCTTGGGTGTGTGCTGCCTTCTCCGCGAACAGTTAACTACCCGAGCAGGCCGAGCGGGCTTTGGCACCACAAGCATAGCACGCTTCAGGCAGCCTCCCTGCTAAGGCTCAAAATCTCTCTTAAACACATTAAGCAGCCCATTTTGGATTGATAGTGCAGTAATTATTCTGCTTCACCCTAAAAACCATCCTGGGGTAATTGGCGCAGAGGAAAATTACCCAGAGTCCTCTGCCACCTGGTAGTTAAGGAACGAATCCAGGGAAAGATAAGTGAAGCAGGGAAAAAATCGGCACTTATTTGATTTTAATCTCACCACTTTGCAAGCATTTAAATTGCCTTAATCAGGTGGCTGGCTCCCAGCCTAGCTGGTAATCTGTTATCAAATTTGAAACTAGATTTTTTAAAATGTCAGTGTAGGCTGAGAATTGAAGTCTATTAACAGTTATGAGCCTCCCTCCTAAACTTCCATAATCTATGTATTAATGATCCCTTTTACAAAGCTGTCAAATATTACTTTATTATAACTATATATTAGTAACGTCAGTGTAAAAGCAGGATTTAATTATTTATTTTTTAAAGATAGGGGGAAATAAAAGCCAAACCCCATACACATACACAATGCCAACATTCTTAACACTGAAACCCGATTTTTCCGAGGCAATAACTTGAGTGTATGGAATAACCTTGATAAATGTAATTGAATTTTTCTCTGATAAGATTAACTAGTGGTAATTGTGAATGGGGAAGGTCTGACCCACTACAAATGAGATGTATGACGAGCTGAAAATAATCAATTTTTTTTTCTTTCTCTCTTCTCTTCCTCCCCCTCCCCAACAAAAAAAAATAAAAAAAGAAATAGTAATTTTGGGCCTGGCAGGATGAAGCATTTATGTCTGAAATGTTTTTGTATGTGCTGATTATCTGCTATCTTCTCAGTGTGTCTAATTGTGCTGAGCTCAGTTTAAAATGAGATCAACACATTTAAACCCCAGAAGGCTTAATTAAGGGAGGGACTTAATGCTTTACAAAAAAGGGGAATTTACGTCTTTTGAGAAATGTAGTATAAATTCTACCTGCAGCTTCCCTGACTGGAGTGCTACAAAATTTTGTAGCTTTTTGAATTGCTTTTAAAAAACAAACACAAAAGACAGAACTTTAGAACTCATATTTGCTGGTAGTGGTTGAGAGCTGCAATTTTTTTTTCCCCTGTGCTTACTACTTCTTGCTTTTTGTTTCCACATTGTCTTGTTTCAAGTAGTCCTGATCAAGCAAACAAGACGACAATATATATAAAACAAGCTTGCAAACTCCAGCATTTAAACTCTTTAAAAGCACACAGCAGCTACGTGCTTTTCAGAGTTGAAGATGCCTCTCCCGTTGCATGGAAAAACACACATGCAAATTCAGACAAAGCACCCCTCTACCTTGCATTTGTTTCCATTAAGTAGACAAACTATTGCAGTGGAAATTAAAAAAAATAAAAGGGTGACGGGAAGGATTAATTCTTTTCAGTTATGTGATAAAAGTCAATCAAGTATTCTTTGAAAATAATGCCACAGTTCATTTTTTTTCGTCCTCCCTCATTATCCTATAACTCTGACCATTGAACTTTAGTGCTGTAGATCAAGCTAAAACACCACTGACAACTGGGTATTCATATTCTCTTCATTGAATCCTGTGTAGGTTCTGTGAAACACTCTTCAGAAACATAAAATCTACCGACAATGAAATTAATCAGAAAGTACAAAAGAAAAGCAGCTGGCATCCAACTACTGAATAATGCAAAATGTGCAGATTTAAATTACATGTCACCGCTAATGTATACAATATATCTATATCTACACACACACACAGAGTTGTGCTATAATCAGTAAATAATTTTTCACTGTCTACAAAATAAGTATTTTAATTCACAAATAGTATGTACGAAATTGCATCAAAATTAAATACCAGATGAGTTCATCATGATTAATTTTACTGCAGTAAATACCAGAAGAAATTAAGCTCAAAAGGAAAATGTTGCAATTGAAAAGGAGAGTTTAAAAGAAATAATAATAATAATGCTTTCATATGTGAGAAAGTTGTAAGGTAAACCAGTAAAAACCTGTGTCAATATCTCCGCATATTCTAAGTCTCTAATTAGTCAACAGGATCAAATACAACAAGGAAATAAAGTTAAGTTTGCTTCATTTATGTGCTCATTAGAATATGGATTATTTATAAAGGAACTACCTGGAAAGCTATAGGAGAAAATCACTGGCAAAGTCACTATTTTCATGCAACATTGTGGGTAAATTATAGTCCTGAAGTCTTGCATTATTTTCCTTTTATTAAAAAAACAAAGAATAAAAGGGAAAACTTGAGTCCATAATTACTTGCCTTGAATTCTGAAGTTTGCTAGCTCTGAGCTGCACAGCCATATATCCTTGAGAACAAACAAGAACCCAGTGTACTTTATTTCTCAGCTTTTGACAACCTTTATTATTTCGTTTATCTGCTATTCATAGTGAGATGTAAACATCTTACTTCCCAGTGTGATCCTCATATCAACAGTGGGTCAGTTTAAAATATTGGGAATCAATACGTTATAAAACATCAGCCTGTACTAAAAAGACAGAGCTAGAGCAAATTCATTGAATGTCAAATAAAAAATAAACAAACATGGACAGATAAAAAAATGTAGCAAGATCATATATAAGAAGAGAAGGAATTAGAAATATGTATTTCTAAAACAATGGCTTAACAGGGAAGATGTCCCTGTGTTAAACACTAAGCCGTTTAGAGCAAGGAAGATGATGAATTTCACATAGGCACAGAGAAAATAAGTAGTTTCAAATGAATCTCTTAATTTAATTCAAAAACTGCATGGTAATAGCACTCATTACTATTACAGGAGTGGTGAGAACAGATAATGCGGGTAGGCAAAACTTGGTTCAGATTCAGCTCGTTGTTTTGTTTTAATTTATTGGACTAGATGTTTCAGACTGACTGCGTAGAGGCGGGGGACAGCATTCACATCTTAGGCAAACAAACAGGCATCATGGACATCTTGTAACACAAGCTTGACGCAAATGAA
Organism: Gallinula chloropus; assembly: GCF_964237585.1. Lineage (NCBI taxonomy): Eukaryota > Metazoa > Chordata > Aves > Gruiformes > Rallidae > Gallinula > Gallinula chloropus. The sequence continues at coordinate 79,050,247 of NC_140085.1, forward strand.
CCAGGCCTCCTGCTGTTCCTTCCCCTTCACAGGCCTCAGTCTAGTCAATGATAAGCCTATAAGCTGAACTGGTCTAAAAAAATTTCTTTGATAGAACCATTTTCCAATGCAAAAAAGTATAATTTGATTTTTTTTTTAATTGCAGAGAAATGCTAATTTAAAATATTGTTTGGGTTTGAAAGTAGAGAAGTTCATACTGAGCCTTTCAACACTGAGATGACTAAATTCAAAAAGATAAAACTATTTCACTTAGATATCTTAATTTTGATCATCTGACAATTTCACATTATGCCAAACACATTGATGCCACAGCAGATATTTAATGAGATTCTATGAGATAAATGTATTTTTATGTTTTACATTATATAGCAAAGTTTTGCCATGAGCAAAATGAACTGATGTGAAATTATCTAAATTAAATTATAGACTTAAACTTCACATTTTTAAGAATGTGTTTGTGAGAAGATTTGGGGTTTTTTGTTAATAATCTGAGTTCTGTTATTTTCTATCAAACAAATTCTTCCTGTGACTAACCATGCTAATGAATATAACCTATGTTTTTCCTCATTCTCAAATAACTGTCAGATTTCAAAACATGGCTAAAATAGAATAAACAAAAAGTGGACATTGAAGCTTTGAAACACTGGGGGATTTGCAGAAAGGAAGAAAAGAGATAAGGTGGTGGAAAAGAAGAACGGATGAAAAGGGAAGAGCTGGGATCCAGGGTTTTGGGTCAGGTCTTTGTCTACCTCACAGAGCATAGAACATCATTTTCTTGTGACCTTGCCTACTGTAAGCCCTGCTGGTTCCACAGATCAGCATTGATCTAATGATGCATTATGCCAAAGCAGAACAAAACACGCCAGAGTGTGAACTCATCTCTCTTATTTTGGCAACTTCTGTGAAATGTTGGTCTTCTGATCCACTTTGTTCAACCTTAAACATTTGGTTGTAACCTATTATAAGGTTTCAATACTTTTGTATGTTTGTTTGTTTGTTTTAGTTAGTTTTTGGAAGTTTACTGTTTTTCATTTGAAGATAACTTTTTAAGTGCCAGTTAGGAATTAGAAACTGTTTTTCTCTTTTTTAAATAAAAAGGACAATCTTTCTGAAATAAGACCTTGCATCACAAGTAGTAAAATAATTTTTATATCTTCCTTTTTCTTCTCCCAAATTTGACAACTCAGTTTGGCAGTTTCTATTTAAATTTGCAATAGATTTGCAGAATTCCTTCCCTCCCCTATAACAACCTTCCCAGATGTTTTGGCAAGTACACATATGCTGTCCAACACCCTTAATACCCATCCTATGACTTCATGGGAACCCAGGTGTGGGGAATTTATCATAAGCCACTGCTCGCAGCCCTTCTGAAGACCCTCACAAAGGCTACCTGACAGGTAGAAAGTACCATAAAGGCAAGGGCAGAAGTGGCTAGCTGGTAAACTGGAAATACAAAGGCCCAATGGAGGGAGACTAACAATGGTACACAAAGAGCAGATCATCCTTCACTGGAATTGATCTCCTACACCTCCTCTCTCATTCCTTTTGCTGGAAGCCTGCAGAAAACAACAGCTCATTAATTGTGTTGCCTTAGGACTCTCATTTATTTGGCTACCTTCTTTTTCTATCACTTGCTGCAACACCTTTTCCTCCACTCAGAAGCTTTTGCACAGAGACAAAGCTCAGTCCAGCCAGTGGAGTCATGATGACTAAACGTGTGGTCCACAAAGAAAAATTCACAGAAGTTAAGGATGGGACCCAAGTCTTTTTTCACAAGCTTAGGTCTTCAGACATGTTTTCTGTGGTGTCTTGCATGTTTTCAGGGTCACATAGCCCTTCTGGCCCCGGTCTTCAGATCACCACTCCTACCTCCAGCCCATGAAGCAAAGGACCCACTTTCTCCAACTTGTCCTATTCCCAGCTGCACTGCAGAATGGAGGAGGTACAACCTGCTGAGGCTTTAATTTGTTCTGTGCCACAAAAATCAGTTAGGAAGCATCTTGTGTTTCTTCAGTTAGATTAGACTTGCTCTTTCTGGGTTGATTCCTTCTCTCGTTAACTCGGACAGTTTTGGTTTGGGGCTCTTTCCAGAGGAGGAGAAAGGAGATGTTTAAAGACAACAAGCTGTAAACAGGCACCCGAAGTCGAACTGTAATATCGTTATCATCCTATGCTTTTAAACCACACCCACCAAGCATCAATGTCCCGTAAAGTCCTTAATCTTATTTATTGCCAGCATTAGTATGGCATCTTTTCTACACAGGAGATTTAAACCTGATACCAACTGGCTTCTAATCACACAAACATGAAGCAGACTCACATTCTGGTGTTTGTCCTCACTTAGAGACTTTTTAAAGAGATTTTTGAAAATAACAGTAAGCACCAGTCTGGTAAAATGGTAAGTCCCTTAAATTTCACTACCAGAGAGATGGTACTTGCCAGCTTTTGTCTGAGAAGTCACCCCCTCCAAGGTGTCTGCTCTGCTTAAGTTTGACCTGGTAAGTCACAGATTGCAAAGCAGCAGCTCCACCACTTGAAATAGGAAAGAATATTTCTTGAGAGACAAAAACAATAAAAATGAGATCATCTTTCAGGTTTCCTGACACTAGAGGGCAAGCCCATTTTAGGTAATGTTAGATTCAAAGAATCTAAAAATAATTTTCCTTAACAGCAAGTAAACTGTGCTAACTCTCGGTCACTTTTGACTCCTTGTGGACTCCTCTGGCTTCTGGTAGAAGTTCAACTTCTGTCCAAGTTGATGAAACTAGGAGGGCTGAAGAGAGCAGTCAACAAACCCTAGACCATAAGTAGTTACTTTCAGTGCCTATAAGGAAAGATGCTCATATTCGTGATGGACAACATTCAGCTCTAACCATAAGGATATTTTCCTTGCCCTTACTGATTTTTTAAATTTTATTTTAATATTCTACAATTTTAGGACTTGTTATAAGAACATTGATTGTTCAGCAAGATGGATATTGGATGGAGATATGTGAAAAATGATGAGGAAATACTCTCCCCCAAATTAGCATCTCATCTAACCATTTCTACCCACCAATAACAAACAAAAATAAAGCAGTGTTTAAACCATGTCTCTTGCTGCTTTGCAGGCTCCTCCATGGTGCCTTCCTCTTTACTGAAAATCAGACACCACAGCTCATTAAGCCAGGCTTTGAAAGATAATAAAGCTTATAGACTCCTTCACTTCTCTGAGGTTAACATTTCGTTAATAGAAGACAATGGTCTTGTGGTTAAGCCACAAACTCAGTGTCAGGGGACCTTGGTTACAATCCATTACACATACAGACTTTGGCAAGCCATATTACTTATCTTGCCTTAACTATGTTTCAAAGATGAGGGCTGAATAATTTTCCCTTTCTACTGGCATAGCACAAGGATAATCAATGGATGCTGGGCTTCCTGCAAGGACAGCCTCCTTGGGTTCATGTCCAACCCAGGGTCATGAACACTTTAGTGGTAATCAAAGGTGGAAAAAAGAAAATTTTAAAAATAAATCAAAGCAGATAAAATTATAAATTAATATGAGAGAAGTTATTGAAAGAATTTAGAAGGAGCATATAAAATCAGGCATCTATACTTTGAAATAACTTTACAACTTTTCTTCCAAATATTTGGTATACAGACATGTAGATAATTAATTGAAAAGATCATGGGCTCAGAAGCCCACCATTAAGATGCAAGCTCTGGCACAGTCAGAAACCTAGAGTTGGCCTCAATTGCCTCAACCTGTTTTAGCATCATTTTAGTCATCTTAAGGTACTCTACCAACCCTCCAGCAGTCAGTCTGGAAGGATGCAGGTCTCCAAGTTGACATTAGGGCATATGCTACCTATATGTAGATGTCCTTTATGCCCTGTAGTACCTGAAATAGCATTAGGCATTTGTGTTTAGACATCAGAACCTCCTGTTTTTATTTCCCCAAGCAGAAATACTTGCAAAAATGGGTAGGCAAGAAAGCTTCCTAGCAGCTCTTATTTATGCTGCAAATCAGGACAAAATTCACCCCTGAAATTGTGATTACTGACTTCAGTTAAATTATCCAGAATTGCTCACAATGGACTAGTATCTATTTCGTATGTCACACCTATTAAAATATCATAATCTTTACAACAGTTGTAAACCTCGCCCTCTCTAATACAACTGTTTCCGTTTGAATATCACAATTCAACAGCAGACTGCTGTAGTCGCTAAGACCTTAAAGTCTGAAGTAGGTGTAGTATAAATGTGTGCAACTACAACTGAGAACAGTAGGAGGTAATTCCATTATCTCGCTTCTGAATTGTGTAAACTACACTGAGGAATGTTCTGTTAAGTCTTGCATAACCTTTTATCATAAAAAATTACAGCTTAAATGCACTTGGAAAATAAACTTACAAAGTAGTTGTTACACAGCAAAATAAATTCTTTTGAAATTTTGCTTATTCACCAGCTAATTCAAAAACTCAAGCAATTTGCCACACCTTTCATAGTTTTTGAATAAAAATCTGGGGGTTTTGTAACATGAAAACTTAAAATTTATGAAATGTAAACACAATTCACTGTTAATGCTCCCTCATTTGGAAATGACTTATAGTAGACTTCTTTTTGACCAAATAACAACTATTTTGAATCTGGCAATACATTTGGCAGGGCAGGTTTTAGACTGATACATTTTAAAAGAGTAGAAGTGCTGTCACAATCTGTGACCAGTTTTGTAGGAAGAATTGATCAATTTATCAACAGATTTGCTGGAAAAAATATCTTTTCTAGTTCAGTATAATTTTGTCCAACGTTTTCATTTAGTTCAAGAAAAGATATTGCCATTGTTTGCAAAGCTTTTGGAGTTTCAGAAAAAAACCACCAAAAAAACCAAACCCCAAGGCAATCCAAAACTAAACAGACTCTTACAAGGTCTGGCAAGTCATGGTCTCTTCAGCTGAGTAACAGGAGATAGCACAAGGGGAAGTGGCACAAAGCTGTGCCAGGGCAGGTTCAGATCAGATGTTAGGAAAAAAAATTCTTTACTGAAAGAGTTGTTGGGACCTGGAACAGGTTGCCCAGGAATGTGGTTGAGTCACCTTCCCTGGATGTGTTTAAAAAAAGGATAGATCAGGTACTCAGGGATATGGTTTAGCATAGGACAGGATCGGTTGGACTTGATGATCTTAAAGGTCTTTTCCAACCTTGTGATTCTGTGATTCCGTGAACTACCTGATGAGTAAAGCTTCCATACACTAGTAGTTACAGGATGTCATTATAATTTGTGCATTCCAGACTAACAAAGACACTCTCCATCTCACTTATTTAGAGTATGATGACTCTTTTTAATCATTCTATGTATCACTGCTGCTTAGAAATATTAATTCACTATAACATCTCATTGAGAAAGTTATTTTCAGTAGCCTACTGTCTGCACATAGTCACTGTGAAGTCACTGTAATGATTTTGGACTATTAAAGATCTTTTTCTCCTGAAGCAGTGAATTAGGATATAGTCTTATAATAGTTGCTGCAAGCCACAAAAGAAAAAAACCTGAGGTTTAATGATTGTACTATTTGCATATTGGTCTACTGAATCCTTTTATCTGGAGAACAATTCAGTCAAGGTAAATCATACACTCACATTTAAGATTAGAGAACTGATGTCTATTTGTTGCTAACTGTATCAAAGTGTCTGAGAAAAAATGTACCACAGAAACATTGCAGAGAGAAGAAATCTGTGTATAGACCAATATTGATCCAATACTGGAGACTGACCTACGCAATGCTCTCCATCTTGTCTTTGTGCAACATAAATTGCCTAGCAAGAAGCAGCTGATTGGTTTGCCATAGGAATTATATGATTCAGATAGATTTGGGGAGAATTAATTCACCTGGAATAAAAAGGGTGATTAGACTGCTAAACTCCAGATCTCCTTGTTAGTGTGTGCTATAATGGAAAAGTACCATTCAGTGTAGAACTTTATCAAAGCAGAGGGATTTGGATAGGTTAAAATAAAAAGTATTCTAATATTGGGGATAATTAAGTATCTTAATCAAAATGACAAAAAACCCAGATAGAATTCCCAGATAAGTATCTATTTCAGAATTTCTAGTCTAAAGAAGTAAAAAAAGAGTAAGATTCTTGCACTATCATAGAAATATTGAAATTTGCCATGAAAATGGAAATTCCAGACTACCTATGGGGTCTTAATGCTTGTGTTTGAGCTGAAAGTTCCTTGAGACAAATTCTATTTGCCTCCCAAAGTTGATTGCACATATAAGATCAATTATAGTTTTGAGATTTTGAAGGTATTTTTCCAAAAGAAAATAATCTACCATAGGATTACACTTCACATGCTCTAGGTGGTCTAGGTAATCTATAAACAAAAGGTAAAAGGAGCTTTCCTATCTCCTTCACAAACAATTTCCCTAAATTGTTTCTGCTTAGGACTCTGTATTTTGCCTTCATTAGAAATTTAACTTACTGTGAATAAAAGGTTTGCTTGCTACTTCCTTAGATGCTGATGTAATACAAGCTGTCAGTGTCTGAGGTGTAGCTTTCAGTTCCATCTCCTGTGCAAACTCAAAGCAACCAATAGATTAAATATGCAGCCACCCCAGCAGTTCAAAGAGGATGATCAGTCTTGTGAGTTGTGCTTGCTGTCTGTTTGTGACTGGTCTGCTCAGAAACCACCTAACAATATTAACTTAGTCCGTATCCTCAACACAAAACTGATCACTACCTCTGGTGAGAAAGCAGGAAAAATGTCTGGCAAGAAGCCCACTTTTTGTTGGGATAGGTATGAGCTAGGTGAAAGTAAGTACAAAATACATACTTTCACAGAATATTCACCAAAAAAGGTCAGAAACCATTGGTCAAATAGAGCACCAATTGGGACGTGCTTTAGTGAAGGAAGAGGAAAACTTGAGAGACATTTGATTTATTTGTGAAGCAGACCTGTGTAGACATTGCATGCCTTTTCCCTTACTTCATCCATGCTTCTTTTTATTGAAGACCAGACTTTACCTAATACTGAAAGCTGTGTAAGGTGGACTGACCATAGTCAGCCTGGGTCAGCTTTCATTGCAATAATCATTGCAAGGTAGATTTGCAAACTCTTGTAAATTTGTTCAAACTCAGATTATCTTAGAAACTGATCTCAAGAACCACAATTTACAACTAAATATTAAAAAAGTAAATTATAATCCACACAGTGGCAGGCACACGACAAAGACAGTAACACGCACATGAAAACCAAATATGTATGACAAGATGACGAGACCATATCACAAGTTAGAGGAAGATCCTTACAACTCTTTCTTACAGACATGTAGTTTACAACCTTTTTCTCTATTAAACTATGCTATAGCTGGTAATTCACCCATGTTTTACTCTAGAATTACACTTGACTAAATCCTACCTCAAATCAATGTGCATTGGCTCTTATTGAATTTGAACATTCAAAATGCCCTCAGCAGCCACAAGCTTCTAAAGAAAATGTCTGGCTTTTCTGAAAAGCAGGTCACCTTTCAAATACCTAAATGTGGCTCTATCTGTTTCTCAATACCTACCTAAAATATATATATATATTCGTCACTCACAAGATACTCAACCAATACTGTTTGAAACCAAGTTCTATAGGTGGGGTAGTGTGGAATAATTTAAACATCAATATTCACTGAGATTCTCTTCCAAAAATCCTACTCCGAAACAGGTGTTTAGCAACAGTGATATATTTCATCAAAATGGTGTTTCAGGGGCACAAGTTACTGTATTCCTTGAAACCATGTTTCAGAACTTCAATGTTTCCTACCTTCTGTGGGTAAAATAATGCTCATTCTCTTTTTGTGGTTTTGGGGAGCAAGTGTCAAGGAAAATCAGATGCGTATTCCTTAATCAAGATCATACCAAAAAAGCTTTTGAAAAAGACTTGTTAAGATCAGTATTCCAGCTTTCAAACAAGTGTCTATTCTTCTCTTAACACAGATATTCCACTTTAATGCTTTAAAGCAGTATGGAAAACAAGCATATCAGCACTGATATAAAAAGTCAGAAAATTCTCGGGTTTACTCTATATACAGAGATAGTGGGTAATTTTTTTCTGATGCAAGAGAAAGAAGAAATTGAAACTCTATATATTAAAAGGGCATAATGCTATACATAATAATATAAAGGTATTGTCAAGCAAATATTAGGCCTTAACTGCAGAAGCAGCCAGAGCAATTCCTCAATATTGTAATTGCCAGCTTTATTTTCTTATGCCTGAGCAAAAGACTGCATCTTTGGGAAATTTACAATTTGCACTATTTATTGAGACAGTTCCAATTCCGTTTTTATTTGTTTTCCAAAAGTACCTATTTTTTACCTCTGCTGACCAGTGCAAAATCAGGCCCACTAATGTTTATAAAATACCACATTATTGTTAGATATTGAATCCAAATGCAAGCACTGCAGCTTCTAACAGATAGGAGCTTGATGGAATCTGTCTGGAGATTGCAGGTGTCCGGATTGTCTCGGCACCTGTGCTGGTAATAGCCCCTGACACAGAAGACGCAAAGAGCTCCGCATTTTCTAAAAGTTTCTGAAGCTTTGACATTTTAGCAAGAACATAAAAATAACTCTCTTGCTTTTCATTTTCAGGTTTATTATGAGCTCGATAATTACAAACTCAGTGGAAGTCCAGGCAGTCACCTATTAACATTTAAGGTAGCTATCTGCTTCATAGCTTGAGTAAGAAAGGAAGGATAGCGTGTTTTTCTTAACAGTGCCTCTATCTAAATTTTTATCCAATATGTTAATAGGATACTAAGTGATCAAGAAGGCTGAAGTTACTCTGGAAAACACAAAAGGCTGATCATAGTACTTCGTCAGTGTAATCAACGGTCTCTTAGTCTTACATAAAAGTTTTTGTCAGTAAAACTCAATACGCTTTTTTAAGGAGGCAAATGTTAATATTTCTGTGAATGATAAAAATAATTCAAAAATCAGTGGGTTAGCAACAGGTCCAGGAGTGCAAGCAGGATCCCCAAAACTTCCTAATAACCCTTGGTTCATCGGTAATGCTGCCTGCAAAATACAGTAGAAATCCCAGGGAGCAAAGTCAAATTCAAATACAGACAGACCAACTTCTGCAGCTCATGAGCCCTGTGCAAAACAGGCTTTCCAAGTCCATCAGGGCTGTGGGTGACATCCAGCAGGTAATGGGGGGCATTCAGCAGCTCCTGGCTCTTCAGCATGGGGTCAGTCAAGCCAGGTCCTCTGTTTGCTGGCCCTGGTTGGGAGATGAGCTGTGACCAGAGCTCAGCAGATGTTAACGGAGAGGGAAGGAGAAGATTTCCTTCCTGCAGAATTCCTTTCACTAAGCTCAATTACTGAAGCACGGTGTGAGAAAGGAGGGGTGAAATTCTCTCTCATTGCTTAGCTGAAAGCAATTGCTCTTCTGACTGTGTTAAAAAATAAATTTTCTTCTTACTTAAAGATTCATAACCCTAAGAGGAAGTTGCTGTGCATGCGCTTTTATGCTCTCTGTAAACAGCACACAACAGGCTTATGTGTAAAACAGGACTCGAGATTTGGTCAAGGTCACTATGCTATGCAGTGCACCCTAACTTTTTTCTTTAAAAAGATACATTATTCTATTAGATGGAAATAGTACCAGGGCAATTCACCCCCTCCTGGCTTTTCTATCTGTGTGTGAGCATCTTTGAGAAGTGGGATTAGAGAGAAACCTGCAGGCATATTAATAAATAAACTTCACATGCTGTTAGATATTAAGTAAACATACCGCTAAATATTTCTCTAGGGGGTTGTGATCTCATAACCCGTGGACTTCTAATTTGGTTACCTGTGACATGTGGTTCTTACCCCCAGGGTTTCACAATGAATTAATTCTAAAACGCTTTTTAAAGTTTAACATGCTAAGACAAAATAAAATAATCAAACATATGTTCTTAAAAAAAAAAAGGACTCACTTTGCTTCATAGATAATATGAAGTACTACTATTAAAAAAGATAACAATACAGCTGGGTGTCCTCAGTCAGGGGGGATACACATGGGCCTGATGCAAGTTAAAAGGATAGAAACTATCCTGGATTAAGGATCTGCCTCTGTATCGGATACATTTCCTTTCCCAGCAGCACTATGTCCTCTACTGTTGCAACAAAAAAGAGTTTCAGTTTAGGAAAACAGGTGTTTGTCCATGTGTTCACATATAGAAGTGTTCTACGACATTTTCCTACATGTTTGTCTGTTTATTCCTCACTGAAAAGGATGAAAACTTACCATTGAAAATCAATCAAAGAAAATATGCTTTGTAGAGTTTTTGGGGGATAGTTACCCCTCACCCTTTTTAAGTGATTCTTGATTTTGCAAAAAGTGTGTCTGCTTGACATTGATCAGCCAAACTAGATTAGATATTATTCAGACTAAAACTTCCCTGAGTGGGTGGCCATCAGGAACTCCCATGATTTCAGATTTCTCTTCAACATGGCAAGAGGTTGTGTGGAATCACAGGAAATGCAATTCATCTAGACTACCAGGGGAAACTGAACATGAGATATCCAACTCGCATTGGATTGATGCGTGTTGGATTGAAACATGACAATGTTACCAAATACACATTTGCTAGAGTTTGCTTAGGTTTTCCACCCCAAGAGTTTTTCTGAAAAGCAGTTAGATAGTAAAATTTTCCCTATTCTGATCTATTTTGCTCCATAATTTCCAAATCAATTTCCTCAATCTTTGTCTTCAGTAATTTCTTTCTCTAACAGAGCAGAAAAAGGATTGTAAATGCTCTTTACATTAAATACAATACTAATATGAGCAAAAAATAAAACATAAACATTTGTCTCAGTTTTCAGTGAAGATAATGCCTAAAATTAAATGCAGAAGGCTTAGAAATAAAGTTTTTAAGCAGAGCAAACAGATAGAGAGAGTACATTGCCTTCATGTAACAGAAAGCAGGATCATTGATACCCCACCCCCAAAAATCCCAAGCCAAAAATCCCAGCACAAAACAACAGGAGAATCAAAATTGTACATCAGGTAGTAGCAATGCTTAAACATGTTTTTCAGTCAGTAGCAGGGCTCAAGCACAGCAAATATTCTCAGGAAAAGAACCTTTATAACGACAGTTATGTGCCTCTTACGCTGACAAAGTCAGCGTGAGAAACACAGTTTTGAAAAAAGTTATAAACCAGGGTGCTCGATCAGACTACATTTTACCTCCTCAAATGGATTTTTAAAATTATCTTCATCTAAATCCAAGCTACAAGTTGTCACACCAAATAAGAATTTGGTTTCATTTGCAAAAAATTATTCTGTGTTCTTTGACTCAAAGTATTTGATTCTTATATATTTCAAAGTGTAATTGAATAAAGTGAGAAATTTTTTTTTGTTCAGAATATTTTATTTACTTTTGCAATATTTTTTTAATGTCAGAAGTTGGTCAGTGCCCAACATCCCATGAATAATGATTCCTTTGACTTGAAAAGGCATTTTTGTAAGGAAAACTTTTAATACAAGTCTTTGGACCACCTTTTGGGATGAGGAAACTAATACTGTCTGCATTTGTTTTTCTACCGAACTTAGGGAATGCTCAATGCTACAAACTATGTGTGCACCAAGCGTTGTCATTCTATATTTTTTATTCCACTTTGGTGAGGAAAAGTAACTATTATCACAGTTTTTCATACCAAAAGCTGGGGAAACAGACTTTAATTTAGATGGCCAACATCACACAGGACAGTCCAAGAAAAGAAGCCAGATGGCCTGATTAGCCCAGTGAATTAACCAAAAGGCTCTCCTACTCCTAGAGAGAACATACAGCTCTCTCAAGATAATAGACCTTTTAATATCACATGGATTAAAATTTGGCTGTTTGTGAAGAAATGTTTTGGGTTGTTTCAAATTTCAGGATTCAGAAAGTAAGAGACTCCAAACACTTGACATATGTTGCATTCAGTTCTCTAACTTTTTTTCTTTCCTTAAAGAAAAACCTACTCCCCAAATGTAGCAGAGCTTGCCTATAAAAAACCTACCTACAGCTCAAGGTAGCTCTAGCTTTGCTTCTGAATTTCCTGTTTCTCAAGATGGAAGAATCATGTCATGTATGTCAGTAGTTTATTATTTCCTACCTCAGTCTCATAAGAAGAGTTAAAAATTTCCTTGAAAAAAAATAGATGAGATATAAATGTATACATGACAGAATCAATTTTTCTTTTAGCTAAAGGGCATAATATACAGCAGTGTGTCTCCTGCTGCTGAAGGGAAATTATTGGAACATCATTCTACTGCCCTATGAATGGGTACTATCAAAGATCTTAAAGAAAGGGTTAGTTACAAAAGAGAGAGGGAGAGGAGATGAAAAAGTTTAATTCTTTGACTTACCCCTATACTTCCCTGTAGAAAAAACTTGGTGTTTAAAAAAAATCCACATAATCCATTCAGACTCATACGTCCTTGTCTCCAGCGGGAAAACAGAGCTCTGCTTGCAGAGAATGTTCTCATTTTCCCAGTAAACTAAATATATTTCAATTTTGAAAAAGGAGCAGAGGAGACTTCACATTTGCCTCTTCTGAGTGAGGTGCAGCCTAAATGTTCCTGAGTGCTGTAAAGGCAGCCTGGGAGCTGGAAGTTGAAGAGTGGTTTATTTTCCATCACATACCTCATTTGCCAGGGCTGCTTACACCAACACCTGGGCAACGCTCGCAGTTCCCAGGGCTCTGCAAGAGTAACTAGACTGTGGCCAAATAAACGTTTTCATCGATGCCACACAAGAGCACACTCCTAATTCACTCTGCCTCTGTATTTAGTCTGCAGCTCAGACAAGAGCAGAAAAGCACTGATGACTTTTGTACTGTGTAGCAGCCATGTCACTATTTTGAGCTGGATGGTTTTACACAGTCACTTTCCAGCAAAAGAAAAAAAAAAGCAGGCTTCAAGGCTTTGAGAAGGACACAGGGACTAAGAGGGAGAAGAGGAAAAGTAGAAGTGCCCATTTTGCTGGCAGCATAAAAAAATACTGTATTAAGTAACTAAATTGCTACAGATCCAAATGGCACTACTATCATTGTAGAAGCTTGTGAGCTTTTCCATATTGGGCATTATTCCCTCAGGAAAGGGGCACCATGTCATTCTTTGCATATCAATCTAAAGCACACTATATAAGCTTGAGTATCTCTACAACTATCTATATAAGGACTTTTAGACATCTATTAGTTGAAGATGACTCCATATTACCAAGTATATATAGAATAAGACACAATAAGAATTATCAAGACCCTTGAGCCTGAAAGCAAAACTGTGTTCTGAAAACTAAACTGCATGTACAAGAGCGGAGTTTGGAGGGCAGCATTAATTGGACACAAACTATATAATGTGGAACAAAAAAACCCAACCCACCCACCAAACTTTTCAAGGCACAGAAAATTGGGCAGAGACTGGTAACAGATCACTCTATGTAGCAGAAGATACTTCTAAGATTTAGAAGTCTCAACCAGGTGAAGGCAGTGACTAAAGTAATGGATTGAACATTTTATATTATAGTTATTATTTAACTAGTGCATTATCAGTGCTAACCACCACTCTCATACAGATCTGGAGCATGAGCCTACTTATCTGTGATGAATACAAAGGAAAATAAGTGAAAAAGTCAAACAGATACTATTCATTCAACTATTTCTTTTGTTTTCCATAATACAAATGAAGAGAAAGGTTATATTATATTTTTCTTTATTCTGATTTTATTCTTAAGCAGTTTAATAACAGATTACCTTCCCATGAGGGGGAGAGTGGAGAGGGAGGTTCTGATCTCTTCTCCCTAGTATCCAGAGAGAAGAGAACGGTTCACAGCTGGGAACGGTTCAAAGCCATTCCCATCCAGCATTGGAAAGGTTCAAAGCTGTGCCAGGGCAGGTTTACACTTGACATTAGGAGGCATTTCTTTACCAAGAAGTTAAGGAAGTCAGTGGCCCAAGTCTGTTAGTGTTTAAGAAACAGTTGGACGATGCCCTTAGCTTGCTTTGGCTTTGGTCAACCCTGAAGTGGCCAGGCAGTTGGGCTAGATGATCACTGTAGATTCTTTCCAACTGAAGTATTATATTTCAATTAATGTTCTAATCCCTTTTGACATGATTTTTTGATCAGATTGAATACTAACTCAACTGGAGGAGTGTTAGTTAGACGAGGAAGGAGGAAAAGGTCAGGAAAAATAACTAAGTGGAAAATTATCAACCCTGCATTTTTTTTGTCACATTGTCTAATCCTTTCCAGTATACAGTGTAGGTATACTCATATCACCTGAATTTAGTAGACATTTTGTGTAGACTTTTGCTGGAACACACCTTTTTCTGTCATTTAAGTTAAAACAAAGAAATTCAGACATTCATAGACTGTTTTAAAGGGGATTTGACCATAACAATTTGCAGTAGACCTCCATTTCTAAGAGGCATTAAATTTTTAAAAAACCCAAACAACAAACTCCAAAACAAACCAAACAAATAACCTGAAAAAAAAATCACCCCAAAAAAACCCACAAACAAAACACACCACACCAAACAAACCCAAAAATCAACAGTGGGTTCATGAAGTTCAAAACCAAACTGACCTTCATAGTTTCTGGTCATCTATAACAAGAAAGTCTACTAATGGCCCCTTTTTAGAATTGTACTTCTTTCAGAGTTATTCCAGACACAATTCATAAGAAATAATATTTAATGACTTTTCAAAGCTGTACTTTCTTGACTTATTACATTAGCAGGGTCTCTCATCTGATTGGGAATTTTGAGAGAATCACAGAATTCATTAAAGCAATTTACTGTTTAATGGTAGATGGCTAAGATAGATCCCTACTAATGAGATGAACATTAATTAAATAAATTGTAGAATAGAAGTGAACTGTTTAGCTGAGTTAAAAAGCCTGGAAAACAAGCCTCACACTCTGAATTCTGTTCGTCAAGAAGCAGACCACTTTATTTTTAACAGAAGGCATGTAGCCAACAGGTCTGGCAATGCTGACCAACCTAAATCTGTAAAAGCCAACCACATGCTCTCCCAAATGAAAGCACAACTTTTTTTGTTGTCTTTGTTGAATTACATATTAGAAATGCTGCTCAGCAGGTAATCATCTCTATTATACAGAAAGATCCACTACAAATACAAAGTTAGATAACCCTCAAAAATAATAACAAAAAAAGATAAATTTCAAAGGAAGTCCTACTCCTGGCATCTCCAGGTTGATTTAATGACCTAAATAACAAATAACTGCAACATTACAGAAGAAAACAAAGGAAAGACTAGTATCCAGCTAGTATCTTAGTTTTATATTGGTTTCCTTTTATCTGTTACCTAAGCATCAACAATTTCTTTGGTATCACACACACAAAAAAAGAGACTGATTAAACTACTGTTTACTGAGTATCTACTTTAGGTTTTACAAAATGCCTTCAGAAATGAGGGATGGTGTTCACTTCAAGTAGATTTCATTTTTTAGGTTGTTTACTTCAGTCCACTTTTGAAATGACAGCTTGGGCAACAGAAAAACCTGTGCTTTTTGTCCCATCAGGCCCATTTTGCACTAACTACTTGAAGGTGAAAAGAGCATACATCTGTTAGAATGAGATTATAGTACTCAGATTTTTCCATAGATAGAAACCAGCATGGGGTTAAGAAAAAGAAAAATCACATACAACCCATTGATAGATGGATTTAAATGAGACAATAAGGTGGCATTACTGAAAGAACAAAAGACATAAAGAAAGAGCAGGATAGTCAAAACTTTAAGGTAGGCTAAGCAGTATAATGTGTTAATTATAACATGAGAGAAACAGCTTGTGCAGTCACTTGAAAGTCATGATCCAAGGGCCATGACTTATCAGCCTGGGAAGTTACATTTAGTCACTGCATTTTGACCAATTTAGAAAGGGATGATGCAGCTTTAAGAGAGGCCAAGATGACAGACAATGCAATAAAACTTTTTAAGCCTGGAAAATTGAAACAAAGAGGGAATTTCCAAGGGGATCAGGAGGAAGCAGCAGCAAGATTTACAAATGGGGGGGTAGCACAAGGAATGAAATAGCAAGCACTTACAGTTCTCTGCACCTCTTTGCATAGAAACATTGGCATCTGCTGTTGCCCAATGAGAGGGAAAAGGAAAAATAAGAAGCAACTTGGGAAGACAAAAAGAGAAATTTGTTCAAACCTTACCCTGCTCTTGGGATGGTAATTGTCACCCAGGGTTACAAAAGCTTGAGGAATTAGAGATTTTCATTGCAGAAGGCAGAGAGGTGGGACAAGGTACATGTCACTATACCCATTCAACAAGGAATTCCCTGGTAGTAGTAGTCAAGTTTTTAAATCTGCAAGTGTGCTACATCAGCAACGAGTTTGACTTTCAGCAAGTTTGATAGTACAATGTATGCTATGACTCCCCTTTTCCCAGTAAGAAGTTGTCTGTTAAAAGCCTTGTCTTCTAGCCTGAAGGAGAAAAAACAATACTTAATTTTGAAACTCTTTGTTATAAAAATTACATAGCAAGTTTCTGTAGACACGATTAATATTCCCAACATTTAGAAGACAGACAGTTCAGCTGCACGCGGTGATGAGTGTTTTCTAAAGACAGCACTAAATATACAGTAGTAAGGCCAGACAGGTAGAAAGAAATTCCATTCAGAGCCCTGATGATGGGGAAGAGGGTGATAACAGAACCACATACTGTAGCCCTGGCTAATTGTTGAGTATGAGGCAGCTCTCTTTGGAGGCTCAGGTGGGCCTCCTTTTCTATTTAGTGGAATTAGCTAATCAAGATTAGCTGAGTCAGGATAATAGTGAGAATCAACAGATAAATATACCAGATCTCTATAAAAAGGCAAATCAATGCAAAATTTTTTCTCTACCAGAATGAAAACTTTTTGCTGAAATATGACTTTCAATGTTTAAAGTCACATACAGTTATGTCTAATTTTGTCTCACAATCAAAAGAAAAAAATACTGCCTTGATCCTAATAAAGAACTCCTGTTTTGTACTTTTTTTCTGTGAAGTAAATTTTTAACTTAACATACTCCTCTGAGAAGTCTGAGTTTCAACAGAATGGCTTTTTCTGAGCAGTAAGCACACATGTCCATACCTCAGAGGACATCTTACAAAGTTAACATTATCATTCAGTAATACTGAAAAATTATGTCTGTGTACAACACACATGTGACACTACTCTCATCACTACTACATCACCTACATCTAGTGACCTTGCTTGGAAGCAACAGCAATTTTCAAGGTCTTGTTTAAGCAACTCTTTACTTAAAATTCAATGCCATGCTTTATGTCCAAGCCAGTAAATCCTAGGAAAAGTTTTCCTCTCACAAGTATATTGGTCTGATGAATTTACAAACAGGACTGTGGGGTTGGGCCATTTCTGTTATTTGAAAGAGCTCATTTGTACTGTTCATCCTTCTAGCACTCATTCAAACCCAGCCTGTGCTTATCCTCTCCAAACTGTTGTATACCATGAGCAAAGTGTGGGAAATTTGTCTTGGCTGCTACTGTACAGGCATCGACATCGCAAAACTTATCTGTGCAGGCAAGAGTGGCAGAGGTGCCAGTGGCTGTGCCATCCTCCAGGAATCTTCAGAAGAAGATTGAGATACCAGGTTGTAAGAAGAAACCTATTCTGACACTGCCTGTTCTGTGGATAAATAGAGGGCTCCAGACTTGTCAATACAGCACTTTTGCTACCACTTGATTCAGTGCAAAATAAATGAGGATATTTTCCTCTTGCAGCATGTATTAAATCCCATTAGCATTAATGAGAGTTACACGTGAGTTTGGCAGGGAGCATACACAAAGTGCAGAGCAGACAGTTTCCAAATTCTCAGCCCTCCTTTATATCTTTCAGCCATCTTTCCTCTGTGAAAGCCTTACAGAACAAAGTCCAAAATAAAAATAGTAAATCAAATTACTGCACGTACGGTATGTTAAGATGATGGGTTGGGGTGGGGAGGGAGTAATCCAAGGGGCTAATGTACAAATAATTACTGTGCTTGCATTTAGCAAAGTGCTACCAGTTAAACTCCCAGACAGCGCTAATATAGTAGGAAAGCTTTGAGTTGGCTGAGCAACATTTCACAGCACACTGGTAAAATAATAAATTGTGCTATGACCGATAACATTCAATAATTTCTCTGATATATTGCTACAGCCACTTTTTCTACAGTATAAAGCTCATATTTCTCTGTCATATTAGTAATTTCCATATTGCATTTCAGGCTTCGTCTTGGAGTTAGTAGGGAAAAGTACATCACAGCAGTAACAAAAGGAAGCTGACTGTTCTCTAAAAATAATAAAAAAAAAGAAAATAGAGACAGAAAAAGAAAGAAGGAAATGTCAGGAATTTTTAATGTTTTTTTTAAAACTTTCACAATACACCAACTGATGCCTACAGGAGAAGGGAGAAAAAAAAAAAAAAAAAAAGACAGCAGCTGCTACAACACTGCTTCATTACAAACCCAGCAGAGTAAAAGCCATGGATCCATTTTACCTTTTTCTTCCTTGATGATATCACTAAAGCATTAATGGAATCCTTGCACTCCATTGGTACAGTAGGAATTTATCTACAGTGCATTTTTTATTGGTTTGAGTATAGATATGCTCTTTTTTGTGTATGGGGAGATGGGGAAAATGGGGTTGCCTGCATCTTTTAAAGAAAATATGTTCCTTATTAACCAAAACCTGGAAAAAATGTACAAAATAAAACAATATTGATATTAAGGTTAGGTTATGAAAATGAGTGAAAAATTAATTTGGGACTTAACTATTATAAAAACTTTTTTCCCTTAATTTATCTGTGTGGTCTCTATTAAAGTTGTCAGTACAAGAAGTACTATTGTTGTGGCTGACAATTTGTGTTAAATCATATCACCCAAAAAAGTAGCTCTATTTTAAGGGACATCTACCTTTGGAAAAAACATAGGATGTCATTGTCCTCATCTGATTACAAAAGTGCAAATTTTACTGATTATTATCCACTTAAAATTGTATTTATCAACATATAAAATATGTATTGAGTAGAGGGTAGGATAACTCTACAGCATCATTAAGTATGATTTTTAGCATATAGAAATACACTTTTTTTTTAAACAACAAGGAATCATTATGATAATACACTGTGCTGTTGAAAAGTCCATGTGAAAGGAAACCATTATAGGTACTAGATAGCATCTGTCTGAGTGGAATTTTCCACCCACAATTTTATTCTGAACTTGGCAACTAGGTTCCCAATTATAATTCCCCAAGTCCCTCCACTCATCAGTACCATTTGGTTTTCAAGCACAGGGAATGATCGTACTCAGCAGCCCTTTACACATCCAAGAAGTGGTACAAACTTTAAGCACTAAACAAGATTCTGCCCTGATGTTGCACTATGAATGAAGTAGAGAACAAGGAGCAGGAGCCAAAACCCAGTGAGGCCTTACATCTAGCTGACAGCAAAACTAGCTGATGCAAAAGGTGTGGGGGGCCAAGAAAAGGAGAAAAGAAAAAAAGGGGGTGGGAGGGCAGTAGGAGGCAAGGCTTGTACAATAATTATGTTCATGCTTCCTAGCAGGGTTTACTAGTGGGTCCTCAGCTGCATAAACAAGTGGGTCAGATAAACTCTTATAGGTTGAAAAGAGATGTAGTGATGGTAGCTGGTAGAACAACTCCAGAGACTTTGGTGTCTTGTAGAAAGAGAAAAAAATTCTTACTACTAACTCTCCCAGGCCAAGTTGCCATCTTACAAGGTCTTCACTACTTTAGCAGGTGTAGCAACCTGGCTTCCTGGGGCCCTAGAACATGCCAGAATCCATAGGAAAACCATGGCTATTTTGCTGCCCTAAATTGCCTGTTTATCCTGCACTTGAAAGCAGCTCTGCTCTTAGCCACGCAGCTCTAGGGAGATTTGACCCCATCAGGTCGATGCTTGAGAGGGACATGAGCTTAAATATTTTTCAGTGTTTCAATAATTTCAAATATCCAGTATGCAGGAGAAATTCAGTGACAGTGAACATCTTATTTGCTATCGTATAGCCAGGTCCTAAGTAAATTACGGAGAAATCTAACTATGCTATTGCCTAAGGAAACAGCAAGAATCAGTGTCAGAGCAGAGCTCAAAATACACAGAAGGAAGCCAGTGCATGTAAATGATCACTTCAGAAGGCTGTCTAGTGAAGGAGATTCTTCATACCCTTGAAGAATGTCTCAACTGTCATTGCAACAAATAGTGAAAACCACAGGTTGAAAAAGTCACAAGGGGTTGATTTGTTTGTCCAGAGGCTTGTCTATATAAAGTGATTTACTACCAGGCTTTGGTGTAACTGCTTTGTTCTAACTGGCCTTTCCCAACTAAAAGTCATATGATGAGAGGACATGAAGAAGGGCGAGGGAGAAGGAGGATGCTCTCTCACAGTGAGCACAACTATGTCACCAGGTAACCTGCTCTCTTCTACATTAAGTAGTACTGAATGCTCTTAGCATCTAAGGATCATCATACCCAGATCCTCATCATCTTCTTTGCCATTCCTCAAAGTAAATGATGATTCTCAGATTCTTGGCAGATCAGCATGAATGCCACACACTGACATATGTCAGGGTTGGCAGTTGTTAATGTGTCAATTTTATCTGATACTCTATCACCAAGCAGCAGTAGCTTTCAGGCCAGCTCCTGTGATGCCACCAAGAATTCCTGGTTGAATGATGTGAGAGCAATCATGGTAACTACCGTTCCTTGGCTCTACTTGCATTTCCAGATCCCTTTTGGTGACTGTGAAAGACATGGAGTGAATAGTGGCTTCAAGAACAACAGTGTTCTGGAACAGCCTCTCCCCACACAGCCATTTCTGGGCTCATGAAAGAAGCACCATCTGGTACTAGAGAATGGTACTGCAGAGGTATTATGCCCAGGAACAGCTGCAAAACTTCAGCCTGATATAAATATGTCCTTTGACGTCAAAGAAAGGCTGTAGCTTAGTTTTGAGCTGTAGCAACAGGGTATCTGCCTGAGAACTGTATGAGCTGTGAGAAGCACACAGCCATTCCTAGGCATTTGCTGGCCCTGATTATGAGCTGCAGATATCAGTGGTTGGACTTTTAAAGGGGAGATACAAACTGCCCTTTTAGAGCTTATTGCTATCTATGTCTTGCAAGTCTTGCCATTGCTTAGGAAGGCAAAGATAGTTTGCATTTCTCTCAAGTTTATTTGCAGAAGTCAGAGTTCATTAGAGGAAAAAAAACCCACTCCTACCCTATATTGCATGCCTACAATCTACACAAAGTTTGTCTATCAAAAAAACCCAAATCAAAATATGTAGCCTGTGCTAGAACTGCACAATAGTTTTGGCTCAGAATCTACCAGAGTAATGGGCATAACCTCCTTATTAGCAGCTTAAAAGCCTCTCTCAATGCAGCCTATAGGATACCCCATCTAAATTATATTCCTGTGGGATGACTTGTGCATATTCTTTGAGCAAAGTCTATTACACACTTTGGATATTTGCCTTGTTCAGCAGCTCCTGCTGCCTGTTATGGCTTACATCTGTGGCAGAACTTGCACAGGTTCCTTAACATAATGAGCCAGAGGAAGGTTTTTTTAGTTCTGTAGAACTGATTTTGCACAGCTTTAAGATTAAACAGAATGGAGGATGTCAATTCATGGTGAAAGATCTCTCAACATTTTTCCAACATTCAATTTTACGTAGAAAGGCAGATACAATTTTCACTAGGGTAGTGAAGAGTGATAACACATGACCTTGCCTCTAGGGACATTATAGGCTCTCTATTTTCATTCTGCTGTTCTTGGCACATATGTACTGTGTGCTGTCCTGAGTTTCTAAATACACGAAACTTGTGCTTTTGCTTCAGCACTGTCAGCATCACAGCCCAGGGATGATGGTATTTCTGGTCAGCAGGCAGTACTCATGCTCTGTGGATCTGTCAGGAAACCAAATGGAAGATAAGGCTTCACTGAATTGTGACACTGACTAAAAAATAGAAATTAGAGTTCTAGAATTAAGCAAATTTTAATTTTTCTAATGTAAATTAGAGGTGCTGTGATGACTGCAAAGGCTTAATTTGAAAGGTAAGAGACAGCTCATCCTATACTCTTTAAAAACACACAAAAATGCCAACAAAATAACCATCAGCCAATTGTCATTTCTGTCCACAGATTTTTTCCTTCATATGGCCAGTGAGGCCAAAAGACTAAAGATATCTACCAGGCTGTGAAACTTTCATGAGCAGTTAGGAAATAGCCAGTTCTGAGAACCTCACAGAGGGCTTCCTTATTGTGTAAAGTAAGAATTACATCTATATTTTTAATTTTATACTTAAAGATTAAATGCAGGCACATTAAAATTTGTTTGTAATATTGTCAGGATTTAACTCATTCAGCACCTAAAGAAACTACACAGCCATCCACTCACTCCCTCCAACCCCCAAAGAGGGTAGAGCATCAGAGAAAAAAGAAAAAAATTAGTAACATTCATTTGTTGAGATGAAGACTCTTTAATAGGATAAAAAAGCAAGGTAACAAGAAAAAAAAAAATAAAAGAATATACAAAACCAGTGATGAACAACACAATTTCTTCCCACCAAAATCCAATGCTTAGTTAGTTCCTGAGCTGCCAACACCTTCCAGAATACACCCCAGTCATATATGTAGCATGGCACCGTGCAGTGTGGAATCCCATTAGCCAGTTTGGGCTGTGTCCTCTCCCAGCTTCTTGGGCACCCCCAGCATCCTCATTGGCAGGACAGTTTGAGAAAATGAAAAATCCTTGACTATTTGGCAACAACTGAGAACACCAGTGTGTTACCAACAGTATTATCAAAAAGAAAATTAACTCTATCCCTGCCAAAATTGGAGAACTGTTCATTCAGGTTTTCAATTATTTTGAAGCATATTGGGAGTTGATGGTGTTAATCGCTTTGTGCAATGTATTTCCTATCTATTACTTCAATTGCTTTCTTAAAATATATTTGCAGTGATAAAAATCACCAGAGATTTATACAGATTAAAAAAAGCCCTAACTGTTAACAAACTTGCACAGACAATCCAAGTTAATTGTTGGTCTGATTAAAATGCACTGTGTATGTGATAACTATGCACTGTGTATGTGATAACTATGAGATCTTATGGTCACACTGTGACACTCAAGCAACACAATGTGATGTGCTCATTTTTAATCTAGCATACTTTGCATGTGCACCAACATCATGTTGGAGGGGGAAATAGGATCCCCAGTATCTAGAGGAGCAGCTGGTGCTCAACTGGCGGGAAACGAGCAAATACTGGGAAAGAGTTGTTCTATTGCTGTCAACCTAGATCTTGCAACATCTCAAACAACATCCTCATTTTAATATGCTGAGAGAGATAGCAGTTTAGAGAAAAGAGGACTAAAAGTTCAAAAACTATTATGAGATTTTATGACATTTACATCCACCCTTTTTAGGAGATAATATCTGTCAGGTGCAGGTCAATCTATGCAGACAACGGTTTTTAAGGTTAGTGTAATAATTCCCTACAACCTTCCCTGATGGCAAGCACAGCTTTCAGGGACATTTCCATCACAGCAATGTCTTACCAAAGAACTCATGGCACTGAGGCACTAAGTAGTACATACTGTTTATATCATCACCCTCATAACAGCACCATCACACCTTAGCACCATTTGGGGATGATGTCTTGTAACAAAATTAATTCCAGTTCATCCCTGGAGATAGAGTAGATAATGCATCACCAGAATTCTGTTTCCACCTAATTATCTCTAACACATGTATTTAAACCCAACACCACGTCACATTGTGGGTATGACCCCGCTTGATACAAAAACTTGACACTGTCCACAAGCTTTCTGTACTACTAAGTACGGGCCTTCACATCTCCAGAAAATAAGATTATCCAGAGCAAAAGCACTTCAGCTTGAGACTGAACAAAGAGGTTATAGTACAGATATAAGGCATGAAATAAAAAGAGAAATAGTGTTCAATACTCTTTAATAGTTTAATGTGAGAAATTCATAATTTCATGTAGCATGCATACTATATGTCTTTTTATTAAGGGATGTGAAGAATAATACATCCAACAGAAGTAAAAAAACTTTTAGAAATCTTTTACCTGGTCTGATGCTAAGAGTAACACTTTTAAACTACTCATCTGTATGTGTCTAAATCATCGAACACCACCACCCCCCAAAAAAAAATCCCAAAACAACAAACTGTGCCCACAAAAAAACCCCACAAAACACACAGCAGAAACCAAAATATCAAACAAACCCTGGCCAAAGAGAAACCAAACAGGACCCAAACCTAACACATTGGCTAAGATCTCAAACTGAAAATCTTTGGTTCAGCCAGATGAAATAAGTGCACTGTATCTGGAGAAAGAGTCACATCTAGGCAATTTTGGAACTAGCAAGAAGACATTCAAGCAGCACAGCACTGCCATGTGGCCACCAGTTTATCATCCCACCACCCACTCTCATTTATTAATATTCATAAAGATATATTATAACCTTATTTTCCCTTTAGAAATAAACATCAGATGAAGAGGTCAGAAAGAGCATCTTCTATTGGTCTTTTTAGGTCCAGTCTGTAAAGAGTGATCCTTGTCAGCTACTCTCCCTCTTTTCTAGTGCAAATCTCTGCATGTGCTATAGTGTCACCAGAAACAGAGAAAATGGTACAGAAAGATTCTGGTCCTGAAGTGTTTCAGCATCAAGAGAATGTCGTGTTGCAATTTCAGCATCTGCCCAGAATATTTATAACAGCTTTCAACATAAAAGAAAGATGACATTGCCAACCCTGCAACAGTTAAAAAACAAATGGAAGACAGGAATTAGACAGGCAAGAACTGTTTCAAGATGGTGAGAAAGATCTTTCTTAAACTCAGAGTTAGAATTTGAGGTGTGAAGCATTTTCTCTGTCCACTTTTTCCCAGTCCATCAGAGAAAACTGAAGTAGCCAATGGGAGCCTGTAGTTGGGAATCATGTTTGCTAATAGTTATTACCTAGATAACAAACAATTCCTGCAATCAAGACTCCTGTTGTTATAGAATTATTGAAGAACCTTTAATAACTGTAACTCCAGTTTTCTACTTGAACTGATAGGCATGACTTAAGGTAGCAAACTAGTAAGAAATGCCCAATTAGAAACAGCTAATAGGGGTTCAGCTACATAATATTCGTTAATGCAATGATTGCATAATAATGTTAGACTAAAACAGTTTGTGTAAGTAAAAGTAATCTTTTTTTTTTTTTTTCCCCCAAAAAAAAGCACAGAACTCCAAAGCATCAGTGACTGAAAGAAGCAGTTTTTCTGAAAAGGAAATAAGCCAATAATAGGAAAGAAGAAAATATATTATTTCCTGGAAAAACAGAAGGTTAGGAGCCAAGTAGCTTTGCGATGCCTTTACCTTAAAGATCAGAATTTGAGTTATAGTTTAGGTCTTAGGTGAAATGAGTTTGACGGATTAGGTCCGGTTACTAGCTGTCAGTGAACTACATCAAAACACGGTACATACATACACAGCTTACTACAACTAACTGTTCTCTGCTTGAGACAATTTCCCTCTGGAGCTAACATGAAGATAAATGAACTCCTATCCCCAGGGAGAAGTGTCCCTCAATGAGGCAAAACAACACACACTCATAAACATGCTACAGTGCTGCTGCTCTGCTTGACTGTTACAAATAGAAGCAGAAATCTGTGTTTCCCAGTAGTTAGATGTGGGCACTACGTGAAACAGGACATGATTAGAGCAGGGGCAAGGCAGCGAGGAAACCCCTAGAAATGCCTTTTTGTGTGTGTGTTTGTGTGTGTATGCGTAATAGAAAAAAGATTAACATTTTCTCAGCTGGGGAAATCTTCTCTCATGCCTGCTGCTGTATCCTGATGCCTGACTGTTCTTCAACAGAAGGCAGTATTTCTTGTCAAAGTCTGACATAAGGCACTTTCTGCAAAGATAAATTATCTCACTTCCTTTGCTTGTCTTTCTATTGTTTTGTCTCCCTTTCTTTATATTCCAGTCCCTCCCCTTCATACTACTTTTGCTATTTGCCACAATTTTCTGGTGATGGCTTTACCCATCCTACTGATGTTTGCCCTATCACTCACTAGAACACTCCAGGATATCCTGCAATTCCCTTCCACAAATTGATTCCATTAGGAACAATTCTCTCAGAAGTTTGTTGTTGAGCACACTTTCTAGTGCTTATTTTGAAACAGCAACCACTTTAAACACAAGACCATCAGTTCTGAGTTATCTTTAAACATGTCTGATCTAAATGAAGCTGCTTTACATCCAAAGCATAGTCCATGATCAAGAAAAGGCAAAAGCCACACTAATCAGATTTATAAACAGGAATTCTTTTTAAAACTAAGTACCATCTGCACAAACACCTCTGAGGATCCCCAAGAAATCCCTAGCACCACTGAAATGTTTCTTATTACTATCAACATCCAATGCCTTTATATTCGCAACCATCTATTGTGATTAAGAGTATAAAACTTTTAAGTTTGGAAGAAGCACACTATTATCAAGAGAAGTACAGGATGCTTCATTTCCATACTTGCACCTACACATAGAAAGATGTTAGCAGGGCTTTAGTAACTGGAGTCCCTCATGAAAGCGACCCTTAGAATGTTGCATTCCTTTTTCCAGCCACTACAGCAAGCAATGAACAGAACATCACCTATTTGCACCGCTGAAAGCAAGGAATTTACTCGCATCTCTCTCCAGGCCTTGGGAAAGTGTTACTGAGTCTTAACTTCCTGCCAACATGTAGCAAAATTACATGTGTAATTACATGTGTGACTTTAGATGTTGGCAGTGGCACCAGCTGGAGAGGCTTCTGCCCTGCTCTGTAATTTCCTCTACAAAGCTCTCTGCAACTTCCCTTCTTCAGTAAGATTTTTTTCAAGCTGCATACAATCTCCACTGGAGAAAAAAAAGCATCATCACACAAGCCTACCAGTATGGCTCTCAAGGTCAGGCATGCAGTTTCCAACTAGTTATCAGCCTTTTCCTGACTCAGATGTAACCATTTCAGGGCAAATTACGGAGATTCCCAACACAATAAGTATGGTTACTTCATTTATGCAAATAAAACCCTCTCAGTAGCTCAGTTCCTTTCTGTTCAGACACAGCAGAAAGCTCTTTACCCTCCAGTGGTTCTGTTCATCTCAAGTTCTGAGCAAATCACTATGCAAACAGCCCTGGGGCAGCATTTCACCTTTTTCACCAAGAGAAGAGAGCAGAAGACACCATGCCTTGCATTAGACTGAAAGACATAAGAAGCAGGCAACATCAATTCCTTACCAACACAACTATTGATTTTTTGGCTTAACAAGCCTTAGACCAAGTTTAATAACAAAAAGATACACCATTCTGTAGGCTAACAGTACCTATTAACATGGGTTACTGTGTAACAGTACGGCTAAACCCCCTCCTGTTCAGGGATTCAACCAAGTCTTCAGTTCCCAAGCAACGTCTCTTGCAACCACCTTTTCAAGTAATTAGACAAATATTGAAAATAAGTCTGAATCTGCATAGTAAGCACCATGCCGTTACATATACTTTCCCATTTATACAGGACAGCAACTCTCCTTTCACAAATCATGATGATGATTCTCTTTTCAGTTCAATGTAATCTTCAGCCATTTTACCTTTTCTACTATTCATCATGAAACCATCCTTCATTTTCAGAATCTTTCATCAACTTAGACTTCGAGTACAGAATTCAGATATTTGTGCCCCAAATTTTCTTTGCATTATTATAAGGGCAATTTCTACCTTGGTGAAGGTTTGATTTTTACTTTCATCCTCATGCCACAACTCAGGGCTATTTCACTACTAAAGTTTCAAATTTGGCCTGATAATTTAAACAGGTGTTAGTGAATAACTTAATCAACAGCAGTAGAAAGTTGACCTCTAATTAATAATACAATCAAGAATCTTGAATGAGATAAGAGAAGAACAGTCTGAGGTTGGCAGCCCACAAAGGAGAAAGGTACCAGCCGAGCAACTGCCCTACTTATACTGAGGTTTGGGATTAGCAGAGCAGATATTTTCTCCACATTCAGTAGCTCAGGAGGTTATATTATTATCCAATAGAGATACTACCAGAGACATACAGGTGGTGGTCGCTGATATACGTAACATATTCTGTCATCCCTAAAGCAAAACGGATCGAAATAGCATTCCAGCAGTGATGGGGTTTTATTCTCTAAATTCAGCACCTCTGGAAGGCAGTGACAGGGTTAACAACTTTGCACCTTCCCACACCATCAGGCCATATGCTCTGTGAGCTGTGTAACACAGCATCCTGCCAATCTTGTGGATATACAGATCAGCTGCTTACTTCAGTCCAAGTCTGAAGAATCAACTCAACTGGGACAAAAGGAGGGTGCTAAATGTTGTTCACGCTAACACGTGAATTATTGAGTGGCTTAATTCAAAGCAGTCTCTTTGGGCATGGAATTTACAAGGCTGGGCTGGCAGATATACGAGATGTACACAAAACCACTGACCTAGAAAGCGGGGCTCACTCTGTGACAGTCAGTGGCAACAGTTTGAGAAGGAACCTTTGAAAAATTCCATTTGAGGACAACAGGACCTGGCAGCTGTCAGCCCTGGTAGTCAAGTCAGTGGGGAGAAAGGCTTGGCTAGCCATGTCAGACCCTTGCCAAGCTGTATTGGCTAAGGCTCTAGCCAAACCTTTCAGCACACTGGACATAATTAATGCAGAAAAGGCCCTTTGCCCTGCAGCAGCCTGAGAGGAGCTGATAGGGAAGCATGGATATTGCCCCAATTTTATTCCTGGATGATTTAGTTCCATGCATTAAGGAAATTAGGTACTCAAGACTTCAAGACATAAAACATATTCTTTCAGTTTTTGCAGGAACCGCTAAAGAGATCAAAGTGTTTATTTGTTGATATTCACTTACATAAAAGCATGTGGATCATCACCAAGCATTTTCTTTAATAGCACAAACATGGACAAATATATACCAGTATTTGCTGGACACCGCTCTGAAGGCTTCCATCAACTAGAGGTTAGAAATCGGTGTTGCAAGAAAACCTTGCCTCTTGTAGGCATTTCCTCAAGAACTATAGGAATATGTGTCCTGTTGTAAGTTGCACTGACAGCAGGCATTCAAGTTTAACTTAGGCACTGATTCACATGTAAAAATGTAGACATCCTATTTAGGTAAAGGTATATAGGTAAAGGTATGGAGAGATTTTTTTGGTGAATTATTTAGAACAGAAGCCTACCTGAAACAGGCTCAATTATTCTCAGAATAAATCATCCCCTCTCAATTGGCACTGCAGAAGGCTTATCTCCTAGACGCCTGCAACTAGATGCTTGGGCCCAGTTTCATCTCACCTAACTGCAGGTAGGTAACAGTGTCATCTATCTCCCTTTGTAGTCCCTGGGGAAGGTTAGACACTTTGGGATGCACCTGTGTACCCACCCCTTAATGTGCACTTACTCACTTCAAACACTAAAGAAATTTGGACAATTCACTAAACTCAGACACCCAACTCTTGGGCTTGAGATGTTAGGCAGAATTAATCCCATGCTTATATTACATCATATGACTAATCCCTCCTCTCCTTCTAAACACAACCTTTCTTTGCTAATCATCAAGATAAAACCATTCCGATCCCACTTGCTGCAAATAAGACACACAAGTTTTCTCTCTTTCAGAAGCGCACTGCTAGAATTCGCCACTTCCCTGTGCACCCAGCATCTACAGCTGGGCATGCTTTCCACAGTACTCCCTCCAGCAAGATGCTGGTTTGCTGGATCTGTCGATGGTAATACAGCACCCCATTGACTTTGCTTCTGCCAAACAGCCCAGTTACTGCTTTGCGGTCACGATGGAAGGATTTGGCCTCTCTCCTGTATTCTTTCTAGGCAGCCATGCAAGATACTTAGAGCGGAGGCTGGTGATTTGGTGTACGTCATACCTCCCAAAAGGACTGAGCAGAAAGGAGCGTATTAATACGAGTAACCACATGACACCAGTGCAGGTGGAAAAGATTCACCCCAACAGACAAGACCAGGAATAGCAGAGTGCGTGTGATTTGTGGCTAAGCAGCAACTCAGCATAAGTGTCAGAACACAGATTTACATGTTCTCGGTGTCTAATCTTACGTTATACTGAGGACGTCATAGTGCAACTCTAAGCATCCAGTTCTGTATTAGCTACAGCTGCATGTATTAACTTCTCTACAATGTTCCTTCAGTTCTCATGCTGCCAAGCCACCCATCCCTTCCTAACACAACATTATGAGGGATTTTTTTTTTTTTTTTAAATCACAAGTCAAACACAACAGTCTGCTAAATCAAGAAATTCTTTTTAAGAAAAGCAATAGATTTTCAGCCTCTAGAGTACTTTGGGGTCACGTTTTCCGGCTTTTCTTCACAGCAATGAAGACCACAAATATACATTAAATAGAGGGGGAAAAAAAAGGATAGAGCAAGAGAAAAGAAAATTAGAGTGGAATCACTTGCCTCCAGCATCTGGCTCTTGAAGGGAAACATACGTGACTACCATTTTTTCATTACCCTCCACTCACATGATCCCTACCACCCTCTATTAGATAGAGAGTCTCACTAGATGATTCACAAAGCTCTCTGTCTGCCAAGCATATTTGGGGGCATATAGTTTTACCCTTTGATTATAAAAATTGTTGTTATGTAAGGATGTGGACACACTTACCAGGTCACAATTTCTTTTGGGAGACAGAGGTTCTGAATTGCAAGCTGCAGTCAGCAACAAACTCTGCCTGATATTCTGCTGGTTAAGTAATGCTTAAATAAGAATATCAAAGCAATAAACACAAGCCCTCTTTTCTTTGCTCTTTTCATGGCCTCAGTCTACATTTTATGTCAAAAAGTACTGTGAAGTATTGTAGATGGATCTGATAATGAAAACTAAAGTTGTGGCTGCTTAACATTCTCAATTATAACCTCTTATTTTCAATCATTTTAACTTTGCCAAAAACAATGCCTCAAGCTGGTTTAAAGGAGGGGCTCAGTAATTAAGTTAATCTGTTCCTGAGAGCATCAAGGAAAACTAGTCTTTAACATCATATTTAGAGGGGGAAAAAAATCATCCAGTTATTTCTTTGAAACATCCATACATTCCCCTGCTCCAAAGCTGGCATCCATAAGTATGTAAGGGATTGTCCTAAAATAAAGGAAGTTCCCATTTCGCAAAGTCATAAAGCCTTTGGGGGAAAAAAAACAAACCACAACACATTTTGAACTTAATTACAGAAGCAAAGATCACAGCCAACAGGGAACATGCCCTAGGATCACGATGCAGACGTCGTATTTTGGGTTAGCTGATAGGAGTTGTGCCGAGCAGGGCCATCCAGCTGTCCCTAATTCCTCAGCAAATGGAGCAAACAGCAAATTGGAGGAGGAGGGGGTGGGTTAAATAATGAAGTGCTTGAGGGGGAGCTGTTTTTTAAAACAATGAAACTCTGGAGTCTTTCTGTTCCTCTTTCCCAGCTGCTCTCTTTGCACACCGGTATGCAAATTTGTGTAAATCTATGCAAATGAAGGACCCACTGTGTTCTATTTGCTGGGTGCTTGCTGGCAAGCTGAGCTCACTCTCCCTGGGAGTGCCAGGCTGTAGCACCCCTTTGCCTTTCTGACCACACGCTCCAAGTTTGGGAAGATGGGGAGAAGTTGAGGCACCATGTCAGCACAACAGGTTGTGCCAACACGTCAAGAAAGAGATGCGTGTTACTGTAAGTGGACCATGTTGTTCCAAGGCTGATGTCACTCCCAGCAATATCCTGTCCTTACCTTGGGTGTTTGGCTGCCTGGCACTGGGGTATCACATCCCTTACAGCACTGAGCGAGGTTTATGGTTCCAACAGTGAGGGACTGTGCCCTTTTTCAGACAGGATAATAGAGGTCATGCAGGTTCTTTTGGTGTATTATGCCCTTCACCCTCAAGCCTACGCTAAGGTGAATGCAGGCCTTCTCTGCCCACCTTTCAGCATGCCATTGACACATGAGCTGTCCTTGGCCCATCTCAACCACCCAACAACAAGCTTGTCCTGCAGAACAGCAGAAAACAAAGCTGCATCTCCTCTTGCTATCCCAAAACAGGTTTGCCTTTGCAACAGTGAAGTCTCCTCACATGGATATCACTGCTTCTGCACACTTAACATGCCTCCTCCACAAGCCTGATGCTTGCTCCTGCCATGCTGTAATAAACATGCCTCCTTCCACATACCCTTCTCCTCAGTCCTCATTTCTGCAACATTTGCTCTGCACTTACATTTCTCCTCATTTCCAATTCACAGCAAGAAAAACAACCATTCCCAAAATCACACACATTGGAGTTTAGAACCGAGCTTTAGTTAATTAACGAGCAGTTCCAGCTACTCACCTGCTCTTTCCTCTGCAAGGGCCTCAGGTGAGGTACTTTATGAGCATCTCCAGTCTCTGCTGTCTTCTGCTGAAGAAAAGACAGAAAAGGTCTGGTAACAATAACTTGGATTCCATTTGCCTATACAGTCCCACATGGTCTTTGGACCCAAAGGCCATTTTCCTGCCTGAGACCTCAGGTCCCTGTCACTGTAGGTATCAGTATGAATCATAATTGGAATCTACCACCTCACTGCAGAGCTGAACCTTTCCATGCCATCCTCTGCCTCCATCAGCTGGGAGCATCCCTCACCCCTACCGCTCATTTCACCTTTGTCTCAGCACCCAGGAGACTCACTGAAGAGGAAGCCTTCAGTACATATTTCAGGTTCAGGACAGTCATGCTGATTTCCTCTACATCCTTATTTGACATTTTGATATTCTAGCACTGATTCTCATTTACTCTTCCATATTTTTTGTAGTCTCAATGCTTAGTTGCTCTGAGCTCTCTTTTTTTTTTGGCACCATTGATAAAGGGGCTTGCTTTGTAAAAACAAGTTTTATTCCCCTTATAGTTCTGGAAGTAGGGCAAG